>NW_028133327.1:0-742059 GCF_964374135.1 Grampus griseus | reverse complement strand
GGCCTAAAAGGGCGTATGCGTTTTTTCCTGAATATATTCAGGAAAAAACGCATACGCCCTTTTTGGCTAACCAAGCAAACTTGTTAAGGAAATCTGCACTACAATGAAGTCTCACTTCCCCCCGGTCAAAAGGGCCATCTGAGAAAAGTGTAAAATCCAGAAAGGCAGGACAGGCCATGGAGAACTGGGAGCCTTGTTATGCTGATGGGCGGGATGGAAATTGCCAACAGACACTCGGGAGAAGTGTATGGTGTTGCCTGAAACATCTAAAAAACAAAGCAACAGAGCCTAGGGCACTTCCACTTATGGTCCTATAGCTTAGGGAAATTAAAATAAAAAAGACACAGCCACCCCAAAGTTTGGGACGCCTCTCTTTATAAGAACCTCATTTACCGTACAAGTTCAATATCACAGAAAGTGAAAAATGGATAAAGAACTTGTGGTACTTACGTACAATGCAGTATCACTCAGCAATGAAATCTATGTCATCAGGCCCTTAGCAGCACAATGAGTGGATTCAGGTATGATGATTCTAAGTGAAATAAGTCACACAGAAAAAGAAACATTATAAGATATCACTAATACACGGAATGTAAACTTGGCTACACAGGAACTGAATTACAGAACAGAACAGGGTCTCAAATTTAGAAAACCAACTTATGCTTGCTTAAGGGTAAAGGTGAGTTGGGGTGCTGCATAAAACCAGAGATTGAAATGAGCACAGATAAAGTTCCTTAAGCCAAATATGGAATAGACAAGAGCTACTCCTTGCTCAACGAAATGGACTCAACACCCCATATTAAACGCCTAAGAATGTACCTGACTAGTAAGTATCTTAAAACCTATGGATTGCTATGTCTCCAAAAGAGAATCAAGCGTGTGTACAGGGGCATAAACGCAGCAGTGATAGGATTGGAGAGGTTCGGTGAGCAAATGAAGACCCTTTGAAGTCATATTGCATGGTACCCATTACACGGGTCTCAACTCTCCAGGTTTAAGGTATTCTTCCTTCAGCTAAAACATGCATGTGGAACCCAGAGTATTATCAACCGTGTGAACGGGAGACGTGTTCAAATATGTCTCAGTTTTCCTCCCCTGGTACTCGGGTGCAACATTCCAGACGCTTTACTAACACTCTCCCGACTTGGAGAGTCAGTCCCTTTAACCTCCTGTTTGGCCCAGTTTGCAATTTCTGCCGAAGATGAACAGGAATAGCGAGAACCAATGAGAGACTAGCTGGACGTGTATGGACGGGAAAATTTACCTCTCATTTCCCACCAGGAAGAGGAATTAACCAAAGGCTCAGCGTGCCGTGCCGGAACCAGATTAGGCCCTGAAGCCATCCTGCGGTGTTGCGGCCAGGTCACAAGAAAGCGAGTTGAAGAAAGGAGCTCAGGGGCACTGTAATTCACAAACCTGCAGAGTTATAAATGACAGCTATCGTCCAAAAATATACTGAAGTAAGGCTGCCAAGAGGACTTGAAAGCGGGGCAGAATTGCAGGAAACCGATTTCAGGAGGTAGACTGGAATTGCATTGAAAACATAGGAAAAGAGGCAGAACGTCCACAATGATGCACTTGGCCAAAAAGGGCGTATGCGTTTTTTCCTGAATATATTCAGGAAAAAACGCATACACACTTTTTGGCCAACCAAGCAAACTTGCAAAGGAAATCTGAACTACAATGAAGTCTCACTTCCCCCTGGTCAAAAGGGCCATCTGAAAAAAGTGTAAAATCCAGAAAGGCAGGACAGGCCATGGAGAACTGGGAGCCTTCTTATGCTGATGGGCGGGATGTAAATTGCCAACAGACACTCGGGAGAAGTGTATGGTGTTTCCTGAAACATCTAAAAAACAAAGCAACAGAGCCTAGGGCACTTCCACTTATGGTCCTATAGCTTAGGGAAATTAAAATCAAAAAGACACAGCCACCCGAAAGTTTGGAACGGCTCTGTTTACAAGAACCTCGTTTACAGTACAAGTTCAACATCGCAGAAAGTGAAAAATGGATAAAGAAGCTGTGGTATTTACTTACAAAGCAATATCACTCAGCAATGAAATCTATGTCATCAGGCCCTTAGCAGCACAATGAGTGGATTCAGGTATGATGATTCTAACTGAAATAAGTCACACAGAAAAAGAAACATCATAAGATATCAGTAATACATGGAATGTAAACTTGGCTACACAGGAACTGAATTACAGAACAGAACAGGGTCTCAAATTTAGAAAACCAACTTATGCTTGCTTAAGGGTAAAGGTGAGTTGGGGTGCTGCATAAAACCAGAGATTGAAATGAGCACAGATAAAGTTCCTTAAGCCAAATATGGAATAGACAAGAGCTACTCCTTGCTCAACGAAATGGACTCAACACCGCCTATTAAACGCCTAAGAATATACCTGACTAGTAAGTATCTTAAAACCTATGGATGGCTATGTCTCCGAAAGGGAATCAAGCATGTGTACAGGGGCATAAACGCAGCAGTGATAGGATTGGAGAGGTTCGGTGAGCAAACGAAGACCCTTTGAAGTCATATTGCATGGTATCCATTCCACGGGTTTCAACTACCCAGGTTTAAGGTATTCTTCCTTCAGCTAAAACATGCATGTGGAACCCAGAGTATGATCAACCGTGTGAACAGGAGACGTGTTCAAATATGTCTCAGTTTTCCTCCCCTGGTACTCGGGTGCAACATTCCAGACACTTTACTAACACTCTCCCCACTTGGAGAGTCAGCGCCTTTAACCTCCTGTTTGGCCCAGTTTGCAAATTCTGCGGAAGATGAACAGGAATAGGAAGAACCAATGAGAGACTATCTGGAGGTGTCTGGACGGGCAAATTTAACTCTCATTTCCCACCAGGAAGAGGAAATAACCAAAGGCTCAGCGTGCCGTGCCGGAACCAGATTAGGGCCTGAAGCCATCCTGCGGTGTTGCGGCCAGCTCAAAAGAAAGCGAGCTGAAGAAAGGAGCTCAGGGGCACTGTAATTCACAAACCTGCAGAGTTATAAATGACAGCTATCGTCCAAAAATATACTGAAGTAAGGCTGCCAAGAGGACTTGAAAGCGGGGCAGAATTGCAGGAAACCGATTTCAGGAGGTAGACTGGAATTGCATTGAAAGCATAGGAAAAGAGGCAGAACGTCCACAATGATGCACTTGGCCTAAAAGGGCGTATGCGTTTTTTCCTGAATATATTCAGGAAAAAACGCATACGCACTTTTTGGCTAACCAAGCAAACTTGTTAAGGAAATCTGCACTACAATGAAGTCTCACTTCCCCCCGGTCAAAAGGGCCATCTGAAAAAAGTGTAAAATCCAGAAAGGCAGGACAGGCCATGGAGAACTGGGAGCCTTGTTATGCTGATGGGCGGGATGGAAATTGCCAACAGACACTCGGGAGAAGTGTATGGTGTTGCCTGAAACATCTAAAAAACAAAGCAACAGAGCCAAGGGCACTTCCACTTATGGTCCTATAGCTTAGGGAAATTAAAATAAAAAAGACACAGCCACCCCAAAGTTTGGGACGCCTCTCTTTATAAGAACCTCGTTTACCGTACAAGTTCAATATCACAGAAAGTGAAAAATGGATAAAGAACTTGTGGTACTTACGTACAATGCAGTATCACTCAGCAATGAAATCTATGTCATCAGGCCCGTAGCAGCATAATGAGTGGATTCAGGTATGATGATTCTAACTGAAATAAGTCACACAGAAAAAGAAACATCATAAGATATCAGTAATACACGGAATGTAAACTTGGCTACACAGGAACTGAATTACAGAACAGAACAGGGTCTCAAATTTAGAAAACCAACTTATGCTTACTTAAGGGGAAAGGTGAGTTGGGGTGCTGCATAAAACCAGAGATTGAAATGAGCACAGATAAAGTTCCTTAAGCCAAATATGGAATAGAGAAGAGCTACTCCTTGCTCAGCGAAATGGACTCAACACCGCATATTAAACGCTTAAGTATGTACCTGACTAGTAAGTATCTTAAAACCTATGGATTGCTATGTCTCCGAAAGAGAATCAAGCATGTGTACAGGGGCATAAACGCAGCAGTGATAGGATTGGAGAGGTTCGGTGAGCAAATGAAGACCCTTTGAAGTCATATTGCATGGTACCCATTACACGGGTCTCAACTCTCCAGGTTTAAGGTATTCTTCCTTCAGCTAAAACATGCATGTGGAACCCAGAGTATGATCAACCGTGTGAACGGGAGACGTGTTCAAATATGTCTCAGTTTTTCTCCCCTGGTACTTGGGTGCAACATTCCAGACGCTTTACTAACAGTCTCCCCACTTGGAGAGTCAGCGCCTTTAACCTCCTGTTTGGCCCAGTTTGCAATTTCTGCGGAAGATGAACAGGAATAGCGAGAACCAATGAGAGACTAGCTGGAGGTGTCTGGACGGGCAAATTTAACTCTCATTTCCCACCAGGAAGAGGAAATAACCAAAGGCTCAGCTGCCGTGCCGGAACCAGATTAGGGCCTGAAGCCATCCTGCGGTGTTGCGGCCAGCTCAAAAGAAAGCGAGTTGAAGAAAGGAGCTCAGGGGCACTGTAATTCACAAACCTGCAGAGTTATAAATGACAGCTATCGTCCAAAAATATACTGAAGTAAGGCTGCCAAGAGGACTTGAAAGCGGGGCAGAATTTCAGGAAACTGATTTCAGAAGGTAGACTGGAATTGCATTGAAAGCATAGGAAAAGAGGCAGAACGTCCACAATGATGCACTTGGCCAAAAAGGGCGTATGCGTTTTTTCCTGAATATATTCAGGAAAAAACGCATACGCACTTTTTGGCCAACCAAGCAAGCTTGCAAAGGAAATCTGCACTACAATGAAGTCTCACTTCCCCCCGGTCAAAAGGGCCATCTGAAAAAAGTGTAAAATCCAGAAAGGCAGGACAGGCCATGGAGAACTGGGAGCCTTGTTATGCTGATGGGCGGGATGTAAATTGCCAGCAGACACTTGGGAGAAGTGTATGGTGTTTCCTGAAACATCTAAAAAACAAAGCAACAGAGCCTAGGGCACTTCCACTTATGGTCCTATAGCTTATGGAAATTAAAATCAAAAAGACACAGCCACCCCAAAGTTTGGGACGCCTCTGTTTACAAGAACCTCGTTTACCGTACAAGTTCAATATCACAGAAAGTGAAAAATGGATAAAGAACTTGTGGTACTTACGTACAATGCAGTATCATTGAGCAATGAAATCTATGTCATCAGGCCCGTAGCAGCATAATGAGTGGATTCAGGTACGATGATTCTAACTGAAATAAGTCACACAGAAAAAGAAACATCATAAGATATCACTAATACACGGAATGTAAACTTGGCTACACAGGAACTGAATTCCAAAACAGAACAGGGTCTCTAATTTAGAAAACCAACTTATGCTTGCTTAAGGGGAAAGGTGAGTTGGGGTGCTGCATAAAACCAGAGATTGAAATGAGCACAGATAAAGTTCCTTAAGCCAAATATGGAATAGACAAGAGCTACTCCTTGCTCAACGAAATGGACTCAACACCCCATATTAAACGCCTAAGAATGTACCTGACTAGTAAGTATCTTAAAACCTATGGATTGCTATGTCTCCAAAAGAGAATCAAGCGTGTGTACAGGGGCATAAACGCAACAGTGATAGGATTGGAGAGGTTCGGTGAGCAAATGAAGACCCTTTGAAGTCATATTGCATGGTACCCATTACACGGGTCTCAACTCTCCAGGTTTAAGGTATTCTTCCTTCAGCTAAAACATGCATGTGGAACCCAGAGTATGATCAACCGTGTGAACGGGAGACGTGTTCAAATATGTCTCAGTTTTCCTCCCCTGGTACTCGGGTGCAACATTCCAGACGCTTTACTAACACTCTCCCCACTTGGAGAGTCAGCGCCTTTAACCTCCTGTTTGGCCCAGTTTGCAATTTCTGCGGAAGATGAACAGGAATAGGGAGAACCAATGAGAGACTAGCTGGAGGTGTCTGGACGGGCAAATTTAACTCTCATTTCCCACCAGGAAGAGGAAATAAACAAAGGCTCAGCTGCCGTGCCAGAACCAGATTAGGGCCTGAAGCCATCCTGCGGGGTTGCGGCCAGCTCAAAAGAAAGCGAGTTGAAGAAAGGAGCTCAGGGGCACTGTAATTCACAAACCTGCAGAGTTATAAATGACAGCTATCGTCCAAAAATATACTGAAGTAAGGCTGCCAAGAGGACTTGAAAGCGGGGCAGAATTGCAGGAAACCGATTTCAGGAGGTAGACTGGAATTGCATTGAAAGCATAGGAAAAGAGGCAGAACGTCCACAATGATGCACTTGGCCAAAAAGGGCGTATGCGTTTTTTCCTGAATATATTCAGGAAAAAACGCATATGCCCATTTTGGCCAACCAAGCAAGCTTGCAAAGGAAATCTGCACTACAATGAAGTGTCACTTCCCCCCGGTAAAAAGGGCCATCTGAAAAAAGTGTAAAATCCAGAAAGGCAGGACAGGCCACGGAGAACTGGGAGCCTTGTTATGCTGATGGGCGGGATGTAAATTGCCAACAGACACTCGGGAGAAGTGTATGGTGTTTCCTGAAACATCTAAACAACAAAGCAACAGAGCCTAGGGCACTTCCACTTATGGTCCTATAGCTTAGGGAAATTAAAATCAAAAAGACACAGCCACCCCAAAGTTTGGAAAGGCTCTGTTTACAAGAACCTCGTTTACAGTAAAAGTTCAACATCGCAGAAAGTGAAAAATGGATAAAGAAGTTGTGGTATTTACTTACAAAGCAATATCACTCAGCAATGAAATCTATGTCATCAGGCCCTTAGCAGCACAATGAGTGGATTCAGGTATGATGATTCTAACTGAAATAAGTCACACAGAAAAAGAAACATCATAAGATATCAGTAATACACGGAATGTAAACTTGGCTACACAGGAACTGAATTACAGAACAGAACAGGGTCTCAAATTTAGAAAACCAACTTATGCTTACTTAAGGGGAAAGGTGAGTTGGGGTGCTGCATAAAACCAGAGATTGAAATGAGCACAGATAAAGTTCCTTAAGCCAAATATGGAATAGAGAAGAGCTACTCCTTGCTCAACGAAATGGACTCAACACCGCATATTAAACGCCTAAGAATGTACCTGACTAGTAAGTATCTTAAAACCTATGGATTGCTATGTCTCCGAAAGAGAATCAAGCATGTGTACAGGGGCATAAACGCAGCAGTGATAGGATTGGAGAGGTTCGGTGAGCAAATGAAGACCCTTTGAAGTCATATTGCATGGTACCCATTCCACGGGTCTCAACTCTCCAGGTTTAAGGTATTCTTCCTTCAGCTAAAACATGCATGTGGAACCCAGAGTATGATCAACCGTGTGAACGGGAGACGTGTTCAAATATGTCTCACTTTTTCTCCCCTGGTACTTGGGTGCAACATTCCAGACGCTTTCCTAACAGTCTCCCCACTTGGAGAGTCAGCGCCTTTAACCTCCTGTTTGGCCCAGTTTGCAATTTCTGCGGAAGATGAACAGGAATAGCGAGAACCAATGAGAGACTAGCTGGAGGTGTCTTGGCGGGCAAATTTAACTCTCATTTCCCACCAGGAAGAGGAAATAACCAAAGGCTCAGCTGCGGTGCCGGAACCAGATTAGGGCCTGAAGCCATCTTGCGGTGTTGCGGCCAGCTCAAAAGAAAGCGAGTTGAAGAAAGGAGCTCAGGGGCACTGTAATTCACAAACCTGCAGAGTTATAAATGACAGCTATCGTCCAAAAATATACTGAAGTAAGGCTGCCAAGAGGACTTGAAAGCGGGGCAGAATTGCAGGAAACCGATTTCAGGAGGTAGACTGGAATTGCATTGAAAGCATAGGAAAAGAGGCAGAACGTCCAGAATGATGCACTTGGCCAAAAAGGGCGTATGTGTTTTTTCCTGAATATATTCAGGAAAAAACGCATACGCCCTTTTTGGCCAACCAAGCAAGCTTGCAAAGGAAATCTGCACTACAATGAAGTCTCACTTCCCCCCGGTCAAAAGGGCCATCTGAAAAATGTGTAAAATCCAGAAAGGCAGGACAGGCCATGGAGAACTGGGAGCCTTGTTATGCTGATGGGCGGGATGGAAATTGCCAAGAGACACTCGGGAGAAGTGCATGGTGTTTCCTGAAACATCTAAAAAACAAAGCAACAGAGCCTAGGGCACTTCCACTTATGGTCCTATAGCTTAGGGAAATTAAAATCAAAAAGACACAGCCACCCCAAAGTTTGGGACGCCTCTGTTTACAAGAACCTCGTTTACAGTACAAGTTCAATATCACAGAAAGTGAAAAATGGATAAAGAACTTGTGGTACTTACGTACAATGCAGTATCACTCAGCAATGAAATCTATGTCATCAGGCCCGTAGCAGCATAATGAGTGGATTCAGGTACGATGATTCTAACTGAAATAAGTCACACAGCAAAAGAAACATCATAAGATATCAGTAATACACGGAATGTAAACTTGGCTACACAGGAACTGAATTCCAAAACAGAACAGGGTCTCAAATTTAGAAAACCAACTTATGCTTGCTTAAGGGGAAAGGTGAGTTGGGGTGCTGCATAAAACCAGAGATTGAAATGAGCACAGATAAAGTTCCTTAAGCCAAATATGGAATAGACAAGAGCTACTCCTTGCTCAACGAAATGGACTCAACACCCCATATTAAACGCCTAAGAATGTACCTGACTAGTAAGTATCTTAAAACCTATGGATTGCTAAGTCTCCAAAAGAGAATCAAGCGTGTGTACAGGGGCATAAACGCAGCAGTGATAGGATTGGAGAGGTTCGGTGAGCAAATGAAGACCCTTTGAAGTCATATTGCATGGTACCCATTACACGGGTCTCAACTCTCCAGGTTTAAGGTATTCTTCCTTCAGCTAAAACATGCATGTGGAACCCAGAGTATGATGAACCGTGTGAACGGGAGAAGTGTTCAAATATGTCTCAGTTTTTGTCCCCTGGTACTTGGGTGCCACATTCCAGACGCTTTACTAACACTCTCCCCACTTGGAGAGTCAGCGCCTTTAACCTCCTGTTTGGCCCAGTTTGCAATTTCTGCGGAAGATGAACAGGAATAGGGAGAACCAATGAGAGACTAGCTGGAGGTGTCTGGACGGGCAAATTTAACTCTCATTTCCCACCAGGAAGAGGAAATAACCAAAGGCTCAGCTGCCGTGCCGGAACCAGATTAGGGCCTGAAGCCATCCTGCGGTGTTGCGGCCAGCTGAAAAGAAAGCGAGTTGAAGAAAGGAGCTCAGGGGCACTGTAATTCACAAACCTGCAGAGTTATAAATGACAGCTATCGTCCAAAAATATACTGAAGTAAGGCTGCCAAGAGGACTTGAAAGCGGGGCAGAATTGCAGGAAACCGATTTCAGGAGGTAGACTGGAATTGCATTGAAAGCATAGGAAAAGAGGCAGAACGTCCACAATGATGCACTTGGCCTAAATGTGCGTATGCGTTTTTTCCTGAATATATTCAGGAAAAAACTCATACGCCCTTTTTGGCTAACCAAGCAAACTTGTTAAGGAAATCTGCACTACAATGAAGTCTCACTTCCCCCCGGTCAAAAGGGCCATCTGAAAAAAGTGTAAAATCCAGAAAGGCAGGACAGGCCATGGAGAACTTGGAGCCTTGTTATGCTGATGGGCGGGATGTAAATTGCCAACAGACACTCGGGAGAAGTGTATGGTGTTTCCTGAAACATCTAAAAAACAAAGCAACAGAGCCAAGGGCACTTCCAGTTATGATCCTATAGCTTAGGGAAATTAAAATCAAAAAGACACAGCCACCCCAAAGTTTGGAACAGCTTTGTTTACAAGAACCTCGTTTACAGTACAAGTTCAACATCGCAGAATGTGAAAAATGGATAAAGAACTTGTGGTATTTACTTACAAAGCAATATCACTCAGCAATGAAATCTATGTCATCAGGCCCTTAGCAGCACAATGAGTGGATTCAGGTATGATGATTCTAACTGAAATAAGTCACACAGAAAAAGAAACATCATAAGATATCAGTAATACACGGAATGTAAACTTGGCTAAAAAGGAACTGAATTCCAAAACAGAACAGGGTCTCAAATTTAGAAAACCAACTTATGCTTGCTTAAGGGGAAAGGTGAGTTGGGGTGCTGCATAAAACCAGAGATTCAAATGAGCACAGATAAAGTTCCTTAAGCCAAATATGGAATAGACAAGAGCTACTCCTTGCTCAACGAAATGGACTCAACACCCCATATTAAACGCCTAAGAATGTACCTGACTAGTAAGTATCTTAAAACCTATGGATTGCTATGTCTCCAAAAGAGAATCAAGCGTGTGTACAGGGGCATAAACGCAGCAGTGATAGGATTGGAGAGGTTCGGTGAGCAAATGAAGACCCTTTGAAGTCATATTGCATGGTACCCATTCCACGGGTCTCAACTCTCCAGGTTTAAGGTATTCTTCCTTCAGCTAAAACATGCATGTGGAACCCAGAGTATGATGAACCGTGTGAACGGGAGAAGTGTTCAAATATGTCTCAGTTTTTGTCCCCTGGTACTTGGGTGCCACATTCCAGACGCTTTACTAACACTCTCCCCACTTGGAGAGTCAGCGCCTTTAACCTCCTGTTTGGCCCAGTTTGCAATTTCTGCGGAAGATGAACAGGAATAGGGAGAACCAATGAGAGACTAGCTGGAGGTGTCTGGACGGGCAAATTTAACTCTCATTTCCCACTAGGAAGAGGAAATAACCAAAGGCTCAGCTGCCGTGCCGGAACCAGATTAGGGCCTGAAGCCATCCTGCGGTGTTGCGGCCAGCTCAAAAGAAAGCGAGTTGAAGAAAGGAGCTCAGGGGCACTGTAATTCACAAACCTGCAGAGTTATAAATGACAGCTATCGTCCAAAAATATACTGAAGTAAGGCTGCCAAGAGGACTTGAAAGCGGGGCAGAATTGCAGGAAACCGATTTCAGGAGGTAGACTGGAATTGCATTGAAAGCATAGGAAAAGAGGCAGAACGTCCACAATGATGCACTTGGCCTAAAGGGGCGTATGCGTTTTTTCCTGAATATATTCAGGAAAAAACGCATACGCCCTTTTTGGCTAACCAAGCAAACTTGTTAAGGAAATCTGCACTACAATGAAGTCTCACTTCCCCACGGTCAAAAGGGCCATCTGAAAAAAGTGTAAAATCCAGAAAGGCAGGACAGGCCATGGAGAACTGGGAGCCTTGTTATGCTGATGGGCGGGATGTAAATTGCCAACAGACACTCGGGAGAAGTGTATGGTGTTTCCTGAAACATCTAAAAAACAAAGCAACAGAGCCAAGGGCACTTCCACTTATGGTCCTATAGCTTAGGGAAATTAAAATCAAAAAGACACAGCCACCCCAAAGTTTGGAACAGCTCTGTTTACAAGAACCTCGTTTACAGTACAAGTTCAACATCGCAGAAAGTGAAAAATGGATAAAGAAGTTGTGGTATTTACTTACAAAGCAATATCACTCAGCAATGAAATCTATGTCATCAGGCCCTTAGCAGCACAATGAGTGGATTCTGGTATGATGATTCTAACTGAAATAAGTCACACAGAAAAAGAAACATCATAAGATATCAGTAATACACGGAATGTAAACTTGGCTACACAGGAACTGAATTACAGAACAGAACAGGGTCTCAAATTTAGAAAACCAACTTATGCTTACTTAAGGGGAAAGGTGAGTTGGGGTGCTGCATAAAACCAGAGATTGAAATGAGCACAGATAAAGTTACTTAAGCCAAATATGGAATAGAGTAGAGCTACTCCTTGCTCAACGAAATGGACTCAACACCGCCTATTAAACGCCTAAGAATGTACCTGACTAGTAAGTATCTTAAAACCTATGGATTGCTATGTCTCCGAAAGAGAATCAAGCATGTGTACAGGGGCATAAACGCAGCAGTGATAGGATTGGAGAGGTTCGGTGAGCAAATGAAGACCCTTTGAAGTCATATTGCATGGTACCCATTCCACGGGTCTCAACTCTCCAGGTTTAAGGTATTCTTCCTTCAGCTAAAACATGCATGTGGAACCCAGAGTATGATCAACCGTGTGAACGGGAGACGTGTTCAAATATGTCTCAGTTTTTCTCCCCTGGTACTTGGGTGCAACATTCCAGACGCTTTACTAACAGTCTCCCCACTTGGAGAGTCAGCGCCTTTAACCTCCTGTTTGGTCCAGTTTACAATTTCTGCGGAAGATGAACAGGAATAGCGAGAACCAATGAGAGACTAGCTGGAGGTGTCTGGACGGGCAAATTTAACTCTCATTTCCCACCAGGAAGAGGAAATAACCAAAGGCTCAGCTGCCGTGCCGGAACCAGATTAGGGCCTGAAGCCATCCTGCGGTGTTGCGGCCAGCTCAAAAGAAAGCGAGTTGAAGAAAGGAGCTCAGGGGCACTGTAATTCACAAACCTGCAGAGTTATAAATGACAGCTATCGTCCAAAAATATACTGAAGTAAGGCTGCCAAGAGGACTTGAAAGCGGGGCAGAATTGCAGGAAACCGATTTCAGGAGGTAGACTGGAATTGCATTGAAAGCATAGGAAAAGAGGCAGAACGTCCACAATGATGCATTTGGCCAAAAAGGGCGTATGCGTTTTTTCCTGAATATATTCAGGAAAAAACGCATACGCCCTTTTTGGCCAACCAAGCAAGCTTGCAAAGGAAATCTGCACTACAATGAAGTCTCACTTCCCCCCGGTCAAAAGGGCCATCTGAAAAAAGTGTAAAATCCAGAAAGGCAGGACAGGCCATGGAGAACTGGGAGCCTTGTTATGCTGATGGGCGGGATGTAAATTGCCAACAGACACTCGGGAGAAGTGTATGGTGTTTCCTGAAACATCTAAACAACAAAGCAACAGAGCCTAGGGCACTTCCACTTATGGTCCTATAGCTTAGGGAAATTAAAATCAAAAAGACACAGCCACCCCAAAATTTGGGACGCCTCTGTTTACAAGAACCTCGTTTACCGTACAAGTTCAATATCACAGAAAGTGAAAAATGGATAAAGAACTGGTGGTACTTACGTACAATGCAGTATCACTCAGCAATGAAATCTATGTCATCAGGCCCGTAGCAGCATAATGAGTGGATTCAGGTACGATGATTCTAACTGAAATAAGTCACACAGAAAAAGAAACATCATAAGATATCACTAATGCACGGAATATAAACTTGGCTACACAGGAACTGAATTCCAAAACAGAACAGGGTCTCAAATTTAGAAAACCAACTTATGCTTGCTTAAGGGGAAAGGTGAGTTGGGGTGCTGCATAAAACCAGAGATTGAAATGAGCACAGATAAAGTTCCTTAAGCCAAATATGGAATAGACAAGAGCTAATCCTTGCTCAACGAAATGGACTCAACACCCCATATTAAACGCCTAAGAATGTACCTGACTAGTAAGTATCTTAAAACCTATGGATTGCTATGTCTCCAAAAGAGAATCAAGCGTGTGTACAGGGGCATAAACGCAGCAGTGATAGGATTGGAGAGGTTCGGTGAGCAAATGAAGACCCTTTGAAGTCATATTGCATGGTACCCATTCCACGGGTCTCAACTCTCCAGGTTTAAGGTATTCTTCCTTCAGCTAAAACATGCATGTGGAACCCAGAGTATGATCAACCATGTGAACGGGAGACGTGTTCAAATATGTCTCAGTTTTCCTCCCCTGGTACTCGGGTGCAACATTCCAGACACTTTACTAACGCTCTCCCCACTTGGAGAGTCAGTCCCTTTAACCTCCTGTTTGTCCCAGTTTGCAATTTCTGCGGAAGATGAACAGGAATAGCGAGAACCAATGAGAGACTAGCTGGAGGTGTCTGGACGGGCAAATTTAACTCTCATTTCCCACCAGGAAGAGGAATTAACCAAAGGCTCAGCGTGCCGTGCCGGAACCAGATTAGGGCCTGAAGCCATCCTGCGGTGTTGCGGCCAGGTCACAAGAAAACGAGTTGAAGAAAGGAGCTCAGGGGAACTGTAATTCACAAACCTGCAGAGTTATAAATGACAGCTATCGTCCAAAAATATACTGAAGTAAGGCTGCCAAGAGGACTTGAAAGCGGGGCAGAATTGCAGGAAACCGATTTCAGGAGGTAGACTGGAATTGCATTGAAAGCATAGGAAAAGAGGCAGAACGTCCACAATGATGCACTTGGCCAAAAAGGGCGTATGCGTTTTTTCCTGAATATATTCAGGAAAAAACGCATACGCCCTTTTTGGCCAACCAAGCAAGCTTGCAAAGGAAATCTGCACTACAATGAAGTCTCACTTCCCCCCGGTCAAAAGGGCCATCTGAAAAAAGTGTAAAATCCAGAAAGGCAGGACAGGCCATGGAGAACTGGGAGCCTTGTTATGCTGATGGGCGGGATGGAAATTGCCAACAGACACTCGGGAGAAGTGTATGGTGTTTCCTGAAACATCTAAACAACAAAGCAACAGAGCCTAGGGCACTTCCACTTATGGTCCTATAGCTTAGGGAAATTAAAATCAAAAAGACACAGCCACCCCAAAGTTTGGGACGCCTCTGTTTACAAGAACCTCGTTTACCGTACAAGTTCAATATCACAGAAAGTGAAAAATGGATAAAGAACTTGTGGTACTTACGTACAATGCAGTATCACTCAGCAATGAAATCTATGTCATCAGGCCCGTAGCAGCATAATGAGTGGATTCAGGTACGATGATTCTAACTGAAATAAGTCACACAGCAAAAGAAACATCATAAGATATCAGTAATACATGGAATGTAAACTTGGCTAAAAAGGAACTGAATTCCAAAACAGAACAGGGTCTCAAATTTAGAAAACCAACTTATGCTTGCTTAAGGGGAAAGGTGAGTTGGGGTGCTGCATAAAACCAGAGATTCAAATGAGCACAGATAAAGTTCCTTAAGCCAAATATGGAATAGACAAGAGCTACTCCTTGCTCAACGAAATGGACTCAACACCCCATATTAAACGCCTAAGAATGTACCTGACTAGTAAGTATCTTAAAACCTATGGATTGCTATGTCTCCAAAAGAGAATCAAGCGTGTGTACAGGGGCATAAACGCAGCAGTGATAGGATTGGAGAGGTTCGGTGAGCAAATGAAGACCCTTTGAAGTCATATTGCATGGTACCCATTCCACGGGTCTCAACTCTCCAGGTTTAAGGTATTCTTCCTTCAGCTAAAACATGCATGTGGAACCCAGAGTATGATGAACCATGTGAACGGGAGAAGTGTTCAAATATGTCTCAGTTTTTGTCCCCTGGTACTTGGGTGCCACATTCCAGATGCTTTACTAACACTCTCCCCACTTGGAGAGTCAGCGCCTTTAACCTCCTGTTTGGCCCAGTTTGCAATTTCTGCGGAAGATGAACAGGAATAGGGAGAACCAATGAGAGACTAGCTGGAGGTGTCTGGACGGGCAAATTTAACTCTCATTTCCCACTAGGAAGAGGAAATAACCAAAGGCTCAGCTGCCGTGCCGGAACCAGATTAGGGCCTGAAGCCATCCTGCGGTGTTGCGGCCAGCTCAAAAGAAAGCGAGTTGAAGAAAGGAGCTCAGGGGCACTGTAATTCACAAACCTGCAGAGTTATAAATGACAGCTATCGTCCAAAAATATACTGAAGTAAGGCTGCCAAGAGGACTTGAAAGAGGGGCAGAATTGCAGGAAACCGATTTCAGGAGGTAGACTGGAATTGCATTGAAAGCATAGGAAAAGAGGCAGAACGTCCACAATGATGCACTTGGCCTAAAGGGGCGTATGCGTTTTTTCCTGAATATATTCAGGAAAAAACGCATACGCCCTTTTTGGCTAACCAAGCAAACTTGTTAAGGAAATCTGCACTACAATGAAGTCTCACTTCCCCACGGTCAAAAGGGCCATCTGAAAAAAGTGTAAAATCCAGAAAGGCAGGACAGGCCATGGAGAACTGGGAGCCTTGTTATGCTGATGGGCGGGATGTAAATTGCCAACAGACACTCGGGAGAAGTGTATGGTGTTTCCTGAAACATCTAAAAAACAAAGCAACAGAGCCAAGGGCACTTCCACTTATGGTCCTATAGCTTAGGGAAATTAAAATCAAAAAGACACAGCCACCCCAAAGTTTGGAACAGCTCTGTTTACAAGAACCTCGTTTACAGTACAAGTTCAACATCGCAGAAAGTGAAAAATGGATAAAGAACTTGTGGTATTTACTTACAAAGCAATATCACTCAGCAATGAAATCTATGTCATCAGGCCCTTAGCAGCACAATGAGTGGATTCTGGTATGATGATTCTAACTGAAATAAGTCACACAGAAAAAGAAACATCATAAGATATCAGTAATACACGGAATGTAAACTTGGCTACACAGGAACTGAATTACAGAACAGAACAGGGTCTCAAATTTAGAAAACCAACTTATGCTTACTTAAGGGGAAAGGTGAGTTGGGGTGCTGCATAAAACCAGAGATTGAAATGAGCACAGATAAAGTTACTTAAGCCAAATATGGAATAGAGTAGAGCTACTCCTTGCTCAACGAAATGGACTCAACACCGCCTATTAAACGCCTAAGAATGTACCTGACTAGTAAGTATCTTAAAACCTATGGATTGCTATGTCTCCGAAAGAGAATCAAGCATGTGTACAGGGGCATAAACGCAGCAGTGATAGGATTGGAGAGGTTCGGTGAGCAAATGAAGACCCTTTGAAGTCATATTGCATGGTACCCATTCCACGGGTCTCAACTCTCCAGGTTTAAGGTATTCTTCCTTCAGCTAAAACATGCATGTGGAACCCAGAGTATGATCAACCGTGTGAACGGGAGACGTGTTCAAATATGTCTGAGTTTTTCTCCCCTGGTACTTGGGTGCAACATTCCAGACGCTTTACTAACAGTCTCCCCACTTGGAGAGTCAGCGCCTTTAACCTCCTGTTTGGTCCAGTTTACAATTTCTGCGGAAGATGAACAGGAATAGCGAGAACCAATGAGAGACTAGCTGGAGGTGTCTGGACGGGCAAATTTAACTCTCATTTCCCACCAGGAAGAGGAAATAACCAAAGGCTCAGCTGCCGTGCCGGAACCAGATTAGGGCCTGAAGCCATCCTGCGGTGTTGCGGCCAGCTCAAAAGAAAGCGAGTTGAAGAAAGGAGCTCAGGGGCACTGTAATTCACAAACCTGCAGAGTTATAAATGACAGCTATCGTCCAAAAATATACTGAAGTAAGGCTGCCAAGAGGACTTGAAAGCGGGGCAGAATTGCAGGAAACCGATTTCAGGAGGTAGACTGGAATTGCATTGAAAGCATAGGAAAAGAGGCAGAACGTCCACAATGATGCATTTGGCCAAAAAGGGCGTATGCGTTTTTTCCTGAATATATTCAGGAAAAAACGCATACGCCCTTTTTGGCCAACCAAGCAAGCTTGCAAAGGAAATCTGCACTACAATGAAGTCTCACTTCCCCCCGGTCAAAAGGGCCATCTGAAAAAAGTGTAAAATCCAGAAAGGCAGGACAGGCCATGGAGAACTGGGAGCCTTGTTATGCTGATGGGCGGGATGTAAATTGCCAACAGACACTCGGGAGAAGTGTATGGTGTTTCCTGAAACATCTAAACAACAAAGCAACAGAGCCTAGGGCACTTCCACTTATGGTCCTATAGCTTAGGGAAATTAAAATCAAAAAGACACAGCCACCCCAAAGTATGGGACGCCTCTGTTTACAAGAACCTCGTTTACCGTACAAGTTCAATATCACAGAAAGTGAAAAATGGATAAAGAACTCGTGGTACTTACGTACAATGCAGTATCACTCAGCAATGAAATCTATGTCATCAGGCCCGTAGCAGCATAATGAGTGGATTCAGGTACGATGATTCTAACTGAAATAAGTCACACAGAAAAAGAAACATCATAAGATATCACTAATGCACGGAATATAAACTTGGCTACACAGGAACTGAATTCCAAAACAGAACAGGGTCTCAAATTTAGAAAACCAACTTATGCTTGCTTAAGGGGAAAGGTGAGTTGGGGTGCTGCATAAAACCAGAGATTGAAATGAGCACAGATAAAGTTCCTTAAGCCAAATATGGAATAGACAAGAGCTAATCCTTGCTCAACGAAATGGACTCAACACCCCATATTAAACGCCTAAGAATGTACCTCACTAGTAAGTATCTTAAAACCTATGGATTGCTATGTCTCCAAAAGAGAATCAAGCGTGTGTACAGGGGCATAAACGCAGCAGTGATAGGATTGGAGAGGTTCGGTGAGCAAATGAAGACCCTTTGAAGTCATATTGCATGGTACCCATTCCACGGGTCTCAACTCTCCAGGTTTAAGGTATTCTTCCTTCAGCTAAAACATGCATGTGGAACCCAGAGTATGATCAACCGTGTGAACGGGAGACGTGTTCAAATATGTCTCAGTTTTCCTCCCCTGGTACTCGGGTGCAACATTCCAGACACTTTACTAACGCTCTCCCCACTTGGAGAGTCAGTCCCTTTAACCTCCTGTTTGTCCCAGTTTGCAATTTCTGCGGAAGATGAACAGGAATAGCGAGAACCAATGAGAGACTAGCTGGAGGTGTCTGGACGGGCAAATTTAACTCTCATTTCCCACCAGGAAGAGGAATTAACCAAAGGCTCAGCGTGCCGTGCCGGAACCAGATTAGGGCCTGAAGCCATCCTGCGGTGTTGCGGCCAGGTCACAAGAAAACGAGTTGAAGAAAGGAGCTCAGGGGCACTGTAATTCACAAACCTGCAGAGTTATAAATGACAGCTATCGTCCAAAAATATACTGAAGTAAGGCTGCCAAGAGGACTTGAAAGCGGGGCAGAATTGCAGGAAACCGATTTCAGGAGGTAGACTGGAATTGCATTGAAAGCATAGGAAAAGAGGCAGAACGTCCACAATGATGCACTTGGCCAAAAAGGGCGTATGCGTTTTTTCCTGAATATATTCAGGAAAAAACGCATACGCCCTTTTTGGCCAACCAAGCAAGCTTGCAAAGGAAATCTGCACTACAATGAAGTCTCACTTCCCCCCGGTCAAAAGGGCCATCTGAAAAAAGTGTAAAATCCAGAAAGGCAGGACAGGCCATGGAGAACTGGGAGCCTTGTTATGCTGATGGGCGGGATGTAAATTGCCAACAGACACTCGGGAGAAGTGTATGGTGTTTCCTGAAACATCTAAACAACAAAGCAACAGAGCCTAGGGCACTTCCACTTATGGTCCTATAGCTTAGGGAAATTAAAATCAAAAAGACACAGCCACCCCAAAGTTTGGGACGCCTCTGTTTACAAGAACCTCGTTTACCGTACAAGTTCAATATCACAGAAAGTGAAAAATGGATAAAGAACTTGTGGTACTTACGTACAATGCAGTATCACTCAGCAATGAAATCTATGTCATCAGGCCCGTAGCAGCATAATGAGTGGATTCAGGTACGATGATTCTAACTGAAATAAGTCACACAGCAAAAGAAACATCATAAGATATCAGTAATACATGGAATGTAAACTTGGCTAAAAAGGAACTGAATTCCAAAACAGAACAGGGTCTCAAATTTAGAAAATCAACTTATGCTTGCTTAAGGGGAAAGGTGAGTTGGGGTGCTGCATAAAACCAGAGATTCAAATGAGCACAGATAAAGTTCCTTAAGCCAAATATGGAATAGACAAGAGCTACTCCTTGCTCAACGAAATGGACTCAACACCCCATATTAAACGCCTAAGAATGTACCTGACTAGTAAGTATCTTAAAACCTATGGATTGCTATGTCTCCAAAAGAGAATCAAGCGTGTGTACAGGGGCATAAACGCAGCAGTGATAGGATTGGAGAGGTTCGGTGAGCAAATGAAGACCCTTTGAAGTCATATTGCATGGTACCCATTCCACGGGTCTCAACTCTCCAGGTTTAAGGTATTCTTCCTTCAGCTAAAACATGCATGTGGAACCCAGAGTATGATGAACCGTGTGAACGGGAGAAGTGTTCAAATATGTCTCAGTTTTTGTCCCCTGGTACTTGGGTGCCACATTCCAGACGCTTTACTAACACTCTCCCCACTTGGAGAGTCAGCGCCTTTAACCTCCTGTTTGGCCCAGTTTGCAATTTCTGCGGAAGATGAACAGGAATAGGGAGAACCAATGAGAGACTAGCTGGAGGTGTCTGGACGGGCAAATTTAACTCTCATTTCCCACTAGGAAGAGGAAATAACCAAAGGCTCAGCTGCCGTGCCGGAACCAGATTAGGGCCTGAAGCCATCCTGCGGTGTTGCGGCCAGCTCAAAAGAAAGAGAGTTGAAGAAAGGAGCTCAGGGGCACTGTAATTCACAAACCTGCAGAGTTATAAATGACAGCTATCGTCCAAAAATATACTGAAGTAAGGCTGCCAAGAGGACTTGAAAGCGGGGCAGAATTGCAGGAAACCGATTTCAGGAGGTAGACTGGAATTGCATTGAAAGCATAGGAAAAGAGGCAGAACGTCCACAATGATGCACTTGGCCTAAAGGGGCGTATGCGTTTTTTCCTGAATATATTCAGGAAAAAACGCATACGCCCTTTTTGGCTAACCAAGCAAACTTGTTAAGGAAATCTGCACTACAATGAAGTCTCACTTCCCCACGGTCAAAAGGGCCATCTGAAAAAAGTGTAAAATCCAGAAAGGCAGGACAGGCCATGGAGAACTGGGAGCCTTGTTATGCTGATGGGCGGGATGTAAATTGCCAACAGACACTCGGGAGAAGTGTATGGTGTTTCCTGAAACATCTAAAAAACAAAGCAACAGAGCCAAGGGCACTTCCACTTATGGTCCTATAGCTTAGGGAAATTAAAATCAAAAAGACACAGCCACCCCAAAGTTTGGAACAGCTCTGTTTACAAGAACCTCGTTTACAGTACAAGTTCAACATCGCAGAAAGTGAAAAATGGATAAAGAAGTTGTGGTATTTACTTACAAAGCAATATCACTCAGCAATGAAATCTATGTCATCAGGCCCTTAGCAGCACAATGAGTGGATTCTGGTATGATGATTCTAACTGAAATAAGTCACACAGAAAAAGAAACATCATAAGATATCAGTAATACACGGAATGTAAACTTGGCTACACAGGAACTGAATTACAGAACAGAACAGGGTCTCAAATTTAGAAAACCAACTTATGCTTACTTAAGGGGAAAGGTGAGTTGGGGTGCTGCATAAAACCAGAGATTGAAATGAGCACAGATAAAGTTACTTAAGCCAAATATGGAATAGAGTAGAGCTACTCCTTGCTCAACGAAATGGACTCAACACCGCCTATTAAACGCCTAAGAATGTACCTGACTAGTAAGTATCTTAAAACCTATGGATTGCTATGTCTCCGAAAGAGAATCAAGCATGTGTACAGGGGCATAAACGCAGCAGTGATAGGATTGGAGAGGTTCGGTGAGCAAATGAAGACCCTTTGAAGTCATATTGCATGGTACCCATTCCACGGGTCTCAACTCTCCAGGTTTAAGGTATTCTTCCTTCAGCTAAAACATGCATGTGGAACCCAGAGTATGATCAACCGTGTGAACGGGAGACGTGTTCAAATATGTCTCAGTTTTTCTCCCCTGGTACTTGGGTGCAACATTCCAGACGCTTTACTAACAGTCTCCCCACTTGGAGAGTCAGCGCCTTTAACCTCCTGTTTGGTCCAGTTTACAATTTCTGCGGAAGATGAACAGGAATAGCGAGAACCAATGAGAGACTAGCTGGAGGTGTCTGGACGGGCAAATTTAACTCTCATTTCCCACCAGGAAGAGGAAATAACCAAAGGCTCAGCTGCCGTGCCGGAACCAGATTAGGGCCTGAAGCCATCCTGCGGTGTTGCGGCCAGCTCAAAAGAAAGCGAGTTGAAGAAAGGAGCTCAGGGGCACTGTAATTCACAAACCTGCAGAGTTATAAATGACAGCTATCGTCCAAAAATATACTGAAGTAAGGCTGCCAAGAGGACTTGAAAGCGGGGCAGAATTGCAGGAAACCGATTTCAGGAGGTAGACTGGAATTGCATTGAAAGCATAGGAAAAGAGGCAGAACGTCCACAATGATGCATTTGGCCAAAAAGGGCGTATGCGTTTTTTCCTGAATATATTCAGGAAAAAACGCATACGCCCTTTTTGGCCAACCAAGCAAGCTTGCAAAGGAAATCTGCACTACAATGAAGTCTCACTTCCCCCCGGTCAAAAGGGCCATCTGAAAAAAGTGTAAAATCCAGAAAGGCAGGACAGGCCATGGAGAACTGGGAGCCTTGTTATGCTGATGGGCGGGATGTAAATTGCCAACAGACACTCGGGAGAAGTGTATGGTGTTTCCTGAAACATCTAAACAACAAAGCAACAGAGCCTAGGGCACTTCCACTTATGGTCCTATAGCTTAGGGAAATTAAAATCAAAAAGACACAGCCACCCCAAAATTTGGGACGCCTCTGTTTACAAGAACCTCGTTTACCGTACAAGTTCAATATCACAGAAAGTGAAAAATGGATAAAGAACTCGTGGTACTTACGTACAATGCAGTATCACTCAGCAATGAAATCTATGTCATCAGGCCCGTAGCAGCATAATGAGTGGATTCAGGTACGATGATTCTAACTGAAATAAGTCACACAGAAAAAGAAACATCATAAGATATCACTAATGCACGGAATGTAAACTTGGCTACACAGGAACTGAATTCCAAAACAGAACAGGGTCTCAAATTTAGAAAACCAACTTATGCTTGCTTAAGGGGAAAGGTGAGTTGGGGTGCTGCATAAAACCAGAGATTGAAATGAGCACAGATAAATTTCCTTAAGCCAAATATGGAATAGACAAGAGCTACTCCTTGCTCAACGAAATGGACTCAACACCCCATATTAAACGCCTAAGAATGTACCTGACTAGTAAGTATCTTAAAACCTATGGATTGCTATGTCTCCAAAAGAGAATCAAGCGTGTGTACAGGGGCATAAACGAAGCAGTGATAGGATTGGAGAGGTTCGGTGAGCAAATGAAGACCCTTTGAAGTCATATTGCATGGTACCCATTCCACGGGTCTCAACTCTCCAGGTTTAAGGTATTCTTCCTTCAGCTAAAACATGCATGTGGAACCCAGAGTATGATCAACCGTGTGAACGGGAGACGTGTTCAAATACGTCTCAGTTTTCCTCCCCTGGTACTCGGGTGCAACATTCCAGACACTTTCTAACGCTCTCCCCACTTGGAGACTCAGTCCCTTTAACCTCCTGTTTGGCCCAGTTTGCAATTTCTGCGGAAGATGAACAGGAATAGCGAGAACCAATGAGAGACTAGCTGGAGGTGTCTGGACGGGCAAATTTAACTCTCATTTCCCACCAGGAAGAGGAATTAACCAAAGGCTCAGCGTGCCGTGCCGGAACCAGATTAGGGCCTGAAGCCATCCTGCGGTGTTGCGGCCAGGTCACAAGAAAACGAGTTGAAGAAAGGAGCTCAGGGGAACTGTAATTCACAAACCTGCAGAGTTATAAATGACAGCTATCGTCCAAAAATATACTGAAGTAAGGCTGCCAAGAGGACTTGAAAGCGGGGCAGAATTGCAGGAAACCGATTTCAGGAGGTAGACTGGAATTGCATTGAAAGCATAGGAAAAGAGGCAGAACGTCCACAATGATGCACTTGGCCAAAAAGGGCGTATGCGTTTTTTCCTGAATATATTCAGGAAAAAACGCATACGCCCTTTTTGGCCAACCAAGCAAGCTTGCAAAGGAAATCTGCACTACAATGAAGTCTCACTTCCCCCCGGTCAAAAGGGCCATCTGAAAAAAGTGTAAAATCCAGAAAGGCAGGACAGGCCATGGAGAACTGGGAGCCTTGTTATGCTGATGGGCGGGATGGAAATTGCCAACAGCCACTCGGGAGAAGTGTATGGTGTTTCCTGAAACATCTAAAAAACAAAGCAACAGAGTCTTGGGCACTTCCACTTATGGTCCTATAGCTTAGGGAAATTAAAATCAAAAAGACACAGCCACCCCAAAGTTTAGGAGGCCTCTGTTTACAAGAACCTCGTTTACCGTACAAGTTCAACATCGCAGAAAGTGAAAAATGGATAAAGAACTTGTGGTACTTACGTACAATGCAGTATCACTCAGCAATGAAATCTATGTCATCAGGCCTGTAGCAGCATAATGAGTGGATTCAGGTACGATGATTCTAACTGAAATAAGTCACACAGAAAAAGAAACATCATAAGATATCACTAATGCACGGAATGTAAACTTGGCTACACAGGAACAGAATTCCAAAACAGAACAGGGTCTCAAATTTAGAAAACCAACTTATGCTTGCTTAAGGGGAAAGGTGAGTTGGGGTGCTGCATAAAACCAGAGATTGAAATGAGCACAGATAAAGTTCCTTAAGCCAAATATGGAATAGACAAGAGCTAATCCTTGCTCAACGAAATGGACTCAACACCCCATATTAAACGCCTAAGAATGTACCTGACTAGTAAGTATCTTAAAACCTATGGATTGCTATGTCTCCAAAAGAGAATCAAGCGTGTGTACAGGGGCATAAACGCAGCAGTGATAGGATTGGAGAGGTTCGGTGAGCAAATGAAGACCCTTTGAAGTCATATTGCATGGTACCCATTCCACGGGTCTCAACTCTCCAGGTTTAAGGTATTCTTCCTTCAGCTAAAACATGCATGTGGAACCCAGAGTATGATCAACCGTGTGAACGGGAGACGTGTTCAAATATGTCTCAGTTTTCCTCCCCTGGTACTCGGGTGCAACATTCCAGACACTTTACTAACGCTCTCCCCACTTGGAGAGTCAGTCCCTTTAACCTCCTGTTTGGCCCAGTTTGCAATTTCTGCGGAAGATGAACAGGAATAGCGAGAACCAATGAGAGACTAGCTGGAGGTGTCTGGACGGGCAAATTTAACTCTCATTTCCCACCAGGAAGAGGAATTAACCAAAGGCTCAGCGTGCCGTGCCGGAACCAGATTAGGGCCTGAAGCCATCCTGCGGTGTTGCGGCCAGGTCACAAGAAAACGAGTTGAAGAAAGGAGCTCAGGGGAACTGTAATTCACAAACCTGCAGAGTTATAAATGACAGCTATCGTCCAAAAATATACTGAAGTAAGGCTGCCAAGAGGACTTGAAAGCGGGGCAGAATTTCAGGAAACCGATTTCAGGAGGTAGACTGGAATTGCATTGAAAGCATAGGAAAAGAGGCAGAACGTCCACAATGATGCACTTGGCCAAAAAGGGCGTATGCGTTTTTTCCTGAATATATTCAGGAAAAAACGCATATGCACTTTTTGGCCAACCAAGCAAGCTTGCAAAGGAAATCTGCACTACAATGAAGTCTCACTTCCCCCCGGTCAAAAGGGCCATCTGAAAAAAGTGTAAAATCCAGAAAGGCAGGACAGGCCATGGAGAACTGGGAGCCTTGTTATGCTGATGGGCGGGATGGAAATTGCCAACAGCCACTCGGGAGAAGTGTATGGTGTTTCCTGAAACATCTAAAAAACAAAGCAACAGAGTCTTGGGCACTTCCACTTATGGTCCTATAGCTTAGGGAAATTAAAATCAAAAAGACACAGCCACCCCAAAGTTTAGGAGGCCTCTGTTTACAAGAACCTCGTTTCCCGTACAAGTTCAATATCAAAGAAAGTGAAAAATGGATAAAGAACTTGTGGTACTTACGTACAATGCAGTATCACTCAGCAATGAAATCTATGTCATCAGGCCCGTAGCAGCATAATGAGTGGATTCAGGTACGATGATTCTAACTGAAATAAGTCACACAGAAAAAGAAACATCATAAGATATCACTAATACACGGAATGTAAACTTGGCTACACAGGAACTGAATTACAGAACAGAACAGGGTCTCAAATTTAGAAAACCAACTTATGCTTGCTTAAGGGGAAAGGTGAGATGGGGTGCTGCATAAAACCAGAGATTGAAATGAGCACAGATAAAGTTCCTTAAGCCAATATGGAATAGACAAGAGCTACTCCTTGCTCAACGAAATGGACTCAACACCGCCTATTAAACGCCTAACAATGTACCTGACTAGTAAGTATCTTAAAACCTATGGATTGCTATGTCTCCGAAAGAGAATCAAGCATGTGTACAGGGGCATAAACGCAGCAGTGATAGGATTGGAGAGGTTCCGTGAGCAAATGAAGACCCTTTGAAGTCATATTGCATGGTACCCATTCCACGGGTTTCAACTCTCCAGGTTTAAGGTATTCTTCCTTCAGCTAAAACATGCATGTGGAACCCAGAGTATGATCAACCATGTGATCGGGAGACGTGTTCAAATATGTCTCAGTTTTTGTACCTTGTACTCGGGTGCAACATTCCAGACGCTTTACTAACACTCTCCCGACTTGGAGAGTCAGTCCCTTTAACCTCCTGTTTGGCCCAGTTTGCAATTTCTGTGGAAGGTGAACAGGAATAGCGAGAACCAATGATAGACTAGCTGGAGGTGTCTGGACGGGCAAATTTAACTCTGATTTCCCACCAGGAAGAGGAATTAACCAAAGGCTCAGCATGCCGTGCCGGAACCAGATTAGGGCCTGAAGCCATCCTGCGGTGTTGCGGCCAGGTCACAAGAAAGCGAGTTGAAGAAAGGAGCTCAGGGGCACTGTAATTCACAAACCTGCAGAGTTATAAATGACAGCTATCGTCCAAAAATATACTGAAGTAAGGCTGCCAAGAGGACTTGAAAGCGGGGCAGAATTGCAGGAAACTGATTTCAGGAGGTAGACTGGAATTGCATTGAAAGCATAGGAAAAGAGGCAGAACGTCCACAATGATGCACTTGGCCAAAAAGGACGTATGCGTTTTTTTCTGAATATATTCAGGAAAAAATGCATACGCCCTTTTTGGCCAACCAAGCAAGCTTGCAAAGGAAATCTGCACTACAATGAAGTCTCACTTCCCCCCGGTCAAAAGGGCCATCTGAAAAAAGTGTAAAATCCAGAAAGGCAGGACAGGCCATGGAGAACTGGGACCCTTGTTATGCTGATGGGCGGGATGTAAATTGCCAACAGACACTTGGGAGAAGTGTATGGTGTTTCCTGAAACATCTAAAAAACAAAGCAACAGAGCCTAGGGCACTTCCACTTATGGTCCTATAGCTTAGGGAAATTAAAATCAAAAAGACACAGCCACCCCAAAGTTTGGGACGCCTCTGTTTACAAGAACCTCGTTTACCGTACAAGTTCAATATCACAGAAAGTGAAAAATGGATAAAGAACTTGTGGTACTTACGTACAATGCAGTATCACTCAGCAATGAAATCTATGTCATCAGGCCCGTAGCAGCATAATGAGTGGATTCAGGTACGATGATTCTAACTGAAATAAGTCACACAGAAAAAGAAACATCATAAGATATCACTAATGCACGGAATGTAAACTTGGCTACACAGGAACAGAATTCCAAAACAGAACAGGGTCTCAAATTTAGAAAACCAACTTATGCTTGCTTAAGGGGAAAGGTGAGTTGGGGTGCTGCATAAAACCAGAGATTGAAATGAGCACAGATAAAGTTCCTTAAGCCAAATATGGAATAGACAAGAGCTAATCCTTGCTCAACGAAATGGACTCAACACCCCATATTAAACGCCTAAGAATGTACCTGACTAGTAAGTATCTTAAAACCTATGGATTGCTATGTCTCCAAAAGAGAATCAAGCGTGTGTACAGGGGCATAAACGCAGCAGTGATAGGATTGGAGAGGTTCGGTGAGCAAATGAAGACCCTTTGAAGTCATATTGCATGGTACCCATTACACGGGTCTCAACTCTCCAGGTTTAAGGTATTCTTCCTTCAGCTAAAACATGCATGTGGAACCTAGAGTATGATCAACCATGTGATCGGGAGACGTGTTCAAATATGTCTCAGTTTTCCTCCCCTGGTACTCGGGTGCAACATTCCAGACGCTTTACTAACACTCTCCCGACTTGGAGAGTCAGTCCCTTTAACCTCCTGTTTGGCCCAGTTTGCAATTTCTGCGGAAGATGAACAGGAATAGCGAGAACCAATGAGAGACTAGCTGGAGGTGTCTGGACGGGCAAATTTAACTCTCATTTCCCACCAGGAAGAGGAATTAACCAAAGGCTCAGCGTGCCGTGCCGGAACCAGATTAGGGCCTGAAGCCATCTTGGGGTGTTGCGGCCAGCTCACAAGAAAGCGAGTTGAAGAAAGGAGCTCAGGGGCACTGTAATTCACAAACCTGCAGAGTTATAAATGATAGCTATCGTCCAAAAATATACTGAAGTAAGGCTGCCAAGAGGACTTGAAAGTGGGGCAGAATTGCAGGAAACCGATTTCAGGAGGTAGACTGGAATTGCATTGAAAGCATAGGAAAAGAGGCAGAACGTCCACAATGATGCACTTGGCCAAAAAGGGCGTATGCGTTTTTTCCTGAATATATTCAGGAAAAAACGCATACGCACTTTTTGGCCAACCAAGCAAGCTTGCAAAGGAAATCTGCACTACAATGAAGTCTCACTTCCCCCCGGTCAAAAGGGCCATCTGAAAAAAGTGTAAAATCCAGAAAGGCAGGACAGGCCATGGAGAACTGGGAGCCTTGTTATGCTGATGGGCGGGATGGAAATTGCCAACAGACACTCGGGAGAAATGTATGGTGTTTCCTGAAACATCTAAAAAACAAAGCAACAGAGCCTAGGGCACTTCCACTTATGGTCCTATAGCTTAGGGAAATTAAAATCAAAAAGACACAGCCACCCCAAAGTTTGGGATGCCTCTGTTTACAAGAACCTTGTTTACCGTACAAGTTCAATATCACAGAAAGTGAAAAATGGATAAAGAACTTGTGGTACTTACGTACAATGCAGTATCACTCAACAATGAAATCTATGTCATCAGGCCCGTAGCAGCATAATGAGTGGATTCAGGTACGATGATTCTAACTGAAATAAGTCACACAGAAAAAGAAACATCATAAGATATCACTAATACACGGAATGTAAACTTGGCTACACAGGAACTGAATTCCAAAACAGAACAGGGTCTCAAATTTAGAAAACCAACTTATGCTTGCTTAAGGGGAAAGGTGAGTTGGGGTGCTGCATAAAACCAGAGATTGAAATGAGCACAGTTAAAGTTCCTTAAGCCAAATATGGAATAGACAAGAGCTACTCCTTGCTCAACGAAATGGACTCAACACCCCATATTAAACGCCTAAGAATGTACGTGACTAGTAAGTATCTTAAAACCTATGGATTGCTATGTCTCCGAAAGAGAATCAAGCGTGTGTACAGGGGCATAAACGCAGCAGTGATAGGATTGTAGAGGTTCGGTGAGCAAATGAAGACCGTTTGAAGTCATATTGCATGGTACCCATTGCATAGGTTTCAACTACCCAGTTTTAAGGTATTCTTCCTTCAGCTAAAACATGCATGTGGGACCCAGAGTATGATCAACCGTGTGAACGGGAGACGTGTTCAAATATGTCTCAGTTTTCCTCCCCTGGTACTCGGGTGCAACATTCCAGACGCTTTACTAACACTCTCCCCACTTGGAGAGTCAGCGTCTTTAACCTCCTGTTTGGCCCAGTTTGCAATTTCTGCGGAAGATGAACAGGAATAGCGAGAACCAATGAGAGACTAGCTGGAGGTGTCTGGACGGGCGAATTTACCTCTCATTTCCCACCAGGAAGAGGAATTAACCAAAGGCTCAGCGTGCCGTGCCGGAACCAGATTAGGGCCTGAAGCCATCCTGCGGTGTTGCGGCCAGGTCACAAGAAAACGAGTTGAAGAAAGGAGCTCAGGGGAACTGTAATTCACAAACCTGCAGAGTTATAAATGACAGCTATCGTCCAAAAATATACTGAAGTAAGGCTGCCAAGAGGACTTGAAAGCGGGGCAGAATTGCAGGAAACCGATTTCAGGAGGTAGACTGGAATTGCATTGAAAGCATAGGAAAAGAGGCAGAACGTCCACAATGATGCACTTGGCCAAAAAGGGCGTATGCGTTTTTTCCTGAATATATTCAGGAAAAAACGCATACGCCCTTTTTGGCCAACCAAGCAAGCTTGCAAAGGAAATCTGCACTACAATGAAGTCTCACTTCCCCCCGGTCAAAAGGGCCATCTGAAAAAAGTGTAAAATCCAGAAAGGCAGGACAGGCCATGGAGAACTGGGAGCCTTGTTATGCTGATGGGCGGGATGTAAATTGCCAACAGACACTCGGGAGAAGTGTATGGTGTTTCCTGAAACATCTAAACAACAAAGCAACAGAGCCTAGGGTACTTCCACTTATGGTCCTATAGCTTAGGGAAATTAAAATCAAAAAGACACAGCCACCCCAAAGTTTGGGACGCCTCTGTTTACAAGAACCTCGTTTACCGTACAAGTTCAATATCACAGAAAGTGAAAAATGGATAAAGAACTTGTGGTACTTACGTACAATGCAGTATCACTCAGCAATGAAATCTATGTCATCAGGCCCGTAGCAGCATAATGAGTGGATTCAGGTACGATGATTCTAACTGAAATAAGTCACACAGCAAAAGAAACATCATAAGATATCAGTAATACATGGAATGTAAACTTGGCTAAAAAGGAACTGAATTCCAAAACAGAACAGGGTCTCAAATTTAGAAAACCAACTTATGCTTGCTTAAGGGGAAAGGTGAGTTGGGGTGCTGCATAAAACCAGAGATTCAAATGAGCACAGATAAAGTTCCTTAAGCCAAATATGGAATAGACAAGAGCTACTCCTTGCTCAACGAAATGGACTCAACACCCCATATTAAACGCCTAAGAATGTACCTGACTAGTAAGTATCTTAAAACCTATGGATTGCTATGTCTCCAAAAGAGAATCAAGCGTGTGTACAGGGGCATAAACGCAGCAGTGATAGGATTGGAGAGGTTCGGTGAGCAAATGAAGACCCTTTGAAGTCATATTGCATGGTACCCATTCCACGGGTCTCAACTCTCCAGGTTTAAGGTATTCTTCCTTCAGCTAATACATGCATGTGGAACCCAGAGTATGATGAACCGTGTGAACGGGAGAAGTGTTCAAATATGTCTCAGTTTTTGTCCCCTGGTACTTGGGTGCCACATTCCAGACGCTTTACTAACACTCTCCCCACTTGGAGAGTCAGCGCCTTTAACCTCCTGTTTGGCCCAGTTTGCAATTTCTGCGGAAGATGAACAGGAATAGGGAGAACCAATGAGAGACTAGCTGGAGGTGTCTGGACGGGCAAATTTAACTCTCATTTCCCACTAGGAAGAGGAAATAACCAAAGGCTCAGCTGCCGTGCCGGAACCAGATTAGGGCCTGAAGCCATCCTGCGGTGTTGCGGCCAGCTCAAAAGAAAGCGAGTTGAAGAAAGGAGCTCAGGGGCACTGTAATTCACAAACCTGCAGAGTTATAAATGACAGCTATCGTCCAAAAATATACTGAAGTAAGGCTGCCAAGAGGACTTGAAAGCGGGGCAGAATTGCAGGAAACCGATTTCAGGAGGTAGACTGGAATTGCATTGAAAGCATAGGAAAAGAGGCAGAACGTCCACAATGATGCACTTGGCCTAAAGGGGCGTATGCGTTTTTTCCTGAATATATTCAGGAAAAAACGCATACGCCCTTTTTGGCTAACCAAGCAAACTTGTTAAGGAAATCTGCACTACAATGAAGTCTCACTTCCCCACGGTCAAAAGGGCCATCTGAAAAAAGTGTAAAATCCAGAAAGGCAGGACAGGCCATGGAGAACTGGGAGCCTTGTTATGCTGATGGGCGGGATGTAAATTGCCAACAGACACTCGGGAGAAGTGTATGGTGTTTCCTGAAACATCTAAAAAACAAAGCAACAGAGCCAAGGGCACTTCCACTTATGGTCCTATAGCTTAGGGAAATTAAAATCAAAAAGACACAGCCACCCCAAAGTTTGGAACAGCTCTGTTTACAAGAACCTCGTTTAGAGTACAAGTTCAACATCGCAGAAAGTGAAAAATGGATAAAGAAGTTGTGGTATTTACTTGCAAAGCAATATCACTCAGCAATGAAATCTATGTCATCAGGCCCTTAGCAGCACAATGAGTGGATTCTGGTATGATGATTCTAACTGAAATAAGTCACACAGAAAAAGAAACATCATAAGATATCAGTAATACACGGAATGTAAACTTGGCTACACAGGAACTGAATTACAGAACAGAACAGGGTCTCAAATTTAGAAAACCAACTTATGCTTACTTAAGGGGAAAGGTGAGTTGGGGTGCTGCATAAAACCAGAGATTGAAATGAGCACAGATAAAGTTACTTAAGCCAAATATGGAATAGAGTAGAGCTACTCCTTGCTCAACGAAATGGACTCAACACCGCCTATTAAACGCCTAAGAATGTACCTGACTAGTAAGTATCTTAAAACCTATGGATTGCTATGTCTCCGAAAGAGAATCAAGCATGTGTACAGGGGCATAAACGCAGCAGTGATAGGATTGGAGAGGTTCGGTGAGCAAATGAAGACCCTTTGAAGTCATATTGCATGGTACCCATTCCACGGGTTTCAACTACCCAGGTTTAAGGTATTCTTCCTTCAGCTAAAACATGCATGTGGAACCCAGAGTATGATCAACCGTGTGAACGGGAGACGTGTTCAAATATGTCTCAGTTTTCCTCCCCTGGTACTCGGGTGCAACGTTCCAGACGCTTTACTAACACTCTCCCCACTTGGAGAGTCAGCGCCTTTAACCTCCTGTTTGGCCCAGTTTGCAATTTCTGCGGAAGATGAACAGGAATAGCGAGAACCAATGAGAGACTAGCTGGAGGTGTCTGGACGGGCAAATTTAACTCTCATTTCCCACCAGGAAGAGGAAATAACCAAAGGCTCAGCGTGCCGTGCCGGAACCAGATTAGGGCCTGAAGCCATCCTGCGGTGTTGCGGCCAGGTCACAAGAAAGCGAGTTGAAGAAAGGAGCTCAGGGGCAATGTAATTCACAAACCTGCAGAGTTATAAATGACAGCTATCGTCCAAAAATATACTGAAGTAAGGCTGCCAAGAGGACTTGAAAGCGGGGCAGAATTGCAGGAAACCGATTTCAGGAGGTAGACTGGAATTGCATTGAAAGCATAGAAAAAGAGGCAGAACGTCCACAATGATGCACTTGGCCAAAAAGGGCGTATGCGTTTTTTCCTGAATATATTCAGGAAAAAAGGCATACGCCCTTTTTGGCCAACCAAGCAAGCTTGCAAAGGAAATCTGCACTACAATGAAGTCTCACTTCCCCCCGGTCAAAAGGGCCATCTGAAAAAAGTGTAAAATCCAGAAAGGCAGGACAGGCCATGGAGAACTGGGAGCCTTGTTATGCTGATGGGCGGGATGGAAATTGCCAACAGCCACTCGGGAGAAGTGTATGGTGTTTCCTGAAACATCTAAAAAACAAAGCAACAGAGTCTTGGGCACTTCCACTTATGGTCCTATAGCTTAGGGAAATTAAAATCAAAAAGACACAGCCACCCCAAAATTTGGGACGCCTCTGTTTACAAGAACCTCGTTTACCGTACAAGTTCAATATCACAGAAAGTGAAAAATGGATAAAGAACTCGTAGTACTTACGTACAAAGCAATATCACTCAGCAATGAAATCTATGTCATCAGGCCCGTAGCAGCATAATGAGTGGATTCAGGTACGATGATTCTAACTGAAATAAGTCACACAGAAAAAGAAACATCATAAGATATCACTAATGCACGGAATGTAAACTTGGCTACACAGGAACTGAATTCCAAAACAGAACAGGGTCTCAAATTTAGAAAACCAACTTATGCTTGCTTAAGGGGAAAGGTGAGTTGGGGTGCTGCATAAAACCAGAGATTGAAATGAGCACAGATAAATTTCCTTAAGCCAAATATGGAATAGACAAGAGCTACTCCTTGCTCAACGAAATGGACTCAACACCCCATATTAAACGCCTAAGAATGTACCTGACTAGTAAGTATCTTAAAACCTATGGATTGCTATGTCTCCAAAAGAGAATCAAGCGTGTGTACAGGGGCATAAACGAAGCAGTGATAGGATTGGAGAGGTTCGGTGAGCAAATGAAGACCCTTTGAAGTCATATTGCATGGTACCCATTCCACGGGTCTCAACTCTCCAGGTTTAAGGTATTCTTCCTTCAGCTAAAACATGCATGTGGAACCCAGAGTATGATCAACCGTGTGAACGGGAGACGTGTTCAAATATGTCTCAGTTTTCCTCCCCTGGTACTCGGGTGCAACATTCCAGACACTTTCTAACGCTCTCCCCACTTGGAGACTCAGTCCCTTTAACCTCCTGTTTGGCCCAGTTTGCAATTTCTGCGGAAGATGAACAGGAATAGCGAGAACCAATGAGAGACTAGCTGGAGGTGTCTGGACGGGCAAATTTAACTCTCATTTCCCACCAGGAAGAGGAATTAACCAAAGGCTCAGCGTGCCGTGCCGGAACCAGATTAGGGCCTGAAGCCATCCTGCGGTGTTGCGGCCAGGTCACAAGAAAACGAGTTGAAGAAAGGAGCTCAGGGGAACTGTAATTCACAAACCTGCAGAGTTATAAATGACAGCTATCGTCCAAAAATATACTGAAGTAAGGCTGCCAAGAGGACTTGAAAGCGGGGCAGAATTGCAGGAAACCGATTTCAGGAGGTAGACTGGAATTGCATTGAAAGCATAGGAAAAGAGGCAGAACGTCCACAATGATGCACTTGGCCAAAAAGGGCGTATGCGTTTTTTCCTGAATATATTCAGGAAAAAACGCATACGCCCTTTTTGGCCAACCAAGCAAGCTTGCAAAGGAAATCTGCACTACAATGAAGTCTCACTTCCCCCCGGTCAAAAGGGCCATCTGAAAAAAGTGTAAAATCCAGAAAGGCAGGACAGGCCATGGAGAACTGGGAGCCTTGTTATGCTGATGGGCGGGATGGAAATTGCCAACAGCCACTCGGGAGAAGTGTATGGTGTTTCCTGAAACATCTAAAAAACAAAGCAACAGAGTCTTGGGCACTTCCACTTATGGTCCTATAGCTTAGGGAAATTAAAATCAAAAAGACACAGCCACCCCAAAGTTTAGGAGGCCTCTGTTTACAAGAACCTCGTTTACCGTACAAGTTCAACATCGCAGAAAGTGAAAAATGGATAAAGAACTTGTGGTACTTACGTACAATGCAGTATCACTCAGCAATGAAATCTATGTCATCAGGCCCGTAGCAGCATAATGAGTGGATTCAGGTACGATGATTCTAACTGAAATAAGTCACACAGAAAAAGAAACATCATAAGATATCACTAATGCACGGAATGTAAACTTGGCTACACAGGAACAGAATTCCAAAACAGAACAGGGTCTCAAATTTAGAAAACCAACTTATGCTTGCTTAAGGGGAAAGGTGAGTTGGGGTGCTGCATAAAACCAGAGATTGAAATGAGCACAGATAAAGTTCCTTAAGCCAAATATGGAATAGACAAGAGCTAATCCTTGCTCAACGAAATGGACTCAACACCCCATATTAAACGCCTAAGAATGTACCTGACTAGTAAGTATCTTAAAACCTATGGATTGCTATGTCTCCAAAAGAGAATCAAGCGTGTGTACAGGGGCATAAACGCAGCAGTGATAGGATTGGAGAGGTTCGGTGAGCAAATGAAGACCCTTTGAAGTCATATTGCATGGTACCCATTCCACGGGTCTCAACTCTCCAGGTTTAAGGTATTCTTCCTTCAGCTAAAACATGCATGTGGAACCCAGAGTATGATCAACCGTGTGAACGGGAGACGTGTTCAAATATGTCTCAGTTTTCCTCCCCTGGTACTCGGGTGCAACATTCCAGACACTTTACTAACGCTCTCCCCACTTGGAGAGTCAGTCCCTTTAACCTCCTGTTTGGCCCAGTTTGCAATTTCTGCGGAAGATGAACAGGAATAGCGAGAACCAATGAGAGACTAGCTGGAGGTGTCTGGACGGGCAAATTTAACTCTCATTTCCCACCAGGAAGAGGAATTAACCAAAGGCTCAGCGTGCCGTGCCGGAACCAGATTAGGGCCTGAAGCCATCCTGCGGTGTTGCGGCCAGGTCACAAGAAAACGAGTTGAAGAAAGGAGCTCAGGGGAACTGTAATTCACAAACCTGCAGAGTTATAAATGACAGCTATCGTCCAAAAATATACTGAAGTAAGGCTGCCAAGAGGACTTGAAAGCGGGGCAGAATTTCAGGAAACCGATTTCAGGAGGTAGACTGGAATTGCATTGAAAGCATAGGAAAAGAGGCAGAACGTCCACAATGATGCACTTGGCCAAAAAGGGCGTATGCGTTTTTTCCTGAATATATTCAGGAAAAAACGCATATGCACTTTTTGGCCAACCAAGCAAGCTTGCAAAGGAAATCTGCACTACAATGAAGTCTCACTTCCCCCCGGTCAAAAGGGCCATCTGAAAAAAGTGTAAAATCCAGAAAGGCAGGACAGGCCATGGAGAACTGGGAGCCTTGTTATGCTGATGGGCGGGATGGAAATTGCCAACAGCCACTCGGGAGAAGTGTATGGTGTTTCCTGAAACATCTAAAAAACAAAGCAACAGAGTCTTGGGCACTTCCACTTATGGTCCTATAGCTTAGGGAAATTAAAATCAAAAAGACACAGCCACCCCAATGTTTAGGAGGCCTCTGTTTACAAGAACCTCGTTTCCCGTACAAGTTCAATATCACAGAAAGTGAAAAATGGATAAAGAACTTGTGGTACTTACGTACAATGCAGTATCACTCAGCAATGAAATCTATGTCATCAGGCCCGTAGCAGCATAATGAGTGGATTCAGGTACGATGATTCTAACTGAAATAAGTCACACAGAAAAAGAAACATCATAAGATATCACTAATACACGGAATGTAAACTTGGCTACACAGGAACTGAATTACAGAACAGAACAGGGTCTCAAATTTAGAAAACCAACTTATGCTTGCTTAAGGGGAAAGGTGAGATGGGGTGCTGCATAAAACCAGAGATTGAAATGAGCACAGATAAAGTTCCTTAAGCCAATATGGAATAGACAAGAGCTACTCCTTGCTCAACGAAATGGACTCAACACCGCCTATTAAACGCCTAACAATGTACCTGACTAGTAAGTATCTTAAAACCTATGGATTGCTATGTCTCCGAAAGAGAATCAAGCATGTGTACAGGGGCATAAACGCAGCAGTGATAGGATTGGAGAGGTTCCGTGAGCAAATGAAGACCCTTTGAAGTCATATTGCATGGTACCCATTGCACGGGTTTCAACTCTCCAGGTTTAAGGTATTCTTCCTTCAGCTAAAACATGCATGTGGAACCTAGAGTATGATCAACCATGTGATCGGGAGACGTGTTCAAATACGTCTCAGTTTTTGTACCTTGTACTCGGGTGCAACATTCCAGACGCTTTACTAACACTCTCCCGACTTGGAGAGTCAGTCCCTTTAACCTCCTGTTTGGCCCAGTTTGCAATTTCTGTGGAAGGTGAACAGGAATAGCGAGAACCAATGATAGACTAGCTGGAGGTGTCTGGACGGGCAAATTTAACTCTGATTTCCCACCAGGAAGAGGAATTAACCAAAGGCTCAGCATGCCGTGCCGGAACCAGATTAGGGCCTGAAGCCATCCTGCGGTGTTGCGGCCAGGTCACAAGAAAGCGAGTTGAAGAAAGGAGCTCAGGGGCACTGTAATTCACAAACCTGCAGAGTTATAAATGACAGCTATCGTCCAAAAATATACTGAAGTAAGGCTGCCAAGAGGACTTGAAAGCGGGGCAGAATTGCAGGAAACTGATTTCAGGAGGTAGACTGGAATTGCATTGAAAGCATAGGAAAAGAGGCAGAACGTCCACAATGATGCACTTGGCCAAAAAGGACGTATGCGTTTTTTTCTGAATATATTCAGGAAAAAATGCATACGCCCTTTTTGGCCAACCAAGCAAGCTTGCAAAGGAAATCTGCACTACAATGAAGTCTCACTTCCCCCCGGTCAAAAGGGCCATCTGAAAAAAGTGTAAAATCCAGAAAGGCAGGACAGGCCATGGAGAACTGGGAGCCTTGTTATGCTGATGGGCGGGATGTAAATTGCCAACAGACACTCGGGAGAAGTGTATGGTGTTTCCTGAAACATCTAAAAAACAAAGCAACAGAGCCTAGGGCACTTCCACTTATGGTCCTATAGCTTAGGGAAATTAAAATCAAAAAGACACAGCCACCCCAAAGTTTGGGACGCCTCTGTTTACAAGAACCTCGTTTACCGTACAAGTTCAATATCACAGAAAGTGAAAAATGGATAAAGAACTTGTGGTACTTACGTACAATGCAGTATCACTCAGCAATGAAATCTATGTCATCAGGCCCGTAGCAGCATAATGAGTGGATTCAGGTACGATGATTCTAACTGAAATAAGTCACACAGAAAAAGAAACATCATAAGATATCACTAATGCATGGAATGTAAACTTGGCTACACAGGAACAGAATTCCAAAACAGAACAGGGTCTCAAATTTAGAAAACCAACTTATGCTTGCTTAAGGGGAAAGGTGAGTTGGGGTGCTGCATAAAACCAGAGATTGAAATGAGCACAGATAAAGTTCCTTAAGCCAAATATGGAATAGACAAGAGCTACTCCTTGCTCAACGAAATGGACTCAACACCCCATATTAAACGCCTAAGAATGTACCTGACTAGTAAGTATCTTAAAACCTATGGATTGCTATGTCTCCAAAAGAGAATCAAGCGTGTGTACAGGGGCATAAACGCAGCAGTGATAGGATTGGAGAGGTTCGGTGAGCAAATGAAGACCCTTTGAAGTCATATTGCATGGTACCCATTACACGGGTCTCAACTCTCCAGGTTTAAGGTATTCTTCCTTCAGCTAAAACATGCATGTGGAACCTAGAGTATGATCAACCATGTGATCGGGAGACGTGTTCAAATATGTCTCAGTTTTCGTACCCTGGTACTCGGGTGCAACATTCCAGACGCTTTACTAACACTCTCCCGACTTGGAGAGCCAGTCCCTTTAACCTCCTGTTTGGCCCAGTTTGCAATTTCTGCGGAAGATGAACAGGAATAGCGAGAACCAATGAGAGACTAGTTGGAGGTGTCTGGACGGGCAAATTTAACTCTCATTTCCCACCAGGAAGAGGAATTAACCAAAGGCTCAGCGTGCCGTGCCGGAACCAGATTAGGGCCTGAAGCCATCTTGGGGTGTTGCGGCCAGCTCACAAGAAAGCGAGTTGAAGAAAGGAGCTCAGGGGCACTGTAATTCACAAACCTGCAGAGTTATAAATGATAGCTATCGTCCAAAAATATACTGAAGTAAGGCTGCCAAGAGGACTTGAAAGTGGGGCAGAATTGCAGGAAACCGATTTCAGGAGGTAGACTGGAATTGCATTGAAAGCATAGGAAAAGAGGCAGAACGTCCACAATGATGCACTTGGCCAAAAAGGGCGTATGCGTTTTTTCCTGAATATATTCAGGAAAAAACGCATACGCACTTTTTGGCCAACCAAGCAAGCTTGCAAAGGAAATCTGCACTACAATGAAGTCTCACTTCCCCCCGGTCAAAAGGGCCATCTGAAAAAAGTGTAAAATCCAGAAAGGCAGGACAAGCCATGGAGAACAGGGAGCCTTGTTATGATGATGGGCGGGATGTAAATTGCCAACAGACACTCGGGAGAAATGTATGGTGTTTCCTGAAACATCTAAAAAACAAAGCAACAGAGCCTAGGGCACTTCCACTTATGGTCCTATAGCTTAGGGAAATTAAAATCAAAAAGACACAGCCACCCCAAAGTTTGGGATGCCTCTGTTTACAAGAACCTTGTTTACCGTACAAGTTCAATATCACAGAAAGTGAAAAATGGATAAAGAACTTGTGGTACTTACGTACAATGCAGTATCACTCAACAATGAAATCTATGTCATCAGGCCCGTAGCAGCATAATGAGTGGATTCAGGTACGATGATTCTAACTGAAATAAGTCACACAGAAAAAGAAACATCATAAGATATCACTAATACACGGAATGTAAACTTGGCTACACAGGAACTGAATTCCAAAACAGAACAGGGTCTCAAATTTAGAAAACCAACTTATGCTTGCTTAAGGGGAAAGGTGAGTTGGGGTGCTGCATAAAACCAGAGATTGAAATGAGCACAGTTAAAGTTCCTTAAGCCAAATATGGAATAGACAAGAGCTACTCCTTGCTCAACGAAATGGACTCAACACCCCATATTAAACGCCTAAGAATGTACGTGACTAGTAAGTATCTTAAAACCTATGGATTGCTATGTCTCCGAAAGAGAATCAAGCGTGTGTACAGGGGCATAAACGCAGCAGTGATAGGATTGGAGAGGTTCGGTGAGCAAATGAAGACCGTTTGAAGTCATATTGCATGGTACCCATTGCATAGGTTTCAACTACCCAGTTTTAAGGTATTCTTCCTTCAGCTAAAACATGCATGTGGGACCCAGAGTATGATCAACCGTGTGAACGGGAGACGTGTTCAAATATGTCTCAGTTTTCCTCCCCTGGTACTCGGGTGCAACATTCCAGACGCTTTACTAACACTCTCCCCACTTGGAGAGTCAGCGTCTTTAACCTCCTGTTTGGCCCAGTTTGCAATTTCTGCGGAAGATGAACAGGAATAGCGAGAACCAATGAGAGACTAGCTGGAGGTGTCTGGACGGGCGAATTTACCTCTCATTTCCCACCAGGAAGAGGAAATAACCAAAGGCTCAGCGTGCCGTGCGGGAACCAGATTAGGGCCTGAAGCCATCCTGCTGTGTTGCGGCCAGCTCACAAGAAAGCGAGTTGAAGAAAGGAGCTCAGGGGCACTGTAATTCACAAACCTGCAGAGTTATAAATGACAGCTATCGTCCAAAAATATACTGAAGTAAGGCTGCCAAGAGGACTTGAAAGCGGGGCAGAATTGCAGGAAACCGATTTCAGGAGGTAGACTGGAATTGCATTGAAAGCATAGAAAAAGAGGCAGAACGTCCACAATGATGCACTTGGCCAAAAAGGGCGTATGCGTTTTTTCCTGAATATATTCAGGAAAAAACGCATACACCCTTTTTGGCCAACCAAGCAAGCTTGCAAAGGAAATCTGCACAACAATGAAGTCTCACTTCCCCCCGGTCAAAAGGGCCATCTGAAAAAAGTGTAAAATCCAGAAAGGCAGGACAGGCCATGGAGAACTGGGAGCCTTGTTATGCTGATGGGCGGGATGTAAATTGCCAACAGACACTCGGGAGAAGTGTATGGTGTTTCCTGAAACATCTAAAAAACAAAGCAACAGAGCCTAGGGCACTTCCACTTATGGTCCTATAGCTTAGGGAAATTAAAATCAAAAAGACACAGCCACCCCAAAGTTTGGGACGCCTCTGTTTACAAGAACCTCGTTTACAGTACAAGTTCAACATCGCAGAAAGTGAAAAATGGATAAAGAAGTTGTGGTATTTACTTACAAAGCAATATCACTCAGCAATGAAATCTATGTCATCAGGCCCTTAGCAGCACAATGAGTGGATTCAGGTATAATGATTCCAACTAAAATAAGTCACACAGAAAAAGAAACATCATAAGATATCACTAATACACGGAATGTAAACTTGGCTACACAGGAACTGAATTCCAAAACAGAACAGGGTCTCAAATTTAGAAAACAAACTTATGCTTGCTTAAGGGGAAAGGTGAGTTGGGGTGCTGCATAAAACCAGAGATTGAAATGAGCACAGATAAAGTTCCTTAAGCCAAATATGGAATAGACAAGAGCTACTCCTTGCTCAACGAAATGGACTCAACACCGCATATTAAACGCCTAAGAATGTACCTGACTAGTAAGTATCTTAAAACCTATGGATTGCTATGTCTCCGAAAGAGAATCAAGCATGTGTACAGGGGCATAAACGCAGCAGTGATACGATTGGAGAGGTTCGGTGAGCAAATGAAGACCCTTTGAAGTCATATTGCATGGTACCCATTCCACGGGTTTAAACTACCCAGGTTTAAGGTATTCTTCCTTCAGCTAAAACATGCATGTGGAACCTAGAGTATGATCAACCATGTGATCGGGAGACGTGTTCAAATATGTCTCAGTTTTCGTACCCTGGTACTCGGGTGCAACATTCCAGACGCTTTACTAACACTCTCCCGAGTTGGAGAGTCAGTCTCTTTAACCTCCTGTTTGGCCCAGTTTGCAATTTCTGCGGAAGATGAACAGGAATAGCGAGAACCAATGAGAGACTAGCTGGAGGTGTCTGGACGGGCAAATTTAACTCTCATTTCCCACCAGGAAGAGGAAATAACCAAAGGCTCAGCGGGCCATGCCGGAACCAGATTAGGGCCTGAAGCCATCCTGCGGTGTTGCGGCCAGCTCACAAGAAAGCGAGTTGAAGAAAGGAGCTCAGGGGCACTGTAATTCACAAACCTGCAGAGTTATAAATGACAGCTATCGTCCAAAAATATACTGAAGTAAGGCTGCCAAGAGGACTTGAAAGCGGGGCAGAATTGCAGGAAACCGATTTCAGGAGGTAGACTGGAATTGCATTGAAAGCATAGGAAAAGAGGCAGAACGTCCACAATGATGCACTTGGCCAAAAAGGGCGTATGCGTTTTTTCCTGAATATATTCAGGAAAAAACGCATACGCCCTTTTTGGCCAACCAAGCAAGCTTGCAAAGGAAATCTGCACTACAATGAAGTCTCACTTCCCCCCGGTCAAAAGGGCCATCTGAAAAAAGTGTAAAATCCAGAAAGGCAGGACAGGCCATGGAGAACTGGGAGCCTTCTTATGCTGATGGGCGGGATGTAAATTGCCAACAGACACTCGGGAGAAGTGTATGGTGTTTCCTGAAACATCTAAAATACAAAGCAACAGAGCCTAGGGCACTTCCACTTATGGTCCTATAGCTTAGGGAAATTAAAATCAAAAAGACACAGCCACCCCGAAGTTTGGAACGGCTCTGTTTAGAAGAACATCGTTTACAGTACAAGTTCAACATCGCAGAAAGTGAAAAATGGATAAAGAAGTTGTGGTATTTACTTACAAAGCAATATCACTCAGCAATGAAATCTATGTCATCAGGCCCTTAGCAGCACAGTGAGTGGATTCAGGTATGATGATTCTAACTGAAATAAGTCACACAGAAAAAGAAACATCATAAGATATCACTAATACACGGAATGTAAACTTGGCTACACAGGAACTGAATTACAGAACAGAACAGGGTCTCAAATTTAGAAAACCAACTTATGCTTGCTTAAGGGGAAAGGTGAGTTGGGGTGCTGCATAAAACCAGAGATTGAAATGAGCACAGATAAAGTTCCTTAAGCCAAATATGGAATAGACAAGAGCTACTCCTTGCTCAACGAAATGGACTCAACACCGCATATTAAACGCCTAAGAATGTACCTGACTAGTAAGTATCTTAAAACCTATGGATTGGTATGTCTCCGAAAGAGAATCAAGCATGTGTACAGGGGCATAAACGCAGCAGTGATAGGATTGGAGAGGTTCGGTGAGCAAATGAAGACCCTTTGAAGTCATATTGCATGGTACCCATTCTACGGGTTTCAACTACCCAGGTTTAAGGTATTCTTCCTTCAGCTAAAACATGCATGTGGAACCCAGAGTATGATCAACCGTGTGAACGGGAGACGTGTTCAAATATGTCTCAGTTTTCCTCCCCTGGTACTCGGGTGCAACATTCCAGACGCTTTACTAACACTCTCCCCACTTGGAGAGTCAGCGCCTTTAACCTCCTGTTTGGCCCAGTTTGCAATTTCTGCGGAAGATGAACAGGAATAGCGAGAACCAATGAGAGACTAGCTGGAGGTGTCTGGACGGGCAAATTTAACTCTCATTTCCCACCAGGAAGAGGAAATAACCAAAGGCTCAGCGTGCCGTGCCGGAACCAGATTAGGGCCTGAAGCCATCCTGCGGTGTTGCGGCCAGCTCACAAGAAAGCGAGTTGAAGAAAGGAGCTCAGGGGCACTGTAATTCACAAACCTGCAGAGTTATAAATGACAGCTATCGTCCAAAAATATACTGAAGTAAGGCTGCCAAGAGGACTTGAAAGCGGGGCAGAATTGCAGGAAACCGATTTCAGGAGGTAGACTGGAATTGTATTGAAAGCATAGAAAAAGAGGCAGAACGTCCACAATGATGCACTTGGCCAAAAAGGGTGTATGCGTTTTTTCCTGAATATATTCAGGAAAAAACGCATACGCCCTTTTTGGCCAACCAAGCAAGCTTGCAAAGGAAATCTGCACTACAATGAGTCTCACTTCCCCCCGGTCAAAAGGGCCATCTGAAAAAGGTGTAAAATCCAGAAAGGCAGGACAGGCCATGGAGAACTGGGAGCCTTGTTATGCTGATGGGCGGGATGTAAATTGCCAACAGACACTCGGGAGAAGTGTATGGTGTTTCCTGAAACATCTAAAAAACAAAGCAACAGAGCCTAGGGCACTTCCACTTATGGTCCTATAGCTTAGGGAAATTAAAATCAAGAAGACACAGCCACCCCGAAGTTTGGGACGCCTCTGTTTACAAGAACCTCGTTTACAGTACAAGTTCAACATCGCAGAAAGTGAAAAATGGATAATGAAGTTGTGGTATTTACTTACAAAGCAATATCACTCAGGAATGAAATCTATGTCATCAGGCCCTTAGTAGCACAATGAGTGGATTCAGGTATGATGATTCTAACTGAAATAAGTCACACAGAAAAAGAAACATCATAAGATATCACTAATACACGGAATGTAAACTTGGCTACACAGGAACTGAATTCTAAAACAGAACAGGGTCTCAAATTTAGAAAACCAACTTATGCTTGCTTAAGGGGAAAGGTGAGTTGGGGTGCTGCATAAAACCAGAGATTGAAATGAGCACAGATAAAGTTCCTTAAGCCAAATATGGAATAGACAAGAGCTACTCCTTGCTCAACGAAATGGACTCAACACCCCATATTAAACGCCTAAGAATGTACCTGACTAGTAAGTATCTTAAAACCTATGGATTGCTATGTCTCCAAAAGAGAATCAAGCGTGTGTACAGGGGCATAAACGCAGCAGTGATAGGATTGGAGAGGTTCGGTGAGCAAATGAAGACCCTTTGAAGTCATATTGCATGGTACCCATTACACGGGTCTCAACTCTCCAGGTTTAAGGTATTCTTCCTTCAGCTAAAACATGCATGTGGAACCCAGAGTATGATCAACCGTGTGAACGGGAGACGTGTTCAAATATGTCTCAGTTTTCCTCCCCTGGTACTCGGGTGCAACATTCCAGACGCTTTCCTAACACTCTCCCCACTTGGAGAGTCAGCGCCTTTAACCTCCTGTTTGGCCCAGTTTGCAATTTCTGCGGAAGATGAACAGGAATAGGAAGAACCAATGAGAGACTATCTGGAGGTGTCTGGACGGGCAAATTTAACTCTCATTTCCCACCAGGAAGAGGAATTAACCAAAGGCTCAGCGTGCCGTGCCGGAACCAGATTAGGCCCTGAAGCCATCCTGCGGTGTTGCGGCCAGGTCACAAGAAAGCGAGTTGAAGAAAGGAGCTCAGGGGCACTGTAATTCACAAACCTGCAGAGTTATAAATGACAGCTATCGTCCAAAAATATACTGAAGTAAGGCTGCCAAGAGGACTTGAAAGCGGGGCAGAATTGCAGGAAACCGATTTCAGGAGGTAGACTGGAATTGCATTGAAAACATAGGAAAAGAGGCAGAACGTCCACAATGATGCACTTGGCCAAAAAGTGCGTATGCGTTTTTCCTGAATATATTCAGGAAAAAACGCATACACACTTTTTGGCCAACCAAGCAAACTTGCAAAGGAAATCTGAACTACAATGAAGTCTCACTTCCCCCCGGTCAAAAGGGCCATCTGAAAAAAGTGTAAAATCCAGAAAGGCAGGACAGGCCATGGAGAACTGGGAGCCTTCTTATGCTGATGGGCGGGATGTAAATTGCCAACAGACACTCGGGAGAAGTGTATGGTGTTTCCTGAAACATCTAAAAAACAAAGCAACAGAGCCTAGGGCACTTCCACTTATGGTCCTATAGCTTAGGGAAATTAAAATCAAAAAGACACAGCCACCCCAAAGTTTGGGACGCCTCTGTTTACAAGAACCTCGTTTACCGTACAGGTTCAATATCACAGAAAGTGAAAAATGGAAAAAGAACTTGTGGTACTTACGTACAATGCAGTATCACTCAGCAATGAAATCTATGTCATCAGGCCCTTAGCAGCACAATGAGTGGATTCAGGTATGATGATTCTAACTGAAATAAGTCACACAGAAAAAGAAACATCATAAGATATCACTAATACACGGAATGTAAACTTGGCTACACAGGAACTGAATTCCAAAACAGAACAGGGTCTCAAATTTAGAAAACCAACTTATGCTTGCTTAAGGGGAAAGGTGAGTTGGGGTGCTGCATAAAACCAGAGATTGAAATGAGCACAGATAAAGTTCCTTAAGCCAAATATGGAATAGACAAGAGCTACTCCTTGCTCAACGAAATGGACTCAACACCGCATATTAAACGCCTAAGAATGTACCTGACTAGTAAGTATCTTAAAACCTATGGATTGCTATGTCTCCGAAAGAGAATCAAGCATGTGTACAGGGGCATAAACGCAGCAGTGATAGGATTGGAGAGGTTCGGTGAGCAAATGAAGACCCTTTGAAGTCATATTGCATGGTACCCATTCCACGGGTTTCAACTACCCAGGTTTAAGGTATTCTTCCTTCAGCTAAAACATGCATGTGGAACCCAGAGTATGATCAACCGTGTGAACGGGAGACGTGTTCAAATATGTCTCAGTTTTCCTCCCCTGGTACTCGGGTGCAACATTCCAGACGCTTTACTAACACTCTCCCCACTTGGAGAGTCAGCGCCTTTAACCTCCTGTTTGGCCAAGTTTGCAATTTCTGCGGAAGATGAACAGGAATAGCGAGAACCAATGAGAGACTAGCTGGAGGTGTCTGGACGGGCAAATTTAACTCTCATTTCCCACCAGGAAGAGGAAATAACCAAAGGCTCAGTGTGCCGTGCCGGAACCAGATTAGGGCCTGAAGCCATCCTGCGGTGTTGCGGCCAGCTCACAAGAAAGCGAGTTGAAGAAAGGAGCTCAGGGGCACTGTAATTCACAAACCTGCAGAGTTATAAATGACAGCTATCGTCCAAAAATATACTGAAGTAAGGCTGCCAAGAGGACTTGAAAGCAGGGCAGAATTGCAGGAAACCGATTTCAGGAGGTAGACTGGAATTGTATTGAAAGCATAGAAAAAGAGGCAGAACGTCCACAATGATGCACTTGGCCAAAAAGGGTGTATGCGTTTTTTCCTGAATATATTCAGGAAAAAACGCATACGCCCTTTTTGGCCAACCAAGCAAGCTTGCAAAGGAAATCTGCACTACAATGAGTCTCACTTCCCCCCGGTCAAAAGGGCCATCTGAAAAAGGTGTAAAATCCAGAAAGGCAGGACAGGCCATGGAGAACTGGGAGCCTTGTTATGCTGATGGGCGGGATGTAAATTGCCAACAGACACTCGGGAGAAGTGTATGGTGTTTCCTGAAACATCTAAAAAACAAAGCAACAGAGCCTAGGGCACTTCCACTTATGGTCCTATAGCTTAGGGAAATTAAAATCAAGAAGACACAGCCACCCTGAAGTTTGGGACGCCTCTGTTTACAAGAACCTCGTTTACAGTACAAGTTCAACATCGCAGAAAGTGAAAAATTGATAAAGAAGTTGTGGTATTTACTTACAAAGCAATATCACTCAGCAATGAAATCTATGTCATCAGGCCCTTAGCAGCACAATGAGTGGATTGAGGTATGATGATTCTAACTGAAATAAGTCACACAGAAATAGAAACATCATAAGATATCACTAATACACGGAATGTAAACTTGGCTACACAGGAACTGAATTCCAAAACAGAACAGGGTCTCAAATTTAGAAAACCAACTTATGCTTGCTTAAGGGGAAAGGTGAGTTGGGGTGCTGCATAAAACTAGAGATTGAAATGAGCACAGATAAAGTTCCTTAAGCCAAATATGGAATAGACAAGAGCTACTCCTTGCTCAACGAAATGGACTCAACACCCCATATTAAACGCCTAAGAATGTACCTGACTAGTAAGTATCTTAAAACCTATGGATTGCTATGTCTCCAAAAGAGAATCAAGCGTGTGTACAGGGGCATAAACGCAGCAGTGATAGGATTGGAGAGGTTCGGTGAGCAAATGAAGACCCTTTGAAGTCATATTGCATGGTACCCATTACACGGGTCTCAACTCTCCAGGTTTAAGGTATTCTTCATTCAGCTAAAACATGCATGTGGAACCCAGAGTATGATCAACCGTGTGAACGGGAGACGTGTTCAAATATGTCTCAGTTTTCCTCCCCTGGTACTCGGGTGCAACATTCCAGACGCTTTCCTAACACTCTCCCCACTTGGAGAGTCAGCGCCTTTAACCTCCTGTTTGGCCCAGTTTGCAATTTCTGCGGAAGATGAACAGGAATAGGAAGAACCAATGAGAGACTATCTGGAGGTGTCTGGACGGGCAAATTTAACTCTCATTTCCCACCAGGAAGAGGAAATAACCAAAGGCTCAGCGTGCCGTGCTGGAACCAGATTAGGCCCTGAAGCTATCCTGCGGTGTTGCGGCCAGCTCAAAAGAAAGCGAGCTGAAGAAAGGAGCTCAGGGGCACTGTAATTCACAAACCTGCAGAGTTATAAATGACAGCTATCGTCCAAAAATATACTGAAGTAAGGCTGCCAAGAGGACTTGAAAGCGGGGCAGAATTGCAGGAAACCGATTTCAGGAGGTAGACTGGAATTGCATTGAAAGCATAGGAAAAGAGGCAGAACGTCCACAATGATGCACTTGGCCAAAAAGGGCGTATGCGTTTTTTCCTGAATATATTCAGGAAAAAACGCATACGCCCTTTTTGGCCAACCAAGCAAGCTTGCAAAGGAAATCTGCACTACAATGAAGTCTCACTTCCCCCGGTCAAAAGGGCCATCTGAAATAAGTGTAAAATCCAGAAAGGCAGGACAGGCCATGGAGAACTGGGAGCCTTGTTATGCTGATGGGCGGGATGTAAATTGCCAACAGACACTCGGGAGAAGTGTATGGTGTTTCCTGAAACATCTAAAAAACAAAGCAACAGAGCCTAGGGCACTTCCACTTATGGTCCTATAGCTTAGGGAAATTAAAATCAAAAAGACACAGCCACCCCAAAGTTTGGAATGGCTCTGTTTACAAGAACCTCGTTTACAGTACAAGTTCAACATCGCAGAAAGTGAAAAATGGATAAAGAAGCTGTGGTATTTACTTACAAAGCAATATCACTCAGCAATGAAATCTATGTCATCAGGCCCTTAGCAGCACAATGAGTGGATTCAGGTATGATGATTCTAACTGAAATAAGTCACACAGAAAAAGAAACATTATAAGATATCACTAATACACGGAATGTAAACTTGGCTACACAGGAACTGAATTACAGAACAGAACAGGGTCTCAAATTTAGAAAACCAACTTATGCTTGCTTAAGGGTAAAGGTGAGTTGGGGTGCTGCATAAAACCAGAGATTGAAATGAGCACAGATAAAGTTCCTTAAGCCAAATATGGAATAGCCAAGAGCTACTCCTTGCTCAACGAAATGGACTCAACACCCCATATTAAACGCCTAAGAATGTACCTGACTAGTAAGTATCTTAAAACCTATGGATTGCTATGTCTCCAAAAGAGAATCAAGCGTGTGTACAGGGGCATAAACGCAGCAGTGATAGGATTGGAGAGGTTCGGTGAGCAAATGAAGACCCTTTGAAGTCATATTGCATGGTACCCATTACACGGGTCTCAACTCTCCAGGTTTAAGGTATTCTTCCTTCAGCTAAAACATGCATGTGGAACCCAGAGTATTATCAACCGTGTGAACGGGAGACGTGTTCAAATATGTCTCAGTTTTCCTCCCCTGGTACTCGGGTGCAACATTCCAGACGCTTTACTAACACTCTCCCGACTTGGAGAGTCAGTCCCTTTAACCTCCTGTTTGGCTCAGTTTGCAATTTCTGCCGAAGATGAACAGGAATAGCGAGAACCAATGAGAGACTAGCTGGACGTGTATGGACGGGAAAATTTACCTCTCATTTCCCACCAGGAAGAGGAATTAACCAAAGGCTCAGCGTGCCGTGCCGGAACCAGATTAGGCCCTGAAGCCATCCTGCGGTGTTGCGGCCAGGTCACAAGAAAGCGAGTTGAAGAAAGGAGCTCAGGGGCACTGTAATTCACAAACCTGCAGAGTTATAAATGACAGCTATCGTCCAAAAATATACTGAAGTAAGGCTGCCAAGAGGACTTGAAAGCGGGGCAGAATTGCAGGAAACCGATTTCAGGAGGTAGACTGGAATTGCATTGAAAACATAGGAAAAGAGGCAGAACGTCCACAATGATGCACTTGGCCAAAAGGTGCGTATGCGTTTTTCCTGAATATATTCAGGAAAAAACGCATACACACTTTTTGGCCAACCAAGCAAACTTGCAAAGGAAATCTGAACTACAATGAAGTCTCACTTCCCCCCTGTCAAAAGGGCCATCTGAAAAAAGTGTAAAATCCAGAAAGGCAGGACAGGCCATGGAGAACTGGGAGCCTTCTTATGCTGATGGGCGGGATGTAAATTGCCAACAGACACTCGGGAGAAGTGTATGGTGTTTCCTGAAACATCTAAAAAACAAAGCAACAGAGCCTAAGGCACTTCCACTTATGGTCCTATAGCTTAGGGAAATTAAAATCAAAAAGACACAGCCACCCGAAAGTTTGGAACGGCTCTGTTTACAAGAACCTCGTTTACAGTACAAGTTCAACATCGCAGAAAGTGAAAAATGGATAAAGAAGCTGTCGTATTTACTTACAAGGCAATATCACTCAGCAATGAAATCTATGTCATCAGGCCCTTAGCAGCACAATGAGTGGATTCAGGTATGATGATTCTAACTGAAATAAGTCACACAGAAAAAGAAACATCATAAGATATCAGTAATACATGGAATGTAAACTTGGCTACACAGGAACTGAATTACAGAACAGAACAGGGTCTCAAATTTAGAAAACCAACTTATGCTTGCTTAAGGGTAAAGGTGAGTTGGGGTGCTGCATAAAACCAGAGATTGAAATGAGCACAGATAAAGTTCCTTAAGCCAAATATGGAATAGACAAGAGCTACTCCTTGCTCAACGAAATGGACTCAACACCGCATATTAAACGCCTAAGAATGTACCTGACTAGTAAGTATCTTAAAACCTATGGATTGCTATGTCTCCGAAAGAGAATCAAGCATGTGTACAGGGGCATAAACGCAGCAGTGATAGGATTGGAGAGTTTCGGTGAGCAAATGAAGACCCTTTGAAGTCATATTGCATGGTACCCATTCCACAGGTTTCAACTACCCAGGTTTAAGGTATTCTTCCTTCAGCTAAAACATGCATGTGGGACCCAGAGTATGATCAACCGTGTGAACGGGAGACGTGTTCAAATATGTCTCAGTTTTCCTCCCCTGGTACTCGGGTGCAACATTCCAGATGCTTAACTAACACTCTCCCCACTTGGAGAGTCAGCGTCTTTAACCTCCTGTTTGGCCCAGTTTGCAATTTCTGCGGAAGATGAACAGGAATAGCGAGAACCAATGAGAGACTAGCTGGAGGTGTCTGGACGGGCAAATTTAACTCTCATTTCCCACCAGGAAGAGGAAATAACCAAAGGCTCAGCGTGCCGTGCCGGAACCAGATTAGGGCCTGAAGCCATCCTGCGGTGTTGCGGCCAGCTCACAAGAAAGCGAGTTGAAGAAAGGAGCTCAGGGGCACTGTAATTCACAAACCTGCAGAGTTATAAATGACAGCTATCGTCCAAAAATATACTGAAGTAAGGCTGCCAAGAGGACTTGAAAGCGGGGCAGAATTGCAGGAAACCGATTTCAGGAGGTAGACTGGAATTGCATTGAAAGCATAGGAAAAGAGGCAGAACGTCCACAATGATGCACTTGGCCAAAAAGGGCGTATGCGTTTTTTCCTGAATATATTCAGGAAAAAACGCATACGCCCTTTTTGGCCAACGAAGCAAGCTTGCAAAGGAAATCTGCACTACAATGAAGTCTCACTTCCCCACGGTCAAAAGGGCCATCTGAAAAAAGTGTAAAATCCAGAAAGGCAGGACAGGCCATGGAGAACTGGGAGCCTTGTTATGCTGATGGGCGGGATGTAAATTGCCAACAGACACTCGGGAGAAGTGTATGGTGTTTCCTGAAACATCTAAAAAACAAAGCAACAGAGCCTAGGGCACTTCCACTTATGGTCCTATAGCTTAGGGAAATTAAAATCAAGAAGACACAGCCACCCCAAAGTTTGGGACGCCTCTGTTTACAAGAACCTCGTTTACAGTACAAGTTCAACATCGCAGAAAGTGAAAAATGGATAAAGAAGTTGTGGTATTTACTTACAAAGCAATATCACTCAGCAATGAAATCTATGTCATCAGGCCCTTAGCAGCACAATGAGTGGATTCAGGTATGATGATTCTAACTGAAATAAGTCACACAGAAAAAGAAACATCATAAGATATCAGTAATACATGGAATGTAAACTTGGCTACACAGGAACTGAATTACAGAACAGAACAGGGTCTCAAATTTAGAAAACCAACTTATGCTTGCTTAAGGGTAAAGGTGAGTTGGGGTGCTGCATAAAACCAGAGATTGAAATGAGCACAGATAAAGTTCCTTAAGCCAAATATGGAATAGACAAGAGCTACTCCTTGCTCAACGAAATGGACTCAACACCGCATATTAAACGCCTAAGAATGTACCTGACTAGTAAGTATCTTAAAACCTATGGATTGCTATGTCTCCGAAAGAGAATCAAGCATGTGTACAGGGGCATAAACGCAGCAGTGATAGGATTGGAGAGTTTCGGTGAGCAAATGAAGACCCTTTGAAGTCATATTGCATGGTACCCATTCCACAGGTTTCAACTACCCAGGTTTAAGGTATTCTTCCTTCAGCTAAAACATGCATGTGGAACCCAGAGTATGATCAACCGTGTGAACAGGAGACGTGTTCAAATATGTCTCAGTTTTCCTCCCCTGGTACTCGGGTGCAACATTCCAGACACTTTACTAACACTCTCCCCACTTGGAGAGTCAGCGCCTTTAACCTCCTGTTTGGCCCAGTTTGCAATTTCTGCAGAAGATGAACAGGAATAGCGAGAACCAATGAGAGACTAGCTGGAGGTGTCTGGACGGGCAAATTTAACTCTCATTTCCCACCAGGAAGAGGAAATACCCAAAGGCTCAGCGTGCCGTGCCGGAACCAGATTAGGGCCTGAAGCCATCCTGCGGTGTTGTGGCCAGCTCACAAGAAAGTGAGTTGAAGAAAGGAGCTCAGGGGCACTGTAATTCACAAACCTGCAGAGTTATAAATGACAGCTATCGTCCAAAAATATACTGAAGTAAGGCTGCCAAGAGGACTTGAAAGCGGGGCAGAATTGCAGGAAACCGATTTCAGGAGGTAGACTGGAATTGCATTGAAAGCATAGGAAAGGAGGCAGAACGTCCACAATGATGCACTTGGCCAAAAAGGGCGTATGCGTTTTTTCCTGAATATATTCAGGAAAAAACGCATACGCCCTTTTTGGCCAACCAAGCAAGCTTGCAAAGGAAATCTGCACAACAATGAAGTCTCACTTCCCCCCGGTCAAAAGGGCCATCTGAAAAAAGTGTAAAATCCAGAAAGGCAGGACAGGCCATGGAGAACTGGGAGCCTTGTTATGCTGATGAGCGGGATGTAAATTGCCAACAGACACTCGGGAGAAGTGTATGGTGTTTCCTGAAACATCTAAAAAACAAAGCAACAGAGCCTAGGGCACTTCCACTTCTGGTCCTATAGCTTAGGGAAATTAAAATCAAAAAGACACAGCCACCCCAAAGTTTGGGACGCCTCTGTTTACAAGAACCTCGTTTACAGTACAAGTTCAACATCGCAGAAAGTGAAAAATGGATAAAGAAGTTGTGGTATTTACTTACAAAGCAATATCACTCAGCAATGAAATCTATGTCATCAGGCCCTTAGCAGCACAATGAGTGGATTCAGGTATGATGATTCTAACTAAAATAAGTCACACAGAAAAAGAAACATCATAAGATATCACTAATACACGGAATGTAAACTTGGCTACACAGGAACTGAATTCCAAAACAGAACAGGGTCTCAAATTTAGAAAACCAACTTATGCTTGCTTAAGGGGAAAGGTGAGTTGGGGTGCTGCATAAAACCAGAGATTGAAATGAGCACAGATAAAGTTCCTTAAGCCAAATATGGAATAGACAAGAGCTACTCCTTGCTCAACGAAATGGACTCAACACCGCATATTAAACGCCTAAGAATGTACCTGACTAGTAAGTATCTTAAAACCTATGGATTGCTATGTCTCCGAAAGAGAATCAAGCGTGTGTACAGGGGCATAAACGCAGCAGTGATAGGATTGGAGAGGTTTGGTGAGCAAATGAAGACCCTTTGAAGTCATATTGCATGGTACCCATTCCACGGGCCTCAACTCTCCAGGTTTAAGGTATTCTTCCTTCAGCTAAAACGTGCATGTGGAACCCAGAGTATGATCAACCGTGTGAACGGGAGACGTGTTCAAATATGTCTCAGTTTTCCTCCCCTGGTACTCGGGTGCAACATTCCAGACGCTTTACTAACACTCTCCCCACTTGGAGAGTCAGCGCCTTTAACCTCCTGTTTGGCCCAGTTTGCAATTTCTGCGGAAGATGAACAGGAATAGCGAGAACCAATGAGAGACTAGCTGGAGGTGTCTGGACGGGCAAATTTAACTCTCATTTCCCACCAGGAAGAGGAAATAACCAAAGGCTCAGCGTGTCGTGCCGGAACCAGATTAGAGCCTGAAGCCATCCTGCGGTGTCGCGGCCAGCTCAAAAGAAAGCGAGTTGAAGAAAGGAGCTCAGGGGCACTGTAATTCACAAACCTGCAGAGTTATAAATGACAGCTATAGTCCAAAAATATACTGAAGTAAGGCTGGCAAGAGGACTTGAAATCGGGGCAGAATTGCAGGAAACCGATTTCAGGAGGTAGACTGGAATTGCATTGAAAGCATAGGAAAAGAGGCAGAACGTCCACAATGATGCACTTGGCCAAAAAGGGCGTATGCGTTTTTTCCTGAATATATTCAGGAAAAAACGCATACGCCCTTTTTGGCCAACCAAGCAAGCTTGCAAAGGAAATCTGCACTACAATGAAGTCTCACTTCCCCCCGGTCAAAAGGGCCATCTGAAAAAAGTGTAAAATCCAGAAAGGCAGGACAGGCCATGGAGAACTGGGAGCCTTGTTATGCTGATGGGCGGGATGTAAATTGCCAACAGCCACTCGGGAGAAGTGTATGGTGTTTCCTGAAACATCTAAAAAACAAAGCAACAGAGCCTAGGGCACTTCCACTTATGGTCCTATAGCTTAGGGAAATTAAAATCAAAAAGACACAGCCACCCCAAAGTTTGGGACGCCTCTGTTTACAAGAACCTCGTTTACCGTACAGGTTCAATATCACAGAAAGTGAAAAATGGAAAAACAACTTGTGGTACTTACGTACAATGCAGTATCACTCAGCAATGATATCTATGTCATCAGGCCCGTAGCAGCATAATGAGTGGATTCAGGTACGATGATTCTAACTGAAATAAATCACACAGAAAAAGAAACATCATAAGATATCACTAATACACGGAATGTAAACTTGGCTACACAGGAACTGAATTCCAAAACAGAACAGGTCTCAAATTTAAAAAACCAACTTATGCTTGCTTAAGGGGAAAGGTGAGTTGGGGTGCTGCATAAAACCAGAGATTGAAATGAGCACAGATAAATTTCCTTAAGCCAAATATGGAATAGACAAGAGCTACTCCTTGCTCAACGAAATGGACTCAACACCCCATATTAAACGCCTAAGAATGTACCTGACTAGTAAGTATCTTAAAACCTATGGATTGCTATGTCTCCGAAAGAGAATCAAGCGTGTGTACAGGGGCATAAACGCAGCAGTGATAGGATTGGAGAGGTTCGGTGAGCAAATGAAGACCCTTTGAAGTCATATTGCATGGTACCCATTCCACGGGCCTCAACTCTCCAGGTTTAAGGTATTCTTCCTTCAGCTAAAACGTGCATGTGGAACCCAGAGTATGATCAACCGTGTGAACGGGAGACGTGTTCAAATATGTCTCAGTTTTCCTCCCCTGGTACTCGGGTGCAACATTCCAGACGCTTTCCTAACACTCTCCCCACTTGGAGAGTCAGCGCCTTTAACCTCCTGTTTGGCCCAGTTTGCAATTTCTGCGGAAGATGAACAGGAATAGGAAGAACCAATGAGAGACTATCTGGAGGTGTCTGGACGGGCAAATTTAACTCTCATTTCCCACCAGGAAGAGGAAATAACCAAAGGCTCAGCGTGCCGTGCCGGAACCAGATTAGGGCCTGAAGCCATCCTGCGGTGTTGCGGCCAGCTCAAAAGAAAGCGAGCTGAAGAAAGGAGCTCAGGGGCACTGTAATTCACAAACCTGCAGAGTTATAAATGACAGCTATCGTCCAAAAATATACTGAAGTAAGGCTGCCAAGAGGACTTGAAAGCGGGGCAGAATTGCAGGAAACCGATTTCAGGAGGTAGACTGGAATTGCATTGAAAGCATAGGAAAAGAGGCAGAACGTCCACAATGATGCACTTGGCCAAAAAGGGCGTATGCGTTTTTTCCTGAATATATTCAGGAAAAAACGCATACGCACTTTTTGGCCAACCAAGCAAGCTTGCAAAGGAAATCTGCACTACAATGAAGTCTCACTTCCCCCGGTCAAAAGGGCCATCTGAAATAAGTGTAAAATCCAGAAAGGCAGGACAGGCCATGGAGAACTGGGAGCCTTCTTATGCTGATGGGCGGGATGTAAATTGCCAACAGACACTCGGGAGAAGTGTATGGTGTTTCCTGAAACATCTAAAAAACAAAGCAACAGAGCCTAGGGCACTTCCACTTATGGTCCTATAGCTTAGGGAAATTAAAATCAAAAAGACACAGCCACCCCAAAGTTTGGAATGGCTCTGTTTACAAGAACCTCGTTTACAGTACAAGTTCAACATCGCAGAAAGTGAAAAATGGATAAAGAAGCTGTGGTATTTACTTACAAAGCAATATCACTCAGCAATGAAATCTATGTCATCAGGCCCTTAGCAGCACAATGAGTGGATTCAGGTATGATGATTCTAACTGAAATAAGTCACACAGAAAAAGAAACATTATAAGATATCACTAATACACGGAATGTAAACTTGGCTACACAGGAACTGAATTACAGAACAGAACAGGGTCTCAAATTTAGAAAACCAACTTATGCTTGCTTAAGGGTAAAGGTGAGTTGGGGTGCTGCATAAAACCAGAGATTGAAATGAGCACAGATAAAGTTCCTTAAGCCAAATATGGAATAGCCAAGAGCTACTCCTTGCTCAACGAAATGGACTCAACACCCCATATTAAACGCCTAAGAATGTACCTGACTAATAAGTATCTTAAAACCTATGGATTGCTATGTCTCCAAAAGAGAATCAAGCGTGTGTACAGGGGCATAAACGCAGCAGTGATAGGATTGGAGAGGTTCGGTGAGCAAATGAAGACCCTTTGAAGTCATATTGCATGGTACCCATTACACGGGTCTCAACTCTCCAGGTTTAAGGTATTCTTCCTTCAGCTAAAACATGCATGTGGAACCCAGAGTATTATCAACCGTGTGAACGGGAGACGTGTTCAAATATGTCTCAGTTTTCCTCCCCTGGTACTCGGGTGCAACATTCCAGACGCTTTACTAACACTCTCCCGACTTGGAGAGTCAGTCCCTTTAACCTCCTGTTTGGCTCAGTTTGCAATTTCTGCCGAAGATGAACAGGAATAGCGAGAACCAATGAGAGACTAGCTGGACGTGTATGGACGGGAAAATTTACCTCTCATTTCCCACCAGGAAGAGGAATTAACCAAAGGCTCAGCGTGCCGTGCCGGAACCAGATTAGGCCCTGAAGCCATCCTGCGGTGTTGCGGCCAGGTCACAAGAAAGCGAGTTGAAGAAAGGAGCTCAGGGGCACTGTAATTCACAAACCTGCAGAGTTATAAATGACAGCTATCGTCCAAAAATATACTGAAGTAAGGCTGCCAAGAGGACTTGAAAGCGGGGCAGAATTGCAGGAAACCGATTTCAGGAGGTAGACTGGAATTGCATTGAAAACATAGGAAAAGAGGCAGAACGTCCACAATGATGCACTTGGCCAAAAGGTGCGTATGCGTTTTTCCTGAATATATTCAGGAAAAAACGCATACACACTTTTTGGCCAACCAAGCAAACTTGCAAAGGAAATCTGAACTACAATGAAGTCTCACTTCCCCCCTGTCAAAAGGGCCATCTGAAAAAAGTGTAAAATCCAGAAAGGCAGGACAGGCCATGGAGAACTGGGAGCCTTCTTATGCTGATGGGCGGGATGTAAATTGCCAACAGACACTCGGGAGAAGTGTATGGTGTTTCCTGAAACATCTAAAAAACAAAGCAACAGAGCCTAAGGCACTTCCACTTATGGTCCTATAGCTTAGGGAAATTAAAATCAAAAAGACACAGCCACCCGAAAGTTTGGAACGGCTCTGTTTACAAGAACCTCGTTTACAGTACAAGTTCAACATCGCAGAAAGTGAAAAATGGATAAAGAAGCTGTCGTATTTACTTACAAGGCAATATCACTCAGCAATGAAATCTATGTCATCAGGCCCTTAGCAGCACAATGAGTGGATTCAGGTATGATGATTCTAACTGAAATAAGTCACACAGAAAAAGAAACATCATAAGATATCAGTAATACATGGAATGTAAACTTGGCTACACAGGAACTGAATTACAGAACAGAACAGGGTCTCAAATTTAGAAAACCAACTTATGCTTGCTTAAGGGTAAAGGTGAGTTGGGGTGCTGCATAAAACCAGAGATTGAAATGAGCACAGATAAAGTTCCTTAAGCCAAATATGGAATAGACAAGAGCTACTCCTTGCTCAACGAAATGGACTCAACACCGCATATTAAACGCCTAAGAATGTACCTGACTAGTAAGTATCTTAAAACCTATGGATTGCTATGTCTCCGAAAGAGAATCAAGCATGTGTACAGGGGCATAAACGCAGCAGTGATAGGATTGGAGAGGTTCGGTGAGCAAATGAAGACCCTTTGAAGTCATATTGCATGGTACCCATTCCACAGGTTTCAACTACCCAGGTTTAAGGTATTCTTCCTTCAGCTAAAACATGCATGTGGGACCCAGAGTATGATCAACCGTGTGAACGGGAGACGTGTTCAAATATGTCTCAGTTTTCCTCCCCTGGTACTCGGGTGCAACATTCCAGACGCTTTCCTAACACTCTCCCCACTTGGAGAGTCAGCGCCTTTAACCTCCTGTTTGGCCCAGTTTGCAATTTCTGCGGAAGATGAACAGGAATAGGAAGAACCAATGAGAGACTATCTGGAGGTGTCTGGACGGGCAAATTTAACTCTCATTTCCCACCAGGAAGAGGAAATAACCAAAGGCTCAGCGTGCCGTGCCGGAACCAGATTAGGGCCTGAAGCCATCCTGCGGTGTTGCGGCCAGCTCAAAAGAAAGCGAGCTGAAGAAAGGAGCTCAGGGGCACTGTAATTCACAAACCTGCAGAGTTATAAATGACAGCTATCGTCCAAAAATATACTGAAGTAAGGCTGCCAAGAGGACTTGAAAGCGGGGCAGAATTGCAGGAAACCGATTTCAGGAGGTAGACTGGAATTGCATTGAAAGCATAGGAAAAGAGGCAGAACGTCCACAATGATGCACTTGGCCAAAAAGGGCGTATGCGTTTTTTCCTGAATATATTCAGGAAAAAACGCATACGCACTTTTTGGCCAACCAAGCAAGCTTGCAAAGGAAATCTGCACTACAATGAAGTCTCACTTCCCCCGGTCAAAAGGGCCATCTGAAATAAGTGTAAAATCCAGAAAGGCAGGACAGGCCATGGAGAACTGGGAGCCTTCTTATGCTGATGGGCGGGATGTAAATTGCCAACAGACACTCGGGAGAAGTGTATGGTGTTTCCTGAAACATCTAAAAAACAAAGCAACAGAGCCTAGGGCACTTCCACTTATGGTCCTATAGCTTAGGGAAATTAAAATCAAAAAGACACAGCCACCCCAAAGTTTGGAATGGCTCTGTTTACAAGAACCTCGTTTACAGTACAAGTTCAACATCGCAGAAAGTGAAAAATGGATAAAGAAGCTGTGGTATTTACTTACAAAGCAATATCACTCAGCAATGAAATCTATGTCATCAGGCCCTTAGCAGCACAATGAGTGGATTCAGGTATGATGATTCTAACTGAAATAAGTCACACAGAAAAAGAAACATTATAAGATATCACTAATACACGGAATGTAAACTTGGCTACACAGGAACTGAATTACAGAACAGAACAGGGTCTCAAATTTAGAAAACCAACTTATGCTTGCTTAAGGGTAAAGGTGAGTTGGGGTGCTGCATAAAACCAGAGATTGAAATGAGCACAGATAAAGTTCCTTAAGCCAAATATGGAATAGCCAAGAGCTACTCCTTGCTCAACGAAATGGACTCAACACCCCATATTAAACGCCTAAGAATGTACCTGACTAATAAGTATCTTAAAACCTATGGATTGCTATGTCTCCAAAAGAGAATCAAGCGTGTGTACAGGGGCATAAACGCAGCAGTGATAGGATTGGAGAGGTTCGGTGAGCAAATGAAGACCCTTTGAAGTCATATTGCATGGTACCCATTACACGGGTCTCAACTCTCCAGGTTTAAGGTATTCTTCCTTCAGCTAAAACATGCATGTGGAACCCAGAGTATTATCAACCGTGTGAACGGGAGACGTGTTCAAATATGTCTCAGTTTTCCTCCCCTGGTACTCGGGTGCAACATTCCAGACGCTTTACTAACACTCTCCCGACTTGGAGAGTCAGTCCCTTTAACCTCCTGTTTGGCTCAGTTTGCAATTTCTGCCGAAGATGAACAGGAATAGCGAGAACCAATGAGAGACTAGCTGGACGTGTATGGACGGGAAAATTTACCTCTCATTTCCCACCAGGAAGAGGAATTAACCAAAGGCTCAGCGTGCCGTGCCGGAACCAGATTAGGCCCTGAAGCCATCCTGCGGTGTTGCGGCCAGGTCACAAGAAAGCGAGTTGAAGAAAGGAGCTCAGGGGCACTGTAATTCACAAACCTGCAGAGTTATAAATGACAGCTATCGTCCAAAAATATACTGAAGTAAGGCTGCCAAGAGGACTTGAAAGCGGGGCAGAATTGCAGGAAACCGATTTCAGGAGGTAGACTGGAATTGCATTGAAAACATAGGAAAAGAGGCAGAACGTCCACAATGATGCACTTGGCCAAAAGGTGCGTATGCGTTTTTCCTGAATATATTCAGGAAAAAACGCATACACACTTTTTGGCCAACCAAGCAAACTTGCAAAGGAAATCTGAACTACAATGAAGTCTCACTTCCCCCCTGTCAAAAGGGCCATCTGAAAAAAGTGTAAAATCCAGAAAGGCAGGACAGGCCATGGAGAACTGGGAGCCTTCTTATGCTGATGGGCGGGATGTAAATTGCCAACAGACACTCGGGAGAAGTGTATGGTGTTTCCTGAAACATCTAAAAAACAAAGCAACAGAGCCTAAGGCACTTCCACTTATGGTCCTATAGCTTAGGGAAATTAAAATCAAAAAGACACAGCCACCCGAAAGTTTGGAACGGCTCTGTTTACAAGAACCTCGTTTACAGTACAAGTTCAACATCGCAGAAAGTGAAAAATGGATAAAGAAGCTGTCGTATTTACTTACAAGGCAATATCACTCAGCAATGAAATCTATGTCATCAGGCCCTTAGCAGCACAATGAGTGGATTCAGGTATGATGATTCTAACTGAAATAAGTCACACAGAAAAAGAAACATCATAAGATATCAGTAATACATGGAATGTAAACTTGGCTACACAGGAACTGAATTACAGAACAGAACAGGGTCTCAAATTTAGAAAACCAACTTATGCTTGCTTAAGGGTAAAGGTGAGTTGGGGTGCTGCATAAAACCAGAGATTGAAATGAGCACAGATAAAGTTCCTTAAGCCAAATATGGAATAGACAAGAGCTACTCCTTGCTCAACGAAATGGACTCAACACCGCATATTAAACGCCTAAGAATGTACCTGACTAGTAAGTATCTTAAAACCTATGGATTGCTATGTCTCCGAAAGAGAATCAAGCATGTGTACAGGGGCATAAACGCAGCAGTGATAGGATTGGAGAGGTTCGGTGAGCAAATGAAGACCCTTTGAAGTCATATTGCATGGTACCCATTCCACAGGTTTCAACTACCCAGGTTTAAGGTATTCTTCCTTCAGCTAAAACATGCATGTGGGACCCAGAGTATGATCAACCGTGTGAACGGGAGACGTGTTCAAATATGTCTCAGTTTTCCTCCCCTGGTACTCGGGTGCAACATTCCAGATGCTTAACTAACACTCTCCCCACTTGGAGAGTCAGCGTCTTTAACCTCCTGTTTGGCCCAGTTTGCAATTTCTGCGGAAGATGAACAGGAATAGCGAGAACCAATGAGAGACTAGCTGGAGGTGTCTGGACGGGCAAATTTAACTCTCATTTCCCACCAGGAAGAGGAAATAACCAAAGGCTCAGCGTGCCGTGCCGGAACCAGATTAGGGCCTGAAGCCATCCTGCGGTGTTGCGGCCAGCTCACAAGAAAGCGAGTTGAAGAAAGGAGCTCAGGGGCACTGTAATTCACAAACCTGCAGAGTTATAAATGACAGCTATCGTCCAAAAATATACTGAAGTAAGGCTGCCAAGAGGACTTGAAAGCGGGGCAGAATTGCAGGAAACCGATTTCAGGAGGTAGACTGGAATTGCATTGAAAGCATAGGAAAAGAGGCAGAACGTCCACAATGATGCACTTGGCCAAAAAGGGCGTATGCGTTTTTTCCTGAATATATTCAGGAAAAAACGCATACGCCCTTTTTGGCCAACGAAGCAAGCTTGCAAAGGAAATCTGCACTACAATGAAGTCTCACTTCCCCACGGTCAAAAGGGCCATCTGAAAAAAGTGTAAAATCCAGAAAGGCAGGACAGGCCATGGAGAACTGGGAGCCTTGTTATGCTGATGGGCGGGATGTAAATTGCCAACAGACACTCGGGAGAAGTGTATGGTGTTTCCTGAAACATCTAAAAAACAAAGCAACAGAGCCTAGGGCACTTCCACTTATGGTCCTATAGCTTAGGGAAATTAAAATCAAGAAGACACAGCCACCCCAAAGTTTGGGACGCCTCTGTTTACAAGAACCTCGTTTACAGTACAAGTTCAACATCGCAGAAAGTGAAAAATGGATAAAGAAGTTGTGGTATTTACTTACAAAGCAATATCACTCAGCAATGAAATCTATGTCATCAGGCCCTTAGCAGCACAATGAGTGGATTCAGGTATGATGATTCTAACTGAAATAAGTCACACAGAAAAAGAAACATCATAAGATATCAGTAATACATGGAATGTAAACTTGGCTACACAGGAACTGAATTACAGAACAGAACAGGGTCTCAAATTTAGAAAACCAACTTATGCTTGCTTAAGGGTAAAGGTGAGTTGGGGTGCTGCATAAAACCAGAGATTGAAATGAGCACAGATAAAGTTCCTTAAGCCAAATATGGAATAGACAAGAGCTACTCCTTGCTCAACGAAATGGACTCAACACCGCATATTAAACGCCTAAGAATGTACCTGACTAGTAAGTATCTTAAAACCTATGGATTGCTATGTCTCCGAAAGAGAATCAAGCATGTGTACAGGGGCATAAACGCAGCAGTGATAGGATTGGAGAGTTTCGGTGAGCAAATGAAGACCCTTTGAAGTCATATTGCATGGTACCCATTCCACAGGTTTCAACTACCCAGGTTTAAGGTATTCTTCCTTCAGCTAAAACATGCATGTGGAACCCAGAGTATGATCAACCGTGTGAACAGGAGACGTGTTCAAATATGTCTCAGTTTTCCTCCCCTGGTACTCGGGTGCAACATTCCAGACACTTTACTAACACTCTCCCCACTTGGAGAGTCAGCGCCTTTAACCTCCTGTTTGGCCCAGTTTGCAATTTCTGCAGAAGATGAACAGGAATAGCGAGAACCAATGAGAGACTAGCTGGAGGTGTCTGGACGGGCAAATTTAACTCTCATTTCCCACCAGGAAGAGGAAATAACCAAAGGCTCAGCGTGTCGTGCCGGAACCAGATTAGAGCCTGAAGCCATCCTGCGGTGTCGCGGCCAGCTCAAAAGAAAGCGAGTTGAAGAAAGGAGCTCAGGGGCACTGTAATTCACAAACCTGCAGAGTTATAAATGACAGCTATAGTCCAAAAATATACTGAAGTAAGGCTGGCAAGAGGACTTGAAATCGGGGCAGAATTGCAGGAAACCGATTTCAGGAGGTAGACTGGAATTGCATTGAAAGCATAGGAAAAGAGGCAGAACGTCCACAATGATGCACTTGGCCAAAAAGGGCGTATGCGTTTTTTCCTGAATATATTCAGGAAAAAACGCATACGCCCTTTTTGGCCAACCAAGCAAGCTTGCAAAGGAAATCTGCACTACAATGAAGTCTCACTTCCCCCCGGTCAAAAGGGCCATCTGAAAAAAGTGTAAAATCCAGAAAGGCAGGACAGGCCATGGAGAACTGGGAGCCTTGTTATGCTGATGGGCGGGATGGAAATTGCCAACAGCCACTCGGGAGAAGTGTATGGTGTTTCCTGAAACATCTAAAAAACAAAGCAACAGAGCCTAGGGCACTTCCACTTATGGTCCTATAGCTTAGGGAAATTAAAATCAAAAAGACACAGCCACCCCAAAGTTTGGGACGCCTCTGTTTACAAGAACCTCGTTTACCGTACAGGTTCAATATCACAGAAAGTGAAAAATGGAAAAACAACTTGTGGTACTTACGTACAATGCAGTATCACTCAGCAATGATATCTATGTCATCAGGCCCGTAGCAGCATAATGAGTGGATTCAGGTACGATGATTCTAACTGAAATAAATCACACAGAAAAAGAAACATCATAAGATATCACTAATACACGGAATGTAAACTTGGCTACACAGGAACTGAATTCCAAAACAGAACAGGTCTCAAATTTAGAAAACCAACTTATGCTTGCTTAAGGGGAAAGGTGAGTTGGGGTGCTGCATAAAACCAGAGATTGAAATGAGCACAGATAAATTTCCTTAAGCCAAATATGGAATAGACAAGAGCTACTCCTTGCTCAACGAAATGGACTCAACACCCCATATTAAACGCCTAAGAATGTACCTGACTAGTAAGTATCTTAAAACCTATGGATTGCTATGTCTCCGAAAGAGAATCAAGCGTGTGTACAGGGGCATAAACGCAGCAGTGATAGGATTGGAGAGGTTCGGTGAGCAAATGAAGACCCTTTGAAGTCATATTGCATGGTACCCATTCCACGGGCCTCAACTCTCCAGGTTTAAGGTATTCTTCCTTCAGCTAAAACGTGCATGTGGAACCCAGAGTATGATCAACCGTGTGAACGGGAGACGTGTTCAAATATGTCTCAGTTTTCCTCCCCTGGTACTCGGGTGCAACATTCCAGACGCTTTACTAACACTCTCCCGACTTGGAGAGTCAGTCCCTTTAACCTCCTGTTTGGCCCAGTTTGCAATTTCTGCGGAAGATGAACAGGAATAGCGAGAACCAATGAGAGACTAGCTGGAGGTGTCTGGACGGGCAAATTTAACTCTCATTTCCCACCAGGAAGAGGAAATAACCAAAGGCTCAGCGTGCCGTGCCGGAACCAGATTAGGGCCTGAAGCCATCCTGCGGTGTTGCGGCCAGCTCAAAAGAAAGCGAGTTGAAGAAAGGAGCTCAGGGGCACTGTAATTCACAAACCTGCAGAGTTATAAATGACAGCTATCGTCCAAAAATATACTGAAGTAAGGCTGCCAAGAGGACTTGAAAGCGGGGCAGAATTGCAGGAAACCGATTTCAGGAGGTAGACTGGAATTGCATTGAAAGCATAGGAAAAGAGGCAGAACGTCCACAATGATGCACTTGGCCAAAAAGGGCGTATGCGTTTTTTCCTGAATATATTCAGGAAAATACGCATACGCCCTTTTTGGCCAACCAAGCAAGCTTGCAAAGGAAATCTGCACTACAATGAAGTCTCACTTCCCCCCGGTCAAAAGGGCCATCTGAAAAAAGTGTAAAATCCAGAAAGGCAGGACAGGTCATGGAGAACTGGGAGCCTTGTTATGCTGATGGGCGGGATGTAAATTGCCAACAGACACTCGGGAGAAGTGTATGGTGTTTCCTGAAACATCTAAAAAACAAAGCAACAGAGCCTAGGGCACTTCCACTTCTGGTCCTATAGCTTAGGGAAATTAAAATCAAAAAGACACAGCCACCCCAAAGTTTGGGACGCCTCTGTTTACAAGAACCTCGTTTACCGTACAAGTTCAATATCACAGAAAGTGAAAAATGGATAAAGAACTTGTGGTACTTACGTACAATGCAGTATCACTCAGCAATGAAATCTATGTCATCAGGCCCGTAGCAGCATAATGAGTGGATTCAGGTACGATGATTCTAACTGAAATAAGTCACACAGAAAATGAAATATCATAAGATATCACTAATACACGGAATGTAAACTTGGCTACACAGGAACTGAATTCCAAAACAGAACAGGGTCTCAAATTTAGAAAACCAACTTATGCTTGCTTAAGGGGAAAGGTGAGTTGGGGTGCTGCATAAAACCAGAGATTGAAATGAGCACAGATAAAGTTCCTTAAGCCAAATATGGAATAGACAAGAGCTACTCCTTGCTCAACGAAATGGACTCAACACCCCATATTAAACGCCTAAGAATGTACCTGACTAGTAAGTATCTTAAAACCTATGGATTGCTATGTCTCCAAAAGAGAATCAACCGTGTGTACAGGGGCATAAACGCAGCAGTGATAGGATTGGAGAAGTTCGGTGAGCAAATGAAGACCCTTTGAAGTCATATTGCATGGTACCCATTACACGGGTCTCAACTCTCCAGGTTTAAGGTATTCTTCCTTCAGCTAAAACATGCATGTGGAACCCAGAGTATGATCAACCGTGGGAACGGGAGACGTGTTCAAATATGTCTCAGTTTTCCTCCCCTGGTACTCGGGTGCAACATTCCAGACGCTTTCCTAACACTCTCCCCACTTGGAGAGTCAGCGCCTTTAACCTCCTGTTTGGCCCAGTTTGCAATTTCTGCGGAAGATGAACAGGAATAGGAAGAACCAATGAGAGACTAGCTGGAGGTGTCTGGACGGGCAAATTTAACTCTCATTTCCCACCAGGAAGAGGAATTAACCAAAGGCTCAGCGTGCCGTGCTGGAACCAGATTAGGGCCTGAAGCCATCCTGCGGTGTTGCGGCCAGGTCACAAGAAAGCGAGTTGAAGAAAGGAGCTCAGGGTCACTGTAATTCACAAACCTGCAGAGTTATAAATGACAGCTATCGTCCAAAAATATACTGAAGTAAGGCTGCCAAGAGGACTTGAAAGCGGGGCAGAATTGCAGGAAACCGATTTCAGGAGGTAGACTGGAATTGCATTGAAAGCATAGGAAAAGAGGCAGAACGTCCACAATGATGCACTTGGCCAAAAAGGGCGTATGCGTTTTTTCCTGAATATATTCAGGAAAAAACGCATACACACTTTTTGGCCAACCAAGCAAACTTGAAAACGAAATCTGAACTACAATGAAGTCTCACTTCCCCCCGGTCAAAAGGGCCATCTGAAAAAAGTGTAAAATCCAGAAAGGCAGGACAGGCCATGGAGAACTGGGAGCCTTGTTATGCTGATGGGCGGGATGTAAATTGCCAACAGACACTCGGGAGAAGTGTATGGTGTTTCCTGAAACATCTAAAAAACAAAGCAACAGAGCCTAGGGCACTTCCACTTATGGTCCTATAGCTTAGGGAAATTAAAATCAAAAAGACACAGCCACCCGAAAGTTTGGAACGGCTCTGTTTACAAGAACCTCGTTTACAGTACAAGTTCAACATCGCAGAAAGTGATAAATGGATAAAGAAGCTGTGGTATTTACTTACAAAGCAATATCACTCAGCAATGAAATCTATGTCATCAGGCCCTTAGCAGCACAATGAGTGGATTCAGGTATGATGATTCTAACTGAAATAAGTCACACAGAAAAAGAAACATCATAAGATATCAGTAATACATGGAATGTAAACTTGGCTACACAGGAACTGAATTACAGAACAGAACAGGGTCTCAAATTTAGAAAACCAACTTATGCTTGCTTAAGGGTAAAGGTGAGTTGGGGTGCTGCATAAAACCAGAGATTGAAATGAGCACAGATAAAGTTCCTTAAGCCAAATATGGAATAGACAAGAGCTACTCCTTGCTCAACGAAATGGACTCAACACCTCCTATTAAACGCCTAAGAATGTACCTGACTAGTAAGTATCTTAAAACCTATGGATTGGTATGTCTCCGAAAGAGAATCAAGCATGTGTACAGGGGCATAAACGCAGCAGTGATAGGATTGGAGAGGTTCGGTGAGCAAATGAAGACCCTTTGAAGTCACATTGCATGGTACCCATTCCACGGGTTTCAACTACCCAGGTTTAAGGTATTCTTCCTTCAGCTAAAACATGCATGTGGAACCTAGAGTATGATCAACCATGTGATCGGGAGACGTGTTCAAATATGTCTCAGTTTTCGTACCCTGGTACTCGGGTGCAACATTCCAGACGCTTTACTAACACTCTCCCGACTTGGAGAGTCAGTCTCTTTAACCTCCTGTTTGGCCCAGTTTGCAATTTCTGCAGAAGATGAACAGGAATAGCGAGAACCAATGAGAGACTAGCTGGAGGTGTCTGGACGGGCAAATTTAACTCTCATTTCCCACCAGGAAGAGGAAATAACCAAAGGCTCAGCGTGCCGTGCCGGAACCAGATTAGGGCCTGAAGCCATCCTGCGGTGTTGCGGCCAGCTCACAAGAAAGCGAGTTGAAGAAAGGAGCTCAGGGGCACTGTAATTCACAAACCTGCAGAGTTATAAATGACAGCTATCGTCCAAAAATACACTGAAGTAAGGCTGCCAAGAGGACTTGAAAGCGGGGCAGAATTGCAGGAAACCGATTTCAGGAGGTAGACTGGAATTGCATTGAAAGCATAGGAAAAGAGGCAGAACGTCCACAATGATGCACTTGGCCAAAAAGGGCGTATGCGTTTTTTCCTGAATATATTCAGGAAAAAACGCATACGCCCTTTTTGGCCAACCAAGCAAGCTTGCAAAGGAAATCTGCACTACAATGAAGTCTCACTTCCCCCCGGTCAAAAGGGCCATCTGAAAAAAGTGTAAAATCCAGAAAGGCAGGACAGGCCATGGAGAACTGGGAGCCTTGTTATGCTGATGGGCGGGATGTAAATTGCCAACAGACACTCGGGAGAAGTGTATGGTGTTTCCTGAAACATCTAAAAAACAAAGCAACAGAGCCTAGGGCACTTCCACTTATGGTCCTATAGCTTAGGGAAATTAAAATCAAAAAGACACAGCTACCCCAAAGTTTGGGACGCCTCTGTTTACAAGAACCTCGTTTACCGTACAGGTTCAATATCACAGAAAGTGAAAAATGGAAAAAGAACTTGTGGTACTTACGTACAATGCAGTATCACTCAGCAATGATATCTATGTCATCAGGCCCGTAGCAGCATAATGAGTGGATTCAGGTACGATGATATTAACTGAAATAAATCACACAGAAAAAGAAACATCATAAGATATCACTAATACACGGAATGTAAACTTGGCTACACAGGAACTGAATTCCAAAACAGAACAGGGTCTCAAATTTAGAAAACCAACTTATGCTTGCTTAAGGGGAAAGGTGAGTTGGGGTGCTGCATAAAACCAGAGATTGAAATGAGCACAGATAAAGTTCCTTAAGCCAAATATGGAATAGACAAGAGCTACTCCTTGCTCAACGAAATGGACTCAACACCCGATATTAAACGCCTAAGAATGTACCTGACTAGTAAGTATCTTAAAACCTATGGATTGCTATGTCTCCGAAAGAGAATCAAGCGTGTGTACAGGGGCATAAACGCAGCAGTGATAGGATTGGAGAGGTTCGGTGAGCAAATGAAGACCCTTTGAAGTCATATTGCATGGTACCCATTCCACGGGCCTCAACTCTCCAGGTTTAAGGTATTCTTCCTTCAGCTAAAACGTGCATGTGGAACCCAGAGTATGATCAACCGTGTGAACGGGAGACGTGTTCAAATATGTCTCAGTTTTCCTCCCCTGGTACTCGGGTGCAACATTCCAGACGCTTTACTAACACTCTCCCGACTTGGAGAGTCAGTCCCTTTAACCTCCTGTTTGGCCCAGTTTGCAATTTCTGCGGAAGATGAACAGGAATAGCGAGAACCAATGAGAGACTAGCTGGAGGTGTCTGGACGGGCAAATTTAACTCTCATTTCCCACCAGGAAGAGGAAATAACCAAAGGCTCAGCGTGCCGTGCCGGAACCAGATTAGGGCCTGAAGCCATCCTGCGGTGTTGCGGCCAGCTCAAAAGAAAGCGAGTTGAGGAAAGGAGCTCAGGGGCACTGTAATTCACAAACCTGCAGAGTTATAAATGACAGCTATCGTCCAAAAATATACTGAAGTAAGGCTGCCAAGAGGACTTGAAAGCGGGGCAGAATTGCAGGAAACCGATTTCAGGAGGTAGACTGGAATTGCATTGAAAGCATAGGAAAAGAGGCAGAACGTCCACAATGATGCACTTGGCCAAAAAGGGCGTATGCGTTTTTTCCTGAATATATTCAGGAAAATACGCATACGCCCTTTTTGGCCAACCAAGCAAGCTTGCAAAGGAAATCTGCACTACAATGAAGTCTCACTTCCCCCCGGTCAAAAGGGCCATCTGAAAAAAGTGTAAAATCCAGAAAGGCAGGACAGGTCATGGAGAACTGGGAGCCTTGTTATGCTGATGGGCGGGATGTAAATTGCCAACAGACACTCGGGACAAGTGTATGGTGTTTCCTGAAACATCTAAAAAACAAAGCAACAGAGCCTAGGGCACTTCCACTTATGGTCCTATAGCTTAGGGAAATTAAAATCAAAAAGACACAGCCACCCCAAAGTTTGGGACGCCTCTGTTTACAAGAACCTCGTTTACCGTACAAGTTCAATATCACAGAAAGTGAAAAATGGATAAAGAACTTGTGGTACTTATGTACAATGCAGTATCACTCAGCAATGAAATCTATGTCATCAGGCCCGTAGCAGCATAATGAGTGGATTCAGGTACGATGATTCTAACTGAAATAAGTCACACAGAAAAAGAAATATCATAAGATATCACTAATACACGGAATGTAAACTTGGCTACACAGGAACTGAATTCCAAAACAGAACAGGGTCTCAAATTTAGAAAACCAACTTATGCTTGCTTAAGGGGAAAGGTGAGTTGGGGTGCTGCATAAAACCAGAGATTGAAATGAGCACAGATAAAGTTCCTTAAGCCAAATATGGAATAGACAAGAGCTACTCCTTGCTCAACGAAATGGACTCAACACCCCATATTAAACGCCTAAGAATGTACCTGACTATTAAGTATCTTAAAACCTATGGATTGCTATGTCTCCAAAAGAGAATCAAGTGTGTGTACAGGGGCATAAACGCAGCAGTGATAGGATTGGAGAGGTTCGGTGAGCAAATGAAGACCCTTTGAAGTCATATTGCATGGTACCCATTACACGGGTCTCAACTCTCCAGGTTTAAGGTATTCTTCCTTCAGCTAAAACATGCATGTGGAACCCAGAGTATGATCAACCGTGTGAACGGGAGACGTGTTCAAATATGTCTCAGTTTTCCTCCCCTGGTACTCAGGTGCAACATTCCAGACGCTTTCCTAACACTCTCCCCACTTGGAGAGTCACTCTCTTTAACCTCCTGTTTGGCCCAGTTTGCAATTTCTGCGGAAGATGAACAGGAATAGGAAGAACCAATGAGAGACTATCTGGAGGTGTCTGGACGGGCAAATTTAACTCTCATTTCCCACCAGGAAGAGGAAATAACCAAAGGCTCAGCGTGCCGTGCCGGAACCAGATTAGGGCCTGAACCCATCCTGCGGTGTTGCGGCCAGCTCACAAGAAAGCGAGTTGAAGAAAGGAGCTCAGGGGCACTGTAATTCACAAACCTGCAGAGTTATAAATGACAGCTATCATCCAAAAATATACTGAAGTAAGGCTGCCAAGAGGACTTGAAAGCGGGGCAGAATTGCAGGAAACCGATTTCAGGAGGTAGACTGGAATTGCATTGAAAGCATAGGAAAAGAGGCAGAACGTCCACAATGATGCACTTGGCCAAAAAGGGCGTATGCGTTTTTTCCTGAATATATTCAGGAAAATACGCATACGCCCTTTTTGGCCAACCAAGCAAGCTTGCAAAGGAAATCTGCACTACAATGAAGTCTCACTTCCCCCCGGTCAAAAGGGCCATCTGAAAAAAGTGTAAAATCCAGAAAGGCAGGACAGGTCATGGAGAACTGGGAGCCTTGTTATGCTGATGGGCGGGATGTAAATTGTCAACAGACACTCGGGAGAATTGTATGGTGTTTCCTGAAACATCTAAAAAACAAAGCAACAGAGCCTAGGGCACTTCCACTTATGGTCCTATAGCTTAGGGAAATTAAAATCAAAAAGACACAGCCACCCCAAAGTTTGGGACGCCTCTGTTTACAAGAACCTCGTTTACCGTACAAGTTCAATATCACAGAAAGTGAAAAATGGATAAAGAACTTGTGGTACTTACGTACAATGCAGTATCACTCAGCAATGAAATCTATGTCATCAGGCCCGTAGCAGCATAATGAGTGGATTCAGGTACGATGATTCTAACTGAAATAAGTCACACAGAAAAAGAAATATCATAAGATATCACTAATACACGGAATGTAAACTTGGCTACACAGGAACTGAATTCCAAAACAGAACAGGGTCTCAAATTTAGAAAACCAACTTATGCTTGCTTAAGGGGAAAGGTGAGTTGGGGTGCTGCATAAAACCAGAGATTGAAATGAGCACAGATAAAGTTCCTTAAGCCAAATATGGAATAGACAAGAGCTACTCCTTGCTCAACGAAATGGACTCAACACCCCATATTAAACGCCTAAGAATGTACCTGACTAGTAAGTATCTTAAAACCTATGGATTGCTATGTCTCCAAAAGAGAATCAAGTGTGTGTACAGGGGCATAAACGCAGCAGTGATAGGATTGGAGAGGTTCGGTGAGCAAATGAAGACCCTTTGAAGTCATATTGCATGGTACCCATTACACGGGTCTCAACTCTCCAGGTTTAAGGTATTCTTCCTTCAGCTAAAACATGCATGTGGAACCCAGAGTATGATCAACCGTGTGAACGGGAGACGTGTTCAAATATGTCTCAGTTTTCCTCCCCTGGTACTCAGGTGCAACATTCCAGACGCTTTCCTAACACTCTCCCCACTTGGAGAGTCAGCGCCTTTAACCTCCTGTTTGGCCCAGTTTGCAATTTCTGCGGAAGATGAACAGGAATAGGAAGAACCAATGAGAGACTATCTGGAGGTGTTTGGACGGGCAAATTTAACTCTCATTTCCCACCAGGAAGAGGAAATAACCAAAGGCTCAGCGTGCCGTGCCGGAACCAGATTAGGGCCTGAAGCCATCCTGCGGTGTTGCGGCCAGCTCAAAAGAAAGCGAGTTGAGGAAAGGAGCTCAGGGGCACTGTAATTCACAAACCTGCAGAGTTATAAATGACAGCTATCGTCCAAAAATATACTGAAGTAAGGCTGCCAAGAGGACTTGAAAGCGGGGCAGAATTGCAGGAAACCGATTTCAGGAGGTAGACTGGAATTGCATTGAAAGCATAGGAAAAGAGGCAGAACGTCCACAATGATGCACTTGGCCAAAAAGGGCGTATGCGTTTTTTCCTGAATATATTCAGGAAAAAACGCATACGCCCTTTTTGGCCAACCAAGCAAGCTTGCAAAGGAAATCTGCACTGCAATGAAGTCTCACTTCCCCCTGGTCAAAAGGGCCATCTGAAAAAAGTGTAAAATCCAGAAAGGCAGGACAGGTCATGGAGAACTGGGAGCCTTGTTATGCTGATGGGCGGGATGTAAATTGCCAACAGACACTCGGGAGAAGTGTATGGTGTTTCCTGAAACATCTAAAAAACAAAGCAACAGAGCCTAGGGCACTTCCACTTATGGTCCTATAGCTTAGGGAAATTAAAATCAAAAAGACACAGCCACCCCAAAGTTTGGGACGCCTCTGTTTACAAGAACCTCGTTTACCGTACAAGTTCAATATCACAGAAAGTGAAAAATGGATAAAGAACTTGTGGTACTTACGTACAATGCAGTATCACTCAGCAATGAAATCTATGTCATCAGGCCCGTAGCAGCATAATGAGTGGATTCAGGTACGATGATTCTAACTGAAATAAATCACACAGAAAAATAAACATCATAAGATATCAGTAATACACGGAATGTAAACTTGGCTACACAGGAACTGAATTCCAAAACAGAACAGGGTCTCAAATTTAGAAAACCAACTTATGCTTGCTTAAGGGGAAAGGTGAGTTGGGGTGCTGCATAAAACCAGAGATTGAAATGAGCACAGATAAAGTTCCTTAAGCCAAATATGGAATAGACAGGAGCTACTCCTTGCTCAACGAAATGGACTCAACACCCCATATTAAACGCCTAAGAATGTACCTGACTAGTAAGTATCTTAAAACCTATGCATTGCTATGTCTCCGAAAGAGAATCAAGCGTGTGTACAGGGGCATAAACGCAGCAGTGATAGGATTGGAGAGGTTCGGTGAGCAAATGAAGACCCTTTGAAGTCATATTGCATGGTACCCATTCCACGGGCCTCAACTCTCCAGGTTTAAGGTATTCTTCCTTCAGCTAAAACGTGCATGTGGAACCCAGAGTATGATCAACCGTGTGAACGGGAGACGTGTTCAAATATGTCTCAGTTTTCCTCCCCTGGTACTCGGGTGCAACATTCCAGACGCTTTACTAACACTCTCCCGACTTGGAGAGTCAGTCCCTTTAACCTCCTGTTTGGCCCAGTTTGCAATTTCTGCGGAAGATGAACAGGAATAGCGAGAACCAATGAGAGACTAGCTGGAGGTGTCTGGACGGGCAAATTTAACTCTCATTTCCCACCAGGAAGAGGAAATAACCAAAGGCTCAGCGTGCCGTGCCGGAACCAGATTAGGGCCTGAAGCCATCCTGCGGTGTTGCGGCCAGCTCAAAAGAAAGCGAGTTGAGGAAAGTAGCTCAGGGGCACTGTAATTCACAAACCTGCAGAGTTATAAATGACAGCTATCGTCCAAAAATATACTGAAGTAAGGCTGCCAAGAGCACTTGAAAGCGGGGCAGAATTGCAGGAAACCGATTTCAGGAGGTAGACTGGAATTGCATTGAAAGCATAGGAAAAGAGGCAGAACGTCCACAATGATGCACTTGGCCAAAAAGGGCGTATGCGTTTTTTCCTGAATATATTCAGGAAAATACGCATACGCCCTTTTTGGCCAACCAAGCAAGCTTGCAAAGGAAATCTGCACTACAATGAAGTCTCACTTCCCCCCGGTCAAAAGGGCCATCTGAAAAAAGTGTAAAATCCAGAAAGGCAGGACAGGTCATGGAGAACTGGGAGCCTTGTTATGCTGATGGGCGGGATGTAAATTGCCAACAGACACTCGGGACAAGTGTATGGTGATTCCTGAAACATCTAAAAAACAAAGCAACAGAGCCTAGGGCACTTCCACTTATGGTCCTATAGCTTAGGGAAATTAAAATCAAAAAGACACAGCCACCCCAAAGTTTGGGACGCCTCTGTTTACAAGAACCTCGTTTACCGTACAAGTTCAATATCACAGAAAGTGAAAAATGGATAAAGAACTTGTGGTACTTACGTACAATGCAGTATCACTCAGCAATGAAATCTATGTCATCAGGCCCGTAGCAGCATAATGAGTGGATTCAGGTACGATGATTCTAACTGAAATAAGTCACACAGAAAAAGAAATATCATAACATATCACTAATACACGGAATGTAAACTTGGCTACACAGGAACTGAATTCCAAAACAGAACAGGGTCTCAAATTTAGAAAACCAACTTATGCTTGCTTAAGGGGAAAGGTGAGTTGGGGTGCTGCATAAAACCAGAGATTGAAATGAGCACAGATAAAGTTCCTTAAGCCAAATATGGAATAGACAAGAGCTACTCCTTGCTCAACGAAATGGACTCAACACCCCATATTAAACGCCTAAGAATGTACCTGACTAGTAAGTATCTTAAAACCTATGCATTGCTATGTCTCCGAAAGAGAATCAAGCGTGTGTACAGGGGCATAAACGCAGCAGTGATAGGATTGGAGAGGTTCGGTGAGCAAATGAAGACCCTTTGAAGTCATATTGCATGGTACCCATTCCACGGGCCTCAACTCTCCAGGTTTAAGGTATTCTTCCTTCAGCTAAAACGTGCATGTGGAACCCAGAGTATGATCAACCGTGTGAACGGGAGACGTGTTCAAATATGTCTCAGTTTTCCTCCCCTGGTACTCGGGTGCAACATTCCAGACGCTTTACTAACACTCTCCCGACTTGGAGAGTCAGTCCCTTTAACCTCCTGTTTGGCCCAGTTTGCAATTTCTGCGGAAGATGAACAGGAATAGCGAGAACCAATGAGAGACTAGCTGGAGGTGTCTGGACGGGCAAATTTAACTCTCATTTCCCACCAGGAAGAGGAAATAACCAAAGGCTCAGCGTGCCGTGCCGGAACCAGATTAGGGCCTGAAGCCATCCTGCGGTGTTGCGGCCAGCTCAAAAGAAAGCGAGTTGAGGAAAGTAGCTCAGGGGCACTGTAATTCACAAACCTGCAGAGTTATAAATGACCGCTATCGTCCAAAAATATACTGAAGTAAGGCTGCCAAGAGCACTTGAAAGCGGGGCAGAATTGCAGGAAACCGATTTCAGGAGGTAGACTGGAATTGCATTGAAAGCATAGGAAAAGAGGCAGAACGTCCACAATGATGCACTTGGCCAAAAAGGGCGTATGCGTTTTTTCCTGAATATATTCAGGAAAATACGCATACGCCCTTTTTGGCCAACCAAGCAAGCTTGCAAAGGAAATCTGCACTACAATGAAGTCTCACTTCCCCCCGGTCAAAAGGGCCATCTGAAAAAAGTGTAAAATCCAGAAAGGCAGGACAGGTCATGGAGAACTGGGAGCCTTGTTATGCTGATGGGCGGGATGGAAATTGCCAACAGACACTCGGGACAAGTGTATGGTGATTCCTGAAACATCTAAAAAACAAAGCAACAGAGCCTAGGGCACTTCCACTTATGGTCCTATAGCTTAGGGAAATTAAAATCAAAAAGACACAGCCACCCCAAAGTTTGGGACGCCTCTGTTTACAAGAACCTCGTTTACCGTACAAGTTCAATATCACAGAAAGTGAAAAATGGATAAAGAAGTTGTGGTATTTAATTACAAAGCAATATCACTCAGCAATGAAATCTATGTCATCAGGCTCTTAGCAGCACAATGAGTGGATTCAGGTATGATGATTCTAACTGAAATAAGTCACACAGAAAAAGAAACATCATAAGATATCACTAATACACGGAATGTAAACTTGGCTACACAGGAACTGAATTACAGAACAGAACAGGGTCTCAAATTTAGAAAACCAACTTATGCTTGCTTAAGGGTAAAGGTGAGTTGGGGTGCTGCATAAAACCAGAGATCGAAATGAGCACAGATAAAGTTCCTTAAGCCAAATATGGAATAGACAAGAGCTAATCCTTGCTCAACGAAATGGACTCAACATCGCATATTAAACGCCTAAGAATGTACCCGACCAGTAAGTATCTTAAAACCTATGGATTGCTATGTCCCCGAAAGAGAATCAAGCATGTGTACAGGGGCATAAACGCAGCAGTGATAGGATTGGAGAGGTTCCGTGAGCAAATGAAGACCCTTTGAAGTCATATTGCATGGTACCCATTCCACGGGTTTCAACTACCCAGGTTTAAGGAATTCTTCCTTCAGCTAAAACATGCATGTGGAACCTAGAGTATGATCAACCATGTGATCGGGAGACGTGTTCAAATATGTCTCAGTTTTCGTACCCTGGTACTCGGGTGCAACATTCCAGACGCTTTACTAACACTCTCCCGACTTGGAGAGTCACCGCCTTTAACCTCCTGTTTGGCCCAGTTTGCAATTTCTGCGGAAGATGAACAGGAATAGCGAGAACCAATGAGAGACTAGCTGGAGGTGTCTGGACGGGCAAATTTAACTCTCATTTCCCACCAGGAAGAGGAAATAACCAAAGGCTCAGCGTGCCGTGCCGGAACCAGATTAGGGCCTGAAGCCATCCTGCGGTGTTGCGGCCAGGTCAGAAGAAAGCGAGTTGAAGAAAGGAGCTCAGGGGCACTGTAATTCACAAACCTGCAGAGTTATAAATGACAGCTATCGTCCAAAAATATACTGAAGTAAGGCTGCCAAGAGGACTTGAAAGCGGGGCAGAATTGCAGGAAACCGATTTCAGGAGGTATACTGGAATTGCATTCAAAGCATAGGAAAAGAGGCAGAACGTCCACAATGATGCACTTGGCCAAAAAGGGCGTATGCGTTTTTTCCTGAATATATTCAGGAAAAAACGCATACGCCCTTTTTGGCCAACCAAGCAAGCTTGCAAAGGAAATCTGCACTACAATGAAGTCTCACTTCCCCCCGGTCAAAAGGGCCATCTGAAAAAAGTGTAAAATCCAGAAAGTCAGGACAGGCCATGGAGAACTGGGAGCCTTGTTATGCTGATGGGCGGGATGTAAATTGCCAACAGACACTCGGGAGAAGTGTATGGTGTTTCCTGAAACATCTAAGAAACAAAGCAACAGAGCCTAGGGCACTTCCACTTATGGTCCTATAGCTTAGGGAAATTAAAATCAAAAAGACACAGCCACCCCAAAATTTGGGACGCCTCTGTTTACAAGAACCTCATTTACCGTACAAGTTCAATATCACAGAAAGTGAAAAATGGATAAAGAACTTGTGGTACTTACGTACAATGCAGTATCGCTCAGCAATGAAATCTATGTCATCAGGCCCGTAGCAGCATAATGGGTGGATTCAGGTACGATGATTCTAACTGAAATAAGTCACACAGAAAAAGAAACATCATAAGATATCAGTAATACACGGAATGTAAACTTGGCTACACAGGAACTGAATTACAGAACAGAACAGGGTCTCAAATTTAGAAAACCAACTTATGCTTGCTTAAGGGGAAAGGTGAGTTGGGGTGCTGCATAAAACCAGAGATTGAAATGAGCACAGATAAAGTTCCTTAAGCCAAATATGGTATAGACAAGAGCTACTCCTTGCTCAACGATATGGACTCAACACCCCATATTAAACGCCTAAGAATGTACCTGACTAGTAAGTATCTTAAAACCTATGGATTGCTATGTCTCCAAAAGAGAATCAAGCATGTGTACAGGGGCATAAACGCAGCAGTGATAGGATTGGAGAGGTTTGGTGAGCAAATGAAGACCCTTTGAGGTCATATTGCATGGTACCCATTCCACGGGTCTCAACTCTCCAGGTTTAAGGTATTCTTCCTTCAGCTAAAACATGCATGTGGAACCTAGAGTATGATCAACCATGTGATCGGCAGACGTGTTCAAATATGTCTCAGTTTTCGCACCCTGGTACTCGGGTGCAACATTCCAGACGCTTTACTAACACTCTCCCGACTTGGAGAGTCAGCGCCTTTAACCTCCTGTTTGGCCCAGTTTGCAATTTCTGCGGAAGATGAACAGGAATAGGGAGAACCAATGAGAGACTAGCTGGAGGTGTCTGGACGGGCAAATTGAACTCTCATTTCCCACCAGGAAGAGAAAATAACCAAAGGCTCAGCGTGCCGTGCCGGAACCAGATTAGGGCCTGAAGCCATCCTGCAGTGTTGCGGCCAGCTCACAAGAAAGAGAGTTGAAGAAAGGAGCTCAGGGGCACTGTAATTCACAAACCTGCAGAGTTATAAATGACAGCTATCGTCCAAAAATATACTGAAGTAAGGCTGCCAAGAGGACTTGAAAGCGGGGCAGAATTGCAGGAAACCGATTTCAGGAGGTAGACTGGAATTGCATTGAAAGCATAGGAAAAGAGTCAGAACGTCCACAATGATGCACTTGGCCAAAAAGGGCGTATGCGTTTTTTCCTGAATATATTCAGGAAAAAACGCATACGCCCTTTTTGGCCAACCAAGCAAGCTTGCAAAGGAAATCTGCACTACAATGAAGTCTCACTTCCCCCGGGTCAAAAGGGCCATCTGAAAAAAGTGTAAAATCCAGAAAGGCAGGACAGGCCATGGAGAACTGGGAGCCTTGTTATGCTGATGGGCGGGATGTAAATTGCCAACAGACACTCGGGAGAAGTGTATGGTGTTTCCTGAAACATCTAAAAAACAAAGCAACAGAGCCTAGGGCACTTCCACTTATGGTCCTATAGCTTAGGGAAATTAAAATCAAAAAGACACAGCCACCCCAAAGTTTGGAACGGCTCTGTTTATAAGAACCTCGTTTACCGTACAAGTTCAATATCACAGAAAGTGAAAAATGGATAAAGAAGTTGTGGTATTTACTTACAAAGCAATATCACTCAGCAATGAAATCTATGTCATCAGGCCCTTAGCAGCACAATGAGTGGATTCAGGTATGATGATTCTAACTGAAATAAGTCACACAGAAAAAGAAACATCATGAGATATCAGTAATAAACGGAATGTAAACTTGGCTACACAGGAACTGAATTACAGAACAGAACAGGGTCTCAAATTTAGAAAACCAACTTATGCTTGCTTAAGGGGAAAGGTGAGCTGGGGTGCTGCATAAAACCAGAGATCGAAATGAGCACAGATAAAGTTTCTTTAGCCAAATATGGAATAGACAAGAGCTACTCCTTGCTCAACGAAATGGACTCAACACCGCATATTAAACGCCTAAGAATGTACCTGACTAGTAAGTATCTTAAAACCTATGGATTGCTATGTCTCCGAAAGAGAATCAAGCATTTGTACAGGGGCATAAACGCAGCAGTGATAGGATTGGAGAGGTTCGGTGAGCAAATGAAGACCCTTTGAAGTCATATTGCATGGTATCCATTCCACGGGTTTCAACTACCCAGGTTTAAGGTATTCTTCCTTCAGCTAAAACATGCATGTGGAACCTAGAGTATGATCAACCATGTGATCGGGAGACGTGTTCAAATATGTCTCAATTTTCCTCCCCTGGTACTCGGGTGCAACATTCCAGACGCTTTACTAACACTCTCCCGACTTGGAGAGTCAGTCCCTTTAACCTCCTGTTTGGCCCAGTTTGCAATTTCTGTGGAAGATGAACAGGAATAACGAGAACCAATGAGAGACTAGCTGGAGGTGTCTGGATGGGCAAATTTAACTCTCATTTCCCACCAGGAAGAGGAATTAACCAAAGGCTCAGCGTGCCGTGCCGGAACCAGATTAGGGCCTGAAGCCATCATGCGGTGTTGCGGCCAGGTCACAAGAAAGCGAGTTGAAGAAAGGAGCTCAGGGGCACTGTAATTCACAAACCTGCAGAGTTATAAATGACAGCTATCGTCCAAAAATATACTGAAGTAAGGCTGCCAAGAGGACTTGAAAGCGGGGCAGAATTGCAGGAAACCGATTTCAGGAGGTAGACTGGAATTGCATTGAAAGCATAGGAAAAGAGGCAGAACGTCCACAATGATGCACTTGGCCAAAAAGGGCGTATGCGTTTTTTCCTGAATATATTCAGGAAAAAACGCATACGCCCTTTTTGGCCAACCAAGCAAGCTTGCAAAGGAAATCTGCACTACATTGAAGTCTCACTTCCCCCTGGTCAAAAGGGCCATCTGAAAAAAGTGTAAAATCCAGAAAGGCAGGACAGGCCATGGAGAACTGGGAGCCTTGTTATGCTGATGGGCGGGATGTAAATTGCCAACAGACACTCGGGAGAAGTGTATGGTGTTTCCTGAAACATCTAAAAAACAAAGCAACAGAGCCTAGGGCACTTCCACTTATGGTCCTATAGCTTAGGGAAATTAAAATCAAAAAGACACAGCCACCCCAAAGTTTGGGACGCCTCTGTTTACAAGAACCTCGTTTACCGTACAAGTTCAATATCACAGAAAGTGAAAAATGGATAAAGAACTTGTGGTACTTATGTACAATGCAGTATCACTCAGCAATGAAATCTATGTCATCAGGCCCGTAGCAGCATAATGAGTGGATTCAGGTACGATGATTCTAACTGAAATAAGTCACACAGAAAAAGAAATATCATAAGATATCACTAATACACGGAATGTAAACTTGGCTACACAGGAACTGAATTCCAAAACAGAACAGGGTCTCAAATTTAGAAAACCAACTTATGCTTGCTTAAGGGGAAAGGAGAGTTGGGGTGCTGCATAAAACCAGAGATTGAAATGAGCACAGATAAAGTTCCTTAAGCCAAATATGGAATAGACAAGAGCTACTCCTTGCTCAACGAAATGGACTCAACACCCCATATTAAACGCCTAAGAATGTACCTGACTAGTAAGTATCTTAAAACCTATGGATTGCTATGTCTCCAAAAGAGAATCAAGTGTGTGTACAGGGGCATAAACGCAGCAGTGATAGGATTGGAGAGGTTCGGAGAGCAAATGAAGACCCTTTGAAGTCATATTGCATGGTACCCATTACACGGGTCTCAACTCTCCAGGTTTAAGGTATTCTTCCTTCAGCTAAAACATGCATGTGGAACCCAGAGTATGATCAACCGTGTGAACGGGAGACGTGTTCAAATATGTCTCAGTTTTCCTCCCCTGGTACTCAGGTGCAACATTCCAGACGCTTTCCTAACACTCTCCCCACTTGGAGAGTCACTCTCTTTAACCTCCTGTTTGGCCCAGTTTGCAATTTCTGCGGAAGATGAACAGGAATAGGAAGAACCAATGAGAGACTATCTGGAGGTGTCTGGACGGGCAAATTTAACTCTCATTTCCCACCAGGAAGAGGAAATAACCAAAGGCTCAGCGTGCCGTGCCGGAACAAGATTAGGGCCTGAAGCCATCCTGCGGTGTTGCGGCCAGCTCACAAGAAAGCGAGTTGAAGAAAGGAGCTCAGGGGCACTGTAATTCACAAACCTGCAGAGTTATAAATGACAGCTATCGTCCAAAAATATACTGAAGTAAGGCTGCCAAGAGGACTTGAAAGCGGGGCAGAATTGCAGGAAACCGATTTCAGGAGGTAGACTGGAATTGCATTGAAAGCATAGGAAAAGAGGCAGAACGTCCACAATGATGCACTTGGCCAAAAAGGGCGTATGCGTTTTTTCCTGAATATATTCAGGAAAATACGCATACGCCCTTTTTGGCCAACCAAGCAAGCTTGCAAAGGAAATCTGCACTACAATGAAGTCTCACTTCCCCCCGGTCAAAAGGGCCATCTGAAAAAAGTGTAAAATCCAGAAAGGCAGGACAGGTCATGGAGAACTGGGAGCCTTGTTATGCTGATGGGCGGGATGTAAATTGTCAACAGACACTCGGGAGAATTGTATGGTGTTTCCTGAAACATCTAAAAAACAAAGCAACAGAGCCTAGGGCACTTCCACTTATGGTCCTATAGCTTAGGGAAATTAAAATCAAAAAGACACAGCCACCCCAAAGTTTGGGACGCCTCTGTTTACAAGAACCTCGTTTACCGTACAAGTTCAATATCACAGAAAGTGAAAAATGGATAAAGAACTTGTGGTACTTACGTACAATGCAGTATCACTCAGCAATGAAATCTATGTCATCAGGCCCGTAGCAGCATAATGAGTGGATTCAGGTACGATGATTCTAACTGAAATAAGTCACACAGCAAAAGAAACATCATAAGATATCACTAATACACGGAATGTAAACTTGGCTACACAGGAACTGAATTCCAAAACAGAACAGGGTCTCAAATTTAGAAAACCAACTTATGCTTGCTTAAGGGGAAAGGTGAGTTGGGGTGCTGCATAAAACCAGAGATTGAAATGAGCACAGATAAAGTTCCTTAAGCCAAATATGGAATAGACAAGAGCTACTCCTTGCTCAACGAAATGGACTCAACACCCCATATTAAACGCCTAAGAATGTACCTGACTAGTAAGTATCTTAAAACCTATGGATTGCTATGTCTCCGAAAGAGAATCAAGCATGTGTACAGGGGCATAAACGCAGCAGTGATAGGATTGGAGAGGTTCGGTGAGCAAATGAAGACCCTTTGAAGTCATATTGCATGGTACCCATTCCACGGGTTTCAACTACCCAGGTTTAAGGTATTCTTCCTTCAGCTAAAACATGCATGTGGAATCTAGAGTATGATCAACCATGTGATCGGCACACGTGTTCAAATATGTCTCAGTTTTCGTACGCTGGTACTCGGGTCCAACATTCCAGATGCTTTACTAACACTCTCCCCACTTGGAGAGTCAGCGCCTTTAATCTCCTGTTTGGCCCAGTTTGCAATTTCTGCAGAAGATGAAGAGGAATAGGGAGAACCAATGAGAGACTAGCTGGAGGTGTCTGGACGGGCAAATTTAACTCTCATTTCCCACCAGGAAGAGAAATTAACCAAAGGCTCAGTGTGCCGTGCCGGAACCAGATTAGGGCCTGAAGCCATCCTGCGGTGTTGCGGCCAGCTCACAAGAAAGCGAGTTGAAGAAAGGAGCTCAGGGTCACTGTAATTCACAAACCTGCAGAGTTATAAATAACAGCTATTCTCCAAAAATATACTGAAGTAAGGCTGACAAGAGGACTTGAAAGCGGGGCAGAATTGCAGGAAACCGATTTCAGGAGGTAGACTGGAATTGCATTGAAAGCATAGGAAAAGAGGCAGAACGTCCACAATGATGCACTTGGCCAAAAAGGGCGTATGCGTTTTTTCCTGAATATATTCAGGAAAATACGCATACGCCCTTTTTGGCCAACCAAGCAAGCTTGCAAAGGAAATCTGCACTACAATGAAGTCTCACTTCCCCCGGGTCAAAAGGGCCATCTGAAAAAAATGTAAAATCCAGAAAGGCAGGACAGGCCATGGAGAACTGGGAGCCTTGTTATGCTGATGGGCGGGATGTAAATTGCCAACAGACACTCGGGAGAAGTGTATGGTGTTTCCTGAAACATCTAAAAAACAAAGCAAGAGAGCCTAGGGCACATCCACTTATGGTCCTATAGCTTAGGGAAATTAAAATCAAAAAGACACAGCCACCCCAATGTTTGGGACGCCTCTGTTAACAAGAACCTCGTTTACAGTACAAGTTCAACATCGCAGAAAGTGAAAAATGGATAAAGAACTTGTGGTACTTACGTACAATGCAGTATCACACAGCAATGAAATCTGTGTCATCAGGCCCGTAGCAGCATAATCAGTGGATTCAGGTACGATGATTCTAACTAAAATAAGGCACACAGAAAAAGAAACATCATAAGATATCACTAATACACGGAATGTAAACTTGGCTACACAGGAACTGAATTCCAAAACAGAACAGGGTCTCAAATTTAGAAAACCAACTTATGCTTGCTTAAGGGGAAAGGAGAGTTGGGGTACTGCATAAAACCAGAAATTGAAATGAGCACAGATAAAGTTCCTTAAGCCAAATATGGAATAGACAAGAGCTACTCCTTGCTCAACGAAATGGACTCAACACCCCATATTAAACGCCTAAGAATGTACTTGACTAGTAAGTATCTTAAAACCTATGGATTGCTATGTCTGCAAAAGAGAATCAAGCGAGTATACAGGGGCATAAACGCAGGAATGATAGGATTGGAGAGGTTCGGTGAGCAAATGAAGACCCTTTGAAGTCATATTGCATGGTACCCATTCCACGGGTTTCAACTACCCAGGTTTAAGGTATTCTTCCTTCAGCTAAAACATGCATGTGGAACCTAGAGTATGATCAACCATGTGATCGGCACACGTGTTCAAATATGTCTCAGTTTTCGTACCCTGGTACTCGGGTGCAACATTCCAGATGCTTTACTAACACTCTCCCCACTTGGAGAGTCAGCGCCTTTAACCTCCTGTTTGGCCCAGTTTGCAATTTCTGCAGAAGATGAACAGGAAAAGGGAGAACCAATGAGAGACTAGCTGGAGGTGTCTGGACGGGCAAATTTAACTCTCATTTCCCACCAGGAAGAGGAATTAACCAAAGGCTCAGCTGCCATGCCGGAAACAGATTAGGGCCTGAAGCCATAATGCGGTGTTGCGGCCAGGTCACAAGAAAGCGAGTTGAAGAAAGGAGCTCAGGGGCACTGTAATTCACAAACCTGCAGAGTTATAAATGACAGCTATCATCCAAAAATATACTGAAGTAAGTCTGCCAAGAGGACTTGAAAGCGGGGCAGAATTGCAGGAAACCGATTTCAGGAGGTAGACTGGAATTGCATTGAAAGCATAGGAAAAGAGGCAGAACGTCCACAATGATGCACTTGGCCAAAAAGGTTGTATGCGTTTTTTCCTGAATATATTCAGGAAAAAAACGCATACGCCCTTTTTGGCCAACCAAGCAAGCTTGCAAAGGAAATCTGCACTACAATGAAGTCTCACTTCCCCCCGGTCAAAAGGGCCATCTGAAAAAAGTGTAAAATCCAGAAAGGCAGGACAGGCCATGGAGAACTGGGAGCCTTGTTATGCTGATGGGCGGGATGTAAATTGCCAACAGACACTCGGGAGAAGTGTATGGTGTTTCCTGAAACATCTAAAAAACAAAGCAACAGAGCCTAGGGCACTTCCACTTATGGTCCTATAGCTTAGGGAAATTAAAATCAAAAAGACACAGCCACCCCAAAGTTTGGGACGCCTCTGTTTACAAGAACCTCGTTTACAATACAAGTTCAACATCGCAGAAAGTGAAAAATGGATAAAGAAGTTGTGGTATTTACTTACAAAGCAATATCACTCAGGAATGAAATCTATGTCATCAGGCCCTTAGCAGCACAATGAGTGGATTCAGGTATGATGATTCTAACTGAAATGAGTCACACAGAAAAAGAAACATCATAAGATATCAGTAATACACGGAATGTAAACTTGGCTACACAGGAACTGAATTACAGAACAGAACAGGGTCTCAAATTTAGAAAACCAACTTATGCTTGCTTAAGGGGAAAGGTGAGTTGGGGTGCTGCATAAAACCAGAGATTGAAATGAGCACAGATAAAGTTCCTTAAGCCAAATATGGAATAGACAAGAGCTACACCTTGCTCAACGAAATGGACTCAACACCGCATATTAAACGCCTAAGAATATACCTGACTAGTAAGTATCTTAAAACCTATGGATGGCTATGTCTCCGAAAGAGAATCAAGCATGTGTACAGGGGCATAAACGCAGCAGTGATAGGATTGGAGAGGTTCGGTGAGCAAATGAAGACCCTTTGAAGTCATATTGCATGTTACTCATTCCACGGGTTTCAACTACCCAGGTTTAAGGTATTCTTCCTTCAGCTAAAACATGCATGTGGAACCCAGAGTATGATCAACCGTGTGAACAGGAGACGTGTTCAAATATGTCTCAGTTTTCCTCCCCTGGTACTCGGGAGCAACATTCCAGACACTTTGCTAACACTCTCCCCACTTGGAGAGTCAGCGCCTTTAACCTCCTGTTTGGCCCAGTTTGCAATTTCTGCAGAAGATGAACAGGAATAGCGAGAACCAATGAGAGACTAGCTGGAGGTGTCTGGACGGGCAAATTTAACTCTCATTTCCCACCAGGAAGAGGAAATACCCAAAGGCTCAGCATGCCGTGCCGGAACCAGATTAGGGCCTGATGCCATCATGCGGTGTTGCGGCCAGGTCACAAGAAAGCGAGTTGAAGAAAGGAGCTCAGGGGCACTGTAATTCACAAACCTGCAGAGTTATAAATGACAGCTATCGTCCAAAAATATACTGAAGTAAGGCTGCCAAGAGGACTTGAAAGCGGGGCAGAATTGCAGGAAACCGATTTCAGGAGGTAGACTGGAATTGCATTGAAAGCATAGGAAAAGAGGCAGAACGTCCACAATGATGCACTTGGCCAAAAAGGGCGTATGCGTTTTTTCCTGAATATATTCAGGAAAAAACGCATACGCCCTTTTTGGCCAACCAAGCAAGCTTGCAAAGGAAATCTGCACAACAATGAAGTCTCACTTCCCCCCGGTCAAAAGGGCCATCTGAAAAAAGTGTAAAATCCAGAAAGGCAGGACAGGCCATGGAGAACTGGGAGCCTTGTTATGCTGATGGGCGGGATGTAAATTGCCAACAGACACTCGGGAGAAGTGTATGGTGTTTCCTGAAACATCTAAAAAACAAAGCAACAGAGCCTAGGGCACTTCCGCTTATGGTCCTATAGCTTAGGGAAATTAAAATCAAAAAGTCACAGCCACCCCAAAGTTTGGGACGCCTCTGTTTACAAGAACCTCGTTTACAGTACAAGTTCAACATCGCAGAAAGTGAAAAATGGATAAAGAAGTTGTGGTATTTACTTACAAAACAATATCACTCAGCAATGAAATCTATGTCATCAGGCCCTTAGCAGCACAATGAGTGGATTCAGGTATGATGATTCTAACTAAAATAAGTCACAAAGAAAAAGAAACATCATAAGATATCACTAATACACGGAATGTAAACTTGGCTACACAGGAACTGAATTCCAAAACAGAACAGGGTCTCAAATTTAGAAAACCAACGTATGCTTGCTTAAGGGGAAAGGTGAGTTGGGGTGCTGCATAAAACCAGAGATTGAAATGAGCACAGATAAAGTTCCTTAAGCCAAATATGGAATAGACAAGAGCTACTCCTTGCTCAACGAAATGGACTCAACACCGCATATTAAACGCCTAAGAATGTACCTGACTAGTAAGTATCTTAAAACCTATGGATTGGTATGTCTCCGAAAGAGAATCAAGCATGTGTACAGGGGCATAAACGCAGCAGTGATAGGATTGGAGAGGTTCGGTGAGCAAATGAAGACCCTTTGAAGTCATATTGCATGGTACCCATTCCACGGGTTTCAACTACCCAGGTTTAAGGTATTCTTCCTTCAGCTAAAACACGCATGTGGAACCTAGAGTATGATCAACCATGTGATCGGGAGACGTGTTCAAATATGTCTCAGTTTTCGTACCCTGGTACTCGGGTGCAACATTCCAGACGCTTTACTAACACTCTCCCGACTTGGAGAGTCAGTCTCTTTAACCTCCTGTTTGGCCCAGTTTGCAATTTCTGCAGAAGATGAACAGGAATAGCGAGAACCAATGAGAGACTAGCTGGAGGTGTCTGGACGGGCAAATTTAACTCTCATTTCCCACCAGGAAGAGGAAATAACCAAAGGCTCAGCGTGCCGTGCCGGAACCAGATTAGGGCCTGAAGCCATCCTGCGGTGTTGCAGCCAGCTCACAAGAAAGCGAGTTGAAGAAAGGAGCTCAGGGGCACTGTAATTCACAAACCTGCAGAGTTATAAATGACAGCTATCGTCCAAAAATACACTGAAGTAAGGCTGCCAAGAGGACTTGAAAGCGGGGCAGAATTGCAGGAAACCGATTTCAGGAGGTAGACAGGAATTGCATTGAAAGCATAGGAAAAGAGGCAGAACGTCCACAATGATGCACTTGGCCAAAAAGGGCGTATGCGTTTTTTCCTGAATATATTCAGGAAAAAACGCATACGCCCTTTTTGGCCAACCAAGCAAGCTTGCAAAGGAAATCTGCACAAAAATGAAGTCTCACTTCCCCCCGGTCAAAAGGGCCATCTGAAAAAAGTGTAAAATCCAGAAAGGCAGGACAGGCCATGGAGAACTGGGAGCCTTGTTATGCTGATGGGCGGGATGTAAATTGCCAACAGACACTCGGGAGAAGTGTATGGTGTTTCCTGAAACATCTAAAAAACAAAGCAACAGAGCCTAGGGCACTTCCACTTATGGTCCTATAGCTTAGGGAAATTAAAATCAAAAAGACACAGCCACCCCAAAGTTTGGGACGCCTCTGTTTACAAGAACCTCGTTTACCGTACAGGTTCAATATCACAGAAAGTGAAAAATGGAAAAAGAACTTGTGGTACTTACGTACAATGCAGTATCACTCAGCAATGACATCTATGTCATCAGGCCCGTAGCAGCATAATGAGTGGATTCAGGTACGATGATATTAACTGAAATAAATCACACAGAAAAAGAAACATCATAAGATATCACTAATACACGGAATGTAAACTTGGCTACACAGGAACTGAATTACAGAACAGAACAGGGTCTCAAATTTAGAAAACCAACTTATGCTTGCTTAAGGGGAAAGGTGAGTTGGGGTGCTGCATAAAACCAGAGATTGAAATGAGCACAGATAAAGTTCCTTAAGCCAAATATGGAATAGACAAGAGCTACTCCTTGCTCAACGAAATGGACTCAACACCCGATATTAAACGCCTAAGAATGTACCTGACTAGTAAGTATCTTAAAACCTATGGATTGCTATGTCTCCGAAAGAGAATCAAGCGTGTGTACAGGGGCATAAACGCAGCAGTGATAGGATTGGAGAGGTTCGGTGAGCAAATGAAGACCCTTTGAAGTCATATTGCATGGTACCCATTCCACGGGCCTCAACTCTCCAGGTTTAAGGTATTCTTCCTTCAGCTAAAACGTGCATGTGGAACCCAGAGTATGATCAACCGTGTGAACGGGAGACGTGTTCAAATATGTCTCAGTTTTCCTCCCCTGGTACTCGGGTGCAACATTCCAGACGCTTTACTAACACTCTCCCGACTTGGAGAGTCAGTCCCTTTAACCTCCTGTTTGGCCCAGTTTGCAATTTCTGCGGAAGATGAACAGGAATAGCGAGAACCAATGAGAGACTAGCTGGAGGTGTCTGGACGGGCAAATTTAACTCTCATTTCCCACCAGGAAGAGGAAATAACCAAAGGCTCAGCGTGCCGTGCCGGAACCAGATTAGGGCCTGAAGCCATCCTGCGGTGTTGCGGCCAGCTCAAAAGAAAGCGAGTTGAGGAAAGGAGCTCAGGGGCACTGTAATTCACAAACCTGCAGAGTTATAAATGACAGCTATCGTCCAAAAATATACTGAAGTAAGGCTGCCAAGAGGACTTGAAAGCGGGGCAGAATTGCAGGAAACCGATTTCAGGAGGTAGACTGGAATTGCATTGAAAGCATAGGAAAAGAGGCAGAACGTCCACAATGATGCACTTGGCCAAAAAGGGCGTATGCGTTTTCTCCTGAATATATTCAGGAAAATACGCATACGACCTTTTTGGCCAACCAAGCAAGCTTGCAAAGGAAATCTGCACTACAATGAAGTCTCACTTCCCCCCGGTCAAAAGGGCCATCTGAAAAAAGTGTAAAATCCAGAAAGGCAGGACAGGCCATGGAGAACTGGGAGCCTTGTTATGCTGATGGGCGGGATGTAAATTGCCAACAGACACTGGGGAGAAGTGTATGGTGTTTCCTGAAACATCTAAAAAACAAAGCAACAGAGCCTAGGGCACTTCCACTTATGGTCCTATAGCTTAGGGAAATTAAAATCAAAAACACACAGCCACCCCAAAGTTTGGGACGCCTCTGTTTACAAGAACCTCGTTTACCGTACAAGTTCAATATCACAGAAAGTGAAAAATGGATAAAGAACTTGTGGTACTTATGTACAATGCAGTATCACTCAGCAATGAAATCTATGTCATCAGGCCCGTAGCAGCATAATGAGTGGATTCAGGTACGATGATTCTAACTGAAATAAGTCACACAGAAAAAGAAATATCATAAGATATCACTAATACACGGAATGTAAACTTGGCTACACAGGAACTGAATTCCAAAACAGAACAGGGTCTCAAATTTAGAAAACCAACTTATGCTTGCTTAAGGGGAAAGGTGAGTTGGGGTGCTGCATAAAACCAGAGATTGAAATGAGCACAGATAAAGTTCCTTAAGCCAAATATGGAATAGACAAGAGCTACTCCTTGCTCAACGAAATGGACTCAACACCCCATATTAAACGCCTAAGAATGTACCTGACTAGTAAGTATCTTAAAACCTATGGATTGCTATGTCTCCAAAAGAGAATCAAGTGTGTGTACAGGGGCATAAACGCAGCAGTGATAGGATTGGAGAGGTTCGGTGAGCAAATGAAGACCCTTTGAAGTCATATTGCATGGTACCCATTACACGGGTCTCAACTCTCCAGGTTTAAGGTATTCTTCCTTCAGCTAAAACATGCATGTGGAACCCAGAGTATGATCAACCGTGTGAACGGGAGACGTGTTCAAATATGTCTCAGTTTTCCTCCCCTGGTACTCAGGTGCAACATTCCAGACGCTTTCCTAACACTCTCCCCACTTGGAGAGTCAGCGTCTTTAACCTCCTGTTTGGCCCAGTTTGCAATTTCTGCGGAAGATGAACAGGAATAGGAAGAACCAATGAGAGACTATCTGGAGGTGTCTGGACGGGCAAATTTAACTCTCATTTCCCACCAGGAAGAGGAAATAACCAAAGGCTCAGCGTGCCGTGCCGGAACCAGATTAGGGCCTGAAGCCATCCTGCGGTGTTGCGGCCAGCTCAAAAGAAAGCGAGTTGAGGAAAGGAGCTCAGGGGCACTGTAATTCACAAACCTGCAGAGTTATAAATGACAGCTATCGTCCAAAAATATACTGAAGTAAGGCTGCCAAGAGGACTTGAAAGCGGGGCAGAATTGCAGGAAACCGATTTCAGGAGGTAGACTGGAATTGCATTGAAAGCATAGGAAAAGAGGCAGAACGTCCACAATGATGCACTTGGCCAAAAAGGGGGTATGCGTTTTTTCCTGAATATATTCAGGAAAAAACGCATACGCCCTTTTTGGCCAACCAAGCAAGCTTGCAAAGGAAATCTGCACTACAATGAAGTCTCACTTCCCCCCGGTCAAAAGGGCCATCTGAAAAAAGTGTAAAATCCAGAAAGGCAGGACAGGTCATGGAGAACTGGGAGCCTTGTTATGCTGATGGGCGGGATGTAAATTGCCAACAGACACTCGGGAGAAGTGTATGGTGTTTCCTGAAACATCTAAAAAACAAAGCAACAGAGCCTAGGGCACTTCCACTTATGGTCCTATAGCTTAGGGAAATTAAAATCAAAAAGACACAGCCACCCCAAAGTTTGGGACGCCTCTGTTTACAAGAACCTCGTTTACCGTACAAGTTCAATATCACAGAAAGTGAAAAATGGATAAAGAACTTGTGGTACTTACGTACAATGCAGTATCACTCAGCAATGAAATCTATGTCATCAGGCCCGTAGAAGCATAATGAGTGGATTCAGGTACGATGATTCTAACTGAAATAAGTCACACAGAAAAAGAAATATCATAAGATATCACTAATACACGGAATGTAAACTTGGCTACACAGGAACTGAATTCCAAAACATAACAGCGTCTCAAATTTAGAAAACCAACTTATGCTTGCTTAAGGGGAAAGGTGAGTTGGGGTGCTGCATAAAACCAGAGATTGAAATGAGCACAGATAAAGTTCCTTAAGCCAAATATGGAATAGACAAGAGCTACTCCTTGCTCAACGAAATGGACTCAACACCCCATATTAAACGCCTAAGAATGTACCTGACTAGTAAGTATCTTAAAACCTATGGATTGCTATGTCTCCAAAAGAGAATCAAGTGTGTGTACAGGGGCGTAAACGCAGCAGTGATAGGATTGGAGAGGTTCGGTGAGCAAATGAAGACCCTTTGAAGTCATATTGCATGGTACCCATTACACGGGTCTCAATTCTCCAGGTTTAAGGTATTCTTCCTTCAGCTAAAACATGCATGTGGAACCCAGAGTATGATCAACCGTGTGAACGGGAGACCTGTTGAAATATGTCTCAGTTTTCCTCCCCTGGTACTCAGGTGCAACATTCCAGACGCTTTCCTAACACTCTCCCCACTTGGAGAGTCAGCGCCTTTAACCTCCTGTTTGGCCCTGTTTGCAATTTCTGCGGAAGATGAACAGGAATAGGAAGAACCAATGAGAGACTATCTGGAGGTGTCTGGACGGGCAAATTTAACTCTCATTTCCCACCAGGAAGAGGAAATAACCAAAGGCTCAGCGTGCCGTGCCGGAACCAGATTAGGGCCTGAAGCCATCCTGCGGTGTTGCGGCCAGCTCAAAAGAAAGCGAGCTGAAGAAAGGAGCTCAGGGGCACTGTAATTCACAAACCTGCAGAGTTATAAATGACAGCTATCGTCCAAAAATATACTGAAGTAAGGCTGCCAAGAGGACTTGAAAGCGGGGCAGAATTGCAGGAAATCGATTTCAGGAGGTAGACTGGAATTGCATTCAAAGCATAGGAAAAGAGGCAGAACGTCCACAATGATGCACTTGGCCAAAAAGGGCGTATGCGTTTTTTCCTGAATATATTCAGGAAAATACGCATACGCCCTTTTTGGCCAACCAAGCAAGCTTGCAAAGGAAATCTGCACTACAATGCAGTCTCACTTCCCCCCGGTCAAAAGGGCCATCTGAAAAAAGTGTAAAATCCAGAAAGGCAGGACAGGCCATGGAGAACTGGGAGCCTTGTTATGCTGATGGGCGGGATGTAAATTGCCAACAGACACTCGGGAGAAGTGTATGGTGTTTCCTGAAACATCTAAAAAACAAAGCAACAGAGCCTAGGGCACTTCCACTTATGGTCCTATAGCTTAGGGAAATTAAAATCAAAAAGACACAGCCACCCCAAAGTTTGGGACGCCTCTGTTTACAAGAACCTCGTTTACCGTACAGGTTCAATATCACAGAAAGTGAAAAATGGAAAAAGAACTTGTGGTACTTACGTACAATGCAGTATCACTCAGCAATGATATCTATGTCATCAGGCCCCTAGCAGCATAATGAGTGGATTCAGGTACGATGATTCTAACTGAAATAAATCACACAGAAAAAGAAACATCATAAGATATCAGTAATACACGGAATGTAAACTTGGCTACACAGGAACTGAATTCTAAAACAGAACAGGGTCTCAAATTTAGAAAACCAACTTATGCTTGCTTAAGGGGAAAGGTGAGTTGGGGTGCTGCATAAAACCAGAGATTGAAATGAGCACAGATAAAGTTCCTTAAGCCAAATATGGAATAGACAAGAGCTACTCCTTGCTCAACGAAATGGACTCAACACCCCATATTAAACGCCTAAGAATGTACCTGACTAGTAAGTATCTTAAAACCTATGGATTGCTATGTCTCCGAAAGAGAATCAAGCGTGTGTACAGGGGCATAAACGCAGCAGTGATAGGATTGGAGAGGTTCGGTGAGCAAATGAAGACCCTTTGAAGTCATATTGCATGGTACCCATTCCACGGGCCTCAACTCTCCAGGTTTAAGGTATTCTTCCTTCAGCTAAAACGTGCATGTGGAACCCAGAGTATGATCAACCGTGTGAACGGGAGACGTGTTCAAATATGTCTCAGTTTTCCTCCCCTGGTACTCAGGTGCAACATTCCAGACGCTTTACTAACACTCTCCCGACTTGGAGAGTCAGTCCCTTTAACCTCCTGTTTGGCCCAGTTTGCAATTTCTGCGGAAGATGAACAGGAATAGCGAGAACCAATGAGAGACTAGCTGGAGGTGTCTGGACGGGCAAATTTAACTCTCATTTCCCACCAGGAAGAGGAAATAACCAAAGGCTCAGCGTGCCGTGCCGGAACCAGATTAGGGCCTGAAGCCATACTGCGGTGTTGCGGCCAGCTCAAAAGAAAGCGAGTTGAGGAAAGGAGCTCAGGGGCACTGTAATTCACAAACCTGCAGAGTTATAAATGACAGCTATCGTCCAAAAATATACTGAAGTAAGGCTGCCAAGAGGACTTGAAAGCGGGGCAGAATTGCAGGAAACCGATTTCAGGAGGTAGACTGGAATTGCATTGAAAGCATAGGAAAAGAGGCAGAACGTCCACAATGATGCACTTGGCCAAAAAGGGCGTATGCGTTTTTTCCTGAATATATTCAGGAAAATACGCATACGCCCTTTTTGGCCAACCAAGCAAGCTTGCAAAGGAAATCTGCACTACAATGAAGTCTCACTTCCCCCCGGTCAAAAGGGCCATCTGAAAAAAGTGTAAAATCCAGAAAGGCAGGACAGGTCATGGAGAACTGGGAGCCTTGTTATGCTGATGGGCGGGATGTAAATTGCCAACAGACACACGGGAGAAGTGTATGGTGTTTCCTGAAACATCTAAAAAACAAAGCAACAGAGCCTAGGGCACTTCCACTTATGGTCCTATAGCTTAGGGAAATTAAAATCAAAAAGACACAGCCACCCCAAAGTTTGGGACGCCTCTGTTTACAAGAACCTCGTTTACCGTACAAGTTCAATATCACAGAAAGTGAAAAATGGATAAAGAAGTTGTGGTATTTACTTACAAAGCAATATCACTCAGCAATGAAATCTATGTCATCAGGCCCTTAGCAGCACAATGAGTGGATTCAGGTATGATGATTCTAACTGAAATAAGTCACACAGAAAAAGAAACATCATAAGATATCAGTAATACACGGAATGTAAACTTGGCTACACAGGAACTGAATTACAGAACAGAACAGGGTCTCAAATTTAGAAAACCAACTTATGCTTGCTTAAGGGGAAAGGTGAGTTGGGGTGCTGCATAAAACCAGAGATTGAAATGAGCACAGATAAAGTACCTTAAGCCAAATATGGAATAGACAAGAGCTACTCCTTGCTCAACGATATGGACTCAACACCCCATATTAAACGCCTAAGAATGTACCTGACTAGTAAGTATCTTAAAACCTATGGATTGCTATGTCTCCAAAAGAGAATCAAGCATGTGTACAGGGGCATAAACGCAGCAGTGATAGGATTGGAGAGGTTCGGTGAGCAAATGAAGACCCTTTGAAGTCATATTGCATGGTATCCTTTCCACGGGTTTCAACTACCCAGGTTTAAGGTATTCTTCCTTCAGCTAAAACATGCATGTGGAACCTAGAGTATGATCAACCATGTGATCGGGAGACGTGTTCAAATATGTCTCAGTTTTCGTACCCTGGTACTCGGGTGCAACATTCCAGACGCTTTACTAACACTCTCCCGACTTGGAGAGTCAGTCCCTTTAACCTCCTGTTTGGCCCAGTTTGCAATTTCTGCGGAAGATGAACAGGAATAGCGAGAACCAATGAGAGACTAGCTGGAGGTGTCTGGATGGGCAAATTTAACTCTCATTTCCCACCAGGAAGAGGAATTAACCAAAGGCTCAGCGTGCCGTGCCGGAACCAGATTAGGGCCTGAAGCCATCCTGCGGTGTTGCGGCCAGGTCACAAGAAAGCGAGTTGAAGAAAGGAGCTCAGGGGCACTGTAATTCACAAACCTGCAGAGTTATAAATGACAGCTATCGTCCAAAAATATACTGAAGTAAGGCTGCCAAGAGGACTTGAAAGCGGGGCAGAATTGCAGGAAACCGATTTCAGGAGGTAGACTGGAATTGCATTGAAAGCATAGGAAAAGAGGCAGAACGTCCACAATGATGCACTTGGCCTAAAAGGGCGTATGCGTTTTTTCCTGAATATATTCAGGAAAAAACGCATACGCCCTTTTTGGCCAACCAAGCAAACTTGCAAAGGAAATCTGCACTACAATGAAGTCTCACTTCCCCCCGGTCAAAAGGGCCATCTGAAAATAGTGTAAAATCCAGAAAGGCAGGACAGGCCATGGAGAACTGGGAGCCTTGTTATGCTGATGGGCGGGATGTAAATTGCCAACAGACACTCGGGAGAAGTGTATGGTGTTTCCTGAAACATCTAAAAAACAAAGCAACAGAGCCAAGGGCACTTCCACTTATGGTCCTATAGCTTAGGGAAATTAAAATCAAAAAGACACAGCCACCCCAAAGTTTGGGACGCCTCTGTTTACAAGAACCTCGTTTACTGTACAAGTTCAATATCACAGAAAGTGAAAAATGGATAAAGAACTTGTGGTACTTACGTACAATGCAGTATCACTCAGCAATGAAATCTATGTCATCAGGCCCGTAGCAGCATAATGAGTGGATTCAGGTACGATGATTCTAACTGAAATAAGTCACACAGAAAAAGAAACATCATAAGATATCAGTAATACACGGAATGTAAACTTGGCTACACAGGAACTGAATTACAGAACAGAACAGGGTCTCAAATTTAGAAAACCAACTTATGCTTGCTTAAGGGGAAAGGTGAGCTGGGGTGCTGCATAAAACCAGAGATCGAAATGAGCACAGATAAAGTTTCTTAAGCCAAATATGGAATAGACAAGAGCTACTCCTTGCTCAACGAAAAGGACTCAACACCCCATATTAAACGCCTAAGAATGTACCTGACTAGTAAGTATCTTAAAACCTATGGATTGCTATGTCTCCAAAAGAGAATCAAGCATGTGTACAGGGGCATAAACGAAGCAGTGATAGGATTGGAGAGGTTCGGTGAGCAAATGAAGACCCTTTGAAGTCATATTGCATGGTACCCATTCCACGGGTCTCTACTCTCCAGTTTTAAGGTATTCTTCCTTCAGCTAAAACATGCATGTGGAACCTAGAGTATGATCAACCATGTGATCGGGAGACGTGTTCAAATATGTCTCAGTTTTCGTACCCTGGTACTCGGGTGCAACATTCCAGACGCTTTACTAACACTCTCCCCACTTGGAGAGTCAGCGCCTTTAACCTCCTGTTTGGCCCAGTTTGCAATTTCTGCAGAAGATGAACAGGAATAGGGAGAACCAATGAGAGACTAGCTGGAGGTGTCTGGACGGGCAAATTTAACTCTCATTTCCCACCAGGAAGAGGAATTAACCAAAGGCTCAGCTGCCGTGCCGGAACCAGATTAGGGCCTGAAGCCATCCTGCGGTGTTGCGGCCAGCTCAAAAGAAAGCGAGTTGAAGAAAGGAGCTCAGGGGCACTGTAATTCACAAACCTGCAGAGTTATAAATGACAGCTATCGTCCAAAAATATACTGAAGTAAGGCTGCCAAGAGGACTTGAAAGCGGGGCAGAATTGCAGGAAACCGATTTCAGGAGGTAGACTGGAATTGCATTGAAAGCATAGGAAAAGAGGCAGAACGTCCACAATGATGCACTTGGCCAAAAAGGGCGTATGCGTTTTTTCCTGAATATATTCAGGAAAAAACGCATACGCCCTTTTTGGCCAACCTAGCAAGCTTGCAAAGGAAATCTGCACTACAATGAAGTGTCACTTCCCCCCGGTAAAAAGGGCCATCTGAAAATAGTGTAAAATCCAGAAAGGCAGGACAGGCCATGGAGAACTGGGAGCCTTGTTATGCTGATGGGCGGGATGTAAATTGCCAACAGACACTCGGGAGAAGTGTATGGTGTTTCCTGAAACATCTAAAAAACAAAGCAACAGAGCCTAGGGCACTTCCACTTATGGTCCTATAGCTTAGGGAAATTAAAATCAAAAAGACACAGCCACCCCAAAGTTTGGGATTTCTCTGTTTACAAGAACCTCGTTTACAATACAAGTTCAACATCGCAGAAAGTGAAAAATGCATAAAGAAGTTGTGGTATTTACTTACAAAGCAATATCACTCAGCAATGAAATCTATATCATCAGGCCCTTAGCAGCACAATGAGTGGATTCAGGTATGATGATTCTAACTGAAATAAGTCACACAGAAAAAGAAACATCATAAGATATCAGTAATACACGGAATGTAAACTTGGCTACACAGGAACTGAATTACAGAACAGAACAGGGTCTCAAATTTAGAAAACCAACTTATGCTTGCTTAAGGGTAAAGGTTAGTTGGGGTGCTGCATAAAACCAGAGATCGAAATGAGCACAGATAAAGTTCTTAAGCCAAATATGGAATAGACAAGAGCTACTCCTTGCTCAACGAAATGGACTCAACACCGCATATTAAACGCCTAAGAATGTACCTGACTAGTAAGTATCTTAAAACCTATGGATTGCTATGTCTCCGAAAGAGAATCAAGCATGTGTACAGGGGCATAAACGCAGCAGTGATAGGATTGGAGAGGTTCCGTGAGCAAATGAAGACCCTTTGAAGTCATATTGCATGGTACCCATTCCACGGGTTTCAACTACCCAGGTTTAAGGTATTCTTCCTTCAGCTAAAACATGCATGTGGAATCTAGAGTATGATCAACCATGTGATCGGCACACGTGTTCAAATATGTCTCAGTTTTCGTACCCTGGTACTCGGGTGCAACATTCCAGACACTTTACTAACACTCTCCCGACTTGGAGAGTCAGTTCCTTTAACCTCCTGTTTGGCCCAGTTTGCAATTTCTGCGGAAGATGAACAGGAATAGCGAGAACCAATGAGAGACTAGCTGGAGGTGTCTGGACGGGCAAATTGAACTCTCATTTCCCACCAGGAAGAGAAAATAACCAAAGGCTCAGCGTGCCATGCCGGAACCAGATTAGGGCCTGAAGCCATCCTGCAGTGTTGCGGCCAGCTCACAAGAAAGAGAGTTGAAGAAAGGAGCTCAGGGGCACTGTAATTCACAAACCTGCAGAGTTATAAATGACAGCTATCGTCCAAAAATATACTGAAGTAAGGCTGCCAAGAGGACTTGAAAGCGGGGCAGAATTGCAGGAAACCGATTTCAGGAGGTAGACTGGAATTGCATTGAAAGCATAGGAAAAGAGTCAGAACGTCCACAATGATGCACTTGGCCAAAAAGGGCGTATGCGTTTTTTCCTGAATATATTCAGGAAAAAACGCATACGCCCTTTTTGGCCAACCAAGCAAGCTTGCAAAGGAAATCTGCACTACAATGAAGTCTCACTTCCCCCGGGTCAAAAGGGCCATCTGAAAAAAGTATAAAATCCAGAAAGGCAGGACAGGCCATGGAGAACTGGGAGCCTTGTTATGCTGATGGGCGGGATGTAAATTGCCAACAGACACTCGGGAGAAGTGTATGGTGTTTCCTGAAACATCTAAAAAACAAAGCAACAGAGCCTAGGGCACTTCCACTTATGGTCCTATAGCTTAGGGAAATTAAAATCAAAAAGACACAGCCACCCCAAAGTTTGGAACGGCTCTGTTTATAAGAACCTCGTTTACCGTACAAGTTCAATATCACAGAAAGTGAAAAATGGATAAAGAACTTGTGGTATTTACTTACAAAGCAATATCACTCAGCAATGAAATCTATGTCATCAGGCCCTTAGCAGCACAATGAGTGGATTCAGGTATGATGATTCTAACTGAAATAAGTCACACAGAAAAAGAAACATCATGAGATATCAGTAATACACGGAATGTAAACCTGGCTACACAGGAACTGAATTACAGAACAGAACAGGGTCTCAAATTTAGAAAACCAACTTATGCTTGCTTAAGGGGAAAGGTGAGCTGGGGTGCTGCATAAAACCAGAGATCGAAATGAGCACAGATAAAGTTTCTTAAGCCAAATATGGAATAGACAAGAGCTACTCCTTGCTCAACGAAATGGACTCAACACCCCATATTAAACGCCTAAGAATGTACCTGACTAGTAAGTATCTTAAAACCTATGGATTGCTATGTCTCTGAAAGAGAATCAAGCATGTGTACAGGGGCATAAACGCAGCAGTGATAGGACTGGAGAGGTTCGGTGAGCAAATGAAGACCCTTTGAAGTCATATTGTATGGTATCCATTCCACGGGTTTCAACTACCCAGGTTTAAGGTATTCTTCCTTCAGCTAAAACATGCATGTGGAACCTAGAGTATGATCAACCATGTGATCGGGAGACGTGTTCAAATATGTCTCAGTTTTCCTCCCCTGGTACTCGGGTGCAACATTCCAGACGCTTTACTAACACTCTCCCGACTTGGAGAGTCAGTCCCTTTAACCTCCTGTTTGGCCCAGTTTGCAATTTCTGCGGAAGATGAACAGGAATAGCGAGAACCAATGAGAGAATAGCTGGAGGTGTCTGGATGGGCAAATTTAACTCTCATTTCCCACCAGGAAGAGGAATTACTCCAAGGCTCAGCGTGCCGTGCCGGAACCAGATTAGGGCCTGAAGCCATCCTGCGGTGTTGCGGCCAGGTCACAAGAAAGCGAGTTGAAGAAAGGAGCTCAGGGGCACTGTAATTCACAAACCTGCAGAGTTATAAATGACAGCTATCGTCCAAAAATATACTGAAGTAAGGCTGCCAAGAGGACTTGAAAGCGCGGCAGAATTGCAGGAAACCGATTTCAGGAGGTAGACTGGAATTGCATTGAAAGCATAGGAAAAGAGGCAGAACGTCCACAATGATGCACTTGGCCTAAAAGGGCGTATGCGTTTTTTCCTGAATATATTCAGGAAAAAACGCATACGCCCTGTTTGGCCAACCAAGCAAACTTGTTATGGAAATCTGCACTACAATGAAGTCTCACTTCCCCCCGGTCAAAAGGGCCATCTGAAAAAAGTGTAAAATCCAGAAAGGCAGGACAGGCCATGGAGAACTGGGAGCCTTGTTATGCTGATGGGCGGGATGTAAATTGCCAACAGACACTCGGGAGAAGTGTATGGTGTTTCCTGAAACATCTAAAAAACAAAGCAACAGAGCCAAGGGCACTTCCACTTATGGTCCTATAGCTTAGGGAAATTAAAATCAAAAAGACACAGCCACCCCAAAGTTTGGGACGCCTCTGTTTACAAGAACCTCGTTTACCGTACAACTTCAATATCACAGAAAGTGAAAAATGGATAAAGAACTTGTGGTACTTACGTACAATGCAGTATCACTCAGCAATGAAATCTATGTCATCAGGCCCGTAGCAGCATAATGAGTGGATTCAGGTACGATGATTCTAACTGAAATAAGTCACACAGAAAAAGAAACATCATAAGATATCAGTAATACACGGAATGTAAACTTGGCTACACAGGAACTGAATTACAGAACAGAACAGGGTCTCAAATTTAGAAAACCAACTTATGCTTGCTTAAGGGGAAAGGTGAGTTGGGGTGCTGCATAAAACCAGAGATTGAAATGAGCACAGATAAAGTTCCTTAAGCCAAATATGGAATAGACAAGAGCTACTCCTTGCTCAACGAAATGGACTCAACACCCCATATTAAACGCCTAAGAATGTACCTGACTAGTAAGTATCTTAAAACCTATGGATTGCTATGTCTCCAAAACAGAATCAAGCTTGTGTACCGGGGCATAATCGAAGCAGTGATAGGATTGGAGAGGTTCGGTGAGCAAATGAAGACCCTTTGAAGTCATATTGCATGGTACCCATTCCACGGGTCTCTACTCTCCAGTTTTAAGGTATTCTTCCTTCAGCTAAAACATGCATGTGGAACCTAGAGTATGATCAACCATGTGATCGGGAGACGTGTTCAAATATGTTTCAGTTTTCGTACCCTGGTACTCGGGTGCAACATTCCAGACGCTTTACTTACACTCTCCCGACTTGGAGAGTCAGTCCCTTTAACCTCCTGTTTGGCCCAGTTTGCAATTTCTGCGGAAGATGAACAGGAATAGCGAGAACAAATGAGAGACTAGCTGGAGGTGTCTGGACAGGCAAATTTAACTCTCATTTCCCACCAGGAAGAGGAATTAACCAAAGGCTCAGCGTGCCGTGCCGGAACCATATAAGGGCCTGAAGCCATCCTGCGGTGTTGCGGCCAGGTCACAAGAAAGTGAGTTGAAGAAAGGAGCTCAGGGGCACTGTAGTTCAAAAACCTGCAGAGTTATAAATGACAGCTGTCGTCCAAAAATATACTGAAGTAAGGCTGCCAAGAGGACTTGAAAGCGTGGCAGAATTGCAGGAAACCGATTTCAGGAGGTAGACTGGAATTGCATTGAAAGCATAGGAAAAGAGGCAGAACGTCCACAATGATGCACTTGGCCAAACAGGGCGTATGCGTTTTTTCCTGAATATATTCAGGAAAAAACGAATACGCCCTGTTTGGCCAACCAAGCAAACTTGCAAAGGAAATCTGCACTACAATGAAGTCTCACTTCCCCCTGGTCAAAAGGGCCATCTGAAAAAAGTGTAAAATCCAGAAAGGCAGGACAGGCCATGGAGAACTGGGAGCCTTGTTATGCTGATGGGCGGGATGTAAATTGCCAACAGACACTCGGGAGAAGTGTATGGTGTTTCCTGAAACATCTAAAAAACAAAGCAACAGAGCCTAGGGCACTTCCACTTATGGTCCTATAGCTTAGGGAAATTAAAATCAAAAAGACACAGCCACCCCAAAGTTTGGGACGCCTCTGTTTACAAGAACCTCGTTTACCGTACAAGTTCAATATCACAGAAAGTGAAAAATGGATAAAGAACTTGTGGTACTTACGTACAATGCAGTATCGCTCAGCAATGAAATCTATGTCATCAGTCCCATAGCAGCATAATGAGTGGATTCAGGTACGATGATTCTAACTGAAATAAGTCACACAGCAAAAGAAACATCATAAGATATCACTAATACACGGAATGTAAACTTGGCTACACAGGAACTGAATTCCAAAACAGAACTGGGTCTCAAATTTAGAAAACCAACTTATGCTTGCTTAAGGGTAAAGGTGAGTTGGGGTGCTGCATAAAACCAGAGATTGAAATGAGCACAGATAAAGTTCCTTAAGCCAAATATGGAATAGACAAGAGCTACTCCTTGCTCAACGAAATGGACTCAACACCGCATATTAAACGCCTAAGAATGTACCTGACTAGTAAGTATCTTAAAACCTATGGATTGCTATGTCTCCGAAAGAGAATCAAGCATGTGTACAGGGGCATAAACGCAGCAGTGATAGGATTGGAGAGGTTCGGTGAGCAAATGAAGACCCTTTGAAGTCATATTGCATGGTACCCATTCCACGGGTTTCAACTACCCAGGTTTAAGGTATTCTTCCTTCAGCTAAAACATGCATGTGGAATCTAGAGTATGATCAACCATGTGATCGGCACACGTGTTCAAATATGTCTCAGTTTTCGTACGCTGGTACTCGGGTCCAACATTCCAGATGCTTTACTAACACTCTCCCCACTTGGAGAGTCAGCGCCTTTAACCTCCTGTTTGGCCCAGTTTGCAATTTCTGCAGAAGATGAACAAGAATAGGGAGAACCAATGAGAGACTAGCTGGAGGTGTCTGGACGGGCAAATTTAACTCTCATTTCCCACCAGGAAGAGGAAATACTCAAAGGCTCAGCGTGCCGTGCCGGAACCAGATTAGGGCCTGAAGCCATCCTGCGGTGTTGCGGCCAGCTCACAAGAAAGCGAGTTGAAGAAAGGAGCTCAGGGGCACTGTAATTCACAAACCTGCAGAGTTATAAATGACAGCTATCGTCCAAAAATATACTGAAGTAAGGCTGCCAAGAGGACTTGAAAGCGGGGCAGAATTGCAGGAAACCGATTTCAGGAGGTAGACTGGAATTGCATTGAAAGCATAGGAAAAGAGGCAGAACGTCCACAATGATGCACTTGGCCAAAAAGGGCGTATGCGTTTTTTCCTGAATATATTCAGGAAAAAACGCATACGCCCTTTTTGGCCAACCAAGCAAGCTTGCAAAGGAAATCTGCACTACAATGAAGTGTCACTTCCCCCCGGTAAAAAGGGCCATCTGAAAAAAGTGTAAAATACAGAAAGGCAGGACAGGCCATGGAGAACTGGGAGCCTTGTTATGCTGATGGGCGGGATGTAAATTGCCAACAGACACTCGGGAGAAGTGTATGGTGTTTCCTGAAACATCTAAAAAACAAAGCAACAGAGCCTAGGGCACTTCCACTTATGGTCCTATTGCTTAGGGAAATTAAAATCAAAAAGACACAGCCACCCCAAAGTTTGGGATTTCTCTGTTTACAAGAACCTCGTTTACAATACAAGTTCAACATCGCAGAAAGTGAAAAATGGATAAAGAAGTTGTGGTATTTACTTACAAAGCAATATCACTCAGCAATGAAATCTATATCATCAGGCCCTTAGCAGCACAATGAGTGGATTCAGGTATGATGATTCTAACTGAAATAAGTCACACAGAAAAAGAAACATCATAAGATATCAGTAATACACGGAATGTAAACTTGGCTACACAGGAACTGAATTACAGAACAGAACAGGGTCTCAAATTTAGAAAACCAACTTATGCTTGCTTAAGGGTAAAGGTTAGTTGGGGTGCTGCATAAAACCAGAGATCGAAATGAGCACAGATAAAGTTCTTAAGCCAAATATGGAATAGACAAGAGCTACTCCTTGCTCAACGAAATGGACTCAACACCGCATATTAAACGCCTGAGAATGTACCTGACTAGTAAGTATCTTAAAACCTATGGATTGCTATGTCTCCGAAAGAGAATCAAGCATGTGTACAGGGGCATAAACGCAGCAGTGATAGGATTGGAGAGGTTCGGTGAGCAAATGAAGACCCTTTGAAGTCATATTGCATGGTACCCATTCCACGGGTTTCAACTACCCAGGTTTAAGGTATTCTTCCTTCAGCTAAAACATGCATGTGGAACCTAGAGTATGATCAACCATGTGATCGGCACACGTGTTCAAATATGTCTCAGTTTTCGTACCCTGGTACTCGGGTGCAACATTCCAGATGCTTTACTAACACTCTCCCCACTTGGAGAGTCAGCGCCTTTAACCTCCTGTTTGGCCCAGTTTGCAATTTCTGCAGAACATGAACAGGAATAGGGAGAACCAATGAGAGACTAGCTGGAGGTGTCTGGACGGGCAAATTTAACTCTCATTTCCCACCAGGAAGAGGAATTAACCAAAGGCTCAGCTGCCATGCCGGAACCAGATTAGGGCCTGAAGCCATCCTGCGGTGTTGCGGCCAGGTCACAAGAAAGCGAGTTGAAGAAAGGAGCTCAGGGGCACTGTAATTCACAAACCTGCAGAGTTATAAATGACAGCTATCGTCCAAAAATATACTGAAGTAAGTCTGCCAAGAGGACTTGAAAGCGGGGCAGAATTGCAGGAAACCGATTTCAGGAGGTAGACTGGAATTGCATTGAAAGCATAGGAAAAGAGGCAGAACGTCCACAATGATGCACTTGGCCAAAAAGGGCGTATGCGTTTTTTCCTGAATATATTCAGGAAAAAACGCATACGCCCTTTTTGGCCAACCAAGCAAGCTTGCAAAGGAAATCTGCACTACAATGAAGTCTCACTTCCCCCTGGTCAAAAGGGCCATCTGAAAAAAGTGTAAAATCCAGAAAGGCAGGACAGGCCATGGAGAACTGGGAGCCTTGTTATGCTGATGGGCGGGATGTAAATTGCCAACAGACACTCGGGAGAAGTGTATGGTGTTTCCTGAAACATCTAAAAAACAAAGCAACAGAGCCTAGGGCACTTCCACTTATGGTCCTATAGCTTAGGGAAATTAAAATCAAAAAGACACAGCCACCCCAAAGTTTGGGACGCCTCTGTTTACAAGAACCTCGTTTACAATACAAGTTCAACATCGCAGAATGTGAAAAATGGATAAAGAAGTTGTGGTATTTACTTACAAAGCAATATCACTCAGCAATGAAATATATATCATCAGGCCCTTAGCAGCACAATGAGTGGATTCAGGTATGATGATTCTAACTGAAATGAGTCACACAGAAAAAGAAACATCATAAGATATCAGTAATACACGGAATGTAAACTTGGCTAAACAGTAACTGAATTCCAAAACAGAACAGGGTCTCAAATTTAGAAAACCAACTTATGCTTGCTTAAGGGGAAAGGTCAGTTGGGGTGCTGCATAAAACCAGAGATTGAAATGAGCACAGATAAAGTTCCTTAAGCCAAATATGGAATAGACAAGAGCTACTCTTGCTCAACGAAATGGACTCAACACCGCATATTAAACGCCTAAGAATGTACCTGACTAGTAAGTATCTTAAAACCTATGGATTGTTATGTCTCCGAAAGAGAATCAAGCATGTGTACATGGGCATAAACGCAGCAGTGATAGGATTGGAGAGGTTCGGTGAGCAAATGAAGACCCTTTGAAGTCATATTGCATGTTACTCATTCCACGGGTTTCAACTACCCAGGTTTAAGGTATTCTTCCTTCAGCTAAAACATGCATGTGGAACCTAGAGTATGGTCAACCATGTGATCGGGAGACGTGTTCAAATATGTCTCAGTTTTCGTACCCTGGTACTCGGGTGCAACATTCCAGATGCTTTACTAACACTCTCCCGACTTGGAGAGTCAGTCCCTTTAACCTCCTGTTTGGCCCAGTTTGCAATTTCTGCGGAAGATGAACAGGAATAGCGAGAACCAATGAGAGACTAGCTGGAGGTGTCTGGACGGGCAAATTTAACTCTCATTTCCCACCAGGAAGAGAAATTAACCAAAGGCTCAGTGTGCCGTGCCGGAACCAGATTAGGGCCTGAAGCCATCCTGCGGTGTTGCGGCCAGCTGAAAAGAAAGCGAGTTGAAGAAAGGAGCTCAGGGGCACTGTAATTCACAACCCTGCAGAGTTATAAATGACAGCTATTCTCCAAAAATATACTGAAGTAAGGCTGCCAAGAGGACTTGAAAGCGGGGCAGAATTGCAGGAAACCGATTTCAGGAGGTAGACTGGAATTGCATTGAAAGCATAGGAAAAGAGGCAGAACGTCCACAATGATGCACTTGGCCAAAAAGGGCGTATGTGTTTTTTCCTGAATATATTCAGGAAAAAACGCATACGCCCTTTTTGGCCAACCAAGCAAGCTTGCAAAGGAAATCTGCACTACAATGAAGTCTCACTTCCCCACGGTCAAAAGGGCCATCTGAAAAAAATGTAAAATCCAGAAAGGCAGGACAGGCCATGGAGAACTGGGAGCCTTGTTATGCTGATGGGCGGGATGTAAATTGCCAACAGACACTCGGGAGAAGTGTATGGTGTTTCCTGAAACATCTAAAAAACAAAGCAAGAGAGCCTAGGGCACTTCCACTTATGGTCCTATAGCTTAGGGAAATTAAAATCAAAAAGACACAGCCACCCCAATGTTTGGGACGCCTCTGTTTACAAGAACCTCGTTTACAGTACAAGTTCAACATCGCAGAAAGTGAAAAATGGATACAGAACTTGTGGTACTTACGTACAATGCAGTATCACACAGCAATGAAATCTGTGTCATCAGGCCCGTAGCAGCATAATCAGTGGATTCAGGTAGGATGATTCTAACTAAAATAAGACACACAGAAAAAGAAACATCATAAGATATCACTAATACACGGAATGTAAACTTGGCTACACAGGAACTGAATTCCAAAACAGAACAGGGTCTCAAATTTAGAAAACCAACTTATGCTTGCTTAAGGGGAAAGGAGAGTTGGGGTACTGCATAAAACCAGAAATTGAAATGAGCACAGATAAAGTTCCTTAAGCCAAATATGGAATAGACAAGAGCTACTCCTTGCTCAACGAAATGGACTCAACTCCCCATATTAAACGCCTAAGAATGTACTTGACTAGTAAGTATCTTAAAACCTATGGATTGCTATGTCTGCAAAAGAGAATCAAGCGTGTGTACAGGGGCATAAACGCAGGAATGATAGGATTGGAGAGGTTCGGTGAGCAAATGAAGACCCTTTGAAGTCATATTGCATGGTACCCATTCCACGGGTCTCAACTCTCCAGGTTTAAGGTATTCTTCCTTCAGCTAAAACATGCATGTGGAACCCAGAGCATGATCAACCGTGTGAACGGGAGACGTGTTCAAATATGTCTCAGTTTTCCTCCCCTGGTACTCGGGTGCAACATTCCAGACGCTTTACTAACACTCTCCCGACTTGGAGAGTCAGCGCCTTTAACCTCCTGTTTGGCCCAGTTTGCAATTTCTGCGGAAGATGAACAGGAATAGCGAGAACCAATGAGAGACTAGCTGGAGGTGTCTGGCCGGGCAAATTGAACTCTCATTTCCCACCAGGAAGAGGAATTAACCACAGGCTCAGCGTGCCGTGCCGGAACCAGATTAGGGCCTGAAGCCATCCTGCGGTGTTGCGGCCAGGTCACAAGAAAGCGAGTTGAAGAAAGGAGCTCAGGGACACTGTAATTCACAAACCTGCAGAGTTATAAATGACAGCTATCGCCCAAAAATATATTGAAGTAAGGCTGCCAAGAGGACTTGAAAGCGGGGCAGAATTGCAGGAAACCGATTTCAGGAGGTAGACTGGAATTACATTGAAAGCATAGGAAAAGAGGCAGAACGTCCACAATGATGCACTTGGCCAAAAAGGACGTATGCGTTTTTTCCTGAATATATTCAGGAAAAAACGCATACGCCCTTTTTGGCCAACCAAGCAAGCTTGCAAAGGAAATCTGCACTACAATGAAGTCTCACTTCCCCCCGGTCAAAAGGGCCATCTGAAAAAAGTGTAAAATCCAGAAAGGCAGGACAGGCCATGGAGAACTGGGAGCCTTGTTATGCTGATGGGCGGGATGTAAATTGCCAACAGCCACTCCAGAGAAGTGTATGGTGTTTCCTGAAACATCTAAAAAACAAAGCAAGAGAGCCTATGGCACTTCCACTTATGGTCCTATAGCTTAGGGAAATTAAAATCAAAAAGACACAGCCACCCCAAAGTTTGGGACGCCTCTGTTTACAAGAACCTTGTTTACAGTACAAGTTCAACATCGCAGAAAGTATAAAATGGATAAAGAACTTGTGGTACTTACGTACAATGCAGTATCACACAGCAATGATATCTGTGTCATCAGGCCCGTAGCAGCATAATCAGTGGATTCAGGTACGATGATTCTAACTAAAATAAGTCACACAGAAAAAGAAACATCATAAGATATCAGTAATACACGGAATGTAAACTTGGCTACACAGGAACTGAATTACAGAACAGAACAGGGTCTCAAATTTAGAAAACCAACTTATGCTTGCTTAAGGGGAAAGGTGAGCTGGGGTGCTGCATAAAACCAGAGATCGAAATGAGCACAGATAAAGTTTCTTAAGCCAAATATGGAATAGAGAAGAGCTACTCCTTGCTCAACGAAATGGACTCAACACCGCATATTAAACGCCTAAGAATGTACCTGACTAGTAAGTATCTTAAAACCTATGGATTGCTATGTCTCCGAAAGAGAATCAAGCATGTGTACAGGGGCATAAACGCAGCAGTGATAGGATTGGAGAGGTTCGGTGAGCAAATGAAGACCCTTTGAAGTCATATTGCATGGTACCCATTCCACGGGTCTCAACTCTCCAGGTTTAAGGTATTCTTCCTTCAGCTAAAACATGCATGTGGAACCCAGAGTATGATCAACCATGTGAACGGGAGACGTGTTCAAATATGTCTCAGTTTTCCTCCCCTGGTACTCGGGTGCAACATTCCAGACGCTTTACTAACACTCTCCCCACTTGGAGAGTCAGCGCCTTTAACCTCCTGTTTGGCCCAGTTTGCAATTTCTGCGGAAGATGAACAGGAATAGGGAGAACCAATGAGAGACTAGCTGGAGGTGTCTGGACGGGCAAATTTAACTCTCATTTCCCACCAGGAAGAGGAAATAAACAAAGGCTCAGCTGCCGTGCCAGAACCAGATTAGGGCCTGAAGCCATCCTGCGGTGTTGCGGCCAGCTCAAAAGAAAGCGAGTTGAAGAAAGGAGCTCAGGGGCACTGTAATTCACAAACCTGCAGAGTTATAAATGATAGCTATCGTCCAAAAATATACTGAAGTAAGGCTGCCAAGAGGACTTGAAAGCGGGGCAGAATTGCAGGAAACCGATTTCAGGAGGTAGACTGGAATTGCATTGAAAGCATAGGAAAAGAGGCAGAACGTCCACAATGATGCACTTGGCCAAAAGGGGCGTATGCGTTTTTTCCTGAATATATTCAGGAAAAAACGCATACGCCCTTTTTGGCCAACCAAGCAAGCTTGCAAAGGAAATCTGCACTACAATGAAGTCTCACTTCCCCCCGGTCAAAAGGGCCATCTGAAAAAAGTGTAAAATCCAGAAAGGAAGGACAGGCCATGGAGAACTGGGAGCCTTGTTATGCTGATGGGCGGGATGTAAATTGCCAACAGACACTGGGGAGAAGTGTATGGTGTTTCCTGAAACATCTAAAAAACAAAGCAACAGAGCCTAGGGCACTTCCACTTATGGTCCTATAGCTTAGGGAAATTAAAATCAAAAAGACACAGCCACCCCAAAGTTTGGGACGCCTCTGTTTACAAGAACCTCTTTTACCGTACAAGTTCAATATCACAGAAAGTGAAAAATGGATAAAGAACTTGTGGTACTTACGTACAATGCAGTATCACTCAGCAATGAAATCTATGTCATCAGGCCCGTAGCAGCATAATGAGTGGATTCAGGTACGATGATTCTAACTGAAATAAGTCACACAGAAAAAGAAACATCATAAGATATCACTAATACACGGAATGTAAACTTGGCTACACAGGAACTGAATTCCAAAACAGAAGAGGGTCTCAAATTTAGAAAACCAACTTATGCTTGCTTAAGGGGAAAGGTGAGTTGGGGTGCTGCATAAAACCAGAGATTGAAATGAGCACAGATAAAGTTCCTTAAGCCAAATATGCAATAGACAAGAGCTACTCCTTGCTCAATGAAATGGACTCAACACCCCATATTAAACGCCTAAGAATGTACCTGACTAGTAATTATCTTAAAACCTATGGATTGCTATGTCTCCAAAAGAGAATCAAGCGTGTGTACAGGGGCATAAACGCAGCAGTGATAGGATTGGAGAGGTTCGGTGAGCAAATGAAGACCCTTTGAAGTCATATTGCATGGTACCCATTCCACGGGTTTCAACTACCCAGGTTTAAGGTATTCTTCCTTCAGCTAAAACATGCATGTGGAACCTAGAGTATGATCAACCATGTGATCGGCACACGTGTTCAAATATGTCTCAGTTTTCGTACCCTGGTACTCGGGTGCAACATTCCAGATGCTTTACTAACACTCTCCCCACTTGGAGAGTCAGCGCCTTTAACCTCCTGTTTGGCCCAGTTTGCAATTTCTGCAGAACATGAACAGGAATAGGTAGAACCAATGAGAGACTAGCTGGAGGTGTCTGGACGGGCAAATTTAACTCTCATTTCCCACCAGGAAGAGGAATTAACCAAAGGCTCAGCTGCCATGCCGGAACCAGATTAGGGCCTGAAGCCATCCTGCGGTGTTGCGGCCAGGTCACAAGAAAGCGAGTTGAAGAAAGGAGCTCAGGGGCACTGTAATTCACAAACCTGCAGAGTTATAAATGACAGCTATCGTCCAAAAATATACTGAAGTAAGTCTGCCAAGAGGACTTGAAAGCGGGGCAGAATTGCAGGAAACCGATTTCAGGAGGTAGACTGGAATTGCATTGAAAGCATAGGAAAAGAGGCAGAACGTCCACAATGATGCACTTGGCCAAAAAGGGCGTATGCGTTTTTTCCTGAATATATTCAGGAAAAAACGCATACGCCCTTTTTGGCCAACCAAGCAAGCTTGCAAAGGAAATCTGCACTACAATGAAGTCTCACTTCCCCCTGGTCAAAAGGGCCATCTGAAAAAAGTGTAAAATCCAGAAAGGCAGGACAGGCCATGGAGAACTGGGAGCCTTGTTATGCTGATGGGCGGGATGTAAATTGCCAACAGACACTCGGGAGAAGTGTATGGTGTTTCCTGAAACATCTAAAAAACAAAGCAACAGAGCCTAGGGCACTTCCACTTATGGTCCTATAGCTTAGGGAAATTAAAATCAAAAAGACACAGCCACCCCAAAGTTTGGGACGCCTCTGTTTACAAGAACCTCGTTTACAATACAAGTTCAACATCGCAGAATGTGAAAAATGGATAAAGAAGTTGTGGTATTTACTTACAAAGCAATATCACTCAGCAATGAAATATATATCATCAGGCCCTTAGCAGCACAATGAGTGGATTCAGGTATGATGATTCTAACTGAAATGAGTCACACAGAAAAAGAAACATCATAAGATATCAGTAATACACGGAATGTAAACTTGGCTAAACAGTAACTGAATTCCAAAACAGAACAGGGTCTCAAATTTAGAAAACCAACTTATGCTTGCTTAAGGGGAAAGGTGAGTTGGGGTGCTGCATAAAACCAGAGATTGAAATGAGCACAGATAAAGTTCCTTAAGCCAAATATGGAATAGACAAGAGCTACTCTTGCTCAACGAAATGGACTCAACACCGCATATTAAACGCCTAAGAATGTACCTGACTAGTAAGTATCTTAAAACCTATGGATTGTTATGTCTCCGAAAGAGAATCAAGCATGTGTACATGGGCATAAACGCAGCAGTGATAGGATTGGAGAGGTTCGGTGAGCAAATGAAGACCCTTTGAAGTCATATTGCATGTTACTCATTCCACGGGTTTCAACTACCCAGGTTTAAGGTATTCTTCCTTCAGCTAAAACATGCATGTGGAACCTAGAGTATGGTCAACCATGTGATCGGGAGACGTGTTCAAATATGTCTCAGTTTTTGTACCCTGGTACTCGGGTGCAACATTCCAGATGCTTTACTAACACTCTCCCGACTTGGAGAGTCAGTCCCTTTAACCTCCTGTTTGGCCCAGTTTGCAATTTCTGCGGAAGATGAACAGGAATAGCGAGAACCAATGAGAGACTAGCTGGAGGTGTCTGGACGGGCAAATTTAACTCTCATTTCCCACCAGGAAGAGAAATTAACCAAAGGCTCAGTGTGCCGTGCCGGAACCAGATTAGGGCCTGAAGCCATCCTGCGGTGTTGCGGCCAGCTGAAAAGAAAGCGAGTTGAAGAAAGGAGCTCAGGGGCACTGTAATTCACAAACCTGCAGAGTTATAAATGACAGCTATTCTCCAAAAATATACTGAAGTAAGGCTGCCAAGAGGACTTGAAAGCGGGGCAGAATTGCAGGAAACCGATTTCAGGAGGTAGACTGGAATTGCATTGAAAGCATAGGAAAAGAGGCAGAACGTCCACAATGATGCACTTGGCCAAAAAGGGCGTATGCGTTTTTTCCTGAATATATTCAGGAAAAAACGCATACGCCCTTTTTGGCCAACCAAGCAAGCTTGCAAAGGAAATCTGCACTACAATGAAGTCTCACTTCCCCACGGTCAAAAGGGCCATCTGAAAAAAATGTAAAATCCAGAAAGGCAGGACAGGCCATGGAGAACTGGGAGCCTTGTTATGCTGATGGGCGGGATGTAAATTGCCAACAGACACTCGGGAGAAGTGTATGGTGTTTCCTGAAACATCTAAAAAACAAAGCAAGAGAGCCTAGGGCACTTCCACTTATGGTCCTATAGCTTAGGGAAATTAAAATCAAAAAGACACAGCCACCCCAATGTTTGGGACGCCTCTGTTTACAAGAACCTCGTTTACAGTACAAGTTCAACATCGCAGAAAGTGAAAAATGGATAAAGAACTTGTGGTACTTACGTACAATGCAGTATCACACAGCAATGAAATCTGTGTCATCAGGCCCGTAGCAGCATAATCAGTGGATTCAGGTAGGATGATTCTAACTAAAATAAGACACACAGAAAAAGAAACATCATAAGATATCACTAATACACGGAATGTAAACTTGGCTACACAGGAACTGAATTCCAAAACAGAACAGGGTCTCAAATTTAGAAAACCAACTTATGCTTGCTTAAGGGGAAAGGAGAGTTGGGGTACTGCATAAAACCAGAAATTGAAATGAGCACAGATAAAGTTCCTTAAGCCAAATATGGAATAGACAAGAGCTACTCCTTGCTCAACGAAATGGACTCAACTCCCCATATTAAACGCCTAAGAATGTACTTGACTAGTAAGTATCTTAAAACCTATGGATTGCTATGTCTGCAAAAGAGAATCAAGCGTGTGTACAGGGGCATAAACGCAGGAATGATAGGATTGGAGAGGTTCGGTGAGCAAATGAAGACCCTTTGAAGTCATATTGCATGGTACCCATTCCACGGGTCTCAACTCTCCAGGTTTAAGGTATTCTTCCTTCAGCTAAAACATGCATGTGGAACCCAGAGCATGATCAACCGTGTGAACGGGAGACGTGTTCAAATATGTCTCAGTTTTCCTCCCCTGGTACTCGGGTGCAACATTCCAGACGCTTTACTAACACTCTCCCGACTTGGAGAGTCAGCGCCTTTAACCTCCTGTTTGGCCCAGTTTGCAATTTCTGCGGAAGATGAACAGGAATAGCGAGAACCAATGAGAGACTAGCTGGAGGTGTCTGGACGGGCAAATTGAACTCTCATTTCCCACCAGGAAGAGGAATTAACCACAGGCTCAGCGTGCCGTGCCGGAACCAGATTAGGGCCTGAAGCCATCCTGCGGTGTTGCGGCCAGGTCACAAGAAAGCGAGTTGAAGAAAGGAGCTCAGGGACACTGTAATTCACAAACCTGCAGAGTTATAAATGACAGCTATCGCCCAAAAATATATTAAAGTAAGGCTGCCAAGAGGACTTGAAAGCGGGGCAGAATTGCAGGAAACCGATTTCAGGAGGTAGACTGGAATTACATTGAAAGCATAGGAAAAGAGGCAGAACGTCCACAATGATGCACTTGGCCAAAAAGGACGTATGCGTTTTTTCCTGAATATATTCAAGAAAAAACGCATACGCCCTTTTTGGCCAACCAAGCAAGCTTGCAAAGGAAATCTGCACTACAATGAAGTCTCACTTCCCCCCGGTCAAAAGGGCCATCTGAAAAAAGTGTAAAATCCAGAAAGGCAGGACAGGCCATGGAGAACTGGGAGCCTTGTTATGCTGATGGGCGGGATGTAAATTGCCAACAGCCACTCCTGAGAAGTGTATGGTGTTTCCTGAAACATCTAAAAAACAAAGCAAGAGAGCCTATGGCACTTCCACTTATGGTCCTATAGCTTAGGGAAATTAAAATCAAAAAGACACAGCCACCCCAAAGTTTGGGACGCCTCTGTTTACAAGAACCTTGTTTACAGTACAAGTTCAACATCGCAGAAAGTATAAAATGGATAAAGAACTTGTGGTACTTACGTACAATGCAGTATCACACAGCAATGATATCTGTGTCATCAGGCCCGTAGCAGCATAATCAGTGGATTCAGGTACGATGATTCTAACTAAAATAAGTCACACAGAAAAAGAAACATCATAAGATATCAGTAATACACGGAATGTAAACTTGGCTACACAGGAACTGAATTACAGAACAGAACAGGGTCTCAAATTTAGAAAACCAACTTATGCTTGCTTAAGGGGAAAGGTGAGCTGGGGTGCTGCATAAAACCAGAGATCGAAATGAGCACAGATAAAGTTTCTTAAGCCAAATATGGAATAGAGAAGAGCTACTCCTTGCTCAACGAAATGGACTCAACACCGCATATTAAACGCCTAAGAATGTACCTGACTAGTAAGTATCTTAAAACCTATGGATTGCTATGTCTCCGAAAGAGAATCAAGCATGTGTACAGGGGCATAAACGCAGCAGTGATAGGATTGGAGAGGTTCGGTGAGCAAATGAAGACCCTTTGAAGTCATATTGCATGGTACCCATTCCACGGGTCTCAACTCTCCAGGTTTAAGGTATTCTTCCTTCAGCTAAAACATGCATGTGGAACCCAGAGTATGATCAACCATGTGAACGGGAGACGTGTTCAAATATGTCTCAGTTTTCCTCCCCTGGTACTCGGGTGCAACATTCCAGACGCTTTACTAACACTCTCCCCACTTGGAGAGTCAGCGCCTTTAACCTCCTGTTTGGCCCAGTTTGCAATTTCTGCGGAAGATGAACAGGAATAGGGAGAACCAATGAGAGACTAGCTGGAGGTGTCTGGACGGGCAAATTTAACTCTCATTTCCCACCAGGAAGAGGAAATAAACAAAGGCTCAGCTGCCGTGCCAGAACCAGATTAGGGCCTGAAGCCATCCTGCGGTGTTGCGGCCAGCTCAAAAGAAAGCGAGTTGAAGAAAGGAGCTCAGGGGCACTGTAATTCACAAACCTGCAGAGTTATAAATGACAGCTATCGTCCAAAAATATACTGAAGTAAGGCTGCCAAGAGGACTTGAAAGCGGGGCAGAATTGCAGGAAACCGATTTCAGGAGGTAGACTGGAATTGCATTGAAAGCATAGGAAAAGAGGCAGAACGTCCACAATGATGCACTTGGCCAAAAAGGGCGTATGCGTCTTTTCCTGAATATATTCAGGAAAAAACGCATACGCCCTTTTTGGCCAACCAAGCAAGCTTGCAAAGGAAATCTGCACTACAATGAAGTCTCACTTCCCCCCGGTCAAAAGGGCCATCTGAAAAAAGTGTAAAATCCAGAAAGGCAGGACAGGCCATGGGGAACTGGGACCCTTGTTATGCTGATGGGCGGGATGGAAATTGCTAAGAGACACTCGGGAGAAGTGTATGGTGTTTCCTGAAACATCTAAAAAACAAAGCAACAGAGCCTAGGGCACTTCCACTTATGGTCCTATAGCTTAGGGAAATTAAAATCAAAAAGACACAGCCACCCCAAAGTTTGGGACGCCTCTGTTTACAAGAACCTCGTTTACAATACAAGTTCAATATCACAGAAAGTGAAAAATGGATAAAGAACTTGTGGTACTTACGTACAATGCAGTATCACTCAGCAATGAAATCTATGTCATCAGGCCCGTAGCAGCATAATGAGTGGATTCAGGTACGATGATTTTAACTGAAATAAGTCACACAGCAAAAGAAACATCATAAGATATCAGTAATACACGGAATGTAAACTTGGCTACACAGGAACTGAATTCCAAAACAGAAGAGGGTCTCAAATTTAGAAAACCAACTTATGCTTGCTTAAGGGGAAAGGTGAGTTGGGGTGCTGCATAAAACCAGAGATTGAAATGAGCACAGATAAAGTTCCTTAAGCCAAATATGGAATAGACAAGAGCTACTCCTTGCTCAATGAAATGGACTCAACACCCCATATTAAACGCCTAAGAATGTACCTGACTAGTAAGTATCTTAAAACCTATGGATTGCTATGTCTGCAAAAGAGAATCAAGCGAGTATACAGGGGCATAAACGCAGGAATGATAGGATTGGAGAGGTTCGGTGAGCAAATGAAGACCCTTTGAAGTCATATTGCATGGTACCCATTCCACGGGTTTCAACTACCCAGGTTTAAGGTATTCTTCCTTCAGCTAAAACATGCATGTGGAACCTAGAGTATGATCAACCATGTGATCGGCACACGTGTTCAAATATGTCTCAGTTTTCGTACCCTGGTACTCGGGTGCAACATTCCAGATGCTTTACTAACACTCTCCCCACTTGGAGAGTCAGCGCCTTTAACCTCCTGTTTGGCCCAGTTTGCAATTTCTGCAGAACATGAACAGGAATAGGGAGAACCAATGAGAGACTAGCTGGAGGTGTCTGGACGGGCAAATTTAACTCTCATTTCCCACCAGGAAGAGGAATTAACCAAAGGCTCAGCTGCCATGCCGGAACCAGATTAGGGCCTGAAGCCATCCTGCGGTGTTGCGGCCAGGTCACAAGAAAGCGAGTTGAAGAAAGGAGCTCAGGGGCACTGTAATTCACAAACCTGCAGAGTTATAAATGACAGCTATCGTCCAAAAATATACTGAAGTAAGTCTGCCAAGAGGACTTGAAAGCGGGGCAGAATTGCAGGAAACCGATTTCAGGAGGTAGACTGGAATTGCATTGAAAGCATAGGAAAAGAGGCAGAACGTCCACAATGATGCACTTGGCCAAAAAGGGCGTATGCGTTTTTTCCTGAATATATTCAGGAAAAAACGCATACGCCCTTTTTGGCCAACCAAGCAAGCTTGCAAAGGAAATCTGCACTGCAATGAAGTCTCACTTCCCCCTGGTCAAAAGGGCCATCTGAAAAAAGTGTAAAATCCAGAAAGGCAGGACAGGCCATGGAGAACTGGGAGCCTTGTTATGCTGATGGGCGGGATGTAAATTGCCAACAGACACTCGGGAGAAGTGTATGGTGTTTCCTGAAACATCTAAAAAACAAAGCAACAGAGCCTAGGGCACTTCCACTTATGGTCCTATAGCTTAGGGAAATTAAAATCAAAAAGACACAGCCACCCCAAAGTTTGGGACGCCTCTGTTTACAAGAACCTCGTTTACAATACAAGTTCAACATCGCAGAATGTGAAAAATGGATAAAGAAGTTGTGGTATTTACTTACAAAGCAATATCACTCAGCAATGAAATATATATCATCAGGCCCTTAGCAGCACAATGAGTGGATTCAGGTATGATGATTCTAACTGAAATAGGTCACACAGAAAAAGAAACATCATAAGATATCAGTAATACACGGAATGTAAACTTGGCTAAACAGTAACTGAATTCCAAAACAGAACAGGGTCTCAAATTTAGAAAACCAACTTATGCTTGCTTAAGGGGAAAGGTGAGTTGGGGTGCTGCATAAAACCAGAGATTGAAATGAGCACAGATAAAGTTCCTTAAGCCAAATATGGAATAGACAAGAGCTACTCTTGCTCAACGAAATGGACTCAACACCGCATATTAAACGCCTAAGAATGTACCTGACTAGTAAGTATCTTAAAACCTATGGATTGTTATGTCTCCGAAAGAGAATCAAGCATGTGTACATGGGCATAAACGCAGCAGTGATAGGATTGGAGAGGTTCGGTGAGCAAATGAAGACCCTTTGAAGTCATATTGCATGTTACTCATTCCACGGGTTTCAACTACCCAGGTTTAAGGTATTCTTCCTTCAGCTAAAACATGCATGTGGAACCTAGAGTATGGTCAACCATGTGATCGGGAGACGTGTTCAAATATGTCTCAGTTTTCGTACCCTGGTACTCGGGTGCAACATTCCAGATGCTTTACTAACACTCTCCCGACTTGGAGAGTCAGTCCCTTTAACCTCCTGTTTGGCCCAGTTTGCAATTTCTGCGGAAGATGAACAGGAATAGCGAGAACCAATGAGAGACTAGCTGGAGGTGTCTGGACGGGCAAATTTAACTCTCATTTCCCACCAGGAAGAGAAATTAACCAAAGGCTCAGTGTGCCGTGCCGGAACCAGATTAGGGCCTGAAGCCATCCTGCGGTGTTGCGGCCAGCTGAAAAGAAAGCGAGTTGAAGAAAGGAGCTCAGGGGCACTGTAATTCACAAACCTGCAGAGTTATAAATGACAGCTATTCTCCAAAAATATACTGAAGTAAGGCTGCCAAGAGGACTTGAAAGCGGGGCAGAATTGCAGGAAACCGATTTCAGGAGGTAGACTGGAATTGCATTGAAAGCATAGGAAAAGAGGCAGAACGTCCACAATGATGCACTTGGCCAAAAAGGGCGTATGCGTTTTTTCCTGAATATATTCAGGAAAAAACGCATACGCCCTTTTTGGCCAACCAAGCAAGCTTGCAAAGGAAATCTGCACTACAATGAAGTCTCACTTCCCCACGGTCAAAAGGGCCATCTGAAAAAAATGTAAAATCCAGAAAGGCAGGACAGGCCATGGAGAACTGGGAGCCTTGTTATGCTGATGGGCGGGATGTAAATTGCCAACAGACACTCGGGAGAAGTGTATGGTGTTTCCTGAAACATCTAAAAAACAAAGCAAGAGAGCCTAGGGCACTTCCACTTATGGTCCTATAGCTTAGGGAAATTAAAATCAAAAAGACACAGCCACCCCAATGTTTGGGACGCCTCTGTTTACAAGAACCTCGTTTACAGTACAAGTTCAACATCGCAGAAAGTGAAAAATGGATAAAGAACTTGTGGTACTTACGTACAATGCAGTATCACACAGCAATGAAATCTGTGTCATCAGGCCCGTAGCAGCATAATCAGTGGATTCAGGTAGGATGATTCTAACTAAAATAAGACACACAGAAAAAGAAACATCATAAGATATCACTAATACACGGAATGTAAACTTGGCTACACAGGAACTGAATTCCAAAACAGAACAGGGTCTCAAATTTAGAAAACCAACTTATGCTTGCTTAAGGGGAAAGGAGAGTTGGGGTACTGCATAAAACCAGAAATTGAAATGAGCACAGATAAAGTTCCTTAAGCCAAATATGGAATAGACAAGAGCTACTCCTTGCTCAACGAAATGGACTCAACTCCCCATATTAAACGCCTAAGAATGTACTTGACTAGTAAGTATCTTAAAACCTATGGATTGCTATGTCTGCAAAAGAGAATCAAGCGTGTGTACAGGGGCATAAACGCAGGAATGATAGGATTGGAGAGGTTCGGTGAGCAAATGAAGACCCTTTGAAGTCATATTGCATGGTACCCATTCCACGGGTCTCAACTCTCCAGGTTTAAGGTATTCTTCCTTCAGCTAAAACATGCATGTGGAACCCAGAGCATGATCAACCATGTGAACGGGAGACGTGTTCAAATATGTCTCAGTTTTCCTCCCCTGGTACTCGGGTGCAACATTCCAGACGCTTTACTAACACTCTCCCGACTTGGAGAGTCAGCGCCTTTAACCTCCTGTTTGGCCCAGTTTGCAATTTCTGCGGAAGATGAACAGGAATAGCGAGAACCAATGAGAGACTAGCTGGAGGTGTCTGGACGGGCAAATTGAACTCTCATTTCCCACCAGGAAGAGGAATTAACCACAGGCTCAGCGTGCCGTGCCGGAACCAGATTAGGGCCTGAAGCCATCCTGCGGTGTTGCGGTCAGGTCACAAGAAAGCGAGTTGAAGAAAGGAGCTCAGGGACACTGTAATTCACAAACCTGCAGAGTTATAAATGACAGCTATCGCCCAAAAATATATTGAAGTAAGGCTGCCAAGAGGACTTGAAAGCGGGGCAGAATTGCAGGAAACCGATTTCAGGAGGTAGACTGGAATTACATTGAAAGCATAGGAAAAGAGGCAGAACGTCCACAATGATGCACTTGGCCAAAAAGGACGTATGCGTTTTTTCCTGAATATATTCAGGAAAAAACGCATACGCCCTTTTTGGCCAACCAAGCAAGCTTGCAAAGGAAATCTGCACTACAATGAAGTCTCACTTCCCCCCGGTCAAAAGGGCCATCTGAAAAAAGTGTAAAATCCAGAAAGGCAGGACAGGCCATGGAGAACTGGGAGCCTTGTTATGCTGATGGGCGGGATGTAAATTGCCAACAGCCACTCCTGAGAAGTGTATGGTGTTTCCTGAAACATCTAAAAAACAAAGCAAGAGAGCCTATGGCACTTCCACTTATGGTCCTATAGCTTAGGGAAATTAAAATCAAAAAGACACAGCCACCCCAAAGTTTGGGACGCCTCTGTTTACAAGAACCTTGTTTACAGTACAAGTTCAACATCGCAGAAAGTATAAAATGGATAAAGAACTTGTGGTACTTACGTACAATGCAGTATCACACAGCAATGATATCTGTGTCATCAGGCCCGTAGCAGCATAATCAGTGGATTCAGGTACGATGATTCTAACTAAAATAAGTCACACAGAAAAAGAAACATCATAAGATATCAGTAATACACGGAATGTAAACTTGGCTACACAGGAACTGAATTACAGAACAGAACAGGGTCTCAAATTTAGAAAACCAACTTATGCTTGCTTAAGGGGAAAGGTGAGCTGGGGTGCTGCATAAAACCAGAGATCGAAATGAGCACAGATAAAGTTTCTTAAGCCAAATATGGAATAGAGAAGAGCTACTCCTTGCTCAACGAAATGGACTCAACACCGCATATTAAACGCCTAAGAATGTACCTGACTAGTAAGTATCTTAAAACCTATGGATTGCTATGTCTCCGAAAGAGAATCAAGCATGTGTACAGGGGCATAAACGCAGCAGTGATAGGATTGGAGAGGTTCGGTGAGCAAATGAAGACCCTTTGAAGTCATATTGCATGGTACCCATTCCACGGGTCTCAACTCTCCAGGTTTAAGGTATTCTTCCTTCAGCTAAAACATGCATGTGGAACCCAGAGTATGATCAACCATGTGAACGGGAGACGTGTTCAAATATGTCTCAGTTTTCCTCCCCTGGTACTCGGGTGCAACATTCCAGACGCTTTACTAACACTCTCCCCACTTGGAGAGTCAGCGCCTTTAACCTCCTGTTTGGCCCAGTTTGCAATTTCTGCGGAAGATGAACAGGAATAGGGAGAACCAATGAGAGACTAGCTGGAGGTGTCTGGACGGGCAAATTTAACTCTCATTTCCCACCAGGAAGAGGAAATAAACAAAGGCTCAGCTGCCGTGCCAGAACCAGATTAGGGCCTGAAGCCATCCTGCGGTGTTGCGGCCAGCTCAAAAGAAAGCGAGTTGAAGAAAGGAGCTCAGGGGCACTGTAATTCACAAACCTGCAGAGTTATAAATGACAGCTATCGTCCAAAAATATACTGAAGTAAGGCTGCCAAGAGGACTTGAAAGCGGGGCAGAATTGCAGGAAACCGATTTCAGGAGGTAGACTGGAATTGCATTGAAAGCATAGGAAAAGAGGCAGAACGTCCACAATGATGCACTTGGCCAAAAAGGGCGTATGCGTCTTTTCCTGAATATATTCAGGAAAAAACGCATACGCACTTTTTGGCCAACCAAGCAAGCTTGCAAAGGAAATCTGCACTACAATGAAGTCTCACTTCCCCCCGGTCAAAAGGGCCATCTGAAAAAAGTGTAAAATCCAGAAAGGCAGGACAGGCCATGGAGAACTGGGAGCCTTGTTATGCTGATGGGCGGGATGTAAATTGCCAACAGACACTCGGGAGAAGTGTATGGTGTTTCCTGAAACATCTAAAAAACAAAGCAAGAGAGCCTAGGGCACTTCCACTTATGGTCCTATAGCTTAGGGAAATTAAAATCAAAAAGACACAGCCACCCCAAAGTTTGGGACGCCTCTGTTTACAAGAACCTCGTTTACAATACAAGTTCAATATCACAGAAAGTGAAAAATGGATAAAGAACTTGTGGTACTTACGTACAATGCAGTATCACTCAGCAATGAAATCTATGTCATCAGGCCCGTAGCAGCATAATGAGTGGATTCAGGTACGATGATTTTAACTGAAATAAGTCACACAGCAAAAGAAACATCATAAGATATCAGTAATACACGGAATGTAAACTTGGCTACACAGGAACTGAATTCCAAAACAGAACAGGGTCTCAAATTTAGAAAACCAACTTATGCTTGCTTAAGGGGAACGGTGAGTTGGGGTGCTGCATAAAACCAGAGATTGAAATGAGCACAGATAAAGTTCCTTAAGCCAAATATGGAATAGACAAGAGCTACTCCTTGCTCAACGAAATGGACTCAACACCCCATATTAAACGCCTAAGAATGTACCTGACTAGTAAGTATCTTAAAACCTATGGATTGCTATGTCTCCAAAAGAGAATCAAGCGTGTGTACAGGGGCATAAACGCAGCAGTGATAGGATTGGAGAGGTTCGGTGAGCAAATGAAGACCCTTTGAAGTCATATTGCATGGTACCCATTACACGGGTCTCAACTCTCCAGGTTTAAGGTATTCTTCCTTCAGCTAAAACATGCATGTGGAACCCAGAGTATGATGAACCGTGTGAACGGGAGAAGTGTTCAAATATGTCTCAGTTTTTGTCCCCTGGTACTTGGGTGCCACATTCCAGACGCTTTACTAACACTCTCCCCACTTGGAGAGTCAGCGCCTTTAACCTCCTGTTTGGCCCAGTTTGCAATTTCTGCGGAAGATGAACAGGAATAGCGAGAACCAATGAGAGACTAGCTGGAGGTGTCTGGACGGGCAAATTTAACTCTCATTTCCCACCAGGAAGAGGAATTAACCAAAGACTCAGCGTGCCGTGCGGGAACCAGATTAGGGCCTGAAGCCATCCTGCGGTGTTGCGGCCAGGTCACAAGAAAGCGAGTTGAGGAAAGGAGCTCAGGGGCACTGTAATTCACAAACCTGCAGAGTTATAAATGACAGCTATCGTCCAAAAATAGACTGAAGTAAGGCTGCCAAGAGGACTTGAAAGCGGGGCAGAATTGCAGGAAACCGATTTCAGGAGGTAGACTGGAATTGCATTGAAAGCATAGGAAAAGAGGCAGAACGTCCACAATGATGCACTTGGCCAAAATGCGCGTATGCGTTTTTTCCTGAATATATTCAGGAAAAAACGAATACACGCTTTTTGGCCAACCAAGCAAACTTGCAAAGGAAATCTGCACTACAATGAAGTCTCACTTCCCCCCGGTCAAAAGGGCCATCTGAAAAAAGTGTAAAATCCAGAAAGGCAGGACAGGCCATGGAGAACTGGGAGCCTTGTTATGCTGATGGGCGGGATGTAAATTGCCAACAGACAGTCGGGAGAAGTGTATGGTGTTTCCTGAAACATCTAAAAAACAAAGCAACAGAGCCTAGGGCACTTCCACTTATGGTCCTATAGCTTAGGGAAATTAAAATCAAAAAGACACAGCCACCCCAAAGTTTGGGAGGCCTCTGTTTACAAGAACCTCGTTTACCGTACAAGTTCAATATCACAGAAAGTGAAAAATGGATAAAGAACTTGTGGTACTTACGTACAATGCAGTATCACTCAGCAATAAAATCTATGTCATCAGGCCCGTAGCAGCATAATGAGTGGATTCAGGTACGATGATTCTAACTGAAATAAGTCACACAGAAAAAGAAACATCATAAGATATCACTAATACACGGAATGTAAACTTGGCTACACAGGAACGGAATTACAGAACAGGACAGGGTCTCAAATTTAGAAAACCAACTTATGCTTGCTTAAGGGGAAAGGTGAGTTGGGGTGCTGCATAAAACCAGAGATTGAAATGAGCACAGATAAAGTTCCTTAAGCCAAATATGGAATAGACAAGAGCTACTCCTTGCTCAACGAAATGGACTCAACACCCCACATTAAATGCGTAAGAATGTACCTGACTAGTAAGTATCTTAAAACCTATGGATTGCTATGTCTCCAAAAGAGAATCAAGCGTGTGTACAGGGGCATAAACGCAGCAGTGATAGGATTGGAGAGGTTCGGTGAGCAAATGAAGACCGTTTGAAGTCATATTGCATGGTACCCATTCCACGGGTCTCAACTCTCCAGGTTTAAGGTATTCTTCCTTCAGCTAAAACATGCATGTGGAACCCAGAGTATGATCAACCGTGTGAACGCGAGACGTGTTCAAATATGTCTCAGTTTTCATACCCTGGTACTCAGGTGCAACATTCCAGACGCTTTACTAACACTCTCCCCACTTGGGGGGTCAGCGCCTTTAACATCCTGTTTGGCCAAGTTTGCAATTTCTGCGGAAGATGAACAGGAATAGCGAGAACCAATGAGAGACTAGCTGGAGATGTCTGGACGGGCAAATTTAACTCTCATTTCCCACCAGGAAGAGGAAATAACGAAAGGCTCAGCGTGCCATTCCGGAACCAGATTAGGGCCTGAAGCCATCCTGCGGTGTTGCGGCCAGGTCACAAGAAAGCGAGTTGAAGAAAGGAGCTCAGGGACACTGTAATTCACAAACCTGCAGAGTTATAAATGACAGCTATCGTCCGAAAATATACTCAAGTAAGGCTGCCAAGAGGACTTGAAAGCGGGGCAGAATTGCAGGAAACCGATTTCAGGAGGTAGACTGGAATTGCATTGAAAGCATAGGAAAAGAGGCAGAACGTCCACAATGATGCACTTGGCCAAAAAGGGCGTATGCGTTTTTTTCCTGAATATATTCAGGAAAAAACGCATACGCCCTTTTTGGCCAACCAAGCAAGCTTGCAAAGGAAATCTGCACTACAATGAAGTCTCACTTCCCCCCGGTCAAAAGGGCCATCTGAAAAAAGTGTAAAATCCAGAAAGGCAGGACAGGCCATGGAGAACTGGGAGACTTGTTATGCTGATGGGTGGGATGTAAATTGCCAACAGACACTCGGGAGAAGTGTATGGTGTTTCCTGAAACATCTAAAAAACAAAGCAACAGAGCCTAGGGCACTTCCACTTATGGTCCTATAGCTTAGGGAAATTAAAATCAAAAAGACACAGCCACCCCAAAGTTTGGGACGCCTCTGTTTACAAGAACCTTGTTTACAGTACAAGTTCAACATCGCAGAAAGTGAAAAATGGATAAAGAAGATGTGGTATTTACTTACAAAGCAATATCACTGAGCAATGAAATCTATGTCATCAGGCCCTTAGCCTCACAATGAGTGGATTCAGGTACGATGATTCTAACTGAAATAAGTCACACAGAAAAAGAAACATCATGAGATAGCACTAATACACGGAATGTAAACTTGGCTACACAGGAACTGAATTCCAAAACAGAACAGGGTCTCAAATTTAGAAAACCAACATATGCTTGCTTAAAGGGAAAGGGGAGTTGGGGTGCTGCATAAAACCAGAGATTGAAATGAGCACAGATAAAGTTCCTTAAGCCAAATATGGTATAGACAAGAGCTACTCCTTGCTCAACGAAATGGACTCAACACCGCATATTAATCGCCTAAGAATGTACCTGACTAGTAAGTATCTTAAAACCTATGGATTGCTATGTCTCCGAAAGAGAATCAAGCATGTGTACAGGGGCATAAACGCAGCAGTGATAGGATTGGAGAGGTTCGGTGAGCAAATGAAGACCCTTTGAAGTCATATTGCATGGTACCCATTCCACGGGTCTCAACTCTCCAGGTTTAAGGTATTCTTCCTTCAGCTAAAACATGCATGTGGAACCCAGAGTATGATCAACCATGTGAACGGGAGACGTGTTCAAATATGTCTCAGTTTTCCTCCCCTGGTACTCGGGTGGAACATTCCAGACGCTTTACTAACACTCTCCCGACTTGGAGAGTCAGTCCCTTTAACCTCCTGTTTGGCCCAGTTTGCAATTTCTGCGGAAGATGAACAGGAATAGGGAGAACCAATGAGAGACTAGCTGGAGGTGTCTGGACGGGCAAATTTAACTCTCATTTCCCACCAGGAAGAGGAAATAACCAAAGGCTCAGCGTGCCGTGCCGGAACCAGATTAGGGCCTGAAGCCATCCCGCAGTGTTGCGGCCAGCTCAAAAGAAAGCGAGTTGAAGAAAGGAGCTCAGGGGCACTGTAATTCACAAACCTGCAGAGTTATAAATGACAGCTATCGTCCAAAAATATACTGAAGTAAGGCTGCCAAGAGGACTTAAAAGCGGGGCAGAATTGCAGGAAACCGATTGCAGGAGGTAGACTGGAATTGCATTGAAAGCATAGGAAAAGAGGCAGAACGTCCACAATGATGCACTTGGCCGAAAAGGGCGTATGCGTTTTTTCCTGAATATATTCAGGAAAAAACGCATATGCCCTTTTTGGCCAACCAAGAAAACTTGCAAAGGAAATCTGCACTACAATGAAGTCTCACTTCCCCCCGGTCAAAAGGGCCATCTGAAAAAAGTGTAAAATCCAGGAAGGCAGGACAGGCCATGGAGAACTGGGAGCCTTGTTATGCTGATGGGCGGGATGTAAATTGCCAACAGACACTCGGGAGAAGTGTATGGTGTTTCCTGAAACATCTAAAAAACAAAGCAACAGAGCCTAGGGCACTTCCACTTATGGTCCTATAGCTTAGGGAAATTAAAATCAAAAAGACACAGAAACCCCAAAGTTTGGTACACCTCTGTTTACAAGAACCTCGTTTACCGTACAAGTTCAATATCACAGAAAGTGAAAAATGGATAAAGAACTTGTGGTACTTACGTACAATGCAGTATCACTCAGCAATGAAATCTATGTCATCAGGCCCGTAGCAGCATAATGAGTGGATTCAGGTACGATGATTCTAACTGAAATAAGTCACACAGAAAAAGAAACATCATAAGATATCACTAATACACGGAATGTAAACTTGGCTACACAGGAACAGAATTACAGAACAGGACAGGGTCTCAAATTTAGAAAACCAACTTATGCTTGCTTAAGGGGAAAGGTGAGTTGGGGTGCTGCATAAAACCAGAGATTCAAATGAGCACAGATAAAGTTCCTTAAGCCAAATATGGAATAGACAAGAGCTACTCATTGCTCAACGAAATGGACTCAACACCCCACATTAAATGCGTAAGAATGTACCTGACTAGTAAGTATCTTAAAACCTATGGATTGCTATGTCTCCAAAAGAGAATCAAGCGTGTGTACAGGGGCATAAACGCAGCAGTGATAGGATTGGAGAGGTTCGGTGAGCAAATGAAGACCGTTTGAAGTCATATTGCATGGTACCCATTCCACGGGTCTCAACTCTCCAGGTTTAAGGTATTCTTCCTTCAGCTAAAACATGCATGTGGAACCCAGAGTATGATCAACCGTGTGAACGCGAGACGTGTTCAAATATGTCTCTGTTTTCATACCCTGGTACTCAGGTGCAACATTCCAGACGCTTTACTAACACTCTCCCCACTTGGGGGGTCAGCGCCTTTAACATCCTGTTTGGCCAAGTTTGCAATTTCTGCGGAAGATGAACAGGAATAGCGAGAACCAATGAGAGACTAGCTGGAGATGTCTGGACGGGCAAATTTAACTCTCATTTCCCACCAGGAAGAGGAAATAACGAAAGGCTCAGCGTGCCATTCCGGAACCAGATTAGGGCCTGAAGCCATCCTGCGGTGTTGCGGCCAGGTCACAAGAAAGCGAGTTGAAGAAAGGAGCTCAGGGACACTGTAATTCACAAACCTGCAGAGTTATAAATGACAGCTATCGTCCGAAAATATACTGAAGTAAGGCTGCCAAGAGGACTTGAAAGCGGGGCAGAATTGCAGGAAACCGATTTCAGGAGGTAGACTGGAATTGCATTGAAAGCATAGGAAAAGAGGCAGAACGTCCACAATGATGCACTTGGCCAAAAAGGGCGTATGCGTTTTTTTCCTGAATATATTCAGGAAAAAACGCATACGCCCTTTTTGGCCAACCAAGCAAGCTTGCAAAGGAAATCTGCACTACAATGAAGTCTCACTTCCCCCCGGTCAAAAGGGCCATCTGAAAAAAGTGTAAAATCCAGAAAGGCAGGACAGGCCATGGAGAACTGGGAGACTTGTTATGCTGATGGGTGGGATGTAAATTGCCAACAGACACTCGGGAGAAGTGTATGGTGTTTCCTGAAACATCTAAAAAACAAAGCAACAGAGCCTAGGGCACTTCCACTTATGGTCCTATAGCTTAGGGAAATTAAAATCAAAAAGACACAGCCACCCCAAAGTTTGGGACGCCTCTGTTTACAAGAACCTTGTTTACAGTACAAGTTCAACATCGCAGAAAGTGAAAAATTGATAAAGAAGATGTGGTATGTACTTACAAAGCAATATCACTGAGCAATGAAATCTATGTCATCAGGCCCTTAGCCTCACAATGAGTGGATTCAGGTACGATGATTCTAACTGAAATAAGTCACACAGAAAAAGAAACATCATGAGATAGCACTAATACACGGAATGTAAACTTGGCTACACAGGAACTGAATTCCAAAACAGAACAGGGTCTCAAATTTAGAAAACCAACATATGCTTGCTTAAGGGGAAAGGGGAGTTGGGGTGCTGCATAAAACCAGAGATTGAAATGAGCACAGATAAAGTTCCTTAAGCCAAATATGGAATAGACAAGAGCTACTCCTTGCTCAACGAAATGGACTCAACACCGCATATTAATCGCCTAAGAATGTACCTGACTAGTAAGTATCTTAAAACCTATGGATTGCTATGTCTCCGAAAGAGAATCAAGCATGTGTACAGGCGCATAAACGCAGCAGTGATAGGATTGGAGAGGTTCGGTGAGCAAATAAAGACCCTTTGAAGTCATATTGCATGGTACCCATTCCACGGGTCTCAACTCTCCAGGTTTAAGGTATTCTTCCTTCAGCTAAAACATGCATGTGGAACCCAGAGTATGATCAACCATGTGAACGGGAGACGTGTTCAAATATGTCTCAGTTTTCCTCCCCTGGTACTCGGGTGGAACATTCCAGACGCTTTACTAACACTCTCACGACTTGGAGAGTCAGTCCCTTTAACCTCCTGTTTGGCCCAGTTTGCAATTTCTGCGGAAGATGAACAGGAATAGGGAGAACCAATGAGAGACTAGCTGGAGGTGTCTGGACGGGCAAATTTAACTCTCATTTCCCACCAGGAAGAGGAAATAACCAAAGGCTCAGCGTGCCGTGCCGGAACCAGATTAGGGCCTGAAGCCATCCCGCAGTGTTGCGGCCAGCTCAAAAGAAAGCGAGTTGAAGAAAGGAGCTCAGGGGCACTGTAATTCACAAACCTGCAGAGTTATAAATGACAGCTATCGTCCAAAAATATACTGAAGTAAGGCTGCCAAGAGGACTTGAAAGCGGGGCAGAATTGCAGGAAACCGATTGCAGGAGGTAGACTGGAATTGCATTGAAAGCATAGGAAAAGAGGCAGAACGTCCACAATGATGCACTTGGCCGAAAAGGGCGTATGCGTTTTTTCCTGAATATATTCAGGAAAAAACGCATATGCCATTTTTGGCCAACCAAGAAAACTTGCAAAGGAAATCTGCACTACAATGAAGTCTCACTTCCCCCCGGTCAAAAGGGCCATCTGAAAAAAGTGTAAAATCCAGGAAGGCAGGACAGGCCATGGAGAACTGGGAGCCTTGTTATGCTGATGGGCGGGATGTAAATTGCCAACAGACACTCGGGAGAAGTGTATGGTGTTTCCTGAAACATCTAAAAAACAAAGCAACAGAGCCTAGGGCACTTCCACTTATGGTCCTATAGCTTAGGGAAATTAAAATCAAAAAGACACAGAAACCCCAAAGTTTGGTACACCTCTGTTTACAAGAACCTCGTTTACCGTACAAGTTCAATATCACAGAAAGTGAAAAATGGATAAAGAACTTGTGGTACTTACGTACAATGCAGTATCACTCAGCAATGAAATCTATGTCATCAGGCCCGTAGCAGCATAATGAGTGGATTCAGGTACGATGATTCTAACTGAAATAAGTCACACAGAAAAAGAAACATCATAAGATATCACTAATACACGGAATGTAAACTTGGCTACACAGGAACTGAATTCCAAAACAGAACAGCGTCTCAAATTTAGAAAACCAACTTATGCTTGCTTAAGGGGAAAGGTGAGTTGAGGTGCTGCATAAAACCAGAGATTGAAATGAGCACAGATAAAGTTCCTTAAGCCAAATATGGAATAGACAAGAGCTACTCCTTGCTCAACGAAAAGGACTCAACACCCCATATTAAATGCCTAAGAATGTACCTGACTATTAAGTATCTTAAAACCTATGGATTGCTATGTCTCCAAAAGAGAATCAAGCGTGTGTACAGGGGCATAAACGCAGCAGTGATAGGATTGGAGAGGTTCGGTGAGCAAATGAAGACCCTTTGAAATCATATTGCATGGTACCCATTACACGGGTCTCAACTCTCCAGGTTTAAGGTATTCTTCCTTCAGCTAAAACATGCATGTGGAACCCAGAGTATGATCAACCATGTGAACGGGAGACGTGTTCAAATATGTCTCAGTTTTCATACCCTGGTACTCAGGTGCAACATTCCAGACGCTTTACTAACACTCTCCCCACTTGGGGGGTCAGCGCCTTTAACATCCTGTTTGGCCAAGTTTGCAATTTCTGCGGAAGATGAACAGGAATAGCAAGAACCAATGAGAGACTAGCTGGAGGTGTCTGGACGGGCAAATTTAACTCTCATTTCCCACCAGGAAGAGGAAATAACCAAAGGCTCAGCGTGCCATTCTGGAACCAGATTAGGGCCTGAAGCCATCCTGCGGTGTTGCGGCCAGGTCACAAGAAAGCGAGTTGAAGAAAGGAGCTCAGGGGCACTGTAATTCACAAACCTGCAGAGTTATAAATGACAGCTATCGTCCGAAAATATACTGAAGTAAGGCTGCCAAGAGGACTTGAAAGCGGGGCAGAATTGCAGGAAACCGATTTCAGGAGGTAGACTGGAATTGCATTGAAAGCATAGGAAAAGAGGCAGAACGTCCACAATGATGCACTTGGCCAAAAAGGGCGTATGCGTTTTTTCCTGAATATATTCAGGAAAAAACGCATACGCCCTTTTTGGCCAACCAAGCAAGCTTGCAAAGGAAATCTGCACTACAATGAAGTCTCACTTCCCCCCGGTCAAAAGGGCCATCTGAAAAAAGTGTAAAATCCAGAAAGGCAGGACAGGCCATGGAGAACTGGGAGCCTTGTTATGCTGATGGGAGGGATGTAAATTGCCAACAGACACTGGGGAGAAGTATATGGTGTTTCCTGAAACATCTAAAAAACAAAGCAACAGAGCCTAGGGCACTTCCACTTATGGTCCTATAGCTTAGGGAAATTAAAATCAAAAAGACACAGCCACCTCAAAGTTTGGGACGCCTCTGTTTACAAGAACCTCGTTTACAGTACAAGTTCAACATCGCAGAAAGTGAAAAATGGATAAAGAAGTTGTGGTATTTACTTACAAAGCAATATCACTCAGCAATGAAATCTATGTCATAAGGCCCGTAGCAGCACAATGAGTGGATTCAGGTACGATGATTCTAACTGAAATAAGTCACACAGAAAAAGAAACATCATAAGATATCACTAATACACGGAATGTAAACTTGGCTACACAGGAACTGAATTACAGAACAGAACAGGGTCTCAAATTTAGAAAACCAACTTATGCTTGCTTAAGGGGAAAGGTGAGTTGGGGTGCTGCATAAAACCAGAGATTGAAATGAGCACAGATAAAGTTCCTTAAGCCAAATATGGAATAGACAAGAGCTACTCCTTGCTCAACGAAATGGACTCAACACCGCATATTAAACGCCTAAGAATGTACCTGACTAGTAAGTATCTTAAAACCTATGGATTGCTATGTCTCCGAAAGAGAATCAAGCATGTGTACAGGGGCATAAGCACAGCAGTGATAGGATTGGAGAGGTTCGGTGAGCAAATGAAGACCCTTTGAAGTCATATTGCATGGTACCCATTCCACGGGTTTCAACTACCCAGGTTTAAGGTATTCTTCCTTCAGCTAAAACATGCATGTGGAACCTAGAGTATGATCAACCATGTGAACGGGAGACGTGTTCAAATATGTCTCAGTTTTCGTACCCTGGTACTCGGGTGCAACATTCCAGACGCTTTACTAACACTCTCCTGACTTGGAGAGTCAGTCCCTTTAACCTCCTGTTTGGCCCAGTTTGCAATTTCTGCGGAAGATGAACAGGAATAGCGAGAACCAATGAGAGACTAGCTGGAGGTGTCTGGACGGGAAATTTAACTCTCATTTCCCACCAGGATGAGGAAATAACCAAAGGCTCAGTGTGCCATGCCAGAACCAGATTAGGGCCTGAAGCCATCCTGCGGTGTTGCGGCCAGCTCAAAAGAAAGCGAGTTGAAGAAAGGAGCTCAGGGGCACTGTAATTCACAAACCTGCAGAGTTATAAATGACAGCTATCGTCCAAAAATATACTGAAGTAAGGCTGCCAAGAGGACTTGAAAGCGGGGCAGAATTGCAGGAAACCGATTTCAGGAGGTAGACTGGAATTGCATTGAAAGCATAGGAAAAGAGGCAGAACGTCCACAATGATGCACTTGGCCAAAAAGGGCGTATGCGTTTTTTCCTGAATATATTCAGGAAAAAACGCATACGCCCTTTTTGGCCAACCAAGCAAGCTTGCAAAGGAAATCTGCACTACAATGAAGTCTCACTTCCCCACGGTCAAAAGGGCCATCTGAAAAAAGTGTAAAATCCAGAAAGGCAGGACAGGCCATGGAGAACTGGGAGCCTTGTTATGCTGATGGGCGGGATGTAAATTGCCAACAGACACTCGGGAGAAGTGTATGGTGTTTCCTGAAACATCGAAAAAACAAAGCAACAGAGCCTAGGGCACTTCCTCTTATGGTCCTATAGCTCAGGGAAATTAAAATGAAAAAGACACAGCCACCCCAAAGTTTGGGACGCCTCTGTTTACAAGAACCTCGTTTAGAGTACAAGTTCAACATCGCAGAAAGTGAAAAATGGATAAAGAAGTTGTGGTATTTACTTACAAAGCAATATCACTCAGCAATGAAATCTATGTCATCAGGCCCTTAGCAGCACAATGAGTGGATTCAGGTATGATGATTCTAACTGAAATAAGTCACACAGAAAAAGAAACATCATAAGATATCACTAATACACGGAATGTAAACTTGGCTACACAGGAACTGAATTCCAAAACAGAACAGGGTCTCAAATTTAGAAAACCAACTTAGGCTTGCTTAAGGGGAAAGGTGAGCTGGGGTGCTGCATAAAACCAGAGATTGAAATGAGCACAGATAAAGTTCCTTAAGCCAAATATGGAATAGACAAGAGCTACTCCTTGCTCAACGAAATGGACTCAACACCCCATATTAAACGCCTAAGAATGTACCTGACTAGTAAGTATCTTAAAACCTATGGATTGCTATGTCTCCAAAATAGAATCAAGCGTGTGTACACGGGCATAAACGCAGCAGTGATAGGATTGGAGAGGTTCGGTGAGCAAACGAAGACCCTTTGAAGTCATATTGCATGGTACCCATTCCACGGGTCTCAACTCTCCAGGTTTAGGTATTCTTCCTTCAGCTAAAACATGCATGTGGAACCCAGAGTATGATCAACCGTGTGAACGGGAGACGTGTTCAAATATATCTCAGTTTTCCTCCCCTGGTACTCGGGTGCAACATTCCAGACGCTTTACTAACACTCTCCCCACTTGGAGAGTCAGCGCCTTTAACCTCCTGTTTGGCCCAGTTTGCAATTTCTGCGGACGATGAACAGGAATAGGGAGAACCAATGAGAGACTAGCTGGAGGTGTCTGGACGGGCAAATTTAACTCTCATTTCTCACCAGGAGGAGGAAATAACCAAAGGCTCAGCGTGCCGTGCCGGAACCAGATTAGAGCCTGAAGCCATCCTGCGGTGTTGCGGCCAGCTCAAAAGAAAGCGAGTTGAAGAAAGGAGCTCAGGGGCACTGTAATTCACAAACCTGCAGAGTTATAAATGACAGCTATCGTCCAAAAATATACTGAAGTAAGGCTGCCAAGAGGACTTGAAAGCGGGGCAGAATTGCAGGAAACCGATTTCAGGAGGTAGACTGGAATTGCATTGAAAGCATAGGAAAAGAGGCAGAACGTCCACAATGATGCACTTGGCCAAAAAGGGCGTATGCGTTTTTTCCTGAATATATTCAGGAAAAAACGCATACGCCCTTTTTGGCCAACCAAGCAAACTTGCAAAGGAAATCTGCACTACAATGAAGTCTCACTTCTCCCCGGTCAAAAGGGACATCTGAAAAAAGTGTAAAATCCAGAAAGGCAGGACAGGCCATGGAGAACTGGGAGCCTTGTTATGCTGATGGGCGGGATGTAAATTGCCAACAGACACTCGGGAAAAGTGTATGGTGTTTCCTGAAACATCTAAAAACAAAGCAACAGAGCCTAGGGCACTTCCACTTATGGTCCTATAGCTTAGGGAAATTAAAATCAAAAAGACACAGCCACCCCAAAGTTTGGGACGCCTCTGTTTACAAGAACCTCGTTTACCGTACAAGTTCAATATCACAGAAATTAAAAAATGGATAAAGAACTTGTGGTACTTACGTAAAATGCAGTATCACTCAGCAATGAAATCTATGTCATCAGGCCCGTAGCAGCATAATGAGTGGTTTCAGGTACGATGATTCTAACTGAAATAAGTCACACAGAAAAAGAAACATCATAAGATATCACTAATACACGGAATGTAAACTTGGCTACACAGGAACTGAATTCCAAAACAGAACAGGGTCTCAAATTTAGAAAACCAACTTATGCTTCCTTAAGGGGAAAGGTGAGTAGGGGTGCTGCATAAAACCAGAGATTGAAATGAGCACAGATAAATTTCCTTAAGCCAAATATGGAATAGACAAGAGCTACTCCTTGCTCAACGAAATGGACTCAACACCGCATATTAAACGCCTAAGAATGTACCTGACTAGTAAGTATCTTAAAACCTATGGATTGCTATGTCTCCGAAAGAGAATCAAGCATGTGTACAGGGGCATAAACGCAGCAGTGATAGGATTGGAGAGGTTCGCTGAGCAAATGAAGACCCTTTGAAGTCATATTGCATGGTACCCATCCCACGGGTTTCAACTACCCAGGTTTAAGGTATTCTTCCTTCAGCTAAAACATGCATGTGGAACCTAGAGTATGATCAACCATGTGATCGGGAGACGTGTTCAAATATGTCTCAGTTTTCGTACCCTGGTACTCGGGTGCAACATTCCAGACGCTTTACTAACACTCTCCCGACTTGGAGAGTCAGCGCCTTTAACCTCCTGTTTGCCCCAGTTTGCAATTTCTGCGGAAGATGAACAGGAATAGCGAGAACCAATGAGAGACTAGCTGGAGGTGTCTGGACGGGCAAATTTAACTCTCATTTCCCACCAGGAAGAGGAAATAACCAAAGGCTCAGCGTGCCGTGTCGGAACCAGATTAGAGCCTGAAGCCATCCTGCGGTGTTGCGGCCAGCTCAAAAGAAAGCGAGTTGAAGAAAGGAGCTCAGGGGCACTGTAATTCACAAACCTGCAGAGTTATAAATGACAGCTATCGTCCAAAAATATACTGAAGTAAGGCTGCCAAGAGGCCTTGAAAGCGGGGCAGAATTGCAGGAAACCGATTTCAGGAGGTAGACTGGAATTGCATTGAAAGCATAGGAAAAGAGGCAGAACGTCCACAATGATGCACTTGGCCAAAAAGGGCGTATGCATTTTTTCCTGAATATATTCAGGAAAAAACGCATACGCTCTTTTTGGCCAACCAAGCAAGCTTGCAAAGGAAATCCGCACTACAATGAAGTCTCACTTCCCCCCGGTCAAAAGGGCCATCTGAAAAAAGTGTAAAATCCAGAAAGGCAGGACAGGCCATGGAGAACTGGGAGCCTTGTTATGCTGATGGGGGGGATGTAAATTGCCAACAGCCACTCGGGAGAAGTGTATGGTGTTTCCTGAAACATCTAAAAAACAAAGCAACAGAGCCTAGGGCACTTCCACTTATGGTCCTATAGCTTAGGGAAATTAAAATCAAAAAGACACAGCCACCCCAAAGTTTGGAACGGCTCTGTTTACAAGAACCTCGTTTACAGTACAAGTTCAACATCGCAGAAAGTGAAAAATGGATAAAGAAGTTGAGATATTTACTTACAAAGCAATATCACTCAGCAACGAAATCTATGTCATCAGGCCCTTAGCAGCACAATGAGTGGATTCAGGTATGATGATTCTAACTGAAATAAGTCACACAGAAAAAGAAACATCATAAGATATCACTAGTACACGGAATGTAAACTTGGCTACACAGGAACTGAATTCCAAAACAGAACAGGGTTTCAAATTTAGAAAACCAACTTATGCTTGCTTAAGGGGAAAGGTGAGTTGGGGTGCTGCATAAAACCAGAGATTGAAATGAGCACAGATAAAGTTCCTTAAGCCAAATATGGAATAGACAAGAGCTACTCCTTGCTCAACGAAATGGACTCAACACCCCATATTAAACGCCTAAGAATGTACCTGACTAGTAAGTATCTTAAAACCTATGGATTGCTATGTCTCCAAAAGAGAATCAAGCGTGTGCACACGGGCATAAACGCAGCAGTGATAGGATTGGAGAGTTTCGGTGAGCAAACGAAGACCCTTTGAAGTCATATTGCATGGTACCCATTCCACGGGTCTCAACTCTCCAGGTTTAGGTATTCTTCCTTCAGCTAAAACATGCATGTGGAACCCAGAGTATGATCAACCGTGTGAACGGCAGACGTGTTCAAATATGTCTCAGTTTTCCTCCCCTGGTACTCGGATGCAACATTCCAGACGCTTTACTAACACTCTCCCCACTTGGAGAGTCAGCACCTTTAACCTCCTGTTTGGCCCAGTTTGCAATTTCTGCAGAAGATGAACAGGAATAGGGAGAACCAATGAGAGACTAGCTGGAGGTGTCTGGACGGGCAAATTTAACTCTCATTTCCCACCAGGAAGAGGAAATAACCAAAGGCTCAGCGTGCCGTGCCGGAACCAGATTAGGGCCTGAAGCCATCCTGCGGTGTTGCGGCCAGCTCACAAGAAAGCGAGTTGAAGAAAGGAGCTCAGGGGCACTGTAATTCACAAACCTGCAGAGTTATAAATGACACCTATCGTCCAAAAATATACTGAAGTAAGGCTGCCAAGAGGACTTGAACGCGGGGCAGAATTGCAGGAAACCGATTTCAGGAGGTAGACTGGAATTGCATTGAAAGCATAGGAAAAGAGGCAGAACGTCCACAATGATGCACTTGGCCAAAAAGGGCGCATGCGTTTTCTCCTGAATATATTCAGGAAAAAACGCATACGCCGTTTTTGGCCAACCAAGCAAACTTGCAAAGGAAATCTGCACTACAATGAAGTCTCACTTCCCCCCGGTCAAAAGGGCCATCTGAAAAAAGTGTAAAATCCAGAAAGGCAGGACAGGCCATGGAGAACTGGGAGCCTTGTTATGCTGATGGGCGGGATGGAAATTGCCAACAGACACTCGGGAGATGTGTATGGTGTTTCCTCAAACATCTAAAAACAAAGCAACAGAGCCTAGGGCACTTCCACTTATGGTCCTATAGCTTAGGGAAATTAAAATCAAAAAGACACAGCCACCCCAAAGTTTGGGACGCCTCTGTTTACAAGAACCTCGTTTACCGTACAAGTTCAATATCACAGAAAGTGAAAAATGGATAAAGAACTTGTGGTACTTACGTACAATGCAGTATCACTCAGCAATGAAATCTATGTCATCAGGCCCGTAGCAGCATAATGAGTGGATTCAGGTACGATGATTCTAACTGAAATAAGTCACACAGAAAAAGAAACATCATAAGATATCACTAATGCACGGAATGAAACTTGGCCACACAGGAACTGAATTCCAAAACAGAACAAGGTCTCAAATTTAGAAAACCAACTTATGCTTGCTTAAGGGGAAAGGTGAGTTGGGGTGCTGCATAAAACCAGAGATTGAAATGAGCACAGATAAAGTTCCTTAAGCCAAATATGGAATAGACAAGAGCTACTCCTTGCTCAACGAAATGGACTCAACACCGCATATTAAACGCCTAAGAATGTACCTGACTAGTAAGTATCTTAAAACCTATGGATTGCTATGTCTCCGAAAGAGAATAAAGCATGTGTACAGGGGCATAAACGCAGCAGTGATAGGATTGGAGAGGTTCGGTGAGCAAATGAAGACCCTTTGAAGCCATATTGCATGGTACCCATTCCACGGGTTTCAACTACCCAGGTTTAAGGTATTCTTCCTTCAGCTAAAACATGCATGTGGAACCTAGAGTATGATCAACCATGTGATCGGGAGACGTGTTCAAATATGTCTCAGTTTTCGTACCCTGGTACTCGGGTGCAACATTCCAGACGCTTTACTAACACTCTCCCGACTTGGAGAGTCAGCGCCTTTAACCTCCTGTTTGCCCCAGTTTGCAATTTCTGCGGAAGATGAACAGGAATAGCGAGAACCAATGAGAGACTAGCTGGAGGTGTCTGGACGGGCAAATTTAACTCTCATTTCCCACCAGGAAGAGGAAATAACCAAAGGCTCAGCGTGCCGTGTCGGAACCAGATTAGAGCCTGAAGCCATCCTGCGGTGTTGCGGCCAGCTCAAAAGAAAGCGAGTTGAAGAAAGGAGCTCAGGGGCACTGTAATTCACAAACCTGCAGAGTTATAAATGACAGCTATCGTCCAAAAATATACTGAAGTAAGGCTGCCAAGAGGCCTTGAAAGCGGGGCAGAATTGCAGGAAACCGATTTCAGGAGGTAGACTGGAATTGCATTGAAAGCATAGGAAAAGAGGCAGAACGTCCACAATGATGCACTTGGCCAAAAAGGGCGTATGCATTTTTTCCTGAATATATTCAGGAAAAAACGCATACGCCCTTTTTGGCCAACCAAGCAAGCTTGCAAAGGAAATCTGCACTACAATGAAGTCTCACTTCCCCCCGGTCAAAAGGGCCATCTGAAAAAAGTGTAAAATCCAGAAAGGCAGGACAGGCCATGGAGAACTGGGAGCCTTGTTATGCTGATGGGGGGGATGTAAATTGCCAACAGCCACTCGGGCGAAGTGTATGGTGTTTCCTGAAACATCTAAAAAACAAAGCAACAGAGCCTAGGGCACTTCCACTTATGGTCCTATAGCTTAGGGAAATTAAAATCAAAAAGACACAGCCACCCCAAAGTTTGGAACGGCTCTGTTTACAAGAACCTCGTTTACAGTACAAGTTCAACATCGCAGAAAGTGAAAAATGGATAAAGAAGTTGTGGTATTTACTTACAAAGCAATATCACTCAGCAACGAAATCTATGTCATCAGGCCCTTAGCAGCACAATGAGTGGATTCAGGTATGATGATTCTAACTGAAATAAGTCACACAGAAAAAGAAACATCATAAGATATCACTAATACACGGAATGTAAACTTGGCTACACAGGAACTGAATTCCAAAACAGAACAGGGTTTCAAATTTAGAAAACCAACTTATGCTTGCTTAAGGGGAAAGGTGAGTTGGGGTGCTGCATAAAACCAGAGATTGAAATGAGCACAGATAAAGTTCCTTAAGCCAAATATGGAATAGACAAGAGCTACTCCTTGCTCAACGAAATGGACTCAACACCCCATATTAAACGCCTAAGAATGTACCTGACTAGTAAGTATCTTAAAACCTATGGATTGCTATGTCTCCAAAAGAGAATCAAGCGTGTGCACACGGGCATAAACGCAGCAGTGATAGGAATGGAGAGTTTCGGTGAGCAAACGAAGACCCTTTGAAGTCATATTGCATGGTACCCATTCCACGGGTCTCAACTCTCCAGGTTTAGGTATTCTTCCTTCAGCTAAAACATGCATGTGGAACCCAGAGTATGATCAACCGTGTGAACGGCAGACGTGTTCAAATATGTCTCAGTTTTCCTCCCCTGGTACTCGGGTGCAACATTCCAGACGCTTTACTAACACTCTCCCCACTTGGAGAGTCAGCACCTTTAACCTCCTGTTTGGCCCAGTTTGCAATTTCTGCGGAAGATGAACAGGAATAGGGAGAACCAATGAGAGACTAGCTGGAGGTGTCTGGACGGGCAAATTTAACTCTCATTTCCCACCAGGAAGAGGAAATAACCAAAGGCTCAGCGTGCCGTGCCGGAACCAGATTAGGGCCTGAAGCCATCCTGCGGTGTTGCGGCCAGCTCACAAGAAAGCGAGTTGAAGAAAGGAGCTCAGGGGCACTGTAATTCACAAACCTGCAGAGTTATAAATGACAGCTATCGTCCAAAAATATACTGAAGTAAGGCTGCCAAGAGGACTTGAACGCGGGGCAGAATTGCAGGAAACCGATTTCAGGAGGTAGACTGGAATTGCATTGAAAGCATAGGAAAAGAGGCAGAACGTCCACAATGATGCACTTGGCCAAAAAGGGCGCATGCGTTTTCTCCTGAATATATTCAGGAAAAAACGCATACGCCGTTTTTGGCCAACCAAGCAAACTTGCAAAGGAAATCTGCACTACAATGAAGTCTCACTTCCCCCCGGTCAAAAGGGCCATCTGAAAAAAGTGTAAAATCCAGAAAGGCAGGACAGGCCATGGAGAACTGGGAGCCTTGTTATGCTGATGGGCGGGATGGAAATTGCCAACAGACACTCGGGAGATGTGTATGGTGTTTCCTCAAACATCTAAAAACAAAGCAACAGAGCCTAGGGCACTTCCACTTATGGTCCTATAGCTTAGGGAAATTAAAATCAAAAAGACACAGCCACCCCAAAGTTTGGGACGCCTCTGTTTACAAGAACCTCGTTTACCGTACAAGTTCAATATCACAGAAAGTGAAAAATGGATAAAGAACTTGTGGTACTTACGTACAATGCAGTATCACTCAGCAATGAAATCTATGTCATCAGGCCCGTAGCAGCATAATGAGTGGATTCAGGTACGATGATTCTAACTGAAATAAGTCACACAGAAAAAGAAACATCATAAGATATCACTAATGCACGGAATGAAACTTGGCCACACAGGAACTGAATTCCAAAACAGAACAGGGTCTCAAATTTAGAAAACCAACTTATGCTTGCTTAAGGGGAAAGGTGAGTTGGGGTGCTGCATAAAACCAGAGATTGAAATGAGCACAGATAAAGTTCCTTAAGCCAAATATGGAATAGACAAGAGCTACTCCTTGCTCAACGAAATGGACTCAACACCGCATATTAAACGCCTAAGAATGTACCTGAGTAGTAAGTATCTTAAAACCTATGGATTGCTATGTCTCCGAAAGAGAATCAAGCATGTGTACAGGGGCATAAACGCAGCAGTGATAGGATTGGAGAGGTTCGGTGAGCAAATGAAGACCCTTTGAAGCCATATTGCATGGTACCCATTCCACGGGTTTCAACTACCCAGGTTTAAGGTATTCTTCCTTCAGCTAAAACATGCATGTGGAACCTAGAGTATGATCAACCATGTGATCGGGAGACGTGTTCAAATATGTCTCAGTTTTCCTCCCCTGGTACTCGGGTGCAACATTCCAGACGCTTTACTAACACTCTCCCGACTTGGAGAGTCAGTCCCTTTAACCTCCTGTTTGGCCCAGTTTGCAATTTCTGCGGAAGATGAACAGGAATAGTGAGAACCAATGAGAGACTAGCTGGAGGTGTCTGGACGGGCAAATTTAACTCTCATTTCTCACCAGGAAGAGGAATTAACCAAAGGCTCAGCGTGCCGTGCCGGAACCAGATTAGGGCCTGAAGCCATCCTGCGGTGTTGCGGCCAGCTCACAAGAAAGCGAGTTGAAGAAAGGAGCTCAGGGGCACTGTAATTCACAAACCTGCAGAGTTATAAATGACAGCTATCGTCCAAAAATATACTGAAGTAAGGCTGCCAAGAGGACTTGAAAGCGGGCAGAATTGCAGGAAACCGATTTCAGGAGGTAGACTGGAATTGCATTGAAAGAAATAGGAAAAGAGGCAGAACGTCCACAATGATGCACTTGGCCAAAAAGGGCGTATGTGTTTTTTCCTGAATATATTCAGGAAAAAACGCATACGCCTTTTTTGGCCAACCAAGCAAGCTTGCAAAGGAAATCTGCACTACAATGAAGTCTCACTTCCCCCCGGTCAAAAGGGCCATCTGAAAAAAGTGTAAAATCCAGAAAGGCAGGACAGGCCATGGAGAACTGGGAGCCTTGTTATGCTGATGGGCGGGATGGAAATTGCCAACAGACACTCGGGAGATGTGTATGGTGTTTCCTCAAACATCTAAAAACAAAGCAACAGAGCCTAGGGCACTTCCACTTATGGTCCTATAGCTTAGGGAAATTAAAATCAAAAAGACACAGCCACCCCAAAGTTTGGGACGCCTCTGTTTACAAGAACCTCGTTTACCGTACAAGTTCAATATCACAGAAAGTGAAAAATGGATAAAGAACTTGTGGTACTTACGTACAATGCAGTATCACTCAGCAATGAAATCTATGTCATCAGGCCCGTAGCAGCATAATGAGTGGATTCAGGTACGATGATTCTAACTGAAATAAGTCACACAGAAAAAGAAACATCATAAGATATCACTAATGCACGGAATGAAACTTGGCCACACAGGAACTGAATTCCAAAACAGAACAGGGTCTCAAATTTAGAAAACCAACTTATGCTTGCTTAAGGGGAAAGGTGAGTTGGGGTGCTGCATAAAACCAGAGATTGAAATGAGCACAGATAAAGTTCCTTAAGCCAAATATGGAATAGACAAGAGCTACTCCTTGCTCAACGAAATGGACTCAACACCGCATATTAAACGCCTAAGAATGTACCTGACTAGTAAGTATCTTAAAACCTATGGATTGCTATGTCTCCGAAAGAGAATCAAGCATGTGTACAGGGGCATAAACGCAGCAGTGATAGGATTGGAGAGGTTCGGTGAGCAAATGAAGACCCTTTGAAGCCATATTGCATGGTACCCATTCCACGGGTTTCAACTACCCAGGTTTTAGGTATTCTTCCTTCAGCTAAAACATGCATGTGGAACCTAGAGTATGATCAACCATGTGATCGGGAGACGTGTTCAAATATGTCTCAGTTTTCCTCCCCTGGTACTCGGGTGCAACATTCCAGACGCTTTACTAACACTCTCCTGACTTAGAGAGTCAGTCCCTTTAACCTCCTGTTTGGCCCAGTTTGCAATTTCTGCGGAAGATGAACAGGAATAGGGAGAACCAATGAGAGACTAGCTGGAGGTGTCTGGACGGGCAAATTTAACTCTCATTTCCCACCAGAAAGAGGAATTAACCAAAGGCTCAGCGTGCCGTGCCGGAACCAGATTAGAGCCTGAAGCCATCCTGCGGTGTTGCGGCCAGCTCAAAAGAAAGCGAGTTGAAGAAAGGAGCTCAGGGACACTGTAATTCACAAACCTGCAGAGTTATAAATGACAGCTATCGTCCAAAAATATACTGAAGTAAGGCTGCCAAGAGGACTTGAAAGCGGGGCAGAATTGCAGGAAACCGATTTCAGGAGGTAGACTGGAATTGCATTGAAAGCATAGGAAAAGAGGCAGAACGTCCACAATGATGCACTTGGCCAAAAAGGTTGTATGCATTTTTTCCTGAATATATTCAGGAAAAAACGCATACGCCCTTTTTGGCCAACCAAGCAAGCTTGCAAAGGAAATCTGCACTACAATGAAGTCTCACTTCCCCCCGGTCAAAAGGGCCATCTGAAAAAAGTGTAAAATCCAGAAAGGCAGGACAGGCCATGGAGAACTGGGAGCCTTGTTATGCTGATGGGTGGGATGTAAATTGCCAACAGACACTCGGGAGAAGTGTATGGTGTTTCCTGAAACATCTAAAAAACAAAGCAACAGAGCCTAGGGTACTTCCACGTATGGTCCTATAGCTTAGGGAAATTAAAATCAAAAAGACACAGCCACCCCAAAGTTTCGGACGCGTCTGTTTACAAGAACCTCGTTTACAGTACAAGTTCAACATCGCAGAAAGTAAAAAATGGATAAAGAAGTTGTGGTATTTACTTACAAAGCAATATCACTCAGCAATGAAATCTATGTCATCAGGCCCTAGCAGCACAATGAGTGGATTCAGGTATGATGATTCTAACTGAAATAAGTCACACAGAGAAAGAAACATCATAAGATATCAGTAATACACAGAATGTAAACTTGGCTACACAGGAACTGAATTACAGAACAGAACAGGGTCTCAAATTTAGAAAACCAACTTATGCTTGCTTAAGGGGAAAGGTGAGTTGGGGTGCTGCATAAAACCAGAGATTGAAATGAGCACAGATAAAGTTCCTTAAGCCAAATATGGAATAGACAAGAGCTACTCCTTGCTCAACGAAATGGACTCAACACCCCATATTAAATGCCTAATAATATACCCGACTAGTAAGTATCTTAAAACCTATGGATTGCTGTGTCTCCGAAAGAGAATCAAGCATGTGTACAGGGGCATAAACGCAGCAGTGATAGGATTGGAGAGGTTCGGTGAGCAAATGAAGACCCTTTGAAGTCATATTGCATGGTACCTATTACACGGGTCTCAACTCTCCAGGTTTAAGGTATTCTTCCTTCAGGTAAAACATGCATGTGGAACCCAGAGTATGATCAACCGTGTGAACGGGAGACGTGTTCAAATATGTCTCAGTTTTCCTCCCCTGGTACTCGGGTGCAACATTCCAGACGCTTTACTAACACTCTCCCCACTTGGAGAGTCAGTGCCTTTAACCTCCTGTTTGGCCCAGTTTGCAATTTCTGCGGAAGATGAACAGGAATAGGGAGAACCAATGAGAGACTAGCTGGAGGTGTCTGGACGGGCAAATTTAACTCTCATTTCCCACCAGGAAGAGGAAATACACAAAGGCTCAGCGTGCCGTGCCGGAACCAGATTAGGGCCTGAAGCCATCCTGCGGTGTTGCAGCCAGCTCAAAAGAATGCGAGTTGAAGAAAGGAGCTCAGGGGCACTGTAATTCACAAACCTGCAGAGTTATAAATGACAGCTATCGTCCAAAAATATACTGAAGTAAGGCTGCCAAGAGGACTTGAAAGCGGGGCAGAATTGCAGGAAACCGATTTCAGGAGGTAGACTGGAATTGCATTGAAAGCATAGGAAAAGAGGCAGAACGTCCACAATGATGCACTTGGCCAAAAAGGGCGTATGCGTTTTTTCCTGAATATATTCAGGAAAAAACGCATACGCCCTTTTTGGCCAACCAAGCAAGCTTGCAAAGGAAATCTGCACTACAATGAAGTCTCACTTCCCCCCGGTCAAAAGGGCCATCTGAAAAAAGTGTAAAATCCAGAAAGGCAGGACAGGCCATGGAGAACTGGGAGCCTTGTTATGCTGATGGGCGGGATGTAAATTGCCAACAGACACTCGGGAGAAGTGTATGGTGTTTCCTGAAACATCTAAAAAACAAAGCAACAGAACCTAGGGCACTACCACTTATGGTCCTATAGCTTAGGGAAATTAAAATCAAAAAGACACAGCCACCCCAAAGTTTGGGACGCCTCTGTTTACAAGAACCTCGTTTACAGTACAAGTTCAACATCGCAGAAAGTGAAAAATGGATAAAGAACTTGTGGTACTTACGTACAATGCAGTATCACTCAGCAATGAAATCTATGTCATCAGGCCCGTAGCAGCATAATGAGTGGATTCAGGTACGATGATTCTAACTGAAATAAGTCACACAGAAAAAGAAACATCATAAGATATCAGTAATACACGGAATGTAAACTTGGCTACACAGGAACTGAATTCCAAAACAGAACAGGGTCTCAAATTTAGAAAACCAACTTATGCTTGCTTAAGGGGAAAGGTGAGTTGGGGTGCTGCATAAAACCAGAGATTGAAATGAGCACAGATAAAGTTCCTTAAGCCAAATATGGAATAGACAAGAGCTACTCCTTGCTCAACGAAATGGACTCAACACCCCAAATTAAACGCCTAAGAATGTACCTGACTAGTAAGTATCTTAAAACCTACGGATTGCTATGTCTCCATAAGAGAATCAAGCGTGTGTACAGGGGCATAAATGCAGCAGTGATAGGATTGGAGAGGTTCGGTGAGCAAATGAAGACCGTTTGAAGTCATATTGCATGGTACCCATTCCACGGGTTTCAACTACCCAGGTTTAAGGTATTCTTCCTTCAGCTAAAACATGCATGTGGGACCCAGAGTATGATCAACGGTGTGAACGGGAGACGTGTTCAAATATGTCTCAGTTTTCCTCCCCTGGTACTCGGGTGCAACATTCCAGACACTTTACTAACACTCTCCCCACTTGGAGAGTCAGCGCCTTTAACCTCCTGTTTGGCCCAGTTTGCAATTTCTGCGGAAGATGAACAGGAATAGCGAGAACCAATGAGAGACTAGCTGGAGGTGTCTGGACGGGCAAATTTAACTCTCATTTCCCACCAGGAAGAGGAAATAACCAAAGGCTCAGCGTGCCGTGCCGGAACCAGATTAGGGCCTGAAGCCATCCTGCGGTGTTGCGGCCAGCTCACAAGAAAGCGAGTTGAATAAAGGAGCTCAGGGGCACTGTAATTCACAAACCTGCAGAGTTATAAATGACAGCTATCGTCCAAAAATATACTGAAGTAAGGCTGCCAAGAGGACTTGAAAGCGGGGCAGAATTGCAGGAAACCGATTTCAGGAGGTAGACTGGAATTGCATTGAAAGCATATGAAAAGAGGCATAACGTCCACAGTGATGCACTTGGCCAAAAAGGGCGTATGCGTTTTTTCCTGAATATATTCAGGAAAAAACGCATACGCCCTTTTTGGCCAACCAAGCAAGCTTGCAAAGGAAATCTGCACTACAATGAAGTCTCACTTCCCCCCGGTCAAAAGGGCCATCTGAAAAAAGTGTAAAATCCAGAAAGGCAGGACAGGCCATGGAGAACTGGGAGCCTTGTTATGCTGATGGGCGGGATGTAAATTGCCAACAGACACTTGGGAGAAGTGTATGGTGTTTCCTGAAACATCTAAAAAACAAAGCAACAGAGCCTAGGGCACTTCCACTTATGGTCCTATAGCTTATGGAAATTAAAATCAAAAAGACACAGCCACCCCAAAGTTTGGGACGCCTCTGTTTACAAGAACCTCGTTTCCAGTACAAGTTCAACATCGCAGAAAGTGAAAAATGGATAAAGAAGTTGTGCTATTTACTTACAAAGCAATATCACTCAGCAATGAAATCTATGTCATCAGGCCCTTAGCAGCACAATGAGTGGATTCAGGTATGATGATTCTTACTGAAATAAGTCACACAGAAAAAGAAACATCATAAGATATCACTAATACACGGAATGTAAACTTGGCTACACAGGAACTGAATTACAGAACAGAACAGGGTCTCAAATTTAGAAAACCAACTTATGCTTGCTTAAGGGTAAAGGTGAGTTGGAGTGCTGCATAAAACCAGAGATTGAAATGAGCACAGATAAAGTTCCTTAAGCCAAATATGGAATAGACAAGAACTACTCCTTGCTCAACGAAATGGACCCAACACCGCATATTAAACGTCTAAGAATGTACCTGACTAGTAAGTATATTAAAACCTAAGGATTGCTATGTCTCCGAAAGAGAATCAAGCATGTGTACAGGGGCATAAACGCAGCAGTGATAGGATTGGAGAGGTTCGGTGAGCAAATGAAGACCCTTTGAAGTCATATTGCATGGTACCCATTCCACGGGTTTCTACTACCCAGGTTTAAGGTATTCTTCCTTCAGCTAAAACATGCATGTGGGACCCAGAGTATGATCAACCATGTGAACGGGAGACGTGTTCAAATATGTCTCCCTTTTCCTCCCCTGGTACTCAGGTGCAACATTCCAGACGCTTTACTAACACTCTCCCCACTTGGACAGTCAGCGCCTTTAACCTCCTGTTTGGCCCAGTTTGCAATTTCTGCGGAAGATGAACAGGAATAGGGAGAACCAATGAGAGACTAGCTGGAGGTGTCTGGACGGGCAAATTTAACTCTCAATTCCCACCAGGAAGAGGAAATACCCAAAGGCTCAGCGTGCCGTGCCGGAACCAGATTAGGGCCTGAAGCCATCCTGCGGTGTTGCGGCCAGCTCACAAGAAAGCGAGTTGAAGAAAGGAGCTCAGGGGCACTGTAATTCACAAACCTGCAGAGTTATAAATGACAGCTATCGTCCAAAAATATACTGAAGTAAGGCTGCCAAGAGGACTTGAAAGCGGGGCAGAATTGCAGGAAACCGATTTCAGGAGGTAGACTGGAATTGCATTGAAAGCATAGGAAAAGAGGCAGAACGTCCACAATGATGCACTTGGCCAAAAAGGGCGTATGCGTTTTTTCCTGAATATATTCAGGAAAAAACGCATACGCCCTTTTTGGCCAACCAAGCAAGCTTGCAAAGGAAATCTGCACTACAATGAAGTCTCACTTCCCCCCGGTCAAAAGGGCCATCTGAAAAAAGTGTAAAATCCAGAAAGGCAGGACAGGCCATGGAGAACTGGGAGCCTTGTTATGCTGATGGGCGGGATGTAAATTGCCAACAGACACTCGGGAGAAGTGTATGGTGTTTCCTGAAACATCTAAAAAACAAAGCAACAGAGCCTAGGGCACTTCCACTTATGGTCCTATAGCTTAGGGAAATTAAAATCAAAAAGACACAGCCACCCCGAAGTTTGGAACGGCTCTGTTTACAAGAACCTCGTTTACAGTACAAGTTCAACATCGCAGAAAATGAAAAATGGATAAAGAAGTTGTGGTATTTACTTACAAAGCAATATCATTCAGCAATGAAATCTATGTCATCAGCCCCTTAGCAGCACAATGAGTGGATTCAGGTATGATGATTCTAACTGAAATAAGTCACACAGAAAAAGAAACATCATAAGATATCACTAATACACGGAATGTAAACTTGGCTACACAGGAACTGAATTACAGAACAGAACAGGGTCTCAAATTTAGAAAACCAACTTATGCTTGCTTAAGGGTAAAGGTGAGTTGGGGTGCTGCATAAAACCAGAGATTGAAATGAGCACAGATAAAGTTCCTTAAGCCAAATATGGAATAGACAAGAGCTACTCCTTGCTCAACGAAATGGACTCAACACCCCATATTAAATGCCTAAGAATATACCCGACTAGTAAGTATCTTAAAACCTATGGATTGCTGTGTCTCCGAAAGAGAATCAAGCATGTGTACAGGGGAATAAACGCAGCAGTGATAGGATTGGAGAGGTTCGGTGTGCAAATGAAGACCCTTTGAAGTCATATTGCATGGTACCCATTCCACGGGTTTCAACTACCAAGGTTTAAGGTATTCTTCCTTCAGCTAAAACATGCATGTGGAACCCAGAGTATGATCAACGGTGTGAACGGGAGACGTGTTCAAATATGTCTCAGTTTTCCTCCCCTGGTACTCGGGTGCAACATTCCAGATGCTTTACTAACACTCTCCCCACTTGGAGAGTCAGCGCCTTTAACCTCCTGTTTGGCCCAGTTTGCAATTTCTGCGAAAGATGAACAGGAATAGCGAGAACCAATGAGAGACTAGCTGGAGGTGTCTGGACGGGCAAATTTAACTCTCATTTCCCACCAGGAAGAGGAAATAACCAAAGGCTCAGCGTGCCGTGCCGGAACCAGATTAGGGCCTGAAGCCATCCTGCGGTGTTGCGGCCAGCTCACAAGAAAGCGAGTTGAAGAAAGGAGCTCAGGGGCACTGTAATTCACAAACCTGCAGAGTTATAAATGACAGCTATCGTCCAAAAATATACTGAAGTAAGGCTGCCAAGAGGACTTGAAAGCGGGGCAGAATTGCAGGAAACCGATTTCAGGAGGTAGACTGGAATTGCATTGAAAGCATAGGAAAAGAGGCAGAACGTCCACAATGATGCACTTGGCCAAAAAGGGCGTATGTGTTTTTTCCTGAATATATTCAGGAAAAAACGCATACACACTTTTTGGCCAACCAAGCAAGCTTGCAAAGGAAATCTGCACTACAATGAAGTCTCACTTCCCCCCGGTCAAAAGGGCCATCTGAAAAAAGTGTAAAATCCAGAAAGGCAGGAAAGGCCATGGAGACTGGGAGCCTTGTTATGCTGATGGGCGGGATGTAAATTGCCAACAGACACTCGGGAGAAGTGTATGGTGTTTCCTGAAACATCTAAAAAACAAAGCAACAGAGCCTAGGGCACTTCCACTTATGGTCCTATAGCTTAGGGAAATTAAAATCAAAAAGACACAGCCACACCAAAGTTTGGGACGCCTCTGTTTACAAGAACCTCGTTTACAGTAGAAGTTCAACATCACAGAAAGTGAAAAATGGATAAGGAAGTTGTGGTATTTACTTACAAAGCAATATCACTCAGCAATGAAATCTATGACATCAGGCCCTTAGGAGCACAATGAGTGGATTCAGGTATGATGATTCTAACTGAAATAAGTCACACAGAAAAAGAAACATCATAAGATATCAGTAATACACGGAATGTAAACTTGGCTACACAGGAACTGAATTACAGAACAGAACCGGGTCTCAAATTTAGAAAACCAACTTATGCTTGCTTAAGGGGAAAGGTGAGTTGGGGTGCTGCATAAAACCAGAGATTGAAATGAGCACAGATAAAGTTCCTTAAGCCAAATATGGAATAGACAAGAGCTACTCCTTGCTCAACGAAATGGACTCAACAACCCAAATTAAACGCCTAAGAATGTACCTGACTAGTAAGTATCTTAAAACCTATGGATTGCTATGTCTCCATAAGAGAATCAAGCGTGTGTACAGGGGCATAAACGCAGCAGTGATAGGATTGGAGAGGTTCGGTGAGCAAATGAAGACCCTTTGAAGCCATATTGCATGGTACCCATTCCACGGGTTTCAACTACCCAGGTTTAAGGTATTCTTCCTTCAGCTAAAACATGCATGTGGGACCCAGAGTATGATCAACGGTGTGAACGGGAGACGTGTTCAAATATGTCTCAGTTTTCCTCCCCTGGTACTCGGGTGCAACATTCCAGACGCTTTACTAACACTCTCCCCACTTGGAGAGTCAGCGCCTTTAACCTCCTGTTTGGCCCAGTTTGCAATTTCTGCGGAAGATGAACAGGAATAGCGAGAACCAATGAGAGACTAGCTGGAGGTGTCTGGACGGGCAAATTTAACTCTCATTTCCCACCAGGAAGAGGAAATAACCAAAGGCTCAGCGTGCCGTGCCGGAACCAGATTAGGGCCTGAAGCCATCCTGCGGTGTTGCGGCCAGCTCACAAGAAAGCGAGTTGAAGAAAGGAGCTCAGGGGCACTGTAATTCACAAACCTGCAGAGTTATAAATGACAGCTATCGTCCAAAAATATACTGAAGTAAGGCTGCCAAGAGGACTTGAAAGCGGGGCAGAATTGCAGGAAACCGATTTCAGGAGGTAGACTGGAATTGCATTGAAAGCATAGGAAAAGAGGCAGAACGTCCACAATGATGCACTTGGCCAAAAAGGGCGTATGCGTTTTTTCCTGAATATATTCAGGAAAAAACGCATACGCGCTTTTTGGCCAACCAAGCAAGCTTGCAAAGGAAATCTGCACTACAATGAAGTCTCACTTCCCCCCGGTCAAAAGGGCCATCTGAAAAAAGTGTAAAATCCAGAAAGGCAGGACAGGCCATGGAGAACTGGGAGCCTTGTTATGCTGATGGGTGGGATGTAAATTGCCAACAGACACTCGGGAGAAGTGTATGGTGTTTCCTGAAACATCTAAAAAACAAAGCAACAGAGCCTAGGGCAATTCCACTTATGGTCCTATAGCTTAGGGAAATTAAAATCAAAAAGACACAGCCACCCCAAAGTTTGGGACGCCTCTGTTTACAAGAACTTCGTTTACAGTACAAGTTCAACATCACAGAAAGTGAAAAATGGATAAAGAACTTGTCGTACTTACGTACAATGCAGTATCACTCAGCAATGAATTGTATGTCATCAGGCCCGTAGCAGCATAATGAGTGGTTTCAGGTACGATGATTCTAACTGAAATAAGTCACACAGAAAAAGAAACATCATAAGATATCACTAATACACGGAATGTAAACTTGACTACACAGGAACTGAATTCCAAAACAGAACAGGGTCTCAAATTTAGAAAACCAACTTATGCTTGCTTAAGGGGAAAGGTGAGTTGGGATGCTGCAAAAAACTAGAGATTTAAATGAGCACAGATAAAGTTCCTTAAGCCAAATATGGAATAGACAAGAGCTACTCCTTGCTCAACGAAATGGACTCAACACCCCATATTAAACGCCTAAGAATGTACCTGAGTAGTAAGTATCTTAAAACCTATGGATTGCTATGTCTCCAAAAGAGAATCAAGCGTGTGTACATTGGCATAAACGCAGCAGTGATAGGATTGGAGAGGTTCGGTGAGCAAATGAAGACCCTTTGAAGTCATATTGCATGGTACCCATTCCACGGGTTTCAACTACCCAGGTTTAAGGTATTCTTCCTTCAGCTAAAACATGCATGTGGGACCCAGAGTATGATCAACGGTGTGAACGGGAGACGTGTTCAAATATGTCTCAGTTTTCCTCCCCTGGTACTCGGGTGCAACATTCCAGACGCTTTACTAACACTCTCCCCACTTGGAGAGTCAGCGCCTTTAACCTCCTGTTTGGCCCAGTTTGCAATTTCTGCGGAAGATGAACAGGAATAGCGAGAACCAATGAGAGACTAGCTGGAGGTGTCTGGACGGGCAAATTTAACTCTCATTTCCTACCAGGAAGAGGAAATAACCAAAGGCTCAGCGTGCCGTGCCGGAACCAGATTAGGGCCTGAAGCCATCCTGCGGTGTTGCGGCCAGCTCACAAGAAAGCGAGTTGAAGAAAGGAGCTCAGGGGCACTGTAATTCACAAACCTGCAGAGTTATAAATGACAGCTATCGTCCAAAAATATACTGAAGTAAGGCTGCCAAGAGGACTTGAAAGCGGGGCAGAATTGCAGGAAACCGATTTCAGGAGGTAGACTGGAATTGCATTGAAAGCATAGGAAAAGAGGCAGAACGTCCATAATGATGCACTTGGCCAAAAAGTGCGTATGCGTTTTTTCCTAAATATATTCAAGAAAAAACGCATACGACCTTTTTGGCCAACGAAGCAAACTTGCAAAGGAAATCTGCACTACAATGAAGTCTCACTTCCCCCCGGTCAAAAGGGCCATCTGAAAGAAGTGTAAAATCCAGAAAGGCAGGACAGGCCATGGAGAACTGGGAGCCTTGTTATGCTGATGGGCGGGATGTAAATTGCCAACAGACACTCGGGAGAAGTGTATGGTGTTTCCTGAAACATCTAAAAAACAAAGCAACAGAGCCTAGGGCACTTCCACTTATGGTCCTATAGCTTAGGGAAATTAAAATCAAAAAGACACAGCCACCCCAAAGTTTGGGACGCCTCTGTTTACAAGAACCTCGTTTACAGTACAAGTGCAATATCACAGAAAGTGAAAAATAGATAAAGAAGTTGTGGTATTTACTTACAAAGCAATATCACTCAGCAATGAAATCTATGTCATCAGGCCCTTAGCAGCACAATGAGTGGATTCAGGTATGATGATTCTAACTGAAATAAGTCCCACAGAAAAAGAAACATCATAAGATATCAGTAATACACGGAATGTAAACTTGGCTACACAGGAACTGAATTACAGAACAGAACAGGTTCTCAAATTTAGAAAACCAACTTATGCTTGCTTAAGGGTAAAGGTGAGTTGGGTTGCTGCATAAAACCAGAGATTGAAATGAGCACAGATAAAGTTCCTTAAGCCAAATATGGAATAGACAAGAGCTACTCCTTGCTCAACGAAATGGACTCAACACCGCATATTAAACGCCTAAGAATGTACCTGACTAGTAAGTATCTTAAAACCTATGGATTGCTATGTCTCCAAAAGAGAATCAAGCATGTGTACAGGGGCATAAACGCAGCAGTGATAGGATTGGAGAGGTTCGGTGAGCAAACGAAGACCCTTTGAAGTCATATTGCATGGTACCCATTCCACGGGTTTCAACTACACAGGTTTAAGGTATTCTTCCTTCAGCTAAAACATGCATGTGGAACCCAGAGTATGATCAACCATGTGAGCGGGAGACGTGTTCAAATATATCTCAGTTTTCGTACCCTGGTACTTCAGTGCAACATTCCAGATGCTTTACTAACACTCTCCCGACTTGGAGAGTCAGTCCCTTTAACCTCCTGTTTGGCCCAGTTTGCAATTTCTGTGGAAGATGAACAGGAATAGCGAGAACCAATGAGAGACTAGCTGGAGGTGTCTGGACGGGCAAATTTAACTCTCATTTCCCACCAGGAAGAGGAATTAACCAAAGGCTCAGCGTGCCGTGCCGGAACCAGATTAGGGCCTGAAGCCATCCTGCGGTGTTGCGGCCAGCTCAAAAGAAAGCGAGTTGAAGAAAGGAGATCAGGGGCACTGTAATTCACAAACCTGCAGAGTTATAAATGACAGCTATCGTCCAAAAATAGACTGAAGTAAGGCTGCCAAGAGGACTTGAAAGCGGGGCAGAATTGCAGGAAACCGATTTCAGGAGGTAGACTGGAATTGCATTGAAAGCATAGGAAAAGAGGCAGAACGTCCACAATGATGCACTTGGCCAAAAAGGGCGTATGCGTTTTTTCCTGAATATATTCAGGAAAAAACGCATACGCCCTTTTTGGCCAACCAAGCAAGCTTGCAAAGGAAATCTGCACTACAATGAAGTCTCACTTCCCCCCGGTCAAAAGGGCCATCTGAAAAAAGTGTAAAATCCAGAAAGGCAGGACAGGCCATGGAGAACTGGGAGCCTTGTTATGCTGATGGGCGGGATGTAAATTGCCAACAGACACTCGGGAGAAGTGTATGGTGTTTCCTGAAACATCTAAAAAACAAAGCAACAGAGCCTAGGGCAATTCCACTTATGGTCCTATAGCTTAGGGAAATTAAAATCAAAAAGACACAGCCACCCTAATGTTTGGGACTCCTCTGTTTACAAGAACCTCGTTTACCGTACAAGTGCAATATCACAGAAAGTGAAAAATGGATAAAGAACTTGTGGTACTTACGTACAATGCAGTATCACTCAGCAATGAAATCTATGTCATCAGGCCCGTAGCAGCATAATGAGTGGATTCAGGTACGATGATTCTAACTGAAATAAGTCACACAGAAAAAGAAACATCATAAGATATCAGTAATACACGGAATGTAAACTTGGCTACACAGGAACTGAATTCCAAAACAGAACAGGGTCTCAAATTTAGAAAACCAACTTATGCTTGCTTAAGAGTAAAGGTGAGTTGGGGTGCTGCATAAAACCAGAGATTGAAATGAGCACAGATAAAGTTCCTTAAGCCAAATATGGAATAGACAAGAGCTACTCCTTGCTCAACGAAATGGACTCAACACCCCAAATTAAACGCCTAACAATGTACCTGACTTGTAAGTATCTTAAAACCTATGGATTGCTATGTCTCCGAAAGAGAATCAAGCATGTGTACAGGGGCATAAACGCAGCAGTGATAGGATTGGAGAGGTTTGGTGAGCAAATGAAGACCCTTTGAAATCATATTGCATGGTACCCATTCCACGGGTTTCAACTACCCAGGTTTAAGGTATTCTTCCTTCAGCTAAAACATGCATGTGGAACCTAGAGTATGATCAACCATGTGATCGGGAGACGTGTTCAAATATGTCTCAGTTTTCCTCCCCTGGTACTCAGGTGCAACATTCCAGACGCTTTACTAACACTCTCCCCACTTGGAGAGTCAGTCCCTTTAACCTCCTGTTTGGCCCAGTTTGCAATTTCTGCGGAAGATGAACAGGAATAGGGAGAACCAATGAGAGACTAGCTGGAGGTGTCTGGACGGGCATATTTAACTCTCATTTCCCACCAGGAAGAGGAATTAACCAAAGGCTCAGCGTGCCGTGCCGGAACCAGATTAGGGCCTGAAGAAATCCTGCGGTGTTGCGGCCAGGTCACAAGAAAGCGAGTTGAAGAAAGGAGCTCAGGGGCACTGTAATTCTCAAACCTGCAGAGTTATAAATGACAGCTATCGTCCAAAAATATACTGAAGTAAGGCTGGCAAGAGGACTTGAAAGCGGGGCAGAATTGCAGGAAACCGATTTCAGGAGGTAGACTGGAATTGCATTGAAAGCATAGGAAAAGAGGCAGAACGTCCACAATGATGCACTTGGCCAAAAAGGGCGTATGCGTTTTTTCCTGAATATATTCAGGAAAAAACGCATACGCCCTTTTTGGTCAACCAAGCAAGCTTGCAAAGGAAATCTGCACTACAATGAAGTCTCACTTCCCCCCGGTCAAAAGGGCCATCTGAAAAAAGTGTAAAATCCAGAAAGGCAGGACAGGCCATGGAGAACTGGGAGCCTTGTTATGCTGATGGGCGGGATGTAAATTGCCAACAGACACTCGGGAGAAGTGTATGGTGTTTCCTGAAACATCTAAAAAACAAAGCAACAGAGCCTAGGGCACTTTCACTTATGGTCCTATAGCTTAGGGAAATTAAAATCAAAAAGACACAGCCACCCCAAAGTTTGGGACGCCTCTGTTTACAAGAACCTCGTTTACCGTACAAGTGCAATATCACAGAAAGTGAAAAATGGATAAAGAACTTGTGGTACTTACGTACAATGCAGTATCACTCAGCAATGAAATCTATGTCATCAGGCCCGTAGCAGCATAGTGAGTGGTTTCAGGTACGATGATTCTAACTGAAATAAGTCACACAGAAAAAGAAACATCATAAGATATCAGTAATACACGGAATGTAAACTTGGCTACACAGGAACTGAATTCCAAAACAGAACAGGGTCTCAAATTTAGAAAACCAACTTATGCTTGCTTAAGAGTAAAGGTGAGTTGGGGTGCTGCATAAAACCAGAGATTGAAATGAGCACAGATAAAGTTCCTTAAGCCAAATATGGAATAGACAAGAGCTACTCCTTGCTCAACGAAATGGACTCAACACCCCAAATTAAATGCCTAACAATGTACCTGACTAGTAAGTATCTTAAAACCTATGGATTGCTATGTCTCCGAAAGAGAATCAAGCATGTGTACAGGGGCATAAACGCAGCAGTGATAGGATTGGAGAGGTTTGGTGAGCAAATGAAGACCCTTTGAAGTCATATTGCATGGTACCCATTCCACGGGTTTCAACTACCCAGGTTTAAGGTATTCTTCCTTCAGCTAAAACATGCATGTGGAACCTAGAGTATGATCAACCATGTGATCGGGAGACGTGTTCAAATATGTCTCAGTTTTCGTACCCTGGTACTCGGGTGCAACATTCCAGACGCTTTACTAACACTCTCCCCACTTGGAGAGTCAGCGCCTTTAACCTCCTGTTTGGCCCAGTTTGCAATTTCTGCGGAAGATGAACAGGAATAGGGAGAACCAATGAGAGACTAGCTGGAGGTGTCTGGACGGGCAAATTTAACTCTCATTTCCCACCAGGAAGAGGAAATAACCAAAGGCTCAGCGTGCCGTGCCAGAACCAGATTAGAGCCTGAAGTCATCCTGCGGTGTCGCGGCCAGCTCAAAAGACAGCGAGTTGAAGAAAGGAGCTCAGGGGCACTGTAATTCACAAACCTGCAGAGTTATAAATGACAGCTATCGTCCAAAAATATACTGAAGTAAGGCTGCCAAGAGGACTTGAAAGCGGGGCAGAATTGCAGGAAACCGATTTCAGGAGGTAGACTGGAATTGCATTGAAAGCATAGGAAAAGAGGCAGAACGTCCACAATGATGCACTTGGCCAAAAAGTGCGTATGCGTTTTTTCCTGAATATATTCAGGAAAAAACGCATACGCCCTTTTTGGCCAACCAAGCAAGCTTGCAAAGGAAATCTGCACTACAATGAAGTCTCACTTCCCCCCGGTCAAAAGGGCCATCTGAAAAAAGTGTAAAATCCAGAAAGGCAGGACAGGCCATGGAGAACTGGGAGCCTTGTTATGCTGATGGGCGGGATGTAAATTGCCAACAGACACTCGGGTGAAGTGTATGGTGTTTCCTGAAACATCTAAAAAACAAAGCAACAGAGCCTAGGGCACTTCCACTTATGGTCCTATAGCTTAGGGAAATTAAAATCAAAAAGACACAGCCACCCCAATGTTTGGGACGCCTCTGTTTACAAGAACCTCGTTTACAGTACAAGTTCAACATCGCAGAAAGTGAAAAATGGATAAAGAAGTTGTGCTATTTACTTACAAAGCAATATCACTCAGCAATGAAATCTATGTCATCAGGCCCTTAGCAGCACAATGAGTGGATTCAGGTATGATGATTCTAACTGAAATAAGTCACACAGATAATGAAACATCATAAGATATCAGTAATACACGGAATGTAAACTTGGCTACACAGGAACTGAATTACAGAACAGAACAGGGTCTCAAATTTAGAAAACCAACTTATGCTTGCTTAAGGGTAAAGGTGAGTTGGGGTGCTGCATAAAACCAGAGATTGAAATGAGCACAGATAAAGTTCCTTAAGCCAAATATGGAATAGACAAGAGCTACTCCTTGCTCAACGAAATGGACTCAACACCCCAAATTAAACGCCTAACAATGTACCTGACTTGTAAGTATCTTAAAACCTATGGATTGCTATGTCTCCGAAAGAGAATCAAGCATGTGTACAGGGGCATAAACGCAGCAGTGATAGGATTGGAGAGGTTTGGTGAGCAAATGAAGACCCTTTGAAATCATATTGCATGGTACCCATTCCACGGGTTTCAACTACCCAGGTTTAAGGTATTCTTCCTTCAGCTAAAACATGCATGTGGAACCTAGAGTATGATCAACCATGTGATCGGGAGACGTGTTCAAATATGTCTCAGTTTTCCTCCCCTGGTACTCAGGTGCAACATTCCAGACGCTTTACTAACACTCTCCCCACTTGGAGAGTCAGTCCCTTTAACCTCCTGTTTGGCCCAGTTTGCAATTTCTGCGGAAGATGAACAGGAATAGGGAGAACCAATGAGAGACTAGCTGGAGGTGTCTGGACGGGCAAATTTAACTCTCATTTCCCACCAGGAAGAGGAATTAACCAAAGGCTCAGCGTGCCGTGCCGGAACCAGATTAGGGCCTAAAGAAATCCTGCGGTGTTGCGGCCAGCTCAAAAGAAAGCGAGTTGAAGAAAGGAGCTCAGGGGCACTGTAATTCTCAAACCTGCAGAGTTATAAATGACAGCTATCGTCCAAAAATATACTGAAGTAAGGCTGGCAAGAGGACTTGAAAGCGGGGCAGAATTGCAGGAAACCGATTTCAGGAGGTAGACTGGAATTGCATTGAAAGCATAGGAAAAGAGGCAGAACGTCCACAATGATGCACTTGGCCAAAAAGGGCGTATGCGTTTTTTCCTGAATATATTCAGGAAAAAACGCATACGCCCTTTTTGGCCAACCAAGCAAGCTTGCAAAGGAAATCTGCACTACAATGAAGTCTCACTTCCCCCCGGTCAAAAGGGCCATCTGAAAAAAGTGTAAAATCCAGAAAGGCAGGACAGGCCATGGAGAACTGGGAGCCTTGTTATGCTGATGGGCGGGATGTAAATTGCCAACAGACACTCGGGAGAAGTGTATGGTGTTTCCTGAAACATCTAAAAAACAAAGCAACAGAGCCTAGGGCACTTTCACTTATGGTCCTATAGCTTAGGGAAATTAAAATCAAAAAGACACAGCCACCCCAAAGTTTGGGACGCCTCTGTTTACAAGAACCTCGTTTACCGTACAAGTGCAATATCACAGAAAGTGAAAAATGGATAAAGAACTTGTGGTACTTACGTACAATGCAGTATCACTCAGCAATGAAATCTATGTCATCAGGCCCGTAGCAGCATAGTGAGTGGTTTCAGGTACGATGATTCTAACTGAAATAAGTCACACAGAAAAAGAAACATCATAAGATATCAGTAATACACGGAATGTAAACTTGGCTACACAGGAACTGAATTCCAAAACAGAACAGGGTCTCAAATTTAGAAAACCAACTTATGCTTGCTTAAGAGTAAAGGTGAGTTGGGGTGCTGCATAAAACCAGAGATTGAAATGAGCACAGATAAAGTTCCTTAAGCCAAATATGGAATAGACAAGAGCTACTCCTTGCTCAACGAAATGGACTCAACACCCCAAATTAAATGCCTAACAATGTACCTGACTAGTAAGTATCTTAAAACCTATGGATTGCTATGTCTCCGAAAGAGAATCAAGCATGTGTACAGGGGCATAAACGCAGCAGTGATAGGATTGGAGAGGTTTGGTGAGCAAATGAAGACCCTTTGAAGTCATATTGCATGGTACCCATTCCACGGGTTTCAACTACCCAGGTTTAAGGTATTCTTCCTTCAGCTAAAACATGCATGTGGAACCTAGAGTATGATCAACCATGTGATCGGGAGACGTGTTCAAATATGTCTCAGTTTTCGTACCCTGGTACTCGGGTGCAACATTCCAGACGCTTTACTAACACTCTCCCCACTTGGAGAGTCAGCGCCTTTAACCTCCTGTTTGGCCCAGTTTGCAATTTCTGCGGAAGATGAACAGGAATAGGGAGAACCAATGAGAGACTAGCTGGAGGTGTCTGGACGGGCAAATTTAACTCTCATTTCCCACCAGGAAGAGGAAATAACCAAAGGCTCAGCGTGCCGTGCCAGAACCAGATTAGAGCCTGAAGTCATCCTGCGGTGTCGCGGCCAGCTCAAAAGACAGCGAGTTGAAGAAAGGAGCTCAGGGGCACTGTAATTCACAAACCTGCAGAGTTATAAATGACAGCTATCGTCCAAAAATATACTGAAGTAAGGCTGCCAAGAGGACTTGAAAGCGGGGCAGAATTGCAGGAAACCGATTTCAGGAGGTAGACTGGAATTGCATTGAAAGCATAGGAAAAGAGGCAGAACGTCCACAATGATGCACTTGGCCAAAAAGTGCGTATGCGTTTTTTCCTGAATATATTCAGGAAAAAACGCATACGCCCTTTTTGGCCAACCAAGCAAGCTTGCAAAGGAAATCTGCACTACAATGAAGTCTCACTTCCCCCCGGTCAAAAGGGCCATCTGAAAAAAGTGTAAAATCCAGAAAGGCAGGACAGGCCATGGAGAACTGGGAGCCTTGTTATGCTGATGGGCGGGATGTAAATTGCCAACAGACACTCGGGTGAAGTGTATGGTGTTTCCTGAAACATCTAAAAAACAAAGCAACAGAGCCTAGGGCACTTCCACTTATGGTCCTATAGCTTAGGGAAATTAAAATCAAAAAGACACAGCCACCCCAATGTTTGGGACGCCTCTGTTTACAAGAACCTCGTTTACAGTACAAGTTCAACATCGCAGAAAGTGAAAAATGGATAAAGAAGTTGTGCTATTTACTTACAAAGCAATATCACTCAGCAATGAAATCTATGTCATCAGGCCCTTAGCAGCACAATGAGTGGATTCAGGTATGATGATTCTAACTGAAATAAGTCACACAGATAATGAAACATCATAAGATATCAGTAATACACGGAATGTAAACTTGGCTACACAGGAACTGAATTACAGAACAGAACAGGGTCTCAAATTTAGAAAACCAACTTATGCTTGCTTAAGGGTAAAGGTGAGTTGGGGTGCTGCATAAAACCAGAGATTGAAATGAGCACAGATAAAGTTCCTTAAGCCAAATATGGAATAGACAAGAGCTACTCCTTGCTCAACGAAATGGACTCAACACCGCATATTAAACGCCTAAGAATGTACCTGACTAGTAAGTATCTTAAAACCTATGGATTGCTATGTCTCCGAAAGAGAATCAAGCATGTGTACAGGGGCATAAACGCAGCAGTGATAGGATTGGAGAGGTTCGGTGAGCAAATGAAGACCCTTTGAAGTCATATTGCATGGTACCCATTCCACGGGTTTCAACTACCAAGGTTTAAGGTATTCTTCCTTCAGCTAAAATATGCATGTGGAACCCAGAGTATGATCAACGGTGTGAACGGGAGACGTGTTCAAATATGTCTCAGTTTTCCTCCCCTGGTACTCGGGTGCATCATTCTAGACACTTTACTAACACTCTCCCCACTTGGAGAGTCAGCGCCTTTAACCTCCTGTTTGGCCCAGTTTGCAATTTCTGCGGAAGATGAACAGGAAAAGGAAAAACCAATGAGAGACTAGCGGGAGGTGTCTGGACGGGCAAATTTAACTCTTATTTCCCACCAGGAAGAGGAAATAACCAAAGGCTCAGCGTGCCGTGCCAGAACCAGATTAGGGCCTGAAGCCATCCTGCGGTTTTGCGGCCAGCTCACAAGAAAGCGAGTTGAAGAAAGGAGCTCAGGGGCACTGTAATTCACAAACCTGCAGAGTTATAAATGACAGCTATTGTCCAAAAATATACTAAAGTAAGCCTGCCAAGAGGATTTGAAAGCAGGGCAGAATTGGAGGAAACCGATTTCAGGAGGTAGACTGGAATTGCATTGAAAGCATAGGAAAAGAGGCAGAACGTCCACAATGATGCACTTCGCCAAAAAGGGCGTATGCGTTTTTTCCTGAATATATTCAGGAAAAAACGCATACGCCCTTTTTGGCCAACCAAGCAAGCTTGCAAAGGAAATCTGCACTACAATGAAGTCTCACTTCCCCCCGGTCAAAAGGGCCATCTGAAAAAAGTGTAAAATCCAGAAAGGCAGGACAGGCCATGGAGAACTGGGAGCCTTGTTATGCTGATGGGCGGGATGAAAATTGCCAACAGACACTCGGGAGAAGTGTATGGTGTTTCCTGAAACATCTAAAAAACAAAGCAACAGAGCCTAGGGCACTTCCACTTATGGTCCTATAGCTTAGGGAAATTAAAATCAAAAAGACACAGCCACACCAAAGTTTGGGACGCCTCTGTTTACAAGAACCTCGTTTACAGTAGAAGTTCAACATCACAGAAAGTGAAAAATGGATAAAGAAGTTGTGGTATTTACTTACAAAGCAATATCACTCAGCAATGAAATCTATGACATCAGGCCCTTAGGAGCACAATGAGTGGATTCAGGTATGATGATTCTAACTGAAATAAGTCACACAGAAAAAGAAACATCATAAGATATCAGTAATACACGGAATGTAAACTTGGCTACACAGGAACTGAATTACAGAACAGAACAGGGTCTCAAATTTAGAAAACCAACTTATGCTTGCTTAAGGGGAAAGGTGAGTTGGGGTGCTGCATAAAACCAGAGATTGAAATGAGCACAGATAAAGTTCCTTAAGCCAAATATGGAATAGACAAGAGCTACTCCTTGCTCAACGAAATGGACTCAACAACCCAAATTAAACGCCTAAGAATGTACCTGACTAGTAAGTATCTTAAAACCTATGGATTGCTATGTCTCCATAAGAGAATCAAGCGTGTGTACAGGGGCATAAACGCAGCAGTGATAGGATTGGAGAGGTTCGGTGAGCAAATGAAGACCCTTTGAAGTCATATTGCATGGTACCCATTCCACGGGTTTCAACTACCCAGGTTTAAGGTATTCTTCCTTCAGCTAAAACATGCATGTGGGACCCAGAGTATGATCAACGGTGTGAACGGGAGACATGTTCAATTATGTCTCAGTTTTCCTCCCCTGGTACTCGGGTGCAACATTCCAGACGCTTTACTAACACTCTCCCCACTTGGAGAGTCAGCGCCTTTAACCTCCTGTTTGGCCCAGTTTGCAATTTCTGCGGAAGATGAACAGGAATAGCGAGAACCAATGAGAGACTAGCTGGAGGTGTCTGGACGGGCAAATTTAACTCTCATTTCCCACCAGGAAGAGGAAATAACCAAAGGCTCAGCGTGCCGTGCCGGAACCAGATTAGGGCCTGAAGCCATCCTGCGGTGTTGCGGCCAGCTCACAAGAAAGCGAGTTGAAGAAAGGAGCTCAGGGGCACTGTAATTCACAAACCTGCAGAGTTATAAATGACAGCTATCGTCCAAAAATATACTGAAGTAAGGCTGCCAAGAGGACTTGAAAGCGCGGCAGAATTGCAGGAAACCGATTTCAGGAGGTAGACTGGAATTGCATTGAAAGCATAGGAAAAGAGGCAGAACGTCCACAATGATGCACTTGGCCAAAAAGGGCGTATGCGTTTTTTCCTGAATATATTCAGGAAAAAACGCATACGCGCTTTTTGGCCAACCAAGCAAGCTTGCAAAGGAAATCTGCACTACAATGAAGTCTCACTTCCCCCCGGTCAAAAGGGCCATCTGAAAAAAGTGTAAAATCCAGAAAGGCAGGACAGGCCATGGAGAACTGGGAGCCTTGTTATGCTGATGGGTGGGATGTAAATTGCCAACAGACACTCGGGAGAAGTGTATGGTGTTTCCTGAAACATCTAAAAAACAAAGCAACAGAGCCTAGGGCAATTCCACTTATGGTCCTATAGCTTAGGGAAATTAAAATCAAAAAGACACAGCCACCCCAAAATTTGGGACGCCTCTGTTTACAAGAACTTCGTTTACAGTACATGTTCAACATCACAGAAAGTGAAAAATGGATAAAGAACTTGTGGTACTTACGTACAATGCAGTATCACTCAGCAATGAATTCTATGTCATCAGGCCCGTAGCAGCATAATGAGTGGTTTCAGGTACGATGATTCTAACTGAAATAAGTCACACAGAAAAAGAAACATCATAAGATATCACTAATACACGGAATGTAAACTTGACTACACAGGAACTGAATTCCAAAACAGAACAGGGTCTCAAATTTAGAAAACCAACTTATGCTTGCTTAAGGGGAAAGGTGAGTTGGGATGCTGCAAAAAACTAGAGATTTAAATGAGCACAGATAAAGTTCCTTAAGCCAAATATGGAATAGACAAGAGCTACTCCTTGCTCAACGAAATGGACTCAACACCCCATATTAAACGCCTAAGAATGTACCTGAGTAGTAAGTATCTTAAAACCTATGGATTGCTATGTCTCCAAAAGAGAATCAAGCGTGTGTACATTGGCATAAACGCAGCAGTGATAGGATTGGAGAGGTTCGGTGAGCAAATGAAGACCCTTTGAAGTCATATTGCATGGTACCCATTACACGGGTTTCAACTACCCAGGTTTAAGGTATTCTTCCTTCAGCTAAAACATGCATGTGGGACCCAGAGTATGATCAACGGTGTGAACGGGAGACGTGTTCAAATATGTCTCAGTTTTCCTCCCCTGGTACTCGGGTGCAACATTCCAGACGCTTTACTAACACTCTCCCCACTTGGAGAGTCAGCGCCTTTAACCTCCTGTTTGGCCCAGTTTGCAATTTCTGCGGAAGATGAACAGGAGTAGCGAGAACCAATGAGAGACTAGCTGGAGGTGTCTGGACGGGCAAATTTAACTCTCATTTCCTACCAGGAAGAGGAAATAACCAAAGGCTCAGCGTGCCGTGCCGGAACCAGATTAGGGCCTGAAGCCATCCTGCGGTGTTGCGGCCAGCTCACAAGAAAGCGAGTTGAAGAAAGGAGCTCAGGGGCACTGTAATTCACAAACCTGCAGAGTTATAAATGACAGCTATCGTCCAAAAATATACTGAAGTAAGGCTGCCAAGAGGACTTGAAAGCGGGGCAGAATTGCAGGAAACCGATTTCAGGAGGTAGACTGGAATTGCATTGAAAGCATAGGAAAAGAGGCAGAACGTCCATAATGATGCACTTGGCCAAAAAGTGCGTATGCGTTTTTTCCTAAATATATTCAAGAAAAAACGCATACGACCTTTTTGGCCAACGAAGCAAACTTGCAAAGGAAATCTGCACTACAATGAAGTCTCACTTCCCCCCGGTCAAAAGGGCCATCTGAAAGAAGTGTAAAATCCAGAAAGGCAGGACAGGCCATGGAGAACTGGGAGCCTTGTTATGCTGATGGGCGGGATGTAAATTGCCAACAGACACTCGGGAGAAGTGTATGGTGTTTCCTGAAACATCTAAAAAACAAAGCAACAGAGCCTAGGGCACTTCCACTTATGGTCCTATAGCTTAGGGAAATTAAAATCAAAAAGACACAGCCACCCCAAAGTTTGGGACGCCTCTGTTTACAAGAACCTCGTTTACAGTACAAGTGCAATATCACAGAAAGTGAAAAATAGATAAAGAAGTTGTGGTATTTACTTACAAAGCAATATCACTCAGCAATGAAATCTATGTCATCAGGCCCTTAGCAGCACAATGAGTGGATTCAGGTATGATGATTCTAATTGAAATAAGTCCCACAGAAAAAGAAACATCATAAGATATCAGTAATACACGGAATGTAAACTTGGCTACACAGGAACTGAATTACAGAACAGAACAGGTTCTCAAATTTAGAAAACCAACTTATGCTTGCTTAAGGGTAAAGGTGAGTTGGGTTGCTGCATAAAACCAGAGATTGAAATGAGCACAGATAAAGTTCCTTAAGCCAAATATGGAATAGACAAGAGCTACTCCTTGCTCAACGAAATGGACTCAACACCGCATATTAAACGCCTAAGAATGTACCTGACTAGTAAGTATCTTAAAACCTATGGATTGCTATGTCTCCAAAAGAGAATCAAGCATGTGTACAGGGGCATAAACGCAGCAGTGATAGGATTGGAGAGGTTCGGTGAGCAAACGAAGACCCTTTGAAGTCATATTGCATGGTACCCATTCCACGGGTTTCAACTACACAGGTTTAAGGTATTCTTCCTTCAGCTAAAACATGCATGTGGAACCCAGAGTATGATCAACCATGTGAGCGGGAGACGTGTTCAAATATATCTCAGTTTTCGTACCCTGGTACTTCAGTGCAACATTCCAGACGCTTTACTAACACTCTCCCGACTTGGAGAGTCAGTCCCTTTAACCTCCTGTTTGGCCCAGTTTGCAATTTCTGTGGAAGATGAACAGGAATAGCGAGAACCAATGAGAGACTAGCTGGAGGTGTCTGGACGGGCAAATTTAACTCTCATTTCCCACCAGGAAGAGGAATTAACCAAAGGCTCAGCGTGCCGTGCAAAAACCAGATTAGGGCCTGAAGCCATCCTGCGGTGTTGCGGCCAGCTCAAAAGAAAGCGAGTTGAAGAAAGGAGCTCAGGGGCACTGTAATTCACAAACCTGCAGAGTTATAAATGACAGCTATCGTCCAAAAATAGACTGAAGTAAGGCTGCCAAGAGGACTTGAAAGCGGGGCAGAATTGCAGGAAACCGATTTCAGGAGGTAGACTGGAATTGCATTGAAAGCATAGGAAAAGAGGCAGAACGTCCACAATGATGCACTTGGCCAAAAAGGGCGTATGCGTTTTTTCCTGAATATATTCAGGAAAAAACGCATACGCCCTTTTTGGCCAACCAAGCAAGCTTGCAAAGGAAATCTGCACTACAATGAAGTCTCACTTCCCCCCGGTCAAAAGGGCCATCTGAAAAAAGTGTAAAATCCAGAAAGGCAGGACAGGCCATGGAGAACTGGGAGCCTTGTTATGCTGATGGGCGGGATGTAAATTGCCAACAGACACTCGGGAGAAGTGTATGGTGTTTCCTGAAACATCTAAAAAACAAAGCAACAGAGCCTAGGGCAATTCCACTTATGGTCCTATAGCTTAGGGAAATTAAAATCAAAAAGACACAGCCACCCTAATGTTTGGGACTCCTCTGTTTACAAGAACCTCGTTTACCGTACAAGTGCAATATCACAGAAAGTGAAAAATGGATAAAGAACTTGTGGTACTTACGTACAATGCAGTATCACTCAGCAATGAAATCTATGTCATCAGGCCCATAGCAGCATAATGAGTGGATTCAGGTACGATGATTCTAACTGAAATAAGTCACACAGAAAAAGAAACATCATAAGATATCAGTAATACACGGAATGTAAACTTGGCTACACAGGAACTGAATTCCAAAACAGAACAGGGTCTCAAATTTAGAAAACCAACTTATGCTTGCTTAAGAGTAAAGGTGAGTTGGGGTGCTGCATAAAACCAGAGATTGAAATGAGCACAGATAAAGTTCCTTAAGCCAAATATGGAATAGACAAGAGCTACTCCTTGCTCAACGAAATGGACTCAACACCCCAAATTAAACGCCTAACAATGTACCTGACTTGTAAGTATCTTAAAACCTATGGATTGCTATGTCTCCGAAAGAGAATCAAGCATGTGTACAGGGGCATAAACGCAGCAGTGATAGGATTGGAGAGGTTTGGTGAGCAAATGAAGACCCTTTGAAATCATATTGCATGGTACCCATTCCACGGGTTTCAACTACCCAGGTTTAAGGTATTCTTCCTTCAGCTAAAACATGCATGTGGAACCTAGAGTATGATCAACCATGTGATCGGGAGACGTGTTCAAATATGTCTCAGTTTTCCTCCCCTGGTACTCAGGTGCAACATTCCAGACGCTTTACTAACACTCTCCCCACTTGGAGAGTCAGTCCCTTTAACCTCCTGTTTGGCCCAGTTTGCAATTTCTGCGGAAGATGAACAGGAATAGGGAGAACCAATGAGAGACTAGCTGGAGGTGTCTGGACGGGCAAATTTAACTCTCATTTCCCACCAGGAAGAGGAATTAACCAAAGGCTCAGCGTGCCGTGCCGGAACCAGATTAGGGCCTGAAGAAATCCTGCGGTGTTGCGGCCAGGTCACAAGAAAGCGAGTTGAAGAAAGGACCTCAGGGGCACTGTAATTCACAAACCTGCAGAGTTATAAATGACAGCTATCGTCCAAAAATATACTGAAGTAAGGCTGGCAAGAGGACTTGAAAGCGGGGCAGAATTGCAGGAAACCGATTTCAGGAGGTAGACTGGAATTGCATTGAAAGCATAGGAAAAGAGGCAGAACGTCCACAATGATGCACTTGGCCAAAAAGGGCGTATGCGTTTTTTCCTGAATATATTCAGGAAAAAACGCATACGCCCTTTTTGGCCAACCAAGCAAGCTTGCAAAGGAAATCTGCACTACAATGAAGTCTCACTTCCCCCCGGTCAAAAGGGCCATCTGAAAAAAGTGTAAAATCCAGAAAGGCAGGACAGGCCATGGAGAACTGGGAGCCTTGTTATGCTGATGGGCGGGATGTAAATTGCCAACAGACACTCAGGAGAAGTGTATGGTGTTTCCTGAAACATCTAAAAAACAAAGCAACAGAGCCTAGGGCACTTTCACTTATGGTCCTATAGCTTAGGGAAATTAAAATCAAAAAGACACAGCCACCCCAAAGTTTGGGACGCCTCTGTTTACAAGAACCTCGTTTACCGTACAAGTGCAATATCACAGAAAGTGAAAAATGGATAAAGAACTTGTGGTACTTACGTACAATGCAGTATCACTCAGCAATGAAATCTATGTCATCAGGCCCGTAGCAGCATAATGAGTGGTTTCAGGTATGATGATTCTAACTGAAATAAGTCACACAGAAAAAGAAACATCATAAGATATCAGTAATACACGGAATGTAAACTTGGCTACACAGGAACTGAATTCCAAAACAGAACAGGGTCTCAAATTTAGAAAACCAACTTATGCTTGCTTAAGAGTAAAGGTGAGTTGGGGTGCTGCATAAAACCAGAGATTGAAATGAGCACAGATAAAGTTCCTTAAGCCAAATATGGAATAGACAAGAGCTACTCCTTGCTCAACGAAATGGACTCAACACCCCAAATTAAACGCCTAACAATGTACCTGACTAGTAAGTATCTTAAAACCTATGGATTGCTATGTCTCCGAAAGAGAATCAAGCATGTGTACAGGGGCATAAACGCAGCAGTGATAGGATTGGAGAGGTTTGGTGAGCAAATGAAGACCCTTTGAAGTCATATTGCATGGTACCCATTCCACGGGTTTCAACTACCCAGGTTTAAGGTATTCTTCCTTCAGCTAAAACATGCATGTGGAACCTAGAGTATGATCAACCATGTGATCGGGAGACGTGTTCAAATATGTCTCAGTTTTCCTCCCCTGGTACTCGGGTGCAACATTCCAGACGCTTTACTAACACTCTCCCCACTTGGAGAGTCAGCGCCTTTAACCTCCTGTTTGGCCCAGTTTGCAATTTCTGCGGAAGATGAACAGGAATAGGGAGAACCAATGAGAGACTAGCTGGAGGTGTCTGGACGGGCAAATTTAACTCTCATTTCCCACCAGGAAGAGGAAATAACCAAAGGCTCAGCGTGCCGTGCCAGAACCAGATTAGAGCCTGAAGTCATCCTGCGGTGTCGCGGCCAGCTCAAAAGACAGCGAGTTGAAGAAAGGAGCTCAGGGGCACTGTAATTCACAAACCTGCAGAGTTATAAATGACAGCTATCGTCCAAAAATATACTGAAGTAAGGCTGCCAAGAGGACTTGAAAGCGGGGCAGAATTGCAGGAAACCGATTTCAGGAGGTAGACTGGAATTGCATTGAAAGCATAGGAAAAGAGGCAGAACGTCCACAATGATGCACTTGGCCAAAAAGTGCGTATGCGTTTTTTCCTGAATATATTCAGGAAAAAACGCATACGCCCTTTTTGGCCAACCAAGCAAGCTTGCAAAGGAAATCTGCACTACAATGAAGTCTCACTTCCCCCCGGTCAAAAGGGCCATCTGAAAAAAGTGTAAAATCCAGAAAGGCAGGACAGGCCATGGAGAACTGGGAGCCTTGTTATGCTGATGGGCGGGATGTAAATTGCCAACAGACACTCGGGTGAAGTGTATGGTGTTTCCTGAAACATCTAAAAAACAAAGCAACAGAGCCTAGGGCACTTCCACTTATGGTCCTATAGCTTAGGGAAATTAAAATCAAAAAGACACAGCCACCCCAATGTTTGGGACGCCTCTGTTTACAAGAACCTCGTTTACAGTACAAGTTCAACATCGCAGAAAGTGAAAAATGGATAAAGAAGTTGTGCTATTTACTTACAAAGCAATATCACTCAGCAATGAAATCTATGTCATCAGGCCCTTAGCAGCACAATGAGTGGATTCAGGTATGATGATTCTAACTGAAATAAGTCACACAGATAATGAAACATCATAAGATATCAGTAATACACGGAATGTAAACTTGGCTACACAGGAACTGAATTACAGAACAGAACAGGGTCTCAAATTTAGAAAACCAACTTATGCTTGCTTAAGGGTAAAGGTGAGTTGGGGTGCTGCATAAAACCAGAGATTGAAATGAGCACAGATAAAGTTCCTTAAGCCAAATATGGAATAGACAAGAGCTACTCCTTGCTCAACGAAATGGACTCAACACCGCATATTAAACGCCTAAGAATGTACCTGACTAGTAAGTATCTTAAAACCTATGGATTGCTATGTCTCCGAAAGAGAATCAAGCATGTGTACAGGGGCATAAACGCAGCAGTGATAGGATTGGAGAGGTTCGGTGAGCAAATGAAGACCCTTTGAAGTCATATTGCATGGTACCCATTCCACGGGTTTCAACTACCAAGGTTTAAGGTATTCTTCCTTCAGCTAAAACATGCATGTGGAACCCAGAGTATGATCAAGCGTGTGAACGGGAGACGTGTTCAAATATGTCTCAGTTTTCCTCCCCTGGTACTCGGGTGCATCATTCTAGACACTTTACTAACACTCTCCCCACTTGGAGAGTCAGCGCCTTTAACCTCCTGTTTGGCCCAGTTTGCAATTTCTGCGGAAGATGAACAGGAAAAGGAAAAACCAATGAGAGACTAGCGGGAGGTGTCTGGACGGGCAAATTTAACTCTTATTTCCCACCAGGAAGAGGAAATAACCAAAGGCTCAGCGTGCCGAGCCAGAACCAGATTAGGGCCTGAAGCCATCCTGCGGTTTTGCGGCCAGCTCACAAGAAAGCGAGTTGAAGAAAGGAGCTCAGGGGCACTGTAATTCACAAACCTGCAGAGTTATAAATGACAGCTATTGTCCAAAAATATACTAAAGTAAGCCTGCCAAGAGGATTTGAAAGCAGGGCAGAATTGGAGGAAACCGATTTCAGGAGGTAGACTGGAATTGCATTGAAAGCATAGGAAAAGAGGCAGAACGTCCACAATGATGCACTTCGCCAAAAAGGGCGTATGCGTTTTTTCCTGAATATATTCAGGAAAAAACGCATACGCCCTTTTTGGCCAACCAAGCAAGCTTGCAAAGGAAATCTGCACTACAATGAAGTCTCACTTACCCCCGGTCAAAAGGGCCATCTGAAAAAAGTGTAAAATCCAGAAAGGCAGGACAGGCCATGGAGAACTGGGAGCCTTGTTATGCTGATGGGCGGGATGAAAATTGCCAACAGACACTCGGGAGAAGTGTATGGTGTTTCCTGAAACATCTAAAAAACAAAGCAACAGAGCCTAGGGCACTTCCACTTATGGTCCTATAGCTTAGGGAAATTAAAATCAAAAAGACACAGCCACCCCAAAGTTTGGGACGCCTCTGTTTACAAGAACCTCGTTTGCAGTACAAGTTCAACATCGCAGAAAGTGAAAAATGGATAAAGAAGATGTGGTATTTACTTACAAAGCAATATCACTCAGCAATGAAATCTATGTCATCAGGCCCTTAGCAGCACAATGAGTGGATTCAGGTATGATGATTCTAACTAAAATAAGTCACACAGAAAAAGAAACATCATAAGATATCAGTAATACACGGAATGTAAACTTGGCTACACAGGAACTGAATTACAGAACAGAACAGGGTCTCAAATTTAGAAAACCAACTTATGCTTGCTTAAGGGGAAAGGTGAGTTGGGGTGCTGCATAAAACCAGAGATTGAAATGAGCACAGATAAAGTTCCTTAAGCCAAATATGGAATAGACAAGAGCTACTCCTTGCTCAACGAAATGGACTCAACAACCCAAATTAAACGCCTAAGAATGTACCTGACTAGTAAGTATCTTAAAACCTATGGATTGCTATGTCTCCATAAGAGAATCAAGCGTGTGTACAGGGGCATAAACGCAGCAGTGATAGGATTGGAGAGGTTCGGTGAGCAAATGAAGACCCTTTGAAGTCATATTGCATGGTACCCATTCCACGGGTTTCAACTACCCAGGTTTAAGGTATTCTTCCTTCAGCTAAAACATGCATGTGGGACCCAGAGTATGATCAACGGTGTGAACGGGAGACATGTTCAATTATGTCTCAGTTTTCCTCCCCTGGTACTCGGGTGCAACATTCCAGACGCTTTACTAACACTCTCCCCACTTGGAGAGTCAGCGCCTTTAACCTCCTGTTTGGCCCAGTTTGCAATTTCTGCGGAAGATGAACAGGAATAGCGAGAACCAATGAGAGACTAGCTGGAGGTGTCTGGACGGGCAAATTTAACTCTCATTTCCCACCAGGAAGAGGAAATAACCAAAGGCTCAGCGTGCCGTGCCGGAACCAGATTAGGGCCTGAAGCCATCCTGCGGTGTTGCGGCCAGCTCACAAGAAAGCGAGTTGAAGAAAGGAGCTCAGGGGCACTGTAATTCACAAACCTGCAGAGTTATAAATGACAGCTATCGTCCAAAAATATACTGAAGTAAGGCTGCCAAGAGGACTTGAAAGCGCGGCAGAATTGCAGGAAACCGATTTCAGGAGGTAGACTGGAATTGCATTGAAAGCATAGGAAAAGAGGCAGAACGTCCACAATGATGCACTTGGCCAAAAAGGGCGTATGCGTTTTTTCCTGAATATATTCAGGAAAAAACGCATACGCGCTTTTTGGCCAACCAAGCAAGCTTGCAAAGGAAATCTGCACTACAATGAAGTCTCACTTCCCCCCGGTCAAAAGGGCCATCTGAAAAAAGTGTAAAATCCAGAAAGGCAGGACAGGCCATGGAGAACTGGGAGCCTTGTTATGCTGATGGGTGGGATGTAAATTGCCAACAGACACTCGGGAGAAGTGTATGGTGTTTCCTGAAACATCTAAAAAACAAAGCAACAGAGCCTAGGGCAATTCCACTTATGGTCCTATAGCTTAGGGAAATTAAAATCAAAAAGACACAGCCACCCCAAAATTTGGGACGCCTCTGTTTACAATAACTTCGTTTACAGTACAAGTTCAACATCACAGAAAGTGAAAAATGGATAAAGAACTTGTGGTACTTACGTACAATGCAGTATCACTCAGCAATGAATTCTATGTCATCAGGCCCGTAGCAGCATAATGAGTGGTTTCAGGTACGATGATTCTAACTGAAATAAGTCACACAGAAAAAGAAACATCATAAGATATCACTAATACACGGAATGTAAACTTGACTACACAGGAACTGAATTCCAAAACAGAACAGGGTCTCAAATTTAGAAAACCAACTTATGCTTGCTTAAGGGGAAAGGTGAGTTGGGATGCTGCAAAAAACTAGAGATTTAAATGAGCACAGATAAAGTTCCTTAAGCCAAATATGGAATAGACAAGAGCTACTCCTTGCTCAACGAAATGGACTCAACACCCCATATTAAACGCCTAAGAATGTACCTGAGTAGTAAGTATCTTAAAACCTATGGATTGCTATGTCTCCAAAAGAGAATCAAGCGTGTGTACATTGGCATAAACGCAGCAGTGATAGGATTGGAGAGGTTCGGTGAGCAAATGAAGACCCTTTGAAGTCATATTGCATGGTACCCATTACACGGGTTTCAACTACCCAGGTTTAAGGTATTCTTCCTTCAGCTAAAACATGCATGTGGGACCCAGAGTATGATCAACGGTGTGAACGGGAGACGTGTTCAAATATGTCTCAGTTTTCCTCCCCTGGTACTCGGGTGCAACATTCCAGACGCTTTACTAACACTCTCCCCACTTGGAGAGTCAGCGCCTTTAACCTCCTGTTTGGCCCAGTTTGCAATTTCTGCGGAAGATGAACAGGAGTAGCGAGAACCAATGAGAGACTAGCTGGAGGTGTCTGGACGGGCAAATTTAACTCTCATTTCCTACCAGGAAGAGGAAATAACCAAAGGCTCAGCGTGCCGTGCCGGAACCAGATTAGGGCCTGAAGCCATCCTGCGGTGTTGCGGCCAGCTCACAAGAAAGCGAGTTGAAGAAAGGAGCTCAGGGGCACTGTAATTCACAAACCTGCAGAGTTATAAATGACAGCTATCGTCCAAAAATATACTGAAGTAAGGCTGCCAAGAGGACTTGAAAGCGGGGCAGAATTGCAGGAAACCGATTTCAGGAGGTAGACTGGAATTGCATTGAAAGCATAGGAAAAGAGGCAGAACGTCCATAATGATGCACTTGGCCAAAAAGTGCGTATGCGTTTTTTCCTAAATATATTCAAGAAAAAACGCATACGACCTTTTTGGCCAACGAAGCAAACTTGCAAAGGAAATCTGCACTACAATGAAGTCTCACTTCCCCCCGGTCAAAAGGGCCATCTGAAAGAAGTGTAAAATCCAGAAAGGCAGGACAGGCCATGGAGAACTGGGAGCCTTGTTATGCTGATGGGCGGGATGTAAATTGCCAACAGACACTCGGGAGAAGTGTATGGTGTTTCCTGAAACATCTAAAAAACAAAGCAACAGAGCCTAGGGCACTTCCACTTATGGTCCTATAGCTTAGGGAAATTAAAATCAAAAAGACACAGCCACCCCAAAGTTTGGGACGCCTCTGTTTACAAGAACCTCGTTTACAGTACAAGTGCAATATCACAGAAAGTGAAAAATAGATAAAGAAGTTGTGGTATTTACTTACAAAGCAATATCACTCAGCAATGAAATCTATGTCATCAGGCCCTTAGCAGCACAATGAGTGGATTCAGGTATGATGATTCTAATTGAAATAAGTCCCACAGAAAAAGAAACATCATAAGATATCAGTAATACACGGAATGTAAACTTGGCTACACAGGAACTGAATTACAGAACAGAACAGGTTCTCAAATTTAGAAAACCAACTTATGCTTGCTTAAGGGTAAAGGTGAGTTGGGTTGCTGCATAAAACCAGAGATTGAAATGAGCACAGATAAAGTTCCTTAAGCCAAATATGGAATAGACAAGAGCTACTCCTTGCTCAACGAAATGGACTCAACACCGCATATTAAACGCCTAAGAATGTACCTGACTAGTAAGTATCTTAAAACCTATGGATTGCTATGTCTCCAAAAGAGAATCAAGCATGTGTACAGGGGCATAAACGCAGCAGTGATAGGATTGGAGAGGTTCGGTGAGCAAACGAAGACCCTTTGAAGTCATATTGCATGGTACCCATTCCACGGGTTTCAACTACACAGGTTTAAGGTATTCTTCCTTCAGCTAAAACATGCATGTGGAACCCAGAGTATGATCAACCATGTGAGCGGGAGACGTGTTCAAATATATCTCAGTTTTCGTACCCTGGTACTTCAGTGCAACATTCCAGACGCTTTACTAACACTCTCCCGACTTGGAGAGTCAGTCCCTTTAACCTCCTGTTTGGCCCAGTTTGCAATTTCTGTGGAAGATGAACAGGAATAGCGAGAACCAATGAGAGACTAGCTGGAGGTGTCTGGACGGGCAAATTTAACTCTCATTTCCCACCAGGAAGAGGAATTAACCAAAGGCTCAGCGTGCCGTGCAAAAACCAGATTAGGGCCTGAAGCCATCCTGCGGTGTTGCGGCCAGCTCAAAAGAAAGCGAGTTGAAGAAAGGAGCTCAGGGGCACTGTAATTCACAAACCTGCAGAGTTATAAATGACAGCTATCGTCCAAAAATAGACTGAAGTAAGGCTGCCAAGAGGACTTGAAAGCGGGGCAGAATTGCAGGAAACCGATTTCAGGAGGTAGACTGGAATTGCATTGAAAGCATAGGAAAAGAGGCAGAACGTCCACAATGATGCACTTGGCCAAAAAGGGCGTATGCGTTTTTTCCTGAATATATTCAGGAAAAAACGCATACGCCCTTTTTGGCCAACCAAGCAAGCTTGCAAAGGAAATCTGCACTACAATGAAGTCTCACTTCCCCCCGGTCAAAAGGGCCATCTGAAAAAAGTGTAAAATCCAGAAAGGCAGGACAGGCCATGGAGAACTGGGAGCCTTGTTATGCTGATGGGCGGGATGTAAATTGCCAACAGACACTCGGGAGAAGTGTATGGTGTTTCCTGAAACATCTAAAAAACAAAGCAACAGAGCCTAGGGCAATTCCACTTATGGTCCTATAGCTTAGGGAAATTAAAATCAAAAAGACACAGCCACCCTAATATTTGGGACTCCTCTGTTTACAAGAACCTCGTTTACCGTACAAGTGCAATATCACAGAAAGTGAAAAATGGATAAAGAACTTGTGGTACTTACGTACAATGCAGTATCACTCAGCAATGAAATCTATGTCATCAGGCCCATAGCAGCATAATGAGTGGATTCAGGTACGATGATTCTAACTGAAATAAGTCACACAGAAAAAGAAACATCATAAGATATCAGTAATACACGGAATGTAAACTTGGCTACACAGGAACTGAATTCCAAAACAGAACAGGGTCTCAAATTTAGAAAACCAACTTATGCTTGCTTAAGAGTAAAGGTGAGTTGGGGTGCTGCATAAAACCAGAGATTGAAATGAGCACAGATAAAGTTCCTTAAGCCAAATATGGAATAGACAAGAGCTACTCCTTGCTCAACGAAATGGACTCAACACCCCAAATTAAACGCCTAACAATGTACCTGACTTGTAAGTATCTTAAAACCTATGGATTGCTATGTCTCCGAAAGAGAATCAAGCATGTGTACAGGGGCATAAACGCAGCAGTGATAGGATTGGAGAGGTTTGGTGAGCAAATGAAGACCCTTTGAAATCATATTGCATGGTACCCATTCCACGGGTTTCAACTACCCAGGTTTAAGGTATTCTTCCTTCAGCTAAAACATGCATGTGGAACCTAGAGTATGATCAACCATGTGATCGGGAGACGTGTTCAAATATGTCTCAGTTTTCCTCCCCTGGTACTCAGGTGCAACATTCCAGACGCTTTACTAACACTCTCCCCACTTGGAGAGTCAGTCCCTTTAACCTCCTGTTTGGCCCAGTTTGCAATTTCTGCGGAAGATGAACAGGAATAGGGAGAACCAATGAGAGACTAGCTGGAGGTGTCTGGACGGGCAAATTTAACTCTCATTTCCCACCAGGAAGAGGAATTAACCAAAGGCTCAGCGTGCCGTGCCGGAACCAGATTAGGGCCTGAAGAAATCCTGCGGTGTTGCGGCCAGGTCACAAGAAAGCGAGTTGAAGAAAGGACCTCAGGGGCACTGTAATTCACAAACCTGCAGAGTTATAAATGACAGCTATCGTCCAAAAATATACTGAAGTAAGGCTGGCAAGAGGACTTGAAAGCGGGGCAGAATTGCAGGAAACCGATTTCAGGAGGTAGACTGGAATTGCATTGAAAGCATAGGAAAAGAGGCAGAACGTCCACAATGATGCACTTGGCCAAAAAGGGCGTATGCGTTTTTTCCTGAATATATTCAGGAAAAAACGCATACGCCCTTTTTGGCCAACCAAGCAAGCTTGCAAAGGAAATCTGCACTACAATGAAGTCTCACTTCCCCCCGGTCAAAAGGGCCATCTGAAAAAAGTGTAAAATCCAGAAAGGCAGGACAGGCCATGGAGAACTGGGAGCCTTGTTATGCTGATGGGCGGGATGTAAATTGCCAACAGACACTCAGGAGAAGTGTATGGTGTTTCCTGAAACATCTAAAAAACAAAGCAACAGAGCCTAGGGCACTTTCACTTATGGTCCTATAGCTTAGGGAAATTAAAATCAAAAAGACACAGCCACCCCAAAGTTTGGGACGCCTCTGTTTACAAGAACCTCGTTTACCGTACAAGTGCAATATCACAGAAAGTGAAAAATGGATAAAGAACTTGTGGTACTTACGTACAATGCAGTATCACTCAGCAATGAAATCTATGTCATCAGGCCCGTAGCAGCATAATGAGTGGTTTCAGGTATGATGATTCTAACTGAAATAAGTCACACAGAAAAAGAAACATCATAAGATATCAGTAATACACGGAATGTAAACTTGGCTACACAGGAACTGAATTCCAAAACAGAACAGGGTCTCAAATTTAGAAAACCAACTTATGCTTGCTTAAGAGTAAAGGTGAGTTGGGGTGCTGCATAAAACCAGAGATTGAAATGAGCACAGATAAAGTTCCTTAAGCCAAATATGGAATAGACAAGAGCTACTCCTTGCTCAACGAAATGGACTCAACACCCCAAATTAAACGCCTAACAATGTACCTGACTAGTAAGTATCTTAAAACCTATGGATTGCTATGTCTCCGAAAGAGAATCAAGCATGTGTACAGGGGCATAAACGCAGCAGTGATAGGATTGGAGAGGTTTGGTGAGCAAATGAAGACCCTTTGAAGTCATATTGCATGGTACCCATTCCACGGGTTTCAACTACCCAGGTTTAAGGTATTCTTCCTTCAGCTAAAACATGCATGTGGAACCTAGAGTATGATCAACCATGTGATCGGGAGACGTGTTCAAATATGTCTCAGTTTTCCTCCCCTGGTACTCGGGTGCAACATTCCAGACGCTTTACTAACACTCTCCCCACTTGGAGAGTCAGCGCCTTTAACCTCCTGTTTGGCCCAGTTTGCAATTTCTGCGGAAGATGAACAGGAATAGGGAGAACCAATGAGAGACTAGCTGGAGGTGTCTGGACGGGCAAATTTAACTCTCATTTCCCACCAGGAAGAGGAAATAACCAAAGGCTCAGCGTGCCGTGCCAGAACCAGATTAGAGCCTGAAGTCATCCTGCGGTGTCGCGGCCAGCTCAAAAGACAGCGAGTTGAAGAAAGGAGCTCAGGGGCACTGTAATTCACAAACCTGCAGAGTTATAAATGACAGCTATCGTCCAAAAATATACTGAAGTAAGGCTGCCAAGAGGACTTGAAAGCGGGGCAGAATTGCAGGAAACCGATTTCAGGAGGTAGACTGGAATTGCATTGAAAGCATAGGAAAAGAGGCAGAACGTCCACAATGATGCACTTGGCCAAAAAGTGCGTATGCGTTTTTTCCTGAATATATTCAGGAAAAAACGCATACGCCCTTTTTGGCCAACCAAGCAAGCTTGCAAAGGAAATCTGCACTACAATGAAGTCTCACTTCCCCCCGGTCAAAAGGGCCATCTGAAAAAAGTGTAAAATCCAGAAAGGCAGGACAGGCCATGGAGAACTGGGAGCCTTGTTATGCTGATGGGCGGGATGTAAATTGCCAACAGACACTCGGGTGAAGTGTATGGTGTTTCCTGAAACATCTAAAAAACAAAGCAACAGAGCCTAGGGCACTTCCACTTATGGTCCTATAGCTTAGGGAAATTAAAATCAAAAAGACACAGCCACCCCAATGTTTGGGACGCCTCTGTTTACAAGAACCTCGTTTACAGTACAAGTTCAACATCGCAGAAAGTGAAAAATGGATAAAGAAGTTGTGCTATTTACTTACAAAGCAATATCACTCAGCAATGAAATCTATGTCATCAGGCCCTTAGCAGCACAATGAGTGGATTCAGGTATGATGATTCTAACTGAAATAAGTCACACAGATAATGAAACATCATAAGATATCAGTAATACACGGAATGTAAACTTGGCTACACAGGAACTGAATTACAGAACAGAACAGGGTCTCAAATTTAGAAAACCAACTTATGCTTGCTTAAGGGTAAAGGTGAGTTGGGGTGCTGCATAAAACCAGAGATTGAAATGAGCACAGATAAAGTTCCTTAAGCCAAATATGGAATAGACAAGAGCTACTCCTTGCTCAACGAAATGGACTCAACACCGCATATTAAACGCCTAAGAATGTACCTGACTAGTAAGTATCTTAAAACCTATGGATTGCTATGTCTCCGAAAGAGAATCAAGCATGTGTACAGGGGCATAAACGCAGCAGTGATAGGATTGGAGAGGTTCGGTGAGCAAATGAAGACCCTTTGAAGTCATATTGCATGGTACCCATTCCACGGGTTTCAACTACCAAGGTTTAAGGTATTCTTCCTTCAGCTAAAACATGCATGTGGAACCCAGAGTATGATCAAGCGTGTGAACGGGAGACGTGTTCAAATATGTCTCAGTTTTCCTCCCCTGGTACTCGGGTGCATCATTCTAGACACTTTACTAACACTCTCCCCACTTGGAGAGTCAGCGCCTTTAACCTCCTGTTTGGCCCAGTTTGCAATTTCTGCGGAAGATGAACAGGAAAAGGAAAAACCAATGAGAGACTAGCGGGAGGTGTCTGGACGGGCAAATTTAACTCTTATTTCCCACCAGGAAGAGGAAATAACCAAAGGCTCAGCGTGCCGAGCCAGAACCAGATTAGGGCCTGAAGCCATCCTGCGGTTTTGCGGCCAGCTCACAAGAAAGCGAGTTGAAGAAAGGAGCTCAGGGGCACTGTAATTCACAAACCTGCAGAGTTATAAATGACAGCTATTGTCCAAAAATATACTAAAGTAAGCCTGCCAAGAGGATTTGAAAGCAGGGCAGAATTGGAGGAAACCGATTTCAGGAGGTAGACTGGAATTGCATTGAAAGCATAGGAAAAGAGGCAGAACGTCCACAATGATGCACTTCGCCAAAAAGGGCGTATGCGTTTTTTCCTGAATATATTCAGGAAAAAACGCATACGCCCTTTTTGGCCAACCAAGCAAGCTTGCAAAGGAAATCTGCACTACAATGAAGTCTCACTTCCCCCCGGTCAAAAGGGCCATCTGAAAAAAGTGTAAAATCCAGAAAGGCAGGACAGGCCATGGAGAACTGGGAGCCTTGTTATGCTGATGGGCGGGATGAAAATTGCCAACAGACACTCGGGAGAAGTGTATGGTGTTTCCTGAAACATCTAAAAAACAAAGCAACAGAGCCTAGGGCACTTCCACTTATGGTCCTATAGCTTAGGGAAATTAAAATCAAAAAGACACAGCCACCCCAAAGTTTGGGACGCCTCTGTTTACAAGAACCTCGTTTGCAGTACAAGTTCAACATCGCAGAAAGTGAAAAATGGATAAAGAAGATGTGGTATTTACTTACAAAGCAATATCACTCAGCAATGAAATCTATGTCATCAGGCCCTTAGCAGCACAATGAGTGGATTCAGGTATGATGATTCTAACTAAAATAAGTCACACAGAAAAAGAAACATCATAAGGTATCACTAATACACGGAATGTGAACTTGGCTGCACATGAACTGAATTACAGAACAGAACAGGGTCTCAAGTTTAGAAAACCAACTTATGCCTACTTAAGGGGGAAGGTGAGTTGGGGTGCTGCATAAAAGCAGAGTTTGAAATTAGCACAGATACCGTTCCATAAGCCAAATATGTAATAGACAAGACCTACCCCTTGCTCAACGAAATGGATTCAACAATGAGGTATCACCTCACACCTGGTAGAATAGGCATCATAGAAAATCTACAAACAGAAAATGCTGGAAAGGGTGTGGAGAAAAGGAACCCTCTTCCACTATTGTTGGGAATATAAATTGATACAGTCATTATGGAGAACAATATGGAATTTCTTAAGAAACTAACAATAGAATTACCATATGATACAGCAATCCCAGTACTGGACATATACCCAGACAAAACCATAAATCAAAAAGAGTCATTCACCGCAATGTTCATTGCATCACTATTTACAATATCGAGGTAATGGAAGCAACATAAATGCCCACAGACAGACGAATGCATAAAGCTGTGGTACATATATAAAATGGAATATTACTAAGCCATGAAAAGGAATGAAATTGGGTCATTTGTAGAGACGTCGATGGATCTAGAGACTGTCATACAGAGTGAAGTAAGTCAGAAAGAGAAAAACAAATCTTGTATATTCATGCATATATGTGGAACCTAGAAAAACTGTACAGATTAACCATTTTGCAAGGCATAAATAGAGCAACAGATGTAGACAACAAACGTATGGACAACAAGGGGGGAAAGCTGTTGAGGGGGTGGTGGTGGGAGGAGTTGAGAGACTGGGATTGGCATGTATACATTTATATGTATAAAATAGATAACCAATAAGAACCTGCTGTATAAAAATATAAAATAAAATTCAAAATTAAAAAGAAATAAAATTTAAAAAATAAAACAGAAAAAACAATTATTCCCTGCACATACATGTATTTATATGAATAAATTATTTCCATGCTTATATCTGTAAATACAAAAAAGAGGAATAAAATCTACCTTGAACCAAAAACGAAAAAGAGAAAAAAACACAGAACCCACCAGTTACACAGAGGAAAACCGTATCAGGGCACTTGCTCCAGTTGTAAACAATTCTGAAGTTGGTCAGTGGTGGGGAATCGTCTCCCATTCAGCCAGCAGCCCCCACGCAACAAGCGTCCTCATTGCAAAGCTGGGGCACCGTGCCGAGGCATCTGTGAGTAAACGTGAGCTGAGCCCCAGGCCAGTTGCTGCTGAACTATTCCCACCCGTCCCAGGTAAAACACCTGAATATATACAAGGACTTGAAAGCCTAGAGGAAGGGCCATAGAGCCACACGAGTGACAGCATGCCGGCCGACTTGGTGCCTGCAGGCCAGCCAGGATGGTCCTGGCCCTGGGTGCTCTTCTGGAAGATTTCCATTTCCCTGCCTGAGATACCCGTCCTGTCCCTGCCCCCACTGCTTTTTTCCTTCCTCACCTCTGCCCAGGGAGAAATTCCAGCAACAGGTATGGGTGACACATCCTCTTCTTTAGCAGGTGGCAGCCTGGCAACTGCTGCAGAAAGTCCAGCAGAGCCCCACTCACACTGGGCCACCCACAAAGCCGTGGCCTCTCACTCCCTCCCACCAGCCCAGCCCCGAGACTGCTGACAGGGCAGAGAAAATGGCGTCAGGCACGGCTGCAGGGGCTCTTGCTGCCTGGAGTGGTATTTATATTGATCTCAACCCAGGCACACCTGGGGAGGGCTGGCCGGCACGGTAAGGCTGCCCAGGTCAGCCAATCATCACCCCTCAGGGGCTCACAGTTGCAGAAAATGGAACTTGCTGAACCGGCCAGGTCCGAGGAACAGGTGTGGGCTCCTGAGAGTCAGGATAGACAAGGGGCTGCAGCTTTGGCTTGTTTTCTAATCATTTTATCTGGCCCATGAGTGGGAGACAACTTCAAGAAAACCCTCTCCTAATGAGAGGAACCCAGGAGTCAGGGAGAGGAGGGGTGGGTGGTGGTTGGAGACAGAGGCCTGGTGCCCCGGGTGCAGTGGAAGTCTCTGGAAGACCAGGTGGAGGGAGGCCTCACGGAGTGATGCCCAGGGTCACAGACCTGTCGCAGCTGCTGTTTGTTAGTTCAAGTCCTGCTCTGAGGTACTCTGTGTCAGCTCTGAGTGACAGGTGAGCTGGGGGTGCTCTGCAATGAGGGCTATGTGCACGGTTCCTGTGTGCCCAGCCCTGCCACGGTACCTGCAAGGGTAGCTCTGTATCCTGGGAGGGGCCTGACCACGAGAGCCCCGTGGGCTGGGGTGGGGGTGGGGTACCTGCCCAGGTGAGTTCCATATTCTGGGATTGGTCTGACCACGAGAGCCCCATGGGCTGCTGGGGACCTGGTAAAGGATGTCAGGACAGTCAGTGAAACCACCGAGGATATACCTCCAGTTGCTCCTAATTCCTACACCCTGCTGGTCATTCTACCAACCACCAGGACATGGTATTCTGTATTAGTCTTCAATGATGCTTTCTTTTGCATTCCATTAGTCCCAGAGTCACAAGAAATTTTGGCTTGTGAGTGGCAGGACTCAACATACAACTAAAACAATACTTCCGGGCCGTCTGGCCCCAAGGGTGCAAAAGTTCCCACACCATCTTTGGGGAAAGCTTAGCTAAAGACCTAAAAGTTCTACCTCTGGAAAAGGAAACCCTCCTTCAATATGCAGACGACATTCTGATCGCCAGCCCTACTAAGGAGGCCTCTGAACTACCAAGCCAATAAAGGATAGAAGTTGTCCAAGAAAAAGCTCAAATATCACAGACTGCAGTGACCTGCCTGGGCTTCATTCTCACAGAAGGTCAGAGAAGCCCATCTCAGGAAAGGGAAGAAACCATTTTCAGCCTTACCCCTTTCTAAAACTAGAAGACAGCTTAGGGGTTCCTGGGGAGGCCAGGGTTTGCTGCTTCTGGATCCCTAACTACAGTCTACTAGCTGGGCCTCTATATGAAACACTGAAAGGAAAAGATGATGATCCTTTTGAATAGAATCCAGAAGTGGCTTTTCAAGAATGGAAAGAGCAGTCAATTCAGACCCTTGCCCTGGAACTCCCTAATTTAGCTAAACCCTTTGACCTTTACATTCCCGGTGAAAGGTGAATCGCCATTGGAGAATTAGTGCAAAAACTGGGACCACTTGAAATGGAACAATGCAAGAATGCCATCCAGGTAGGATAAACTACGGTCACCAAGGGGCTTGGCCCACTGCCACATCTGGCCAAGATACTGGCGGTATCTAAAAACCTGGAAATCAGCAGCCCAAAAGGCCACCTCCCTCCTAAGGGAAAAGGACCCCACGTGGTGATCCTAACCACCAACCATGCCCTGAAGTTGCAGGGTTCGCTCCGTGGGCACACCGACCTCGAGTGAGGAGGCCCTCCAACTCCAACATCCAGAGAGATAACCGGGGGCAACAGGGCACCATGACGACTCGTGTGAACATCACTTGACCTGGAGTTTCTCTCATAAAACAACAAGAGTGTGTCCCAAAAGAGTAGACTACTGCTTGCAGGACTTACTGCACCCAGAGGGGAGCTAATAATCTTGGCGGGGGAACCGTATATCACACTGTCACCATAGAAAAGCCTACAGACACCGTGATGATGGTGGCCAATAAGACCGGCTGGACTCCTGTTTACTTCAAAAGGCTGTTGACTCAGTAGCCATCATGGTCCTTATCACCACTGACCCTGGACTGTCTGGGAGTTGAGCAGGCAGGGCTCTGACACATGGTGCTGTTTGTACGTTAATTCAGGGGCCTAATTGAAGAAAGCGCAGACTACTGGTCAGAGCATCTAGGCTGGCAGAAACGGTCAGCCTAAGGTGGCCGAACAAATGTGGGGCGGGGTGAAACCGGCCCCCACAGCGTCTCTGCACATCTCTTTCCTGGACCCTTAAAGGTCATTAGAATCTATAACATTTCCAATGCTGGTGCTCAGGTGGACGAGCAGGGAGGCAGGGGTCCTGGGGACAATCAACGTCACCGGGAGGCTGCTGGGGAGAAGCTCTGACCCTCGCCCCAGGGTATGAGGGCTCCCAACTCAGCACTCAGCAGTTACAGAAGAAGGGTCTGCACCCTCAGCACTCCAAGAATGAGGAACGGGACAAAAGGCAGAGGAGGGGTTTGTCCCCAGCAAAGCCCATTAAAAATCCCTGGGAGATAAAAATAGAATCTGGGCAATAAAGTCAAGTCTAACCTTTTTTATCCTTTGTGCTTTGTCTAATTTCACATGCTCCTAGGGTCCCGCATGCAGAGGTTCCACACCCGGCACTTCAGACCAGATTTCCTAGTGCAGAATGGCTGGGTCGACACCTCAGCTCCTGGGGCCCAGTGCAGACTCCACGATATAGAGCCTGAGCTACAGCCAACCCGGCCCTCGAGAGCTCCGCCGCCTCCCTCCCTCCCACTGACTCTGACAGGATCTCTACACAGCAGCCCAGCCCACAGCCCACGGGGTAGTGCATGCTCTCACCTCTCCATTCTCTGATCAAAATATAAAGTTTCCTTTGCTTGTGAACCAAACTCAGTCTCGATCTGTTGGCCCCAATGACACTGGGCAGGGGGACACTTGTTGGGGTCCACTCTGGAGGATCAGTAACAGAAATTGAGACTATTGTAACCTCAATGAACAGATGTGTGAGCCAAACTGTAGTTAACATAGAACAGTGTATAAGGCTCGGGTAAAATAAGATGTTTCTAACACTTCCATTTGATATTTCCATCACTTTTTATAAGCAAGTTCAGTGAAAAGGTTTGTCTTATTTGTCAGGTCAATATTAGAGAAACGAAGTGATTTCTTTCCAAGGATGTACATCTAATAATCTTGGTTAAACCTTCAATCTTGTTTTAAATGCTTTTCCATTGAAAATGATACCTCTCTTTCAGCTCCCCCATTTCTGAGAAGTATAAAATCTTATAATTTATTATTACCAAAGGGGAAAGGTGGGAGGAGGGATAAATTAACAGTTTGGAATTAACACATACACACTGCTATGTATAAAATAGATCATCAACAAGGAACTACTGTATAGCACAGGGAACTACACTCAACATTTTGCAATAACCTATAAGGGGAAATAATCTGAAAAAGAATAGATATTTTTATTGACATCATCTATCAATGATAGTTAAAGTGTAGCCTAAGGGAAGCTGGTGGTGAGTGCTTCTGACCCTGAAGACTTCAATCATCTAAAGTTTGGACTCTGCCTACTTCCCAAGGCCCTTAATGAACATATGTGTAGCCGTAGCTTAAAAACTTCCCCAGTTTGGGTTTCGGGGAGACACTGATTTTGAAAAAGCCCTGGTGTTCTCCTTACATGAATGGGACTCTTCCTACTGCTAAAACATGTCTGTCACACCCAGAGGATGGTATACCATCTGATCGGGAAGAGTTTGGAAAAGGCATCTCATCTCCTCATCTCCTGGTGCTCGGGTTCACCCCTCCAGCGTCTTTACTAACAGTCTCCCCACTTGGAGATGTCAGCACTGTCAACATCCTGTTGCGTACAGTTTGGAATTTGTCCAGAGGATGAAGCGGAAGGATGAGGAACAATGAGAGACAAGTCCTAGGTGTTCAGACAGGCACATGTCACTCTAATTTCCAATCAGGAAGACGAATTGACCAAAGGCTAGGGTTGCCCATGGAAACAGTATAGGGCTTGAGGAAATCCCGCTGCTTTGTGGCCAGTTCCCATAAACACAAGTTGAACAATGGAACTCAGGGGCAGTAAAATTCACAAAACTGCAGAGTTGAAAATATCCATCACTGAAAAATGTCTTGAGGAAAGTCAGAGAAAAGGACTTGTAAGCAAGGGAGAATGGCAGGAAAGGGATTTGAGGAGGTAGAAAGGACTCGCCATTAAGCACAAGAAAAGGAGCTGAACATTGCCAACATTGCAGTTGGCCAAAAAGGGTGTATGCGTTTTTTTCTGTATATATTCAAGAAAAGGGCATACACTTTTTTAGCCAACCAAACAGGTGGGCACTGGAAGTCAATACTACAAAAGATATCACTTCGCATCAGTCAGAAGAGCCATCCTCATAAAGCGTAAACAACAGAAATGCAGGACAGGGCAACGAGAAGAGGGAGCCCTGCGAGACTTATAGTGGAAATGTATATTGCCAACGGCCATTCTGGAGAAGTGTATTGTGTTTACTAAAGCATCTAAAAAATGAGCTACAGAGCATAGGGCACTTGCACTCATGGGCGTATATCTTGGGAAAAACAAAAATCGAGAGGACACAGGCACCCCAATGTTTACCCCCTCTCTGTTTAAAAGATCCTCGACTAGGATATAACTTAAATGTCTCTGGAGGGAAAAAATGGATAGAGATGTGGTACTTAGGTAGAGTGGAATATTATTCAGCCTGGAAATCAATGAAATATGGCCAGTTGTAACAACTCCGGAGGAGTTACGTATGATCATTCTAAGTGACAGAATTCAAAAAGAAAAAGACACATATCATAAGATATCACTTAAAGGTGGAATCCAAAATGGCTACACATGAAATAAATTACAAAACAAAAACATAGTCAAATATGTAGAAAACACGCATAAGGCTGCTAAACGGGAAAGGTGGGGAGGGGTGAGGCATCATCCAGGAGGTTGAAATTAGCAAAGATACCATTCCAAATACCAAACTGATAATCAACAAGGCCTACACGGTAGCTAAAAGAACTGCACTCAGCACACTCAAGTCACCGGAAAAGAATATATACGACTGGTAAGAATCTGAAAAAGAATTTATTGATGTCTCTCTGTACGTGAATCAAGTGGATGTACAGCAGCAAGAAACAGAGCTTTGAAAATCAGCTGTAACCAATATAGTAATAAATTGAAAAAAATAAACGACAGAGAGACAGAGAAAACCTCTTACAACTTTTCCTCAGGGCCGGTGATGCAACATGGATTGAACACATCTAGACCCACAGCAGGATGAGACATAAGGCTGGAAACTGTTTGCGCTAAGAGAAATGTGAGGTTGGGTGAGGAAATGCACACCCTTTAAAGTAATACTACCTGGTACCCATTCAATGGGTCCCAAATCTGCAGGTTCAAGGGATCTTCCTACAGCTAAAACATGCATGGAAAACCCAGAGGACTGTACACCATGTGATCGGGAGATGTGTCTAAAATGCACCTCATTTATCCTCTCCTGGTGCTCCTGTTCACCATTCCAGCCACGTTACTTAGAATCTCCCCACTTGGAGAATCAGCACATTTAAACTTCTGTTTCACACATTTTGCAAATTGTGAGGAGGATGAACGAGAAGAGGGGGAACCAATGAGAGAATAGTTGTAGGGGTTTGGACGGGCACATATCACTCTAATTTCCCATTAAGAATAAGAATTAAAGAAAGGCTCAGCCTGCCTCGCCGGAGCCAAAATAGGGCCTGAAGCAATCCTGCGGGTTTGAGGCCAGCTCACAAAAGAGCAACTTAAAAAATGGAGCTCAGGGTCACTGCAATTCACAAACCTGCAGAGTTATAAATGAAAACTAACGTCCAAAAATATGTTGAGGTAAGGCAAAGAAGAGGATCTGAATGCAAGACAGAATTGCAAGAAACAGATTTCAAGAGATAGATTGGACTCGTCTTTAACGCACATGAAAAGCGGCAGAATTTCGACAATGATGCAGTTGGCCCAAAAGGGCGTATGTGTTTTTTCCTGATTATATCCAGGAAAAAACGCATACGCACTTTATGGGCAACGAAGCAAGCAACCAATGCAAATGTGCACAACAAAGAAGTCTCACTTCCCACCGGTCAAAAGGGCCATCCTAAAAAATTGTAAAAACCAGAAATGCAGGACAGGCCATGGAGAACAGGGAGCCTTTATACGCTGATGGGCAGTGTGTGAACTGCCGAGAGCCACTCTGGAGAAGTGTATGGTGGTTCCTAAATCATCTAAAAAACAGAGCTACAGAGCATAGGACACTTCCAATCATGGGAGTATATCTAGGGAAGTCTAAAAATCAACAAGACACAAGCACACCACAGTTTAGGGCTACTCTGTTTACAAGAACCTCAACTTCAGTACACCTTAAATATCCCAGGAAAGAGAACAATGGATAAAGAAGATGTGGTACTTATGTACAATGGAATATCTCTTCACCATGAAATCAATGTAATAAGGCTAGTAGAAGGATAAAGAGTGGATTTAGGTCCGATAATACTACTTGAAATAAGTCAAACAGAAAAAGAAACATATCATAAGATATCACTTATAGAGGGAGGGTAAATATGGCTGCACAAGAAATGAATTACAGAACAGAACAGTGTCTCACATTTAGAAAACACACTTATGTCAGCTTAAGGGGAAAGGAGAGGTGGGGTGATGCATAAAACCAGAGTTTGAAATTAGCACAGATACCGTTCAATAAACCAAATAGGTATTAGACAAGATCTCCACCTTGCTCAATGAACTGGCCTCAACACACCCTATACACCGCAGAGAAATATATCTGAGTAATAAGAATCTTAAAACCCATGTATTGATATATCTCCATAAGGGAATCAAGTGTGTGCAGAGCGGCACAAACACAGCAGTGAAAATGAGCTAAACCCCATTATAGAAATAAATTTTAAAAACAAAACGCTGAAACAATGAAAGAGAGAAAAATTCTTACAAAATTCGCTCAGGGGATGTGATGCAACCTGGATTGACCACATATAAACCCACAGCTGGATAAGACATAAGGCTGAACACTTGGGGCTGAGAGGATTGGTGAGCTTTGGTGAGCAACTGCCGAAAGTTTAATGCAATACTTCATGCTACTCAGTCCAAGGGTCCCAACACTCCAGGTTGAAGGGAATCTTCCTACAGCTAAACCATGCTTGGGAAACCCAGTGACTGGTATACCATATGATCGGGAAAGGTTTCTAAAACGCACCTCATTTTTCCTCTCCTGGGGCTCCGGATCGACATTCCAGCCGCTTTACTAACAACATCCCCACATGGAGTCAATGCCTTTAAGTTCTGGTATCGCACAGTCTGCAGTTAGTGCAGAGGATGAATGGGAATAGGGGGAACCAGTGAGAAACTAGCTGTAGCGGTTTCAATGGGCACATGTCACTCTAATGTCACATCAGTAAGAAGAATTAACCAAAGGCACAGCAAGGTGCCCCAGAAGAAAAATAGGGCTTCAAGGAATCCTGTGGTTATGGGGCAAGACCACAAAAATAAGAGCTGAAAAATGGAGCTAAGGGCCACTGCAATTCAAAAACCTGCAGAGTTATAAAGGCCAACTATTTTCAAAAAATATATTGAGGTAAGGCTATGAAGAGGCAATGAAAGCAAGGCAGAATTGCAGGAAACCAATTTCAGGAGGTAGACTGGAATTGCATTGAAAACATATGAAGAGAGTCAGAACCTCGACAATGATGTACTTGGCCAAAAAGGGCGTATACGTTTTTTCCTGAATATATTCAGGAAAAAACGCATACGCCCTTTTTGGCCAACCAAGCAAGCTTGCAAAGGAAATCTGCACTACAATGAAGTCTCACTTCCCCCCGGTCAAAAGGGCCATCTGAAAAAAGTGTAAAATCCAGAAAGGCAGGACAGGCCATGGAGAACTGGGAGCCTTGTTATGCTGATGGGCGGGATGTAAATTGCCAACAAACACTCGGGAGAAGTGTATGGTGTTTCCTGAAACATCTAAAAAACAAAGCAACAGAGCCTAGGGCACTTCACTTATGGTCCTATAGCTTAGGGAAATTAAAATCAAAAAGACACAGCCACCCCAAAGTTTGGGACGCCTCTGTTTACAACAACCTCGTTTACAGTACAAGTTCAATATCACAGAAAGTGAAAAATGGATAAAGAAGTTGTGGTACTTACGTACAATGCAATATCACTCAGCAATGAAACCTATGTCAGCAGGCCCGTAGCAGCACAATGAGTGGATTCAGGTATGATGATTCTAACTGAAATAAGTCACACAGAAAAAGAAACATCATAAGATATCAGTAATACACGGAATGTAAACTTGGCTACAGAGGAACTGAATTACAAAACAGAACAGGGTCTCAAATTTAGAAAACCAACTTATGCTTGCTTAAGGGTAAAGGTGAGTTGGGGTGCTGCATAAAACCAGAGATTGAAATGAGCACAGATAAAGTTCCTTAAGCCAAATATGGAATAGACAAGAGCTACTCCTTGCTCAACGAAATGGACTCAACACCCCATATTAAACGCCTAAGAATGTACCTGACTAGTAAGTATCTTAAAACCTATGGATTGCTATGTCTCCAAAAGAGAATCAAGCGTGTGTACACGGGCATAAACGCAGCAGTGATAGGATTGGAGAGGTTCGGTGAGCAAACGAAGACCCTGTGAAGTCATATTGCATGGTACCCATTACACGGGTCTCAACTCTCCAGGTTTAGGTATTCTTCCTTCAGCTAAAACATGCATGTGGAACCCAGAGTATGATGAACCGTGTGATCGGGAGACGTGTTCAAATATGTCTCAGATTTCCTCCGCTGGTACTCGGGTGCAACATTCCAGACGCTTTACTAACACTCTCCCCACTTGGAGAGTCAGCACCTTTAACCTCCTGTTTGGCCCAGTTTGCAATTTCTGCGGATGATGAACAGGAATAGGGAGAACCAATGAGAGACTAGCTGGAGGTGTCTAGACGGGCAAATTTAACTCTCATTTCCCACCAGGAAGAGGAAATAACCAAAGGCTCAGCGTGCCGTGCCGGAACCAGATTAGAGCCTGAAGCCATCCTGCGGTGTTGCGGCCGGCTCACAAGAAAGTGAGTTGAAGAAAGGAGCTCAGGGGCACTGTAATTCACAAACCTGCAGAGTTATAAATGACAGCTATCGTCCAAAAATATACTGAAGTAAGGCTGCCAAGAGGACTTGAAAGCGGGGCAGAATTGCAGGAAACCGATTTCAGGAGGTAGACTGGAATTGCATTGAAAGCATAGGAAAAGAGGCAGAACGTCCACAATGATGCACTTGGCCAAAAAGTGCGTATGCATATTTTCCTGAATATATTCAGGAGAAAACGCATGCGCCCTTTTTGGCCAACCAAGCAAGCTTGCAAAGGAAATCTGCACTACAATGAAGTCTCACTTCCCCCCGGTCAAAAGGGCCATCTGAAAAAAGTGTAAAATCCAGAAAGGCAGGACAGGCCATGGAGAACTGGGAGCCTTGTTATGCTGATGGGCGGGATGTAAATTGCCAACAGACACTCAGGAGAAGTGTATGGTGTTTCCTGAAACATCTAAAAAACAAAGCAACAGAGCCTAGGGCACTTCCACTTATGGTCCTATAGCTTAGGGAAATAAAAATCAAAAAGACACAGCCACCCCAAAGTTTGGGAGGCCTCTATTTACAAGAACCTCATTTACAGTACAAGTTCAACATCGCAGAAAGTGAAAAATGGATAAAGAAGTTGTGGTATTTACTTACAAAGCAATATCACTCAGCAATGAAATCTATGTCATCAGGCCCTTAGCAGCACAATGAGTGGATTCAGGTACGATGATTCTAACTGAAATAAGTCACACAGAAAAAGAAACATCATAAGATATCACTAATACACGGAATGTAAACTTGGCTACACAGGAACTGAATTCCAAAACAGAACAGGCTCTCAAATTTAGAAAACCAACTTATGCTTGCTTAAGGGGAAAGGTGAGTTGGGGTGCTGCATAAAACCAGAGATTGAAATGAGCACAGATAAAGTTCCTTAAGCCAAATATGGAATAGACAAGAGCTACTCCTTGCTCAACGAAATGGACTCAACACCCCATATTAAACGCCTAAGAATGTACCTGACTAGTAAGTATCTTAAAACCTATGGATTGCTATGTCTCCAAAAGAGAATCAAGCGTGTGTACACGGGCATAAACGCAGCAGTGATAGGATTGGAGAGGTTCGGTGAGCAAACGAAGACCCTTTGAAGTCATATTGCATGGTACCCATTACACGGGTCTCAACTCTCCAGGTTTAGGTATTCTTCCTTCAGCTAAAACATGCATGTGGAACCCAGAGTATGATGAACCATGTGATCGGGAGACGTGTTCAAATATGTCTCAGTTTTCGTACCCTGGTACTCAGGTGCAACATTCCAGACGCTTTACTAACACTCTCCCGACTTGGAGAGTCAGTCCCTTTAACCTCCTGTTTGGCCCAGTTTGCAATTTCTGCGGAAGATGAACAGGAATAGCGAGAACCAATGAGAGACTAGCTGGAGGTGTCTGGACGGGCAAATTTAACTCTCATTTCCCACCAGGAAGAGGAATTAACCAAAGGCTCAGCGTGCCGTGCTGGAAAAAGATTAGGGCCTGAAGCCATCCTGCGGTGTTGCGGCCAGCTCACAAGAAAGCGAGTTGAAGAAAGGAGCTCAGGGGCACTGTAATTCACAAACCTGCAGAGTTATAAATGACAGCTATCGTCCAAAAATAGACTGAAGTAAGGCTGCCAAGAGGACTTGAAAGCGGGGCAGAATTGCAGAAAACCGATTTCAAGAGGTAGACTGGAATTGCATTGAAAGCATAGGAAAAGAGGCAGAACGTCCACAATGATGCACTTGGCCAAATAGGGCGTATGCGTTTTTTCCTGAATATATTCAGGAAAAAACGCATACGCCCTTTTTGGCCAACCAAGCAAGCTTGCAAAGGAAATCTGCACTACAATGAAGTCTCACTTCCCCCCGGTCAAAAGGGCCATCTGAAAAAAGTGTAAAATCCAGAAAGGCAGGACAGGCCATGGAGAACTGGGAGCCTTGTTATGTTGATGGGCGGGATGTAAATTGCCAACAGACACTCGGGAGAAGTGTATGGTGTTTCCTCAAACATCTAAAAAACAAAGCAACAGAGCCTAGGGCACTTCCACTTATGGTCCTATAGCTTAGGGAAATTAAAATCAAAAAGACACAGCCACCCCAAAGTTTGGGAGGCCTCTGTTTACAAGAACCTCATTTACCGTACAAGTTCAATATCAAAGAAAGTGAAAAATGGATAAAGAACTTGTGGTACTTACGTACAATGCAGTATCACTCAGCAATAAAATCTATGTCATCAGGCCCGTAGCAGCATAATGAGTGGATTCAGGTACGATGATTCTAACTGAAATAAGTCACACAGAAAAAGAAACATCATAAGATATCACTAATACACGGAATGTAAACTTGGCTACACAGGAACGGAATTACAGAACAGGACAGGGTCTCAAATTTAGAAAACCAACTTATGCTTGCTTAAGGGTAAAGGTGAGTTGGGGTGCTGCATAAAACCAGAGATTGAAATGAGCACAGATAAAGTTCCTTAAGCCAAATATGGAATAGACAAGAGCTACTCCTTGCTCAACGAAATGGACACAACACCGCATATTAAACGCCTAAGAATGTACCTGACTAGTAAGTATCTTAAAACCTATGGATTGCTATGTCTCCGAAAGAGAATCAAACATGTGTACAGGGGCATAAACGCAGCAGTGATAGGATTGGAGAGGTTCGGTGAGCAAATGAAGACCCTTTGAAGTCATATTGCATGGTACCCATTGCACGGGTTTCAACTACCCAGGTTTAAGGCATTCTTCCTTCAGCTAAAACATGCATGTGGAACCTAGAGTATGATCAACCATGTGATCAGGAGACGTGTTCAAATATGTCTCAGTTTTCCTCCCCTGGTACTCGGGTGCAACATTCCAGACGCTTTACTAACACTCTCCCGACTTGGAGAGTCAGTCCCTTTAACCTCCTGTTTGGCCCAGTTTGCAATTTCTGCGGAAGATGAACAGGAATAGCGAGAACCAATGAGAGACTAGCTGGAGGTGTCTGGACGGGCAAATTTAACTCTCATTTCCCACCAGGAAGAGGAATTAACCAAAGGCTCAGCGTGCCGTGCCGGAACCAGATTAGGGCCTGAAGCCATCCTGCGGTGTTGCGGCCAGGTCACAAGAAAACGAGTTGAAGAAAGGAGCTCAGGGGCACTGTAATTCACAAACCTGCAGAGTTATAAATGACAGCTATCGTCCAAAAATAGACTGAAGTAAGGCTGCCAAGAGGACTTGAAAGCGGGGCAGAATTGCAGGAAACCGATTTCAGGAGGTAGACTGGAATTGCATTGAAAGCATAGGAAAAGAGGCAGAACGTCCACAATGATGCACTTGGCCAAAAAGGGCGTATGCGTTTTTTCCTGAATATATTCAGGAAAAAACGCATACGCCCTTTTTGGCCAACCAAGCAAGCTTGCAAAGGAAATCTGCACTACAATGAAGTCTCACTTCCCCCCGGTCAAAAGGGCCATCTGAAAAAAGTGTAAAATCCAGAAAGGCAGGACAGGCCATGGAGAACTGGGAGCCTTGTTATGCTGATGGGCGGGATGTAAATTGCCAACAGACACTCGGGAGAATTCTTTGGTGTTTCCTGAAACATCTAAAAAACAAAGCAACAGAGCCTAGGGCACTTCCACTTATGGTCCTATAGCTTAGGGAAATTAAAATCAAAAAGACACAGCCACCCCAAAGTTTGGGAGGCCTCTGTTTACAAGAACCTCATTTACCGTACAAGTTCAACATCACAGAAAGTGAAAAATGGATAAAGAACTTGTGGTACTTACGTACAATGCAGTATCACTCAGCAATGAAATCTATGTCATTAGGCGCATAGCAGCATAATGAGTGGATTCAGGTACAATGATTCTAACTGAAATAAGTCACACAGAAAAAGAAACATCATAAGATATCACTAATACACGGAATGTAAACTTGGCTACACAGGAACTGAATTACAGAACAGAAGAGGGTCTCAAATTTAGAAAACCAACTTATGCTTGCTTAAGGGGAAAGGTGAGTTGAGGTGCTGCATAAAACCAGAGATTGAAATGAGCAACAAAAATTTCCTTAAGCCAAATATGGAATACACAAGAGCTACTCCTTGCTCAACGAAATGGACTCAACATCCCATATTAAACGCGTAACAATGTACCTGACTAGTAAGTATCTTAAAACCTATGGATTGCTATGTCTCCGAAAGAGAATCAAGCATGTGTACAGGGGCATAAACGCAGCAGTGATAGGATTGGAGAGGTTCGGTGAGCAAATGAAGACCCTTTGAAGTCATATTGCATGGTACCCATTACACGGGTTTCAAGTCTCCAGGTTTAAGGAATTCTTCCTTCAGCTAAAACATGCATGTGGAACCCAGAGTATGATCAACCATGTGAACGGGAGACGTGTTCAAATATGTCTCAGTTTTCCTCCCCTGGTACTCGGGTGCAACATTCCAGACACTTTACTAACACTCTCCCCACTTGGAGAGTCAGCGCCTTTTACCTCCTGTTTGGCCCAGTTTGCAATTTCTGCGGAAGATGAACAGGAATAGGGAGAACCAATGAGAGACTACCTGGAGGTGTCTGGACGGGCAAATTTAACTCTCATTTCCCACCAGGAAGAGGAATTAACCAAAGGCTCAGCGTGCCGTGCCGGAACCAGATTAGGGCCTGAAGCCATCCTGCGGTGTTGCGGCCAGGTCACAAGAAAGCGAGTTGAAGAAAGGAGCTCAGGGGCACTGTAATTCACAAACCTGCAGAGTTATAAATGACAGCTATCGTCCAAAAATAGACTGAAGTAAGGCTGCCAAGAGGACTTGAAAGCGGGGCAGAATTGCAGGAAACCGATTTCAGGAGGTAGACTGGAATTGCATTGAAAGCATAGGAAAAGAGGCAGAACGTCCACAATGATGCACTTGGCCAAAAAGGGCGTATGCGTTTTTTCCTGAATATATTCAGGAAAAAACGCATACGCACTTTTTGGCCAACCAAGCAAGCTTGCAAAGGAAATCTGCACTACAATGAAGTCTCACTTCCCCCCGGTCAAAAGGGCCATCTGAAAAAAGTGTAAAATCCAGAAAGGCAGGACAGACCATGGAGAACTGGGAGCCTTGTTATGCTGATGGGCGGGATGTAAATTGCCAACAGACACTCGGGAGAAGTGTATGGTGTTTCCTGAAACATCTAAAAAACAAAGCAACAGAGCCTAGGGCACTTCCACTTATGGTCCTATAGCTTAGGGAAATTAAAATCAAAAAGACACAGCCACCCCAAAGTTTGGGAGGCCTCTGTTTACAAGAACCTCGTTTACCGTACAAGTTCAATATCGCAGAAAGTGAAAAATGGATAAAGAACTTGTGGTACTTACGTACAATGCAGTATCACTCAGCAATGAAATCTATGTCATCAGGCCCGTAGAAGCACAATGAGTGGATTCAGGTACGATGATTCTAACTGAAATAAGTCACACAGAAAAAGAAACATCATAAGATATCACTAATACACGGAATGTAAACTTGGCTACACAGGAACTGAATTACAGAACAGAAGAGGGTCTCAAATTTAGAAAACCAACTTATGCTTGCTTAAGGGTAAAGGTGAGTTGGCGTGCTGCATAAAACCAGAGATTGAAATGAGCACAGATAAAGTTCCTTAAGCCAAATATGGAATAGACAAGAGCTACTCCTTGCTCAACGAAATGGACTCAACACCGTATATTAAACGCCTAAGAATGTACCTGACTAGTAAGTATCTTAAAACGTATGTATTGCTATGTCTCCGAAAGAGAATCAAGCATGTGTACAGGGGCATAAACGCAGCAGTGATAGGATTGGAGAGGTTCGGTGATGAAATGAAGACCCTTTGAAGTCATATTGCATGGTACCCATTCAACGCATTTCAACTACCCATGTTTAAGGTATTCTTCCTTCAGCTAAAACATGCATGTGGAACCTAGAGTATGATCAACCATGTGATCGGGAGACGTGTTCAAATATGTCTCAGTTTTCCTCCCCTGGTACTCGGGTGCAACATTCCAGACGCTTTACTAACACTCTCCCGACTTGGAGAGTCAGTCCCTTTAACCTCCTGTTTGGCCCAGTTTGCAATTTCTGTGGAAGATGAACAGGAATAGCGAGAACCAATGAGAGACTAGCTGGAGGTGTCTGGACGGGCAAATTTAACTCTCATTTCCCACCAGGAAGAGGAATTAACCAAAGGCTTAGCGTGCCGTGCCGGGACAAGATTAGGGCCTGAAGCCATCCTGCGGTGTTGCGGCCAGCTCACAAGAAAGCGAGTTGAAGAAAGGAGCTCAGGGTCACTGTAATTCACAAACCTGCAGAGTTATAAATGACAGCTATCGTCCAAAAATAGACTGAAGTAAGGCGGCCAAGAGGACTTGAAAGCGGGGCAGAATTGCAGGAAACCGATTTCAGGAGGTAGACTGGAATTGCATTGAAAGCATAGGAAAAGAGGCAGAACGTCCACAATGATGCACTTGGCCAAAAAGGGCGTATGCGTTTTTTCCTGAATATATTCAGGAAAAAACGCATACGCCCTTTTTGGCCAACCAAGCAAGCTTGCAAAGGAAATCTGCACTACAAAGAAGTCTCACTTCCCCCCGGTCAAAAGGGCCATCTGAAAAAAGTGTAAAATCCAGAAAGGCAGGACAGGCCATGGAGAACTGGGAGCCTTGTTATGCTGATGGGCAGGATGTAAATTGCCAACAGACACTCGGGACAAGTGTATGGTGTTTCCTGAAACATCTAAAAAACAAAGCAACAGAGCCTAGGGCACTTCCACTTATGGTCCTATAGCTTAGGGAAATTAAAATCAAAAAGACACAGCCACCCCAAAGTTTGGGACGCCTCTGTTTACAAGAACCTCATTTCCCGTACAAGTTCAATATCACAGAAAGTGAAAAATGGATAAAGAACTTGTGGTACTTACGTACAATGCAGTGTCCCTCAGCAATGAAATCTATGTCATCAGGCCCGTAGCAGCATAATGAGTGGATTCAGGTATGATGATTCTAACTGAAATAAGTCACACAGAAAAAGAAACATCATAAGATATCACTAATACACGCAATGTAAACTTGGTTACACAGGAACAGAATTCCAAAACAGAACAGGGTCTCAAATTTAGAAAACCAACTTATGCTTGCTTAAGGTGAAAGGTGAGTTGGGGTGCTGCATAAAACCAAAGATTGAAATGAGCACAGATAAAGTGTCTTAAGCCAAATATGGAATAGACAAGAGCTACTCCTTGCTCAACGAAATGGACACAACACCGCATATTAAACGCCTAAGAATGTACCTGACTAGTAAGTATCTTAAAACCTATAGATTGCTATGTCTCCAAAAGAGAATCAAGCGTGTGTACAGGGGCATAAACGCAGCAGTGATAGGATTGGAGAGGTTCGGTGAGCAAATGAAGACCCTTTGAAGTCATATTGCATGGTACCCATTACACGGGTTTCAAGTCTCCAGGTTTAAGGAATTCTTCCTTCAGCTAAAACATGCATGTGGAACCCAGAGTATGATCAACGGTGTGAACGGGAGACGTGTTCAAATATGTCTCAGTTTTCCTCCCCTGGTACTCGGGTGCAACATTCCAGACGCTTTACTAACACTCTCCCCACTTGGAGAGTCAGCGCCTTTAACCTCCTGTTTGGCCCAGTTTGCAATTTCTGCGGAAGATGAACAGGAATAGCGAGAACCAATGAGAGACTAGCTGGAGGTGTCTGGACGGGCAAATTTAACTCTCATTTCCCACCAGGAAGAGGAAATAACCAAAGGCTCAGCGTGCCGTGCCGGAACCAGATTAGGGCCTGAAGCCATCCTGCGGTGTTGCGGCCAGCTCACAAGAAAGCGAGTTGAAGAAAGGAGCTCAGGGGCACTGTAATTCACAAACCTGCAGAGTTATAAATGACAGCTATCGTCCAAAAATATACTGAAGTAAGGCTGCCAAGAGGACTTGAAAGCGGGGCAGAATTGCAGGAAACCGATTTCAGGAGGTAGACTGGAATTGCATTGAAAGCATAGGAAAAGAGGCAGAACGTCCACAATGATGCACTTGGCGAAAAAGGGCGTATGCGTTTTTTCCTGAATATATTCAGGAAAAAACGCATACGCACTTTTTGGCCAACCAAGCAAGCTTGCAAAGGAAATCTGCACTACAATGAAGTCTCACTTCCCCCCGGTCAAAAGGGCCATCTGAAAAAAGTGTAAAATCCAGAAAGGCAGGACAGGCCATGGAGAACTGGGAGCCTTGTTATGCTGATGGGCGGGATGTAAATTGCCAACAGACACTCGGGAGAAGTGTATGGTGTTGCCTGAAACATCTAAAAAACAAAGCAACAGAGCCTAGGGCACTTCCACTTATGGTCCTATAGCTTAGGGAAATTAAAATCAAAAAGACACAGCCACCCCAAAGTTTGGGACGCCTCTGTTTACAAGAACCTCGTTTACCGTACAAGTTCAATATCACAGAAAGTGAAAAATGGATAAAGAACTTGTGGTACTTACGTACAATGCAGTATCACTCAGCAATGAAATCTATGTCATCAGGCCCGTAGCAGCATAATGAGTGGATTCAGGTACGATGATTCTAACTGAAATAAGTCACACAGAAAAAGAAACATCATAAGATATCACTAATACACGGAATGTAAACTTGGCTACACAGGAACTGAACTACAAAACAGAAAAGGGTCTCAAATTTAGAAAACCAACTTATGCTTGCTTAAGGGGAAAGGTGAGTTTGGGGGCTGCATAAAACCAGAGATTGAAATGAGCACAGATAAAGTTCCTTAAGCCAAATATGGAATAGACAAGAGCTACTCCTTGCTCAACGAAATGGACTCAACACCCCATATTAAACGCCTAAGAATGTACCTGACTAGTAAATATCTTAAAACCTATGGATTGCTATGTCTCCAAAAGAGAATCAAGCGTGTGTGCAGGGGCATAAATGCAGCAGTGATAGGATTGGAGAGGTTCGGTGAGCAAATGAAGACCCTTTGAAGTCATATTGCATGGTACCCATTCCACGGGTTTCAACTACCCAGGTTTAAGGTATTCTTCCTTCAGCTAAAACATGCATGTGGAACCTAGAGTATGATCAACCATGTGATCGGGAGACGTGTTCAAATATGTCTCAGTTTTCGTACCCTGGTACTCGGGTGCAACATTCCAGACGCTTTCCTAACACTCTCCCGACTTGGAGAGTCAGTCCCTTTAACCTCCTGTTTGGCCCAGTTTGCAATTTCTGCGGAAGATGAACAGGAATAGCGAGAATCAATGAGAGACTAGCTGGAGGTGTCTGGATGGGCAAATTTAACTCTCATTTCCCACCAGGAAGAGGAAATAAGCAAAGGCTCAGCGTGCCGTTCCAGAACCAGATTAGGGCCTGAAGCCATGCTGCGGTGTTGCGGCCAGCTCAAAAGAAAGCGAGTTGAAGAAAGGAGCTCAGGGGCACTGTAATTCACAAACCTGCAGAGTTATAAATGACAGCTATCGTCCAAAAATATACTGAAGTAAGGCTCCCAAGAGGACTTGAAAGCGGGGCAGAATTGCAGGAAACCGATTTCAGGAGGTAGACTGGAATTGCATTGAAAGCATAGGAAAAGAGGCAGAACGTCCACAATGATGCACTTGGCCAAAAAGGGCGTATGCGTTTTTTCCTGAATATATTCAGGAAAAAACGCATACGCCCTTTTTGGCCAACCAAGCAAGCTTGCAAAGGAAATCTGCACTACAATGAAGTCTCACTTCCCCCCGGTCAAAAGGGCCATCTGAAAAAAGTGTAAAATCCAGAAAGGCAGGACAGGCCATGGAGAACTGGGAGCCTTGTTATGCTGATGGGCGGGATGTAAATTGCCAACAGACACTCGGGAGAAGTGTATGGTGTTGCCTGAAACATCTAAAAAACAAAGCAACAGAGCCTAGGGCACTTCCACTTATGGTCCTATAGCTTAGGGAAATTAAAATCAAAAAGACACAGCCACCCCAAAGTTTGGGAGGCCTCTGTTTACAAGAACCTCATTTACAGTACAAGTTCAATATCACAGAATGTGAAAAATGGATAAAGAACTTGTGGTACTTACGTACAATGCAGTATCACTCAGCAATGAAATCTATGTCATTAGGCGCATAGCAGCATAATGAGTGGATTCAGGTACAATGATTCTAACTGAAATAAGTCACACAGAAAAAGAAACATCATAAGATATCACTAATACACGGAATGTAAACTTGGCTACACAGGAACTGAATTACAGAACAGAAGAGGGTCTCAAATTTAGAAAACCAACTTATGCTTGCTTAAGGGGAAAGGTGAGTTGGGGTGCTGCATAAAACCAGAGATTGAAATGAGCAACAAAAATTTCCTTAAGCCAAATATGGAATACACAAGAGCTACTCCTTGCTCAACGAAATGGACTCAACACCCCATATTAAACACGTAACAATGTACCTGACTAGTAAGTATCTTAAAACCTATGGATTGCTATGTCTCCGAAAGAGAATCAAGCATGTGTACAGGGGCATAAACGCAGCAGTGATAGGATTGGAGAGGTTCGGTGAGCAAATGAAGACCCTTTGAAGTCATATTGCATGGTACCCATTATACGGGTTTCAAGTCTCCAGGTTTAAGGAATTCTTCCTTCAGCTAAAACATGCATGTGGAACCCAGAGTATGATCAACCGTGTGAACGGGAGACGTGTTCAAATATGTCTCAGTTTTCCTCCCCTGGTACTCGGGTACAACATTCCAGACGCTTTACTAACAATCTCCCCACTTGGAGAGTCAGCGCCTTTAACCTCCTGTTTGGCCCAGTTTGCAATTTCTGCGGAAGATGAACAGGAATAGGGAGAACCAATGAGAGACTACCTGTAGGTGTCTGGACGGGCAAATTTAACTCTCATTTCCCACCAGGAAGAGGAAATAACCAAAGGCTCAGCGTGCCGTGCCGGAACCAGATTAGGGCCTGAAGCCATCCTGCGGTGTTGCGGCCAGCTCACAAGAAAGCGAGTTGAAGAAAGGAGCTCAGGGGCACTGTAATTCACAAACCTGCAGAGTTATAAATGACAGCTATCGTCCAAAAATATACTGAAGTAAGGCTGCCAAGAGGACTTGAAAGCGGGGCAGAATTGCAGGAAACCGATTTCAGGAGGTAGACTGGAATTGCATTGAAAGCATAGGAAAAGAGGCAGAACGTCCACAATGATGCACTTGGCCAAAAAGGGCGTATGCGTTTTTTCCTGAATATATTCAGGAAAAAACGCATACGCCCTTTTTGGCCAACCAAGCAAGCTTGCAAAGGAAATCTGCACTACAATGAAGTCTCACTTCCCCCCGGTCAAAAGGGCCATCTGAAAAAAGTGTAAAATCCAGAAAGGCAGGACAGGCCATGGAGAACTGGGAACCTTGTTATGCTGATGGGCGGGATGTAAATTGCCAACAGACACTCGGGAGAAGTGTATGGTGTTGCCTGAAACATCTAAAAAACAAAGCAACAGAGCCTAGGGCACTTCCACTTATGGTCCTATAGCTTAGGGAAATTAAAATCAAAAAGACACAGCCACCCCAAAGTTTGGGACGCCTCTGTTTACAAGAACCTCGTTTACCGTACAAGTTCAATATCACAGAAAGTGAAAAATGGATAAAGAACTTGTGGTACTTACGTACAATGCAGTATCACTCAGCAATGAAATCTATGTCATCAGGCCCGTAGCAGCATAATGAGTGGATTCAGGTACGATGATTCTAACTGAAATAAGTCACACAGAAAAAGAAACATCATAAGATATCACTAATACACGGAATGTAAACTTGGCTACACAGGAACTGAACTACAAAACAGAAAAGGGTCTCAAATTTAGAAAACCAACTTATGCTTGCTTAAGGGGAAAGGTGAGTTGGGGGGCTGCATAAAACCAGAGATTGAAATGAGCACAGATAAAGTTCCTTAAGCCAAATATGGAATAGACAAGAGCTACTCCTTGCTCAACGAAATGGACTCAACACCCCATATTAAACGCCTAAGAATGTACCTGACTAGTAAGTATCTTAAAACCTATGGATTGCTATGTCTCCAAAAGAGAATCAAGCGTGTGTACAGGGGCATAAATGCAGCAGTGATAGGATTGGAGAGGTTCGGTGAGCAAATGAAGACCCTTTGAAGTCATATTGCATGGTACCCATTCCACGGGTTTCAACTACCCAGGTTTAAGGTATTCTTCCTTCAGCTAAAACATGCATGTGGAACCTAGAGTATGATCAACCATGTGATCGGGAGACGTGTTCAAATATGTCTCAGTTTTCGTACCCTGGTACTCGGGAGCAACATTCCAGACGCTTTACTAACACTCTCCTGACTTGGAGAGTCAGTCCCTTTAACCTCCTGTTTGGCCCAGTTTGCAATTTCTGCGGAAGATGAACAGGAATAGCGAGAATCAATGAGAGACTAGCTGGAGGTGTCTGGATGGGCAAATTTAACTCTCATTTCCCACCAGGAAGAGGAAATAAGCAAAGGCTCAGCGTGCCGTTCCAGAACCAGATTAGGGCCTGAAGCCATCCTGCGGTGTTGAGGCCAGCTCAAAAGAAAGCGAGTTGAAGAAAGGAGCTCAGGGGCACTGTAATTCACAAACCTGCAGAGTTATAAATGACAGCTATCGTCCAAAAATATACTGAAGTAAGGCTGCCAAGAGGACTTGAAAGCGGGGCAGAATTGCAGGAAACCGATTTCAGGAGGTAGACTGGAATTGCATTGAAAGCATAGGAAAAGAGGCAGAACGTCCACAATGATGCACTTGGCCAAAAAGGGCGTATGCGTTTTTTCCTGAATATATTCAGGAAAAAACGCATACGCCCTTTTTGGCCAACCAAGCAAGCTTGCAAAGGAAATCTGCACTACAATGAAGTCTCACTTCCCCCCGGTCAAAAGGGCCATCTGAAAAAAGTGTAAAATCCAGAAAGGCAGGACAGGCCATGGAGAACTGGGAGCCTTGTTATGCTGATGGGCGGGATGTAAATTGCCAACAGACACTCGGGAGAAGTGTATGGTGTTGCCTGAAACATCTAAAAAACAAAGCAACAGAGCCTAGGGCACTTCCACTTATGGTCCTATAGCTTAGGGAAATTAAAATCAAAAAGACACAGCCACCCCAAAGTTTGGGACGCCTCTGTTTACAAGAACCTCATTTACAGTACAAGTTCAATATCACAGAATGTGAAAAATGGATAAAGAACTTGTGGTACTTACGTACAATGCAGTATCACTCAGCAATGAAATCTATGTCATTAGGCGCATAGCAGCATAATGAGTGGATTCAGGTACAATGATTCTAACTGAAATAAGTCACACAGAAAAAGAAACATCATAAGATATCACTAATACACGGAATGTAAACTTGGCTACACAGGAACTGAATTACAGAACAGAAGAGGGTCTCAAATTTAGAAAACCAACTTATGCTTGCTTAAGGGGAAAGGTGAGTTGGGGTGCTGTATAAAACCAGAGATTGAAATGAGCAACAAAAATTTCCTTAAGCCAAATATGGAATACACAAGAGCTACTCCTTGCTCAACGAAATGGACTCAACACCCCATATTAAACGCGTAACAATGTACCTGACTAGTAAGTATCTTAAAACCTATGGATTGCTATGTCTCCGAAAGAGAATCAAGCATGTGTACAGGGGCATAAACGCAGCAGTGATAGGATTGGAGAGGTTCGGTGAGCAAATGAAGACCCTTTGAAGTCATATTGCATGGTACCCATTATACGGGTTTCAAGTCTCCAGGTTTAAGGAATTCTTCCTTCAGCTAAAACATGCATGTGGAACCCAGAGTATGATCAACCGTGTGAACGGGAGACGTGTTCAAATATGTCTCAGTTTTCCTCCCCTGGTACTCGGGTACAACATTCCAGACGCTTTACTAACAATCTCCCCACTTGGAGAGTCAGCGCCTTTAACCTCCTGTTTGGCCCAGTTTGCAATTTCTGCGGAAGATGAACAGGAATAGGGAGAACCAATGAGAGACTACCTGTAGCTGTCTGGACGGGCAAATTTAACTCTCATTTCCCACCAGGAAGAGGAAATAACCAAAGGCTCAGCGTGCCGTGCCGGAACCAGATTAGGGCCTGAAGCCATCCTGCGGTGTTGCGGCCAGCTCACAAGAAAGCGAGTTGAAGAAAGGAGCTCAGGGGCACTGTAATTCACAAACCTGCAGAGTTATAAATGACAGCTATCGTCCAAAAATATACTGAAGTAAGGCTGCCAAGAGGACTTGAAAGCGGGGCAGAATTGCAGGAAACCGATTTCAGGAGGTAGACTGGAATTGCATTGAAAGCATAGGAAAAGAGGCAGAACGTCCACAATGATGCACTTGGCCAAAAAGGGCGTATGCGTTTTTTCCTGAATATATTCAGGAAAAAACGCATACGCCCTTTTTGGCCAACCAAGCAAGCTTGCAAAGGAAATCTGCACTACAATGAAGTCTCACTTCCCCCCGGTCAAAAGGGCCATCTGAAAAAAGTGTAAAATCCAGAAAGGCAGGACAGGCCATGGAGAACTGGGAGCCTTGTTATGCTGATGGGCGGGATGTAAATTGCCAACAGACACTCGGGAGAAGTGTATGGTGTTGCCTGAAACATCTAAAAAACAAAGCAACAGAGCCTAGGGCACTTCCACTTATGGTCCTATAGCTTAGGGAAATTAAAATCAAAAAGACACAGCCACCCCAAAGTTTGGGACGCCTCTGTTTACAAGAACCTCGTTTACCGTACAAGTTCAATATCACAGAAAGTGAAAAATGGATAAAGAACTTGTGGTACTTACGTACAATGCAGTATCACTCAGCAATGAAATCTATGTCATCAGGCCCGTAGCAGCATAATGAGTGGATTCAGGTACGAAGATTCTAACTGAAATAAGTCACACAGAAAAAGAAACATCATAAGATATCACTAATACACGGAATGTAAACTTGGCTACACAGGAACTGAACTACAAAACAGAAAAGGGTCTCAAATTTAGAAAACCAACTTATGCTTGCTTAAGGGGAAAGGTGAGTTGGGGGGCTGCATAAAACCAGAGATTGAAATGAGCACAGATAAAGTTCCTTAAGCCAAATATGGAATAGACAAGAGCTACTCCTTGCTCAACGAAATGGACTCAACACCCCATATTAAACGCCTAAGAATGTACCTGACTAGTAAGTATCTTAAAACCTATGGATTGCTATGTCTCCAAAAGAGAATCAAGCGTGTGTACAGGGGCATAAACGCAGCAGTGATAGGATTGGAGAGGTTCGGTGAGCAAATGAAGACCCTTTGAAGTCATATTGCAAGGTACCCATTCCACGGGTTTCAACTACCCAGGTTTAAGGTATTCTTCCTTCAGCTAAAACATGCATGTGGAACCTAGAGTATGATCAACCATGTGATCGGGAGACGTGTTCAAATATGTCTCAGTTTTCGTACCCTGGTACTCGGGTGCAACATTCCAGACGCTTTACTCACACTCTCCCGACTTGGACAGTCAGTCCCTTTAACCTCCTGTTTGGCCCAGTTTGCAATTTCTGCGGAAGATGAACAGGAATAACGAGAATCAATGAGAGACTAGCTGGAGGTGTCTGGACGGGCAAATTTAACTCTCATTTCCCACCAGGAAGAGGAAATAAGCAAAGGCTCAGCGTGCCGTGCCAGAACCAGATTAGGGCCTGAAGCCATCCTGCGGTGTTGCGGCCAGCTCAAAAGAAAGCGAGTTGAAGAAAGGAGCTCAGGGGCACTGTAATTCACAAACCTGCAGAGTTATAAATGACAGCTATCGTCCAAAAATATACTGAAGTAAGGCTGCCAAGAGGACTTGAAAGCGGGGCAGAATTGCAGGAAACCGATTTCAGGAGGTAGACTGGAATTGCATTGAAAGCATAGGAAAAGAGGCAGAACGTCCACAATGATGCACTTGGCCAAAAAGGGCGTATGCGTTTTTTCCTGAATATATTCAGGAAAAAACGCATACGCCCTTTTTGGCCAACCAAGCAAGCTTGCAAAGGAAATCTGCACTACAATGAAGTCTCACTTCCCCCCGGTCAAAAGGGCCATCTGAAAAAAGTGTAAAATCCAGAAAGGCAGGACAGGCCATGGAGAACTGGGAGCCTTGTTATGCTGATGGGCGGGATGTAAATTGCCAACAGACACTCGGGAGAAGTTTATGGTGTTTCCTGAAACATCTAAAAAACAAAGCAACAGAGCCTAGGGCACTTCCACTTATGGTCCTATAGCTTAGGGAAATTAAAATCAAAAAGACACAGCCACCCCAAAGTTTGGGACGCCTCTGTTTACAAGAACCTCGTTTACAGTACAAGTTCAACATCGCAGAAAGTGAAAAATGGATAAAGAAGTTGTGGTATTTACTTACAAAGCAATATCACTCAGCAATGAAATCTATATCATCAGGCCCTTAGCAGCACAATGAGTGGATTCAGGTATGATGATTCTAACTGAAATAAGTCACACAGAAAAAGAAACATCATAAGATATCAGTAATACACGGAATGTAAACTTGGCTACACAGGAACTGAATTCCAAAACAGAACAGGGTCTCAAATTTAGAAAACCAACTTATGCTTGCTTAAGGGGAAAGGTGAGTTGGGGGGCTGCATAAAACCAGAGATTGAAATGAGCACAGATAAAGTTCCTTAAGCCAAATATGGAATAGACAAGAGCTACTCCTTGCTCAACGAAATGGACTCAACACGGCATATTAAACGCCTAAGAATGTACCTCACTAGTAAGTATCTTAAAACCTATGGATTGCTATGTCTCCTAAAGAGAATCAAGCATGTGTACAGGGGCATAAACGCAGCAGTGATAGGACTGCAGAGGTTCGGTGAGCAAATGAAGACCCTTTGAAGTCATATTGCATGGTACCCATTCCACGGGTTTCAACTACCCAGGTTTAAGGTATTCTTCCTTCAGCTAAAACATGCATGTGGAACCTAGAGTATGATCAACCATGTGATCGGGAGATGTGTTCAAATATGTCTCAGTTTTCGTACCCTGGTACTCGGGTGCAACATTCCAGACGCTTTACTAACACTCTCCCGACTTGGAGAGTCAGTCCCTTTAACCTCCTGTTTGGCCCAGTTTGCAATTTCTGCGGAAGATGAACAGGAATAGCGAGAACCAATGAGAGACTAGCTGAAGGTGTCTGGATGGGCAAATTTAATTCTCATTTCCCACCAGGAAGAGGAATTAACCAAAGGCTCAGCGTGCCATGCCGGAACCAGATTAGGGCCTGAAGCCATCTTGCAGTGTTGCGGCCAGGTCACAAGAAAGCGAGTTGAAGAAAGGAGCTCAGGGGCACTGTAATTCACAAACCTGCAGAGTTATAAATGATAGCTATCGTCCAAAAATATACTGAAGTAAGGCTGCCAAGAGGACTTGAAAGCGGGGCAGAATTGCAGGAAACCGATTTCAGGAGGTAGACTGGAATTGCATTGAAAGCATAGGAAAAGAGGCAGAACGTCCACAATGATGCACTTGGCCAAAAAGGGCGTATGCGTTTTTTCCTGAATATATTCAGGAAAAAACGCATACGCCCTTTTTGGCCAACCAAGCAAGCTTGCAAAGGAAATCTGCACTACAATGAAGTCTCACTTCCCCCCGGTCAAAAGGGCCATCTGAAAAAAGTGTAAAATCCAGAAAGGCAGGACAGGCCATGGAGAACTGGGAGCCTTGTTATGCTGATGGGCGGGATGTAAATTGCCAACAGACACTCGGGAGAAGTGTATGGTGTTTCCTGAAACATCTAAAAAACAAAGCGACAGAGCCTTGGGCACTTCCACTTATGGTCCTATAGCTTAGGGAAATTAAAATCAAAAAGACACAGCCACCCCAAAGTTTGGGACGCCTCTGTTTACAAGAACCTCATTTACCGTACAAGTTCAATGTCACAGAAAGTGAAAAATGGATAAAGAACTTGTGGTACTTACGTACAATTCAGTATCACTCAGCAATGAAATCTATGTCATCAGGCCCGTAGCTGCATAATGAGTGGATTCAGGTACGATGATTCTAACTGAAATAAGTCACACAGAAAAAGAAACATCATAAGATATCACTAATACACGGAATGTGAACTTGGCTACACAGGAACTGAATTACAGAACAGAACACGGTCTCAAATTTAGAAAACCAACTTATGCTTGCTTAAGGGTAAAGGTGAGTTGGGGTGCTTCATAAAACCAGAGATTGAAATGAGCACAGATAAAGTTCCTTAAGCCAAATATGGAATAGACAAGAGCTACTCCTTGCTCAATGAAATGGACTCAACACCGCATATTAAACGCCTAAGAATGTACCTGACTAGTAAGTATCTTAAAACCTATGGATTGCTATGTCTCCGAAAGACAATCAAGCATGTGTACAGGGGCATAAACGCAGCAGTGATAGGATTGGAGAGGTTCGGTGAGCAAATGAAGACCCTTTGAAGTCATATTGCATGGTACCCATTCCACGGCTTTCAACTACCCAGGTTTAAGGTATTCTTCCTTCAGCTAAAATATGCATGTGGAACCTAGAGTATGATCAACCATGTGATCGGGAGACGTGTTCAAATATGTCTCAGTTTTCGTACCCTGGTACTCGGGTGCAACATTCCAGACGCTTTACTAACACTCTCCCGACTTGGACAGTCAGTCCCTTTAACCTCCTGTTTGGCCCAGTTTGCAATTTCTGCGGAAGATGAACAGGAATAGCGAGAATCAATGAGAGACTAGCTGGAGGTGTCTGGATGGCCAAACTTAACTCTGATTTCCAACCAGGAAGACGAATCAACCAAAGGCTCAGCGTGCCGTGCCAGAACCAGATTGGGGCCTGAATCCATCCTGCGGTGTTGCGGCCAGCTCACAAGAAAACGAGTTGAAGAAAGGAGCTCAGGGGCACTGTAATTCACAAACCTGCAGAGTTATAAATGACAGCTATCATCCAAAAATATACTGAAGTAAGGCTGCCAAGAGGACTTGAAAGCGGGGCAGAATTGCAGGAAACCGATTTCAGGAGGTAGACTGGAATTGCATTGAAAGCATAGGAAAAGAGGCAGAACGTCTACAATGATGCACTTGGCCAAAAAGGGCGTATGCGTTTTTTCCTGAATATATTCAGGAAAAAACGCATACGCACTTTTTGGTCAACCAAGCAAGCTTGCAAAGGAAATCTGCACTACAATGAAGTCTCACTTCCCCCCGGTCAAAAGGGCCATCTGAAAAAAGTGTAAAATCCAGAAAGGCAGGACAGGCCATGGAGAACTGGGAGCCTTGTTATGCTGATGGGCGGGATGTAAATTGCCAACAGACACTCAGGAGAAGTGTATGGTGTTTCCTGAAATATCGAAAAAACAAAGCAACAGAGCCTAGGGCACTTCCACTTATGGTCCTATAGCTTAGGGAAATTAAAATCATAAAGACACAGCCACCCCAAAGTTTGGGACGCCTCTGTTTACAAGAGCCTCGTTTACCGTACAGGTTCAATATCACAGAAAGTGAAAAATGGATAAAGAACTTGTGGTACTTACTTACAATGCAGTGTCACTCAGCAATGAAATCTATGTCATCAGGCCCGTAGCAGCATAATGAGTGGATTCAGGTACGATGATTCTAACTGAAATAAGTCACACAGAAAAAGAAACATCATAATTTATCAGTAATACACGGAATGTAAACTTGGCTACACAGGAACTAAATTCCAAAACAGAACAGGGTCTCAAATTTAGAAAACCAACTTATGCTTGCTTAAGGGGAAAGGTGAGTTGGGGTGCTGCATAAAACCAGAGATTGAAATGAGCACAGATAAAGTTCCTTAAGCCAAATATGGAATAGACAAGAGCTACTCCTTGCTCAACGAAATGGACTCAACACCGCATATTAATCGCCTAAGAATGTACCTGACTAGTAAGTATCTTAAAACCTATGGATTGCTATGTCTCCGAAAGAGAATCAAGCATGTGTACAGGGGCATAAACGCAGCAGTGATAGGATTGGAGAGGTTCGGTGAGCAAATGAAGACCCTTTGAAGTCATATTGCATGGTACCCATTCCACGGGTCTCAACTCTCAAGGTTTAAGGTATTCTTCCTTCAGCTAAAACATGCATGTGGAACCCAGAGTATGATCAACCATGTGAACGGGAGACGTGTTCAAATATGTCTCAGTTTTCCTCCCCTGGTACTCGGGTGGAACATTCCAGACGCTTTACTAACACTCTCCCCACTTGGAGAGTCAGCGCCTTTAACCTACTGTTTGGCCCAGTTTGCAATTTCTGCGGAAGATGAACAGGAATAGGGAGAACCAATGAGAGACTAGCTGGAGGTGTCTGGACGGGCAAATTTAACTCTCATTTCCCACCAGGAAGAGGAAATAACCAAAGGCTCAGCTGCCGTGCCGGAACCAGATTAGGGCCTGAAGCCATCCTGCGGTGTTGCGGCCAGCTCAAAAGAAAGCGAGCTGAAGAAAGGAGCTCAGGGGCACTGTAATTCACAAACCTGCAGAGTTATAAATGACAGCTATCGTCCAAAAATATACTGAAGTAAGGCTGCCAAGAGGACTTGAAATCGGGGCAGAATTGCAGGAAACCGATTTCAGGAGGTAGACTGGAATTGCATTGAAAGCATAGGAAAAGAGGCAGAACGCCCACAATGATGCACTTGGCCAAAAAGGGCGTATGCGTTTTTTCCTGAATATATTCAGGAAAAAACGCATACGCCCTTTTTGGCCAACCAAGCAAGCTTGCAAAGGAAATCTGCACTACAATGAAGTCTCACTTCCCCCCGGTCAAAAGGGCCATCTGAAAAAAGTGTAAAATCCAGAAAGGCAGGACAGGCCATGGAGAACTGGGAGCCTTGTTATGCTGATGGGCGGGATGTAAATTGCCAACAGACACTCGGGAGAAGTGTATGGTGTTTCCTGAAACATCTAAAAAACAAAGCAACAGAGCCTAGGGCACTTCCACTTATGGTCCTATAGCTTAGGGAAATTAAAATCAAAAAGACACAGAAACCCCAAAGTTTGGTACGCCTCTGTTTACAAGAACCTCGTTTACCGTACAAGTTCAATATCACAGAAAGTGAAAAATGGATAAAGAACTTGTGGTACTTATGTACAATGCAGTATCACTCAGCAATGAAATCTATGTCATCAGGCCCGTAGCAGCATAATGAGTGGATTCAGGTACGATGATTCTAACTGAAATAAGTCACACAGAAAAAGAAACATCATAAGATATCACTAATACACGGAATGTAAACTTGGCTACACAGGAACTGAATTCCAAAACAGAACAGCGTCTCAAATTTAGAAAACCAACTTATGCTTGCTTAAGGGGAAAGGTGAGTTGGGGTGCTGCATAAAACCAGAGATTGAAATGAGCACAGATAAAGTTCCTTAAGCCAAATATGGAATAGACAAGAGCTACTCCTTGCTCAACGAAATGGACTCAACACCCCATATTAAACGCCTAAGAATGTACCTGACTAGTAAGTATCTTAAAACCTATGGATTGCTATGTCTCCAAAAGAGAATCAAGCGTGTGTACAGGGGCATAAACGCAGCAGTGATAGGATTGGAGAGGTTCGGTGAGCAAATGAAGACCCTTTGAAATCATATTGCATGGTACCCATTACACGGGTCTCAACTCTCCAGGTTTAAGGTATTCTTCCTTCAGCTAAAACATGCATGTGGAACCCAGAGTATGATCAACCATGTGAACGGGAGACGTGTTCAAATATGTCTCAGTTTTCATACCCTGGTACTCAGGTGCAACATTCCAGACGCTTTACTAACACTCTCCCCACTTGGGGGGTCAGCGCCTTTAACATCCTGTTTGGCCCAGTTTGCAATTTCTGCGGAAGATGAACAGGAATAGCGAGAACCAATGAGAGACTAGCTGGAGGTGTCTGGATGGGCAAATTTAATTCTCATTTCCCACCAGGAAGAGGAATTAACCAAAGGCTCAGCGTGCCGTGCCAGAACCAGATTAGGGCCTGAAGCCATCTTGCAGTGTTGCGGCCAGGTCACAAGACAGCGAGTTGAAGAAAGGAGCTCAGGGGCACTGTAATTCACAAACCTGCAGAGTTATAAATGATAGCTATCGTCCAAAAATATACTGAAGTAAGGCTGCCAAGAGGACTTGAAAGCGGTTCAGAATTGCAGGAAACCGATTTCAGGAGGTAGAATAGAATTGCATTGAAAGCATAGGAAAAGAGGCAGAACGTCCACAATGATGCACTTGGCCAAAAAGGGCGTATGCGTTTTTTCCTGAATATATTCAGGAAAAAACGCATACGCCCTTTTTGGCCAACCAAGCAAGCTTCCAAAGGAAATCTGCACTACAATGAAGTCTCACTTCCCCCCGGTCAAAAGGGCCATATGAAAAAAGTGTAAAATCCAGGAAGGCAGGACAGGCCATGGAGAACTGGGAGACTTGTTATGCTGATGGGCGGGATGTAAATTGCCAACAGACACTCGGGAGAAGTGTATGGTGTTTCCTGAAACATCTAAAAAACAAAGCAACAGAGCCTAGGGCACTTCCACTTATGGTCCTATAGATTAGGGAAATTAAAATAAAAAAGACACAGCCACCCCAAAGTTTGGAACGGCTCTGTTTACAAGAACCTCGTTTACAGTACAAGTTCAACATCGCAGAAAGTGAAAAATGGATAAAGAAGTTGTGGTATTTACTTACAAAGCAATATCACTCAGCAATGAAATCTATGTCATCAGGACCGTAGCAGCACAATGAGTGGATTCAGGTACGATGATTCTAACTGAAATAAGTCACACAGAAAAAGAAACATCATAAGATATCACTAATACACGGAATGTAAACTTGGCTACACAGGAACGGAATTACAGAACAGGACAGGGTCTCAAATTTAGAAAACCAACTTATGCTTGCTTAAGGGGAAAGGTGAGTTGGGGTGCTGCATAAAACCAGAGATTGAAATGAGCACAGATAAAGTTCCTTAAGCCAAATATGGAATAGACAAGAGCTACTCCTTGCTCAACGAAATGGACTCAACACCGCATATTAAACGCCTAAGAATGTACCTGACTAATAAGTATCTTAAAACCTATGGATTGCTATGTCTCCTAAAGAGAATCAAGCATGTGTACAGGGGCATAAACGCAGCAGTGATAGGATTGGAGAGGTTCGGTGAGCAAATGAAGACCCTTTGAAGTCATATTGCATGGTACCCATTCCACGGGTTTCAACTACCCAGGTTTAAGGTATTCTTCCTTCAGCTAAAACATGCATGTGGAACCTAGAGTATGATCAACCATGTGATCGGGAGACGTGTTCAAATATGTCTCAGTTTTTGTACCCTGGTACTCGGGTGCAACATTCCAGATGCTTTACTAACACTCTCCCGACTTGGAGAGTCAGTCCCTTTAACCTCCTGTTTGGCCCAGTTTGCAATTTCTGCGGAAGATGAACAGGAATAGCGAGAACCAATGAGAGACTAGCTGGAGGTGTCTGGATGGGCAAATTTAATTCTCATTTCCCACCAGGAAGAGGAATTAACCAAAGGCTCAGCGTGCCGTGCCGGAACCAGATTAGGGCCTGAAGCCATCTTGCAGTGTTGCGGCCAGGTCACAAGAAAGCGAGTTGAAGAAAGGAGCTCAGGGGCACTGTAATTCACAAACCTGCAGAGTTATAAATGACAGCTATCTTCCAAAAATACACTGAAGTAAGGCTGCCAAGAGGACTTGAAAGCGGGGCAGAATTGCAGGAAACCGATTTCAGGAGGTAGACTGGAATTGCATTGAAAGCATAGGAAAAGAGGCAGAACGTCCACAATGATGCACTTGGCCAAAAAGGGCGTATGCGTTTTTTCCTGAATATATTCAGGAAAAAACGCATACGCCCTTTTTGGCCAACCAAGCAAGCTTGCAAAGGAAATCTGCACTACAATGAAGTCTCACTTCCCCCCGGTCAAAAGGGCCATCTGAAAAAAGTGTAAAATCCAGAAAGGCAGGACAGGCCATGGAGAACTGGGAGCCTTGTTATGCTGATGGGCGGGATGGAAATTGCCAACAGACACTCGGGAGAAGTGTATGGTGTTGCCTGAAACATCTAAAAAACAAAGCAACAGAGCCTAGGGCACTTCCACTTATGGTCCTATAGCTTAGGGAAATTAAAATCAAAAAGACACAGAAACCCCAAAGTTTGGTACGCCTCTGTTTACAAGAACCTCGTTTACCGTACAAGTTCAATATCACAGAAAGTGAAAAATGGATAAAGAACTTGTGGTACTTACGTACAATGCAGTATCACTCAGCAATGAAATCTATGTCATCAGGCCCGTAGCAGCATAATGAGTGGATTCAGGTACGATGATTCTAACTGAAATAAGTCACACAGAAAAAGAAACATCATAAGATATCACTAATACACGGAATGTAAACTTGGCTACACAGGAACGGAATTACAGAACAGGACAGGGTCTCAAATTTAGAAAACCAACTTATGCTTGCTTAAGGGGAAAGGTGAGTTGGGGTGCTGCATAAAACCAGAGATTGAAATGAGCACAGATAAAGTTCCTTAAGCCAAATATGGAATAGACAAGAGCTACTCCTTGCTCAACGAAATGGACTCAACACCCCACATTAAATGCGTAAGAATGTACCTGACTAGTAAGTATCTTAAAACCTATGGATTGCTATGTCTTCAAAAGAGAATCAAGCGTGTGTACAGGGGCATAAACGCAGCAGTGATAGGATTGGAGAGGTTCGGTGAGCAAATGAAGACCCTTTGAAGTCATATTGCATGGTACCCATTCCACGGGTCTCAACTCTCCAGGTTTAAGGTATTCTTCCTTCAGCTAAAACATGCATGTGGAACCCAGAGTATGATCAACCGTGTGAACGGGAGACGTGTTCAAATATGTCTCAGTTTTCATACCCTGGTACTCAGGTGCAACATTCCAGACGCTTTACTAACACTTTCCCGACTTGGAGAGTCAGTCCCTTTAACCTCCTGTTTGGCCCACTTTGCAATTTCTGCAGAAGATGAACAGGAATAGGGAGAACCAATGAGAGACTAGCTGGAGGTGTCTGGACGGGCAAATTTAACTCTCATTTCCCACCAGGAAGAGGAAATAACCAAAGGCTCAGCGTGCCGTGCCGGAACCAGATTAGGGCCTGAAGCCATCCTGCGGTGTTGCGGCCAGGTCACAAGAAAGCGAGTTGAAGAAAGGAGCTCAGGGGCACTGTAATTCACAAACCTGCAGAGTTATAAATGACAGCTATCGTCCAAAAATATACTGAAGTAAGGCTGCCAAGAGGACTTGAAAGCGGGGCAGAATTGCAGGAAACCGATTTCAGGAGGTAGACTGGAATTGCATTGAAAGCATAGGAAAAGAGGCAGAACGTCCACAATGATGCACTTGGCCAAAAAGAGCATATGCGTTTTTTCCTGAATATATTCAGGAAAAAACGCATACGCCCTTTTTGGCCAACCAAGCAAGCTTGCAAAGGAAATCTGCACTACAATGAAGTCTCACTTCCCCCCGGTCAAAAGGGCCATCTGAAAAATGTGTAAAATCCAGAAAGGCAGGACAGGCCATGGAGAACTGGGAGACTTTTTATGCTGATGGGTGGGATGTAAATTGCCAACAGACACTCGGGAGAAGTGTATGGTGTTTCCTGAAACATCTAAAAAACAAAGCAACAGAGCCTAGGGCACTTCCACTTATGGTCCTATAGCTTAGGGAAATTAAAATCAAAAAGACACAGCCACCCCAAAGTTTGGGACGCCTCTGTTTACAAGAACCTTGTTTACAGTACAAGTTCAACATCGCAGAAAGTGAAAAATGGATAAAGAAGTTGTGGTATTTACTTACAAAGCAATATCACTGAGCAATGAAATCTATGTCATCAGGCCCTTAGCAGCACAATGAGTGGATTCAGGTACGATGATTCTAACTGAAATAAGTCACACAGAAAAAGAAACATCATGAGATAGCACTAATACACGGAATGTAAACTTGGCTACACAGGAACTGAATTCCAAAACAGAACAGGGTCTCAAATTTAGAAAACCAACATATGCTTGCTTAAGGGGAAAGGTGATTTGGGGTGCTGCATAAAACCAGAGATTGAAATGAGCACAGATAAAGTTCCTTAAGCCAAATATGGAATAGACAAGAGCTACTCCTTGCTCAACGAAATGGACTCAACACCCCATATTAAACGCCTAAGAATGTACCTGACTAGTAAGTATCTTAAAACCTATGGATTGCTATGTCTCCAAAAGAGAATCAAGCGTGTGTACAGGGGCATAAATGCAGCAGTGATAGGATTGGAGAGGTTCGGTGAGCAAATGAAGACCCTTTGAAGTCATATTGCATGGTACCCATTACACGGGCCTCAACTCTCCAGGTTTAAGGTATTCTTCCTTCAGCTAAAACATGCATGTGGAACCCAGAGTATGATCAACCGTGTGAACGGGAGACGTGTTCAAATATGTCTCAGTTTTCCTCCCCTGGTACTCGGGTGCAACATTCCAGACGCTTTACTAACACTCTCCCCACTTGGAGAGTCAGCGCCTTTAACCTCCTGTTTGGCCCAGTTTGCAATTTCTGCGGAAGATGAACAGGAATAGGGAGAACCAATGAGAGACTAGCTGGAGGTGTCTGGACGGGCAAATTTAACTCTCATTTCCCACCAGGAAGAGGAAATAACCAAAGGCTCAGCGTGCCGTGCCGGAACCAGATTAGGGCCTGAAGCCATCCTGCGGTGTTGCGGCCAGCTCACAAGAAAGCGAGTTGAAGAAAGGAGCTCAGGGGCACTGTAATTCACAAACCTGCAGAGTTATAAATGACAGCTATCGTCCAAAAATATACTGAAGTAAGGCTGCCAAGAGGACTTGAAAGCGGGGCAGAATTGCAGGAAACCGATTTCAGGAGGTAGACTGGAATTGCATTGAAAGCATAGGAAAAGAGGCAGAACGTCCACAATGATGCACTTGGCCAAAAAGGGCGTATGCTTTTTTTCCTGAATATATTCAGGAAAAAACGCATACGCCCTTTTTGGCCAACCAAGCAAGCTTGCAAAGGAAATCTGCACTACAATGAAGTCTCACTTCCCCCCGGTCAAAAGGGCCATCTGAAAAAAGTGTAAAATCCAGAAAGGCAGGACAGGCCATGGAGAACTGGGAGCCTTGTTATGCTGATGGGCGGGATGGAAATTGCCAACAGACACTCGGGAGAAGTGTATGGTGTTTCCTGAAACATCTAAAAAACAAAGCAACAGAGCCTAGGGCACTTCCACTTATGGTCCTATAGCTTAGGGAAATTAAAATCAAAAAGACACAGCCACCCCAAAGTTTGGGACGCCTCTGTTTACAAGAACCTCGTTTACCGTACAAGTTCAATATCACAGAAAGTAAAAAATGGATAAAGAACTTGTGGTACTTACGTACAAAGCAATATCACTCAGCAATGAAATCTATGTCATCAGGCACTTAGCAGCATAATGAGTGGATTCAGGTACGATGATTCTAACTAAAATAAGTCACACAGAAAAAGAAACATCATAAGATATCACTAATACACGGAATGTAAACTTGGCTACAGAGGAACTGAATTCTAAAGCAGAACAGGGTCTCAAATTTAGAAAACCAACTTATGCTTGCTTAAGGGGAAAGGTGAGTTGGGGTGCTGCATAAAACCAGAGATTGAAATGAGCACAGATAAAGTTCCTTAAACCAAATATGAAATAGACAAGAGCTACTCCTTGCTCAACGAAATGCACTCAACACCCCATATTAAACGCCTAAGAATGTACCTGACTAGTAAGTATCTTAAAACCTATGGATTGCTATGTCTCCAAAAGAGAATCAAGCGTGTGTACAGGGGCATAAACGCAGCAGTAATAGGATTGGAGAGGTTCGGTGAGCAAATGAAGACCCTTTGAAGTCATATTGCATGGTACCCATTCCACGGGTTTCAACTACCCAGGTTTAAGGTATTCTTCCTTCAGCTAAAACATGCATGTGGAACGCAGAGTATGATCAACCGTGTGAACGGGAGACGTGTTCAAATATGTCTCAGTTTTCGTACCCTGGTACTCGGGTGCAACATTCCAGACGCTCTACTAACACTCTCCCCACTTGGAGAGTCAGCGCCTTTAACCTCCTGTTTGGCCCAGTTTGCAATTTCTGCGGAAGATGAACAGGAATAGCGAGAACCAATGAGAGACTAGCTGGACGTGTATGGACGGGAAAATTTACCTCTCATTTCCCACCAGGAAGAGGAAATAACCAAAGGCTCAGCGTGCCGTGCCGGAACAAGATTAGGGCCTGAAGCCATCCTGCGGTGTTGCGGCCAGCTCACAAGAAAGCGAGTTGAAGAAAGGAGCTCAGGGGCACTGTAATTCACAAACCTGCAGAGTTATAAATGACAGCTATCGTCCAAAAATATACTGAAGTAAGGCTGCCAAGAGGACTTGAAAGCGGGGCAGAATTGCAGGAAACCGATTTCAGGAGGCAGACTGGAATTGCATTGAAAGCATAGGAAAAGAGGCAGAACGTCCACAATGATGCACTTGGCCAAAAAGGGCGTATGCGTTTTTTCCTGAATATATTCAGGAAAAAACGCATACGCCCTTTTTGGCCAACCAAGCAAGCTTGCAAAGGAAATCTGCACTACAATGAAGTCTCACTTCCCCCCGGTCAAAAGGGCCATCTGAAAAAAGTGTAAAATCCAGAAAGGCAGGACAGGCCATGGAGAACTGGGAGCCTTGTTATGCTGATGGGCGGGATGTAAATTGCCAACAGACACTCGGGAGAAGTGTATGGTGTTTCCTGAAACATCTAAAAAACAAAGCAACAGAGCCTAGGGCACTTCCACTTATGGTCCTATAGCTTAGGGAAATTAAAATCAAAAAGACACAGCCACCCCAAAGTATGGAACGGCTCTGTTTACAAGAACCTCGTTTACAGTACAAGTTGAACATCACAGAAAGTGAAAAATGGATAAAGAATTTGTGGTATTTACTTACAAAGCAATATCACTCAGCAATGAAATCTATGTCATCAGGCCCTTAGCAGCACAATGAGTGGATTCAGGTATGATGATTCTAACTGAAATAAGTCACACAGAAAAAGAAACATCATAAGATATCAGTAATACACGGAATGTAAACTTGGCTACACAGGAACTGAATTCCAAAACAGAACATGGTCTCAAATTTAGAAAACCAACTTATGCTTGCTTAAGGGGAAAGGTGAGTTGGGGTGCTGCATAAAACCAGAGATTGAAATGAGCACAGATAAATTTCCTTAAGCCAAATATGGAATAGACAAGAGCTACTCCTTGCTCAACGAAATGGACTCAACACCGCATATTAAACGCCTAAGAATGTACCTGACTAGTAAGTATCCTAAAACCTATGGATTGCTATGTCTCAGAAAGAGAATCAAGCATGTGTACAGGGGCATAAACGCAGCAGTGATAGGATTGGAGAGGTTCGGTGAGCAAATGAAGACCCTTTGAAGTCATATTGCATGGTACCCATTCCACGGGTTTCAACTACCCAGGTTTAAGGTATTCTTCCTTCAGCTAAAACATGCATGTGGAACGCAGAGTATGATCAAGCGTGTGAACGGGAGACGTGTTCAAATATGTCTCAGTTTTCCTCCCCTGGTACTCGGGTGCAACATTCCAGACGCTCTACTAACACTCTCCCCACTTGGAGAGTCAGCGCCTTTAACCTCCTGTTTGGCCCAGTTTGCAATTTCTGCGGAAGATGAACAGGAATAGCGAGAACCAATGAGAGACTAGCTGGACGTGTATGGACGGGAAAATTTACCTCTCATTTCCCACCAGGAAGAGGAAATAACCAAAGGCTCAGCGTGCCGTGCCGGAACCAGATTAGGGCCTGAAGCCATCCTGCGGTGTTGCGGCCAGCTCACAAGAAAGCGAGTTGAAGAAAGGAGCTCAGGGGCACTGTAATTCACAAACCTGCAGAGTTATAAATGACAGCTATCGTCCAAACATACACTGAAGTAAGGCTGCCAAGAGGACTTGAAAGCGGGGCAGAATTGCAGTAAACCAATTTCAGGAGGTATACTGGAATTGCATTGAAAGCATAGGAAAAGAGGCAGAACGTCCACAATGATGCACTTGGCCAAAAAGGGCGTATGCGTTTTTTCCTGAATATATTCAGGAAAAAACGCATACGCCCTTTTTGGCCAACCAAGCAAGCTTGCAAAGGAAATCTGCACTACAATGAAGTCTCACTTCCCCCCGGTCAAAAGGGCCATCTGAAAAAAGTGTAAAATCCAGAAAGGCAGGACAGGCCATGGAGAACTGGGAGCCTTGTTATGCTGATGGGCGGGATGTAAATTGCCAACAGACACTTGGGAGAAGTGTATGGTGTTTCCTGAAACATCTAAAAAACAAAGCAACAGAGCCTAGGGCACTTCCACTTATGGTCCTATAGCTTAGGGAAATTAAAATCAAAAAGACACAGCCACCCCAAAGTATGGAACGGCTCTGTTTACAAGAACCTTGATTACAGTACATGTTGAACATCGCAGAAAGTGAAAAATGGATAAAGAATTTGTGGTATTTACTTACAAAGCAATATCACTCAGCAATGAAATCTATGTCATCAGGCCCTTAGCAGCACAATGAGTGGATTCAGGTATGATGATTCTAACTGAAATAAGTCACACAGAAAAAGAAACATCATAAGATATCAGTAATACACGGAATGTAAACTTGGCTACACAGGAACTGAATTCCAAAACAGAACATGGTCTCAAATTTAGAAAACCAACTTATGCTTGCTTAAGGGGAAAGGTGAGTTGGGGTGCTGCATAAAACCAGAGATTGAAATGAGCACAGATAAATTTCCTTAAGCCAAATATGGAATAGACAAGAGCTACTCCTTGCTCAACGAAATGGACTCAACACCGCATATTAAACGCCTAAGAATGTACCTGACTAGTAAGTATCCTAAAACCTATGGATTGCTATGTCTCAGAAAGAGAATCAAGCATGTGTACAGGGGCATAAACGCAGCAGTGATAGGATTGGAGAGGTTTGGTGAGCAAATGAAGACCCTTTGAAGTCATATTGCATGGTACCCATTCCACGGGTTTCAACTACCCAGGTTTAAGGTATTCTTCCTTCAGCTAAAACATGCATGTGGAACGCAGAGTATGATCAACCGTGTGAACGGGAGACGTGTTCAAATATGTCTCAGTTTTCCTCCCCTGGTACTCGGGTGCAACATTCCAGACGCTTTACTAACACTCTCCCCACTTGGAGAGTCAGCGCCTTTAACCTCCTGTTTGGCCCAGTTTGCAATTTCTGCGGAAGATGAACAGGAATAGCGAGAACCAATGAGAGACTAGCTGGACGTGTATGGACGGGAAAATTTACCTCTCATTTCCCACCAGGAAGAGGAAATAACCAAAGGCTCAGCGTGCCGTGCCGGAACCAGATTAGGGCCTGAAGCCATCCTGCCGTGTTGCGCCCAGGTCACAAGAAAGCGAGTTGAAGAAAGGAGCTCAGGGGCACTGTAATTCACAAACCTGCAGAGTTATAAATGACAGCTATCGTCCAAAAATATACTGAAGTAAGGCTGCCAAGAGGACTTGAAAGCGGGGCAGAATTGCAGGAAATCGATTTCAGGAGGTAGACTGGAATTGCATTGAAAGCATAGGAAAAGAGGCAGAACGTCCACAATGATGCACTTGGCCAAAAAGGGCGTATGCGTTTTTTCCTGAATATATTCAAGAAAAATCGCATACGCCCTTTTTGGCCAACCAAGCAAGCTTGCAATGAAATCTGCACTACAATGAAGTCTCACTTCCCCCCGGTCAAAAGGGCCATCTGAAAAAAGTGTAAAATCCAGAAAGGCAGGACAGGCCATGGAGAACTGGGAGCCTTGTTATGCTGATGGGCGGGATGTAAATTGCCAACAGACACTCGGGAGAAGTGTATGGTGTTTCCTGAAACATCTAAAAAACAAAGCAACAGAGCCTAGGGCATTTCCACTTATGGTCCTATAGCTTAGGGAAATTAAAATCAAAAAGACACAGCCACCCCAAAGTTTGGGACGCCTCTGTTTACAAGAACCTCGTTTACCGTACAAGTTCAATATCACAGAAAGTGAAAAATGGATAAAGAACTTGTGGTACTTACGTACAATGCAGTATCACTCAGCAATGAAATCTATGTCATCAGGCCCGTAGAATCACAATGAGTGGATTCAGGTATGATGATTCTAACTGAAATAAGTCACACAGAAAAAGAAACATCATAAGATATCACTAATACACGGAATGTAAACTTGGCTACACAGGAACTGAACTACAAAACAGAAGAGGGTCTCAAATTTAGAAAACCAACTTATGCTTGCTTAAGGGGAAAGATGAGTTGGGGTGCTGCATAAAACCAGAGATTGAAATGAGCACAGATAAAGTTCCTTAAGCCAAATATGGAATAGACAAGAGCTACTCCTTGCTCAACGAAATGGACTCAACACCCCATATTAAACGCCTAAGAATGTACCTGACTAGTAAGTATCTTAAAACCTATGGATTGCTATGTCTCCAAAAGAGAATCAAGCGTGTGTACAGGGGCATAAACGCAGCAGTGATAGGATTAGAGAGGTTCGGTGAGCAAATGAAGACCCTTTGAAGTCATATTGCATGGTACCCATTACACGGGTCTCAACTCTCCAGGTTTAAGGTATTCTTCCTACAGCTAAAACATGCATGTGGAACCCAGAGTATGATCAACCGTGTGAACGGGAGACGTGTTCAAATATGTCTCAGTTTTCCTCCCCTGGTACTCGGGTGAAACATTCCAGATGCTTTACTAACACTCTCCCCACTTGGAGAGTCAGCGCCTTTAACCTCCTGTTTGGCCCGGTTTGCAATTTCTGCGGAAGATGAACAGGAATAGGGAGAACCAATGAGAGACTAGCTGGAGGTGTCTGGACGGGCAAATTTAACTCTCATTTCCCACCAGGAAGAGGAAATAACCAAAGGCTCAGCGTGCCGTGCCAGAACCAGATTAGGGCCTGAAGCCATCCTGCGGTGTTGCGGCCAGCTCAAAAGAAAGCGAGTTGAAGAAAGGAGCTCAGGGGCACTGTAATTCACAAACCTGCAGAGTTATAAATGACAGCTATCGTCTAAAAATATACTGAAGTAAGGCTGCCAAGAGGACTTGAAAGCGGGGCAGAATTGCAGGAAACCGATTTCAGGAGGTAGACTGGAATTGCATTGAAAGCATAGGAAAAGAGGCAGAACGTCCACAATGATGCACTTGGCCAAAAAGGGCGTATACGTTTTTTCCTGAATATATTCAGGAAAAAACGCATACGCCCTTTTTGGCCAACCAAGCAAGCTTGCAAAGGAAATCTGCACTACAATGAAGTCTCACTTCCCCCCGGTCAAAAGGGCCATCTGAAAAAAGTGTAAAATCCAGAAAGGCAGGACAGGCCATGGAGAACTGGGAGCCTTGTTATGCTGATGGGCGGGATGTAAATTGCCAACAGACACTCGGGAGAAGTGTATGGTGTTTCCTGAAACATCTAAAAAACAAAGCAACAGAGCCTAGGGCACTTCCACTTATGGTCCTATAGCTTAGGGAAATTAAAATCAAAAAGACACAGCCACCCCAAAGTTTGGGACGCCTCTGTTTACAAGAACCTCGTTTACCGTACAAGTTCAATATCACAGAAAGTGAAAAATGGATAAAGAACTTGTGGTACTTAGGTACAATGCAGTATCACTCAGCAATGAAATCTATGTCATCAGGCCCGTAGAAGCACAATGAGTGGATTCAGGTATGATGATTCTAACTGAAATAAGTCACACAGAAAAAGAAACATCATAAGATATCAGTAATACACGGAATGTAAACTTGGCTACACAGGAACTGAATTACAGAACAGAACAGGGTATCAAATTTAGAAAACCAACTTATGCTTGCTTAAGGGGAAAGGTGAGTTGGGGTGCTGCATAAAACCAGAGATTGAAATGAGCACAATAAAGTTCCTTAAGCCAAATATGGAATAGACAAGAGCTACTCCTTGCTCAACGAAATGGACTCAACACCCCATATTAAACGCCTAAGAATGTACCTGACTAGTAAGTATCTTAAAACCTATGGATTGCTATGTCTCCGAAAGAGAATCAAGCGTGTGTACAGGGGCATAAACGCAGCAGTGATAGGATTGGAGAGGTTCGGTGAGCAAATGAAGACCCTTTGAAGTCATATTGCATGGTACCCATTCCACGGGTTTCAACTACCCAGGTTTAAGGTATTCTTCCTTCAGCTAAAACATGCATGTGGAACGCAGAGTATGATCAACCGTGTGAACGGGAGACGTGTTCAAATATGTCTCAGTTTTCCTCCCCTGATACTCGGGTGCAACATTCCAGACGCTCTACTAACACTCTCCCCACTTGGAGAGTCAGCGCCTTTAACCTCCTGTTTGGCCCAGTTTGCAATTTCTGCGGAAGATGAACAGGAATAGTGAGAACCAATGAGAGACTAGCTGGACGTGTATGGACGGGAAAATTTACCTCTCATTTCCCACCAGGAAGAGGAAATAACCAAAGGCTCAGCGTGCCGTGCCGGAACCAGATTAGGGCCTGAAGCCATCCTGCGGTGTTGCGGCCAGCTCACAAGAAAGCGAGTTGAAGAAAGGAGCTCAGGGGCACTGTAATTCACAAACCTGCAGAGTTATAAATGACAGCTATCGTCCAAACATACACTGAAGTAAGGCTGCCAAGAGGACTTGAAAGCGGGGCAGAATTGCAGTAAACCGATTTCAGGAGGTATACTGGAATTGCATTGAAAGCATAGGAAAAGAGGCAGAACGTCCACAATGATGCACTTGGCCAAAAAGGGCGTATGCGTTTTTTCCTGAATATATTCAGGAAAAAACGCATACGCCCTTTTTGGCCAACCAAGCAAGCTTGCAAAGGAAATCTGCACTACAATGAAGTCTCACTTCCCCCCGGTCAAAAGGGCCATCTGAAAAAAGTGTAAAATCCAGAAAGGCAGGACAGGCCATGGAGAACTGGGAGCCTTGTTATGCTGATGGGCGGGATGTAAATTGCCAACAGACACTCGGGAGAAGTGTATGGTGTTTCCTGAAACATCTAAAAAACAAAGCAACAGAGCCTAGGGCACTTCCACTTATGGTCCTATAGCTTAGGGAAATTAAAATCAAAAAGACACAGCCACCCCAAAGTATGGAACGGCTCTGTTTACAAGAACCTCGTTTACAGTACAAGTTGAACATCACAGAAAGTGAAAAATGGATAAAGAATTTGTGGTATTTACTTACAAAGCAATATCACTCAGCAATGAAATCTATGTCATCAGGCCCTTAGCAGCACAATGAGTGGATTCAGGTATGATGATTCTAACTGAAATAAGTCACACAGAAAAAGAAACATCATAAGATATCAGTAATACACGGAATGTAAACTTGGCTACACAGGAACTGAATTCCAAAACAGAACATGGTCTCAAATTTAGAAAACCAACTTATGCTTGCTTAAGGGGAAAGGTGAGTTGGGGTGCTGCATAAAACCAGAGATTGAAATGAGCACAGATAAATTTCCTTAAGCCAAATATGGAATAGACAAGAGCTACTCCTTGCTCAACGAAATGGACTCAACACCGCATATTAAACGCCTAAGAATGTACCTGACTAGTAAGTATCCTAAAACCTATGGATTGCTATGTCTCAGAAAGAGAATCAAGCATGTGTACAGGGGCATAAACGCAGCAGTGATAGGATTGGAGAGGTTCGGTGAGCAAATGAAGACCCTTTGAAGTCATATTGCATGGTACCCATTCCACGGGTTTCAACTACCCAGGTTTAAGGTATTCTTCCTTCAGCTAAAACATGCATGTGGAACGCAGAGTATGATCAACCGTGTGAACGGGAGACGTGTTCAAATATGTCTCAGTTTTCCTCCCCTGGTACTCGGGTGCAACATTCCAGACGCTCTACTAACACTCTCCCCACTTGGAGAGTCAGCGCCTTTAACCTCCTGTTTGGCCCAGTTTGCAATTTCTGCGGAAGATGAACAGGAATAGCGAGAACCAATGAGAGACTAGCTGGACGTGTATGGACGGGAAAATTTACCTCTCATTTCCCACCAGGAAGAGGAAATAACCAAAGGCTCAGCGTGCCGTGCCGGAACAAGATTAGGGCCTGAAGCCTTCCTGCGGTGTTGCGGCCAGCTCACAAGAAAGCGAGTTGAAGAAAGGAGCTCAGGGGCACTGTAATTCACAAACCTGCAGAGTTATAAATGACAGCTATCGTCCAAACATACACTGAAGTAAGGCAGCCAAGAGGACTTGAAAGCGGGGCAGAATTGCAGTAAACCGATTTCAGGAGGTATACTGGAATTGCATTGAAAGCATAGGAAAAGAGGCAGAACGTCCACAATGATGCACTTGGCCAAAAAGGGCGTATGCGTTTTTTCCTGAATATATTCAGGAAAAAACGCATACGCCCTTTTTGGCCAACCAAGCAAGCTTGCAAAGGAAATCTGCACTACAATGAAGTCTCACTTCCCCCCGGTCAAAAGGGCCATCTGAAAAAAGTGTAAAATCCAGAAAGGCAGGACAGGCCATGGAGAACTGGGAGCCTTGTTATGCTGATGGGCGGGATGTAAATTGCCAACAGACACTCGGGAGAATTGTATGGTGTTTCCTTAAACATCTAAAAAACAAAGCAACAGAGCCTAGGGCACTTCCACTTATGGTCCTATAGCTTAGGGAAATTAAAATCAAAAAGACACAGCCACCCCAAAGTTTGGGACGCCTCTGTTTACAAGAACCTCGTTTACCGTACAAGTTCAATATCACAGAAAGTGAAAAATGGATAAAGAACTGGTGGTACTTAGGTACAATGCAGTATCACTCAGCAATGAAATCTATGTCATCAGGCCCGTAGAAGCACAATGAGTGGATTCAGGTATGATGATTCTAACTGAAATAAGTCACACAGAAAAAGAAACATCATAAGATATCAGTAATACACGGAATGTAAACTTGGCTACACAGGAACTGAATTACAGAACAGAACAGGGTATCAAATTTAGAAAACCAACTTATGCTTGCTTAAGGGGAAAGGTGAGTTGGGGTGCTGCATAAAACCAGAGATTGAAATGAGCACAGATAAAGTTCCTTAAGCCAAATATGGAATAGACAAGAGCTACTCCTTGCTCAACGAAATGGACTCAACACCGCATATTAAACGCCTAAGAATGTACCTGACTAGTAAGTATCTTAAAACCTATGGATTGCTATGTCTCCGAAAGAGAATCAAGCATGTGTACAGGGGCATAAACGCAGCAGTGATAGGATTGGAGAGGTTCGGTGAGCAAATGAAGACCCTTTGAAGTCATATTGCATGGTACCCATTCCACGGGTTTCAACTACCCAGGTTTAAGGTATTCTTCCTTCAGCTAAAACATGCATGTGGAACCTAGAGTATGATCAACCATGTGATCGGGAGACGTGTTCAAATATGTCTCAGTTTTCGTACACTGATACTCGGGTGCAACATTCCAGACGCTTTACTAACACTCTCCCGACTTGGAGAGTCAGTGCCTTTAACCTCCTGTTTGGCCCAGTTTGCAATTTCTGCGAAGATGAACAGGAATAGCGAGAACCAATGAGAGACTAGCTGGAGGTGTCTGGACGGGCAAATTTAACTCTCATTTCCCACCAGGAAGAGGAATTAGCCAAAGGCTCAGTGTGCCGTGCCGGAACCAGATTAGGGCCTGAAGCCATCCTGCGGTGTTGTGGCCAGCTCACAAGAAAGCGAGTTGAAGAAAGGAGCTCAGGGGCACTGTAATTCACAAACCTGCAGAGTTATAAATGACAGCTATCGTCCAAAAATATACTGAAGTAAGGCTGCCAAGAGGACTTGAAAGCGGGGCAGAATTGCAGGAAACCGATTTCAGGAGGTAGACTGGAATTGCATTGAAAGCATAGGAAAAGAGGCAGAACGTCCACAATGATGCACTTGGCCAAAAAGGGCGTATGCGTTTTTTCCTGAATATATTCAGGAAAAAATGCATACGCCCTTTTTGGCCAACCAAGCAAGCTTGCAAAGGAAATCTGCACTACAATGAAGTCTCACTTCCCCCCGGTCTAACGGGCCATCTGAAAAAAGTGTAATATCCAGAAAGGCAGGACAGGCCATGGAGAACTGGGAGTCTTGTTATGCTGATGGGCGGGATGTAAATTGCCAACAGACACTCGGGAGAAGTGTATGGTGTTTCCTGAAACATCTAAAAAACAAAGCAACAGAGCCTAGGGCACTTCCACTTATGGTCCTATAGCTTAGGGAAATTAAAATCAAAAAGACACAGCCACCCCAAAGTTTGGGACGCCTCTGTTTACAAGAACCTCGTTTACAGTACAAGTTCAACATCGCAGAAAGTGAAAAATGGATAAAGAAGTTGTGGTATTTACTTACAAAGCAATATCACTCAGCAATGAAATCTATGTCATCAGGCCCGTAGCAGCACAATGAGTGGATTCAGGTATGATGATTCTAACTGAAATAAGTCACATAGAAAAAGAAACATCATAAGATATCAGTAATACACGGAATGTAAACTTGGCTACACAGGAACTGAATTCCAAAACAGAACAGCGTCTCAAATTTAGAAAACCAACTTATGCTTGCTTAAGGGGAAAGGTGAGTTGGGGGGCTGCATAAAACCAGAGATTGAAATGAGCACAGATAAAGTTCCTTAAGCCAAATATGGAATAGACAAGAGCTACTCCTTGCTCAGCGAAATGGACTCAACACCGCATATTAAACGCCTAAGAATGTACCTGACTAATAAGTATCTTAAAACCTATGGATTGCTATGTCTCCTAAAGAGAATCAAGCATGTGTACAGGGGCATAAACGCAGCAGTGATAGGATTGGAGAGGTTCGGTGAGCAAATGAAGACCCTTTGAAGTCATATTGCATGGTACCCATTCCACGGGTTTCAACTACCCAGGTTTAAGGTATTCTTCCTTCAGCTAAAACATGCATGTGGAACCTAGAGTATGATCAACCATGTGATCGGGAGATGTGTTCAAATATGTCTCAGTTTTCGTACCCTGGTACTCGGGTGCAACATTCCAGATGCTTTACTAACACTCTCCCGACTTGGAGAGTCAGTCCCTTTAACCTCCTGTTTGGCCCAGTTTGCAATTTCTGCGGAAGATGAACAGGAATAGCGAGAACCAATGAGAGACTAGCTGGAAGTGTCTGGATGGGCAAATTTAATTCTCATTTCCCACCAGGAAGAGGAAATACCCAAAGGCTCAGGGTGCGGTGCCAGAACCAGATTAGGGCCTGAAGCCATCCTGTGGTCTTGCGGCCAGCTCAAAAGAAAACAAGTTGAGGAAAGGAGCTCAGGGGCACTGTAATTCACAAACCTGCAGAGTTATAAATGACAGCTATCGTCCAAAAATATACTGAAGTAAGGCTGCCAAGAGGACTTGAAAGCGGGGCAGAATTGCAGGAAACCGATTTCAGGAGGTAGACTGGAATTGCATTGAAAGCATAGGAAAAGAGGCAGAACGTCCACAATGATGCACTTGGCCAAAAAGGGCGTATGCGTTTTTTCCTGAATATATTCAGGAAAAAACGCATACGCCCTTTTTGGCCAACCAAGCAAGCTTGCAAAGGAAATCTGCACTACAATGAAGTCTCACTTCCCCCCGGTCAAAAGGGCCATCTGAAAAAAGTGTAAAATCCAGAAAGGCAGGACAGGCCTTGGAGAACTGGGAGCCTTGTTATGCTGATGGGCGGGATGTAAATTGCCAACAGACACTCGGGAGAAGTGTATGGTGTTTCCTGAAATATCTAAGAAACAAAGCAACAGAGCCTAGGGCACTTCCACTTATGGTCCTATAGCTTAGGGAAATTAAAATCAAAAAGACACAGCCACCCCAAAGTTTGGGACGCCTCTGTTTACAAGAACCTCGTTTACCGTACTGGTTCAATATCACAGAAAGTGAAAAATGGATAAAGAACTTGTGGTACTTACCTACAATGCAGTATCACTCAGCAATTTAATCTATGTCATCAGGCCCGTAGCAGCATAATGAGTGGATTCAGGTACGATGATTCTAACTGAAATAAATCACACAGAAAAAGAAACATCATAAGATATCAGTAATACACGGAATGTAAACTTGGCTACACAGGAACTGAATTACAGAACAGAACAGGGTCTCAAATTTAGAAAACCAACTTATGCTTGCTTAAGGGGAAAGGTGAGTTGGGGTGCTGCATAAAACCAGAGATTGAAATGAGCACAATAAAGTTCCTTAAGCCAAATATGGAATAGACAAGAGCTACTCCTTGCTCAACGAAATGGACTCAACAACCCATATTAAACGCCTAAGAATGTACCTGACTAGTAAGTATCTTAAAACCTATGGATTGCTATGTCTCCGAAAGAGAATCAAGCGTGTGTACAGGGGCATAAACGCAGCAGTGATAGGATTGGAGAGGTTCGGTGAGCAAATGAAGACCCTTTGAAGTCATATTGCATGGTACCCATTCCACGGGTTTCAACTACCCAGGTTTAAGGTATTCTTCCTTCAGCTAAAACATGCATGTGGAACGCAGAGTATGATCAACCGTGTGATCGGGAGACGTGTTCAAATATGTCTCAGTTTTCCTCCCCTGGTACTCGGGTGCAACATTCCAGACGCTCTACTAACACTCTCCCCACTTGGAGAGTCAGCGCCTTTAACCTCCTGTTTGGCCCAGTTTGCAATTTCTGCGGAAGATGAACAGGAATAGCGAGAACCAATGAGAGACTAGCTGGACGTGTATGGACGGGAAAATTTACCTCTCATTTCCCACCAGGAAGAGGAAATAACCAAAGGCTCAGCGTGCCGTGCCGGAACCAGATTAGGGCCTGAAGCCATCCTGCGGTGTTGCGGCCAGCTCACAAGAAAGCGAGTTGAAGAAAGGAGCTCAGGGGCACTGTAATTCACAAACCTGCAGAGTTATAAATGACAGCTATCGTCCAAACATACACTGAAGTAAGGCTGCCAAGAGGACTTGAAAGCGGGGCAGAATTGCAGTAAACCGATTTCAGGAGGTATACTGGAATTGCATTGAAAGCATAGGAAAAGAGGCAGAACGTCCACAATGATGCACTTGGCCAAAAAGGGCGTATGCGTTTTTTCCTGAATATATTCAGGAAAAAACGCATACGCCCTTTTTGGCCAACCAAGCAAGCTTGCAAAGGAAATCTGCACTACAATGAAGTCTCACTTCCCCCCGGTCAAAAGGGCCATCTGAAAAAAGTGTAAAATCCAGAAAGGCAGGACAGGCCATGGAGAACTGGGAGCCTTGTTATGCTGATGGGCGGGATGTAAATTGCCAACAGACACTCGGGAGAAGTGTATGGTGTTTCCTGAAACATCTAAAAAACAAAGCAACAGAGCCTAGGGCACTTCCACTTATGGTCCTATAGCTTAGGGAAATTAAAATCAAAAAGACACAGCCACCCCAAAGTATGGAACGGCTCTGTTTACAAGAACCTCGTTTACAGTACAAGTTGAACATCACAGAAAGTGAAAAATGGATAAAGAATTTGTGGTATTTACTTACAAAGCAATATCACTCAGCAATGAAATCTATGTCATCAGGCCCTTAGCAGCACAATGAGTGGATTCAGGTATGATGATTCTAACTGAAATAAGTCACACAGAAAAAGAAACATCATAAGATATCAGTAATACATGGAATGTAAACTTGGCTACACAGGAACTGAATTCCAAAACAGAACATGGTCTCAAATTTAGAAAACCAACTTATGCTTGCTTAAGGGGAAAGGTGAGTTGGGGTGCTGCATAAAACCAGAGATTGAAATGAGCACAGATAAATTTCCTTAAGCCAAATATGGAATAGACAAGAGCTACTCCTTGCTCAACGAAATGGACTCAACACCGCATATTAAACGCCTAAGAATGTACCTGACTAGTAAGTATCCTAAAACCTATGGATTGCTATGTCTCAGAAAGAGAATCAAGCATGTGTACAGGGGCATAAACGCAGCAGTGATAGGATTGGAGAGGTTCGGTGAGCAAATGAAGACCCTTTGAAGTCATATTGCATGGTACCCATTCCACGGGTTTCAACTACCCAGGTTTAAGGTATTCTTCCTTCAGCTAAAACATGCATGTGGAACGCAGAGTATGATCAACCGTGTGAACGGGAGACGTGTTCAAATATGTCTCAGTTTTCCTCCCCTGGTACTCGGGTGCAACATTCCAGACGCTCTACTAACACTCTCCCCACTTGGAGAGTCAGCGCCTTTAACCTCCTGTTTGGCCCAGTTTGCAATTTCTGCGGAAGATGAACAGGAATAGCGAGAACCAATGAGAGACTAGCTGGACGTGTATGGACGGGAAAATTTACCTCTCATTTCCCACCAGGAAGAGGAAATAACCAAAGGCTCAGCGTGCCGTGCCGGAACAAGATTAGGGCCTGAAGCCTTCCTGCGGTGTTGCGGCCAGCTCACAAGAAAGCGAGTTGAAGAAAGGAGCTCAGGGGCACTGTAATTCACAAACCTGCAGAGTTATAAATGACAGCTATCGTCCAAACATACACTGAAGTAAGGCTGCCAAGAGGACTTGAAAGCGGGGCAGAATTGCAGTAAACCGATTTCAGGAGGTATACTGGAATTGCATTGAAAGCATAGGAAAAGAGGCAGAACGTCCACAATGATGCACTTGGCCAAAAAGGGCGTATGCGTTTTTTCCTGAATATATTCAGGAAAAAACGCATACGCCCTTTTTGGCCAACCAAGCAAGCTTGCAAAGGAAATCTGCACTACAATGAAGTCTCACTTCCCCCCGGTCAAAAGGGCCATCTGAAAAAAGTGTAAAATCCAGAAAGGCAGGACAGGCCATGGAGAACTGGGAGCCTTGTTATGCTGATGGGCGGGATGTAAATTGCCAACAGACACTCGGGAGAATTGTATGGTGTTTCCTTAAACATCTAAAAAACAAAGCAACAGAGCCTAGGGCACTTCCACTTATGGTCCTATAGCTTAGGGAAATTAAAATCAAAAAGACACAGCCACCCCAAAGTTTGGGACGCCTCTGTTTACAAGAACCTCGTTTACCGTACAAGTTCAATATCACAGAAAGTGAAAAATGGATAAAGAACTGGTGGTACTTAGGTACAATGCAGTATCACTCAGCAATGAAATCTATGTCATCAGGCCCGTAGAAGCACAATGAGTGGATTCAGGTATGATGATTCTAACTGAAATAAGTCACACAGAAAAAGAAACATCATAAGATATCAGTAATACACGGAATGTAAACTTGGCTACACAGGAACTGAATTACAGAACAGAACAGGGTATCAAATTTAGAAAACCAACTTATGCTTGCTTAAGGGGAAAGGTGAGTTGGGGTGCTGCATAAAACCAGAGATTGAAATGAGCACAGATAAAGTTCCTTAAGCCAAATATGGAATAGACAAGAGCTACTCCTTGCTCAACGAAATGGACTCAACACCGCATATTAAACGCCTAAGAATGTACCTGACTAGTAAGTATCTTAAAACCTATGGATTGCTATGTCTCCGAAAGAGAATCAAGCATGTGTACAGGGGCATAAACGCAGCAGTGATAGGATTGGAGAGGTTCGGTGAGCAAATGAAGACCCTTTGAAGTCATATTGCATGGTACCCATTCCACGGGTTTCAACTACCCAGGTTTAAGGTATTCTTCCTTCAGCTAAAACATGCATGTGGAACCTAGAGTATGATCAACCATGTGATCGGGAGACGTGTTCAAATATGTCTCAGTTTTCGTACACTGATACTCGGGTGCAACATTCCAGACGCTTTACTAACACTCTCCCGACTTGGAGAGTCAGTGCCTTTAACCTCCTGTTTGGCCCAGTTTGCAATTTCTGCGAAGATGAACAGGAATAGCGAGAACCAATGAGAGACTAGCTGGAGGTGTCTGGACGGGCAAATTTAACTCTCATTTCCCACCAGGAAGAGGAATTAGCCAAAGGCTCAGTGTGCCGTGCCGGAACCAGATTAGGGCCTGAAGCCATCCTGCGGTGTTGTGGCCAGCTCACAAGAAAGCGAGTTGAAGAAAGGAGCTCAGGGGCACTGTAATTCACAAACCTGCAGAGTTATAAATGACAGCTATCGTCCAAAAATATACTGAAGTAAGGCTGCCAAGAGGACTTGAAAGCGGGGCAGAATTGCAGGAAACCGATTTCAGGAGGTAGACTGGAATTGCATTGAAAGCATAGGAAAAGAGGCAGAACGTCCACAATGATGCACTTGGCCAAAAAGGGCATATGCGTTTTTTCCTGAATATATTCAGGAAAAAACGCATACGCCCTTTTTGGCCAACCAAGCAAGCTTGCAAAGGAAATCTGCACTACAATGAAGTCTCACTTCCCCCCGGTCAAAAGGGCCATCTGAAAAATGTGTAAAATCCAGAAAGGCAGGACAGGCCATGGAGAACTGGGAGACTTTTTATGCTGATGGGTGGGATGTAAATTGCCAACAGACACTCGGGAGAAGTGTATGGTGTTTCCTGAAACATCTAAAAAACAAAGCAACAGAGCCTAGGGCACTTCCACTTATGGTCCTATAGCTTAGGGAAATTAAAATCAAAAAGACACAGCCACCCCAAAGTTTGGGACGCCTCTGTTTACAAGAACCTTGTTTACAGTACAAGTTCAACATCGCAGAAAGTGAAAAATGGATAAAGAAGTTGTGGTATTTACTTACAAAGCAATATCACTGAGCAATGAAATCTATGTCATCAGGCCCTTAGCAGCACAATGAGTGGATTCAGGTACGATGATTCTAACTGAAATAAGTCACACAGAAAAAGAAACATCATGAGATAGCACTAATACACGGAATGTAAACTTGGCTACACAGGAACTGAATTCCAAAACAGAACAGGGTCTCAAATTTAGAAAACCAACATATGCTTGCTTAAGGGGAAAGGTGAGTTGGGGTGCTGCATAAAACCAGAGATTGAAATGAGCACAGATAAAGTTCCTTAAGCCAAATATGGAATAGACAAGAGCTACTCCTTGCTCAACGAAATGGACTCAACACCCCATATTAAACGCCTAAGAATGTACCTGACTAGTAAGTATCTTAAAACCTATGGATTGCTATGTCTCCAAAAGAGAATCAAGCGTGTGTACAGGGGCATAAATGCAGCAGTGATAGGATTGGAGAGGTTCGGTGAGCAAATGAAGACCCTTTGAAGTCATATTGCATGGTACCCATTACACGGGCCTCAACTCTCCAGGTTTAAGGTATTCTTCCTTCAGCTAAAACATGCATGTGGAACCCAGAGTATGATCAACCGTGTGAACGGGAGACGTGTTCAAATATGTCTCAGTTTTCCTCCCCTGGTACTCGGGTGCAACATTCCAGACGCTTTACTAACACTCTCCCCACTTGGAGAGTCAGCGCCTTTAACCTCCTGTTTGGCCCAGTTTGCAATTTCTGCGGAAGATGAACAGGAATAGGGAGAACCAATGAGAGACTAGCTGGAGGTGTCTGGACGGGCAAATTTAACTCTCATTTCCCACCAGGAAGAGGAAATAACCAAAGGCTCAGCGTGCCGTGCCGGAACCAGATTAGGGCCTGAAGCCATCCTGCGGTGTTGCGGCCAGCTCAAAAGAAAGCGAGTTGAAGAAAGGAGCTCAGGGGCACTGTAATTCACAAACCTGCAGAGTTATAAATGACAGCTATCGTCCAAAAATATACTGAAGTAAGGCTGCCAAGAGGACTTGAAAGCGGGGCAGAATTGCAGGAAACCGATTTCAGGAGGTAGACTGGAATTGCATTGAAAGCATAGGAAAAGAGGCAGAACGTCCACAATGATGCACTTGGCCAAAAAGGGCGTATGCGTTTTTTCCTGAATATATTCAGGAAAAAACGCATACGCCCTTTTTGGCCAACCAAGCAAGCTTGCAAAGGAAATCTGCACTACAATGAAGTCTCACTTCCCCCCGGTCAAAAGGGCCATCTGAAAAAAGTGTAAAATCCAGAAAGGCAGGACAGGCCATGGAGAACTGGGAGCCTTGTTATGCTGATGGGCGGGATGGAAATTGCCAACAGACACTCGGGAGAAGTGTATGGTGTTTCCTGAAACATCTAAAAAACAAAGCAACAGAGCCTAGGGCACTTCCACTTATGGTCCTATAGCTTAGGGAAATTAAAATCAAAAAGACACAGCCACCCCAAAGTTTGGGACGCCTCTGTTTACAAGAACCTCGTTTACCGTACAAGTTCAATATCACAGAAAGTGAAAAATGGATAAAGAACTTGTGGTACTTACGTACAAAGCAATATCACTCAGCAATGAAATCTATGTCATCAGGCACTTAGCAGCATAATGAGTGGATTCAGGTACGATGATTCTAACTAAAATAAGTCACACAGAAAAAGAAACATCATAAGATATCACTAATACACGGAATGTAAACTTGGCTACAGAGGAACTGAATTCTAAAGCAGAACAGGGTCTCAAATTTAGAAAACCAACTTATGCTTGCTTAAGGGGAAAGGTGAGTTGGGGTGCTGCATAAAACCAGAGATTGAAATGAGCACAGATAAAGTTCCTTAAACCAAATATGGAATAGACAAGAGCTACTCCTTGCTCAACGAAATGCACTCAACCCCCCATATTAAACGCCTAAGAATGTACCTGACTAGTAAGTATCTTAAAACCTATGGATTGCTATGTCTCCAAAAGAGAATCAAGCGTGTGTACAGGGGCATAAACGCAGCAGTGATAGGATTGGAGAGGTTCGGTGAGCAAATGAAGACCCTTTGAAGTCATATTGCATGGTACCTATTCCACGGGCCTCAACTCTCCAGGTTTAAGGTATTCTTCCTTCAGCTAAAACGTGCATGTGGAACCCAGAGTATGATCAACCGTGTGAACGGGAGACGTGTTCAAATATGTCTCAGTTTTCCTCCCCTGGTACTCGGGTGCAACATTCCAGACGCTTTACTAACACTCTCCCCACTTGGAGAGTCAGTCCCTTTAAACTCCTGTTTGGCCCAGTTTGCAATTTCTGCGGAAGATGAACAGGAATAGGGAGAACCAATGAGAGACTAGCTGGAGGTGTCTGGACGGGCAAATTTAACTCTCATTTCCCACCAGGAAGAGGAAATACCCAAAGGCTCAGGGTGCGGTGCCAGAACCAGATTAGGGCCTGAAGCCATCCTGTGGTCTTGCGGCCAGCTCAAAAGAAAACAAGTTGAGGAAAGGAGCTCAGGGGCACTGTAATTCACAAACCTGCAGAGTTATAAATGACAGCTATCGTCCAAAAATATACTGAAGTAAGGCTGCCAAGAGGACTTGAAAGCGGGGCAGAATTGCAGGAAACCGATTTCAGGAGGTAGACTGGAATTGCATTGAAAGCATAGGAAAAGAGGCAGAACGTCCACAATGATGCACTTGGCCAAAAAGGGCGTATGCGTTTTTTCCTGAATATATTCAGGAAAAAACGCATACGCCCTTTTTGGCCAACCAAGCAAGCTTGCAAAGGAAATCTGCACTACAATGAAGTCTCACTTCCCCCCGGTCAAAAGGGCCATCTGAAAAAAGTGTAAAATCCAGAAAGGCAGGACAGGCCATGGAGAACTGGGAGCCTTGTTATGCTGATGGGCGGGATGTAAATTGCCAACAGACACTCGGGAGAAGTGTATGGTGTTTCCTGAAATATCTAAGAAACAAAGCAACAGAGCCTAGGGCACTTCCACTTATGGTCCTATAGCTTAGGGAAATTAAAATCAAAAAGACACAGCCACCCCAAAGTTTGGGACGCCTCTGTTTACAAGAACCTCGTTTACCGTACTGGTTCAATATCACAGAAAGTGAAAAATGGATAAAGAACTTGTGGTACTTACCTACAATGCAGTATCACTCAGCAATTTAATCTATGTCATCAGGCCCGTAGCAGCATAATGAGTGGATTCAGGTACGATGATTCTAACTGAAATAAATCACACAGAAAAAGAAACATCATAAGATATCAGTAATACACGGAATGTAAACTTGGCTACACAGGAACTGAATTACAGAACAGAACAGGGTCTCAAATTTAGAAAACCAACTTATGCTTGCTTAAGGGGAAAGGTGAGTTGGGGTGCTGCATAAAACCAGAGATTGAAATGAGCACAATAAAGTTCCTTAAGCCAAATATGGAATAGACAAGAGCTACTCCTTGCTCAACGAAATGGACTCAACAACCCATATTAAACGCCTAAGAATGTACCTGACTAGTAAGTATCTTAAAACCTATGGATTGCTATGTCTCCGAAAGAGAATCAAGCGTGTGTACAGGGGCATAAACGCAGCAGTGATAGGATTGGAGAGGTTTGGTGAGCAAATAAAGACCCTTTGAAGTCATATTGCATGGTACCCATTCCACGGGTTTCAACTACCCAGGTTTAAGGTATTCTTCCTTCAGCTAAAACATGCATGTGGAACGCAGAGTATGATCAACCGTGTGATCGGGAGACGTGTTCAAATATGTCTCAGTTTTCCTCCCCTGGTACTCGGGTGCAACATTCCAGACGCTCTACTAACACTCTCCCCACTTGGAGAGTCAGCGCCTTTAACCTCCTGTTTGGCCCAGTTTGCAATTTCTGCGGAAGATGAACAGGAATAGCGAGAACCAATGAGAGACTAGCTGGACGTGTATGGACGGGAAAATTTACCTCTCATTTCCCACCAGGAAGAGGAAATAACCAAAGGCTCAGCGTGCCGTGCCGGAACCAGATTAGGGCCTGAAGCCATCCTGCGGTGTTGCGGCCAGCTCACAAGAAAGCGAGTTGAAGAAAGGAGCTCAGGGGCACTGTAATTCACAAACCTGCAGAGTTATAAATGACAGCTATCGTCCAAACATACACTGAAGTAAGGCTGCCAAGAGGACTTGAAAGCGGGGCAGAATTGCAGGAAACCGATTTCAGGAGGTAGACTGGAATTGCATTGAAAGCATAGGAAAAGAGGCAGAACGTCCACAATGATGCACTTGGCCAAAAAGGGCGTATGCGTTTTTTCCTGAATATATTCAGGAAAAAACGCATACGCCCTTTTTGGCCAACCAAGCAAGCTTGCAAAGGAAATCTGCACTACAATGAAGTCTCACTTCCCCCCGGTCAAAAGGGCCATCTGAAAAAAGTGTAAAATCCAGAAAGGCAGGACAGGCCATGGAGAACTGGGAGCCTTGTTATGCTGATGGGCGGGATGTAAATTGCCAACAGACACTCGGGAGAAGTGTATGGTGTTTCCTGAAACATCTAAAAAACAAAGCAACAGAGCCTAGGGCACTTCCACTTATGGTCCTATAGCTTAGGGAAATTAAAATCAAAAAGACACAGCCACCCCAAAGTATGGAACGGCTCTGTTTACAAGAACCTCGTTTACAGTACACGTTGAACATCGCAGAAAGTGAAAAATGGTAAAGAATTTGTGGTATTTACTTACAAAGCAATATCACTCAGCAATGAAATCTATGTCATCAGGCCCTTAGCAGCACAATGAGTGGATTCAGGTATGATGATTCTAACTGAAATAAGTCACACAGAAAAAGAAACATCATAAGATATCAGTAATACACGGAATGTAAACTTGGCTACACAGGAACTGAATTCCAAAACAGAACATGGTCTCAAATTTAGAAAACCAACTTATGCTTGCTTAAGGGGAAAGGTGAGTTGGGGTGCTGCATAAAACCAGAGATTGAAATGAGCACAGATAAATTTCCTTAAGCCAAATATGGAATAGACAAGAGCTACTCCTTGCTAAACGAAATGGACTCAACACCGCATATTAAACGCCTAAGAATGTACCTGACTAGTAAGTATCCTAAAACCTATGGATTGCTATGTCTCAGAAAGAGAATCAAGCATGTGTACAGGGGCATAAACGCAGCAGTGATAGGATTGGAGAGGTTCGGTGAGCAAATGAAGACCCTTTGAAGTCATATTGCATGGTACCCAATCCACGGGTTTCAACTACCCAGGTTTAAGGTATTCTTCCTTCAGCTAAAACATGCATGTGGAACGCAGAGTATGATCAACCGTGTGAACGGGAGACGTGTTCAAATATGTCTCAGTTTTCCTCCCCTGGTACTCGGGTGCAACATTCCAGACGCTTTACTAACACTCTCCCCACTTGGAGAGTCAGCGCCTTTAACCTCCTGTTTGGCCCAGTTTGCAATTTCTGCGGAAGATGAACAGGAATAGCGAGAACCAATGAGAGACTAGCTGGACGTGTATGGACGGGAAAATTTACCTCTCATTTCCCACCAGGAAGAGGAAATAACCAAAGGCTCAGCGTGCCGTGCCGGAACCAGATTAGGGCCTGAAGTCATCCTGCCGTGTTGCGCCCAGGTCACAAGAAAGCGAGTTGAAGAAAGGAGCTCAGGGGCACTGTAATTCACAAACCTGCAGAGTTATAAATGACAGCTATCGTCCAAAAATATACTGAAGTAAGGCTGCCAAGAGGACTTGAAAGCGGGGCAGAATTGCAGGAAATCGATTTCAGGAGGTAGACTGGAATTGCATTGAAAGCATAGGAAAAGAGGCAGAACGTCCACAATGATGCACTTGGCCAAAAAGGGCGTATGCGTTTTTTCCTGAATATATTCAAGAAAAATCGCATACGCCCTTTTTGGCCAACCAAGCAAGCTTGCAATGAAATCTGCACTACAATGAAGTCTCACTTCCCCCCGGTCAAAAGGGCCATCTGAAAAAAGTGTAAAATCCAGAAAGGCAGGACAGGCCATGGAGAACTGGGAGCCTTGTTATGCTGATGGGCGGGATGTAAATTGCCAACAGACACTCGGGAGAAGTGTATGGTGTTTCCTGAAACATCTAAAAAACAAAGCAACAGAGCCTAGGGCATTTCCACTTATGGTCCTATAGCTTAGGGAAATTAAAATCAAAAAGACACAGCCACCCCAAAGTTTGGGACGCCTCTGTTTACAAGAACCTCGTTTACCGTACAAGTTCAATATCACAGAAAGTGAAAAATGGATAAAGAACTTGTGGTACTTACGTACAATGCAGTATCACTCAGCAATGAAATCTATGTCATCAGGCCCGTAGAAGCACAATGAGTGGATTCAGGTATGATGATTCTAACTGAAATAAGTCACACAGAAAAAGAAACATCATAAGATATCACTAATACACGGAATGTAAACTTGGCTACACAGGAACTGAACTACAAAACAGAACAGGGTCTCAAATTTAGAAAACCAACTTATGCTTGCTTAAGGGGAAAGATGAGTTGGGGTGCTGCATAAAACCAGAGATTGAAATGAGCACAGATAAAGTTCCTTAAGCCAAATATGGAATAGACAAGAGCTACTCCTTGCTCAACGAAATGGACTCAACACCCCATATTAAACGCCTAAGAATGTACCTGACTAGTAAGTATCTTAAAACCTATGGATTGCTATGTCTCCAAAAGAGAATCAAGCGTGTGTACAGGGGCATAAACGCAGCAGTGATAGGATTAGAGAGGTTCGGTGAGCAAATGAAGACCCTTTGAAGTCATATTGCATGGTACCCATTACACGGGTCTCAACTCTCCAGGTTTAAGGTATTCTTCCTTCAGCTAAAACATGCATGTGGAACCCAGAGTATGATCAACCGTGTGAACGGGAGACGTGTTCAAATATGTCTCAGTTTTCCTCCCCTGGTACTCGGGTGAAACATTCCAGATGCTTTACTAACACTCTCCCCACTTGGAGAGTCAGCGCCTTTAACCTCCTGTTTGGCCCGGTTTGCAATTTCTGCGGAAGATGAACAGGAATAGGGAGAACCAATGAGAGACTAGCTGGAGGTGTCTGGACGGGCAAATTTAACTCTCATTTCCCACCAGGAAGAGGAAATAACCAAAGGCTCAGCGTGCCGTGCCAGAACCAGATTAGGGCCTGAAGCCATCCTGCGGTGTTGCGGCCAGCTCAAAAGAAAGCGAGTTGAAGAAAGGAGCTCAGGGGCACTGTAATTCACAAACCTGCAGAGTTATAAATGACAGCTATCGTCCAAAAATATACTGAAGTAAGGCTGCCAAGAGGACTTGAAAGCGGGGCAGAATTGCAGGAAACCGATTTCAGGAGGTAGACTGGAATTGCATTGAAAGCATAGGAAAAGAGGCAGAACGTCCACAATGATGCACTTGGCCAAAAAGGGCGTATACGTTTTTTCCTGAATATATTCAGGAAAAAACGCATACGCCCTTTTTGGCCAACCAAGCAAGCTTGCAAAGGAAATCTGCACTACAATGAAGTCTCACTTCCCCCCGGTCAAAAGGGCCATCTGAAAAAAGTGTAAAATCCAGAAAGGCAGGACAGGCCATGGAGAACTGGGAGCCTTGTTATGCTGATGGGCGGGATGTAAATTGCCAACAGACACTCGGGAGAATTGTATGGTGTTTCCTTAAACATCTAAAAAACAAAGCAACAGAGCCTAGGGCACTTCCACTTATGGTCCTATAGCTTAGGGAAATTAAAATCAAAAAGACACAGCCACCCCAAAGTTTGGGACGCCTCTGTTTACAAGAACCTCGTTTACCGTACAAGTTCAATATCACAGAAAGTGAAAAATGGATAAAGAACTTGTGGTACTTACGTACAATGCAGTATCACTCAGCAATGAAATCTATGTCATCAGGCCCGTAGAAGCACAATGAGTGGATTCAGGTATGATGATTCTAACTGAAATAAGTCACACAGAAAAAGAAACATCATAAGATATCAGTAATACACGGAATGTAAACTTGGCTACACAGGAACTGAATTACAGAACAGAACAGGGTATCAAATTTAGAAAACCAACTTATGCTTGCTTAAGGGGAAAGGTGAGTTGGGGTGCTGCATAAAACCAGAGATTGAAATGAGCACAGATAAAGTTCCTTAAGCCAAATATGGAATAGACAAGAGCTACTCCTTGCTCAACGAAATGGACTCAACACCGCATATTAAACGCCTAAGAATGTACCTGACTAGTAAGTATCTTAAAACCTATGGATTGCTATGTCTCCGAAAGAGAATCAAGCATGTGTACAGGGGCATAAACGCAGCAGTGATAGGATTGGAGAGGTTCGGTGAGCAAATGAAGACCCTTTGAAGTCATATTGCATGGTACCCATTCCACGGGTTTCAACTACCCAGGTTTAAGGTATTCTTCCTTCAGCTAAAACATGCATGTGGAACCTAGAGTATGATCAACCATGTGATCGGGAGACGTGTTCAAATATGTCTCAGTTTTCGTACCCTGATACTCGGGTGCAACATTCCAGACGCTTTACTAACACTCTCCCGACTTGGAGAGTCAGTGCCTTTAACCTCCTGTTTGGCCCAGTTTGCAATTTCTGCGAAGATGAACAGGAATAGCGAGAACCAATGAGAGACTAGCTGGAGGTGTCTGGACGGGCAAATTTAACTCTCATTTCCCACCAGGAAGAGGAATTAGCCAAAGGCTCAGTGTGCCGTGCCGGAACCAGATTAGGGCCTGAAGCCATCCTGCGGTGTTGTGGCCAGCTCAAAAGAAAGCGAGTTGAAGAAAGGAGCTCAGGGGCACTGTAATTCACAAACCTGCAGAGTTATAAATGACAGCTATCGTCCAAAAATATACTGAAGTAAGGCTGCCAAGAGGACTTGAAAGCGGGGCAGAATATCAGGAAACCGATTTCAGGAGGTAGACTGGAATTGCATTGAAAGCATAGGAAAAGAGGCAGAACGTCCACAATGATGCACTTGGCCAAAAAGTGCGTATGCGGTTTTTCCTGAATATATTCAGGAAAAAACGCATACGCCCTTTTTGGCCAACCAAGCAAGCTTGCAAAGGAAATCTGCACTACAATGAAGTCTCACTTCCCCCCGGTCAAACGGGCCATCTGAAAAAAGTGTAATATCCAGAAAGGCAGGACAGGCCATGGAGAACAGGGAGCCTTGTTATGCTGATGGGCGGGATGTAAATTGCCAACAGACACTCGGGAGAAGTGTATGGTGTTTCCTGAAACACCTAAAAAACAAAGCAACAGAGCCTAGGGCACTTCCACTTATGGTCCTATAGCTTAGGGAAATTAAAATCAAAAAGACACAGCCACCCCAATGTTTGGGACGCCTCTGTTTACAAGAACCTCGTTTACCGTACAAGTTCAACATCGCAGAAAGTGAAAAATGGATAAAGAAGTTGTGGTATTTACTTACAAAGCAATATCACTCAGCAATGAAATCTATGTCATCAGGCCCTTAGCAGCACAATGAGTGGATTCAGGTATGATGATTCTAACTGAAATAAGTCACACAGAAAAAGAAACATCATAAGATATCAGTAATACACGGAATGTAAACTTGGCTACACAGGAACTGAATTCCAAAGCAGAACAGGGTCTCAAATTCAGAAAACCAACTTATGCTTGCTTAAGGGGAAAGGTGAGTTGGGGTGCTGCATAAAACCAGAGATTGAAATGAGCACAGATAAAGTTCCTTAAGCCAAATATGGAATAGACAAGAGCTACTCCTTGCTCAATGAAATGGACTCAACACCGCATATTAAACGCCTAAGAATGTACCTAACTAGTAAGTATCTTAAAACCTATGGATTGCTATGTCTCCGAAAGAGAATCAAGAGTGTGTACAGGGGCATAAACGCAGCAGTGATAGGATTGGAGAGGTTCGGTGAGCAAATGAAGACCCTTTGAAGTCATATTGCATGGTACCCATTCCACGGGTTTCAACTACCCAGGTTTAAGGTATTCTTCCTTCAGCTAAAACGTGCATGTGGAACCTAGAGTATGATCAACCATGTGATCGGGAGACGTGTTCAAATATGTCTCAGTTTTCCTCCCCTGGTACTCGGGTGCAACATTCCAGACGCTTTACTAACACTCTCCCCACTTGGAGAGTCAGCACCTTTAACCTCCTGTTTTGCCCAGTTTGCAATTTCTGCGGAAGATGAACAGGAATAGGGAGAACCAATGAGAGACTAGCTGGAGGTGTCTGGACGGGCAAATTTAACTCTCATTTCCCACCAGGAAGAGGAAATAACCAAAGGCTCAGCGTGCCGTGCCGGAACCAGATTAGGGCCTGAAGCCATCCTGCGGTGTTGCGGCCAGCTCAAAAGAAAGCGAGTTGAAGAAAGGAGCTCAGGGGCACTGTAATTCACAAACCTGCAGAGTTATAAATGACAGCTATCGTCCAAAAATATACTGAAGTAAGGCTGCCAAGAGGACTTGAAAGTGGGGCAGAATTGCAGGAAACCGATTTCAGGAGGTAGACTGGAATTGCATTGAAAGCATAGGAAAAGAGGCAGAACGTCCACAATGATGCACTTGGCCAAAAAGGGCGTATGCGTTTTTTCCTGAATAAATTCAGGAAAAAACGCATACGCCCTTTTTGGCCAACCAAGCAAGCTTGCAAAGGAAATCTGCACTACAATGAAGTGTCACTTCCCCCCCGGTCAAAAGGGCCTTCTGAAAAATGTGTAAAATCCAGAAAGGCAGGACAGGCCATGGAGAACTGGGAGCCTTGTTATGCTGATGGGCGGGATGTAAATTGCCAACAGACACTCGGGAGAAGTGTATGGTGTTTCCTGAAACATGTAAAAAACAAAGCAACAGAGCCTAGGGCACTTCCACTTATGGTCCTATTTCTTAGGGAAATTAAAATCAAAAAGACACAGCCACCCCAAAGTTTGGGACGCCTCTGTTTACAAGAACCTCGTTTACAGTACAAGTTCAATATCGCAGAAAGTGAAAAATGGATAAAGAACTTGTGGTACTTACGTACAATGCAGTATCACTCAGCAATGAAATCTATGTCATCAGGCCCGTAGCAGCATAATGAGTGGATTCAGGTACGATGATTCTAACTGAAATAAGTCACACAGAAAAAGAAACATCATAAGATATCACTAATGCACGGAATGAAACTTGGCCACACAGGAACTGAATTCCAAAACAGAACAGGGTCTCAAATTTAGAAAACCAACTTATGCTTGCTTAAGGGGAAAGGTGAGTTGGGGTGCTGCATAAAACCAGAGATTGAAATGAGCACAGATAAAGTTCCTTAAGCCAAATATGGAATAGACAAGAGCTACTCCTTGCTCAACGAAATGGACTCAACACCGCATATTAAACGCCTAAGAATGTACCTGACTAGTAAGTATCTTAAAACCTATGGATTGCTATGTCTCCGAAAGAGAATCAAGCATGTGTACAGGGGCATAAACGCAGCAGTGATAGGATTGGAGAGGTTCGGTGAGCAAATGAAGACCCTTTGAAGCCATATTGCATGGTACCCATTCCACGGGTTTCAACTACCCAGGTTTAAGGTATTCTTCCTTCAGCTAAAACATGCATGTGGAACCTAGAGTATGATCAACCATGTGATCGGGAGACGTGTTCAAATATGTCTCAGTTTTCCTCCCCTGGTACTCGGGTGCAACATTCCAGATGCTTTACTAACACTCTCCCGACTTGGAGAGTCAGTCCCTTTAACCTCCTGTTTGGCCCAGTTTGCAATTTCTGCGGAAGATGAACAGGAATAGTGAGAACCAATGAGAGACTAGCTGGAGGTGTCTGGACGGGCAAATTTAACTCTCATTTCTCACCAGGAAGAGGAATTAACCAAAGGCTCAGCGTGCCGTGCCGGAACCAGATTAGGGCCTGAAGCCATCCTGCGGTGTTGCGGCCAGCTCACAAGAAAGCGAGTTGAAGAAAGGAGCTCAGGGGCACTGTAATTCACAAACCTGCAGAGTTATAAATGACAGCTATCGTCCAAAAATATACTGAAGTAAGGCTGCCAAGAGGACTTGAAAGCGGGCAGAATTGCAGGAAACCGATTTCAGGAGGTACACTGGAATTGCATTGAAAGAAATAGGAAAAGAGGCAGAACGTCCACAATGATGCACTTGGCCAAAAAGGGCGTATGCGTTTTTTCCTGAATATATTCAGGAAAAAACGCATACGCCCTTTTTGGCCAACCAAGCAAGCTTGCAAAGGAAATCTGCACTACAATGAAGTCTCACTTCCCCCCGGTCAAAAGGGCCATCTGAAAAAATTGTAAAATCCAGAAAGGCAGGACAGGCCATGGAGAACTGGGAGCCTTGTTATGCTGATGGGCGGGATGTAAATTGCCAACAGACACTCGGGAGAAGTGTATGGTGTTTCCTGAAACATCTAAAAAACAAAGCAACAGAGCCTAGGGCACTTCCACTTATGGTCCTATAGCTTAGGGAAATTAAAATCAAAAAGACACAGCCACCCCAAAGTTTGGGACGCCTCTGTTTACAAGAACCTCGTTTACCGTACAAGTTCAATATCACAGAAAGTGAAAAATGGATAAAGAACTTGTGGTACTTACGTACAATGCAGTATCACTCAGCAATGAAATCTATGTCATCAGGCCCGTAGCAGCATAATGAGTGGATTCAGGTACGATGATTCTAACTGAAATAAGTCACACAGAAAAAGAAACATCATAAGATATCACTAATACAGGAATGTAAACTTGGCTACACAGGAACTGAATTCCAAAACAGAACAGGGTCTCAAATTCAGAAAACCAACTTATGCTTGCTTAAGGGGAAAGGTGAGTTGGGGTGCTGCATAAAACCAGAGATTGAAATGAGCACAGATAAAGTTCCTTAAGCCAAATATGGAATAGACAAGAGCTACTCCTTGCTCAACGAAATGGACTCAACACCCCAAATTAAACGCCTAAGTATGTACCTGACTAGTAAGTATCTTAAAACCTATGGATTGCTATGTCTCCGAAAGAGAATCAAGCATGTGTACAGGGGCATAAACGCAGCAGTGATAGGATTGGAGAGGTTTGGTGAGCAAATGAAGACCCTTTGAAGCCATATTGCATGGTACCCATTCCACGGGTTTCAACTACCCAGGTTTAAGGTATTCTTCCTTCAGCTAAAACATGCATGTGGAACCTAGAGTATGATCAACCATGTGATCGGGAGACGTGTTCAAATATGTCTCAGTTTTCCTCCCCTGGTACTCGGGTGCAACATTCCAGACGCTTTACTAACACTCTCCCGACTTGGAGAGTCAGTCCCTTTAACCTCCTGTTTGGCCCAGTTTGCAATTTCTGCGGAAGATGAACAGGAATAGTGAGAACCAATGAGAGACTAGCTGGAGGTGTCTGGACGGGCAAATTTAACTCTCATTTCTCACCAGGAAGAGGAATTAACCAAAGGCTCAGCGTGCCGTGCCGGAACCAGATTAGGGCCTGAAGCCATCCTGCGGTGTTGCGTCCAGCTCACAAGAAAGCGAGTTGAAGAAAGGAGCTCAGGGGCACTGTAATTCACAAACCTGCAGAGTTATAAATGACAGCTATCGTCCAAAAATATACTGAAGTAAGGCTGCCAAGAGGACTTGAAAGCGGGCAGAATTGCAGGAAACCGATTTCAGGAGGTACACTGGAATTGCATTGAAAGCATAGGAAAAGAGGCAGAACGTCCACAATGATGCACTTGGCCAAAAAGGGCGTATGCGTTTTTTCCTGAATATATTCAGTAAAAAACGCATACGCCCTTTTTGGCCAACCAAGCAAGCTTGCAAAGGAAATCTGCACTACAATGAAGTCTCACTTCCCCCCGGTCAAAAGGGCCATCTGAAAAAAGTGTAAAATCCAGAAAGGCAGGACAGGCCATGGAGAACTGGGAGCCTTGTTATGCTGATGGGCGGGATGTAAATTGCCAACAGACACTCGGGAGAAGTGTATGGTGTTTCCTGAAACATCTAGAAAACAAAGCAACAGAGCCTAGGGCACTTCCACTTATGGTCCTATAGCTTAGGGAAATTAAAATCAAAAAGACACAGCCACCCCAAAGTTTGGGACGCCTCTGTTTACAAGAACCTCGTTTACCGTACAAGTTCAATATCACAGAAAGTGAAAAATGGATAAAGAACTTGTGGTACTTACGTACAATGCAGTATCACTCAGCAATGAAATCTATGTCATCAGGCCCGTAGCAGCATAATGAGTGGATTCAGGTACGATGATTCTAACTGAAATAAGTCACACAGAAAAAGAAACATCATAAGATATCACTAATACAGGAATGTAAACTTGGCTACACAGGAACTGAATTCCAAAACAGAACAGGGTCTCAAATTCAGAAAACCAACTTATGCTTGCTTAAGGGGAAAGGTGAGTTGGGGTGCTGCATAAAACCAGAGATTGAAATGAGCACAGATAAAGTTCCTTAAGCCAAATATGGAATAGACAAGAGCTACTCCTTGCTCAACGAAATGGACTCAACACCCCAAATTAAACGCCTAAGTATGTACCTGACTAGTAAGTATCTTAAAACCTATGGATTGCTATGTCTCCGAAAGAGAATCAAGCATGTGTACAGGGGCATAAACGCAGCAGTGATAGGATTGGAGAGGTTTGGTGAGCAAATGAAGACCCTTTGAAGTCATATTGCATGGTACCCATTCCACGGGTTTCAACTACCCAGGTTTAAGGTATTCTTCCTTCAGCTAAAACATGCATGTGGAACCTAGAGTATGATCAACCATGTGATCGGGAGACGTGTTCAAATATGTCTCAGTTTTCGTACCCTGGTACTCGGGTGCAACATTCCAGACGCTTTACTAACACTCTCCCGACTTGGAGAGTCAGTCCCTTTAACCTCCTGTTTGGCCCAGTTTGCAATTTCTGCGGAAGATGAACAGGAATAGTGAGAACCAATGAGAGACTAGCTGGAGGTGTCTGGACGGGCAAATTTAACTCTCATTTCTCACCAGGAAGAGGAATCAACCAAAGGCTCAGCGTGCCGTGCCGGAACCAGATTAGGGCCTGAAGCCATCCTGCGGTGTTGCGTCCAGCTCACAAGAAAGCGAGTTGAAGAAAGGAGCTCAGGGGCACTGTAATTCACAAACCTGCAGAGTTATAAATGACAGCTATCGTCCAAAAATATACTGAAGTAAGGCTGCCAAGAGGACTTGAAAGCGGACAGAATTGCAGGAAACCGATTTCAGGAGGTAGACTGGAATTGCATTGAAAGCATAGGAAAAGAGGGAGAACGTCCACAATGATGCACTTGGCCAAAAAGGGCGTATGCGTTTTCTCCTGAATATATTCAGGAGAAAACGCATACGCACTTTTTGGCCAACCAAGCAAAATTGCAAAGGAAATCTGCACTACAATGAAGTCTCACTTCCCCCCGGTCAAAAGGGCCATCTGAAAAAAGTGTAAAATCCAGAAAGGCAGGACAGGCCATGGAGAACTGGGAGCCTTGTTATGCTGATGGGCGGGATGGAAATTGCCAACAGACACTCGGGAGATGTGTATGGTGTTTCCTCAAACATCTAAAAACAAAGCAACAGAGCCTAGGGCACTTCCACTTATGGTCCTATAGCTTAGGGAAATTAAAATCAAAAAACACAGCCACCCCAAAGTTTGGGACGCCTCTGTTTACAAGAACCTCGTTTACAGTACAAGTTCAACATCGCAGAAAGTGAAAAATGGATAAAGAACTTGTGGTACTTACGTACAATGCAGTATCACTCAGCAATGAAATCTATGTCATCAGGCCCGTAGCAGCATAATGAGTGGATTCAGGTACGATGATTCTAACTGAAATAAGTCACACAGAAAAAGAAACATCATAAGATATCACTAATACAGGAATGTAAACTTGGCTACACAGGAACTGAATTCCAAAACAGAACAGGGTCTCAAATTCAGAAAACCAACTTATGCTTGCTTAAGGGGAAAGGTGAGTTGGGGTGCTGCATAAAACCAGAGATTGAAATGAGCACAGATAAAGTTCCTTAAGCCAAATATGGAATAGACAAGAGCTACTCCTTGCTCAACGAAATGGACTCAACACCCCAAATTAAACGCCTAAGTATGTACCTGACTAGTAAGTATCTTAAAACCTATGGATTGCTATGTCTCCGAAAGAGAATCAAGCATGTGTACAGGGGCATAAACGCAGCAGTGATAGGATTGGAGAGGTTTGGTGAGCAAATGAAGACCCTTTGAAGCCATATTGCATGGTACCCATTCCACGGGTTTCAACTACCCAGGTTTAAGGTATTCTTCCTTCAGCTAAAACATGCATGTGGAACCTAGAGTATGATCAACCATGTGATCGGGAGACGTGTTCAAATATGTCTCAGTTTTCCTCCCCTGGTACTCGGGTGCAACATTCCAGACGCTTTACTAACACTCTCCCGACTTGGAGAGTCAGTCCCTTTAACCTCCTGTTTGGCCCAGTTTGCAATTTCTGCGGAAGATGAACAGGAATAGTGAGAACCAATGAGAGACTAGCTGGAGGTGTCTGGACGGGCAAATTTAACTCTCATTTCTCACCAGGAAGAGGAATTAACCAAAGGCTCAGCGTGCCGTGCCGGAACCAGATTAGGGCCTGAAGCCATCCTGCGGTGTTGCGTCCAGCTCACAAGAAAGCGAGTTGAAGAAAGGAGCTCAGGGGCACTGTAATTCACAAACCTGCAGAGTTATAAATGACAGCTATCGTCCAAAAATATACTGAAGTAAGGCTGCCAAGAGGACTTGAAAGCGGGCAGAATTGCAGGAAACCGATTTCAGGAGGTACACTGGAATTGCATTGAAAGCATAGGAAAAGAGGCAGAACGTCCACAATGATGCACTTGGCCAAAAAGGGCGTATGCGTTTTTTCCTGAATATATTCAGTAAAAAACGCATACGCCCTTTTTGGCCAACCAAGCAAGCTTGCAAAGGAAATCTGCACTACAATGAAGTCTCACTTCCCCCCGGTCAAAAGGGCCATCTGAAAAAAGTGTAAAATCCAGAAAGGCAGGACAGGCCATGGAGAACTGGGAGCCTTGTTATGCTGATGGGCGGGATGTAAATTGCCAACAGACACTCGGGAGAAGTGTATGGTGTTTCCTGAAACATCTAGAAAACAAAGCAACAGAGCCTAGGGCACTTCCACTTATGGTCCTATAGCTTAGGGAAATTAAAATCAAAAAGACACAGCCACCCCAAAGTTTGGGACGCCTCTGTTTACAAGAACCTCGTTTACCGTACAAGTTCAATATCACAGAAAGTGAAAAATGGATAAAGAACTTGTGGTACTTACGTACAATGCAGTATCACTCAGCAATGAAATCTATGTCATCAGGCCCGTAGCAGCATAATGAGTGGATTCAGGTACGATGATTCTAACTGAAATAAGTCACACAGAAAAAGAAACATCATAAGATATCACTAATACAGGAATGTAAACTTGGCTACACAGGAACTGAATTCCAAAACAGAACAGGGTCTCAAATTCAGAAAACCAACTTATGCTTGCTTAAGGGGAAAGGTGAGTTGGGGTGCTGCATAAAACCAGAGATTGAAATGAGCACAGATAAAGTTCCTTAAGCCAAATATGGAATAGACAAGAGCTACTCCTTGCTCAACGAAATGGACTCAACACCCCAAATTAAACGCCTAAGTATGTACCTGACTAGTAAGTATCTTAAAACCTATGGATTGCTATGTCTCCGAAAGAGAATCAAGCATGTGTACAGGGGCATAAACGCAGCAGTGATAGGATTGGAGAGGTTTGGTGAGCAAATGAAGACCCTTTGAAGTCATATTGCATGGTACCCATTCCACGGGTTTCAACTACCCAGGTTTAAGGTATTCTTCCTTCAGCTAAAACATGCATGTGGAACCTAGAGTATGATCAACCATGTGATCGGGAGACGTGTTCAAATATGTCTCAGTTTTCGTACCCTGGTACTCGGGTGCAACATTCCAGACGCTTTACTAACACTCTCCCGACTTGGAGAGTCAGTCCCTTTAACCTCCTGTTTGGCCCAGTTTGCAATTTCTGCGGAAGATGAACAGGAATAGTGAGAACCAATGAGAGACTAGCTGGAGGTGTCTGGACGGGCAAATTTAACTCTCATTTCTCACCAGGAAGAGGAATCAACCAAAGGCTCAGCGTGCCGTGCCGGAACCAGATTAGGGCCTGAAGCCATCCTGCGGTGTTGCGTCCAGCTCACAAGAAAGCGAGTTGAAGAAAGGAGCTCAGGGGCACTGTAATTCACAAACCTGCAGAGTTATAAATGACAGCTATCGTCCAAAAATATACTGAAGTAAGGCTGCCAAGAGGACTTGAAAGCGGACAGAATTGCAGGAAACCGATTTCAGGAGGTAGACTGGAATTGCATTGAAAGCATAGGAAAAGAGGGAGAACGTCCACAATGATGCACTTGGCCAAAAAGGGCGTATGCGTTTTCTCCTGAATATATTCAGGAGAAAACGCATACGCACTTTTTGGCCAACCAAGCAAAATTGCAAAGGAAATCTGCACTACAATGAAGTCTCACTTCCCCCCGGTCAAAAGGGCCATCTGAAAAAAGTGTAAAATCCAGAAAGGCAGGACAGGCCATGGAGAACTGGGAGCCTTGTTATGCTGATGGGCGGGATGGAAATTGCCAACAGACACTCGGGAGATGTGTATGGTGTTTCCTCAAACATCTAAAAACAAAGCAACAGAGCCTAGGGCACTTCCACTTATGGTCCTATAGCTTAGGGAAATTAAAATCAAAAAGACACAGCCACCCCAAAGTTTGGGACGCCTCTGTTTACAAGAACCTCGTTTACAGTACAAGTTCAACATCGCAGAAAGTGAAAAATGGATAAAGAACTTGTGGTACTTACGTACAATGCAGTATCACTCAGCAATGAAATCTATGTCATCAGGCCCGTAGCAGCATAATGAGTGGATTCAGGTACGATGATTCTAACTGAAATAAGTCACACAGAAAAAGAAACATCATAAGATATCACTAATGCACGGAATGAAACTTGGCCACACAGGAACTGAATTCCAAAACAGAACAGGGTCTCAAATTTAGAAAACCAACTTATGCTTGCTTAAGGGGAAAGGTGAGTTGGGGTGCTGCATAAAACCAGAGATTGAAATGAGCACAGATAAAGTTCCTTAAGCCAAATATGGAATAGACAAGAGCTACTCCTTGCTCAACGAAATGGACTCAACACCGCATATTAAACGCCTAAGAATGTACCTGACTAGTAAGTATCTTAAAACCTATGGATTGCTATGTCTCCGAAAGAGAATCAAGCATGTGTACAGGGGCATAAACGCAGCAGTGATAGGATTGGAGAGGTTCGGTGAGCAAATGAAGACCCTTTGAAGCCATATTGCATGGTACCCATTCCACGGGTTTCAACTACCCAGGTTTAAGGTATTCTTCCTTCAGCTAAAACATGCATGTGGAACCTAGAGTATGATCAACCATGTGATCGGGAGACGTGTTCAAATATGTCTCAGTTTTCCTCCCCTGGTACTCGGGTGCAACATTCCAGACGCTTTACTAACACTCTCCCGACTTGGAGAGTCAGTCCCTTTAACCTCCTGTTTGGCCCAGTTTGCAATTTCTGCGGAAGATGAACAGGAATAGTGAGAACGAATGAGAGACTAGCTGGAGGTGTCTGGACGGGCAAATTTAACTCTCATTTCTCACCAGGAAGAGGAATTAACCAAAGGCTCAGCGTGCCGTGCCGGAACAAGATTAGGGCCTGAAGCCATCCTGCGGTGTTGCGGCCAGCTCACAAGAAAGCGAGTTGAAGAAAGGAGCTCAGGGGCACTGTAATTCACAAACCTGCAGAGTTATAAATGACAGCTATCGTCCAAAAATATACTGAAGTAAGGCTGCCAAGAGGACTTGAAAGCGGGCAGAATTGCAGGAAACCGATTTCAGGAGGTAGACTGGAATTGCATTGAAAGAAATAGGAAAAGAGGCAGAACGTCCACAATGATGCACTTGGCCAAAAAGGGCGTATGCGTTTTTTCCTGAATATATTCAGTAAAAAACGCATACGCCCTTTTTGGCCAACCAAGCAAGCTTGCAAAGGAAATCTGCACTACAATGAAGTCTCACTTCCCCCCGGTCAAAAGGGCCATCTGAAAAAAGTGTAAAATCCAGAAAGGCAGGACAGGCCATGGAGAACTGGGAGCCTTGTTATGCTGATGGGCGGGATGTAAATTGCCAACAGACACTCGGGAGAAGTGTATGGTGTTTCCTGAAACATCTAGAAAACAAAGCAACAGAGCCTAGGGCACTTCCACTTATGGTCCTATAGCTTAGGGAAATTAAAATCAAAAAGACACAGCCACCCCAAAGTTTGGGACGCCTCTGTTTACAAGAACCTCGTTTACCGTACAAGTTCAATATCACAGAAAGTGAAAAATGGATAAAGAACTTGTGGTACTTACGTACAATGCAGTATCACTCAGCAATGAAATCTATGTCATCAGGCCCGTAGCAGCATAATGAGTGGATTCAGGTATGATGATTCTAACTGAAATAAGTCACACAGAAAAAGAAACATCATAAGATATCACTAATACAGGAATGTAAACTTGGCTACACAGGAACTGAATTCCAAAACAGAACAGGGTCTCAAATTCAGAAAACCAACTTATGCTTGCTTAAGGGGAAAGGTGAGTTGGGGTGCTGCATAAAACCAGAGATTGAAATGAGCACAGATAAAGTTCCTTAAGCCAAATATGGAATAGACAAGAGCTACTCCTTGCTCAACGAAATGGACTCAACACCCCAAATTAAACGCCTAAGTATGTACCTGACTAGTAAGTATCTTAAAACCTATGGATTGCTATGTCTCCGAAAGGGAATCAAGCATGTGTACAGGGGCATAAACGCAGCAGTGATAGGATTGGAGAGGTTCGGTGAGCAAATGAAGACCCTTTGAAGTCATATTGCATAGTACCCATTCCACGGGTTTCAACTACCCAGGTTTAAGGTATTCTTCCTTCAGCTAAAACATGCATGTGGAACCTAGAGTATGATCAACCATGTGATCGGGAGACGTGTTCAAATATGTCTCAGTTTTCGTACCCTGGTACTCGGGTGCAACATTCCAGACGCTTTACTAACACTCTCCCCACTTGGAGAGTCAGTCCCTTTAACCTCCTGTTTGGCCCAGTTTGCAATTTCTGCGGAAGATGAACAGGAATAGTGAGAACCAATGAGAGACTAGCTGGAGGTGTCTGGACGGGCAAATTTAACTCTCATTTCTCACCAGGAAGAGGAATTAACCAAAGGCTCAGCGTGCCGTGCCGGAACAAGATTAGGGCCTGAAGCCATCCTGCGGTGTTGCGTCCAGCTCACAAGAAAGCGAGTTGAAGAAAGGAGCTCAGGGGCACTGTAATTCACAAACCTGCAGAGTTATAAATGACAGCTATCGTCCAAAAATATACTGAAGTAAGGCTGCCAAGAGGACTTGAAAGCGGGCAGAATTGCAGGAAACCGATTTCAGGAGGTACACTGGAATTGCATTGAAAGCATAGGAAAAGAGGCAGAACGTCCACAATGATGCACTTGGCCAAAAAGGGCGTATGCGTTTTTTCCTGAATATATTCAGTAAAAAACGCATACGCCCTTTTTGGCCAACCAAGCAAGCTTGCAAAGGAAATCTGCACTACAATGAAGTCTCACTTCCCCCCGGTCAAAAGGGCCATCTGAAAAAAGTGTAAAATCCAGAAAGGCAGGACAGGCCATGGAGAACTGGGAGCCTTGTTATGCTGATGGGCGGGATGTAAATTGCCAACAGACACTCGGGAGAAGTGTATGGTGTTTCCTGAAACATCTAGAAAACAAAGCAACAGAGCCTAGGGCACTTCCACTTATGGTCCTATAGCTTAGGGAAATTAAAATCAAAAAGACACAGCCACCCCAAAGTTTGGGACGCCTCTGTTTACAAGAACCTCGTTTACCGTACAAGTTCAATATCACAGAAAGTGAAAAATGGATAAAGAACTTGTGGTACTTACGTACAATGCAGTATCACTCAGCAATGAAATCTATGTCATCAGGCCCGTAGCAGCATAATGAGTGGATTCAGGTACGATGATTCTAACTGAAATAAGTCACACAGAAAAAGAAACATCATAAGATATCACTAATACAGGAATGTAAACTTGGCTACACAGGAACTGAATTCCAAAACAGAACAGGGTCTCAAATTCAGAAAACCAACTTATGCTTGCTTAAGGGGAAAGGTGAGTTGGGGTGCTGCATAAAACCAGAGATTGAAATGAGCACAGATAAAGTTCCTTAAGCCAAATATGGAATAGACAAGAGCTACTCCTTGCTCAACGAAATGGACTCAACACCCCAAATTAAACGCCTAAGTATGTACCTGACTAGTAAGTATCTTAAAACCTATGGATTGCTATGTCTCCGAAAGAGAATCAAGCATGTGTACAGGGGCATAAACGCAGCAGTGATAGGATTGGAGAGGTTTGGTGAGCAAATGAAGACCCTTTGAAGTCATATTGCATGGTACCCATTCCACGGGTTTCAACTACCCAGGTTTAAGGTATTCTTCCTTCAGCTAAAACATGCATGTGGAACCTAGAGTATGATCAACCATGTGATCGGGAGACGTGTTCAAATATGTCTCAGTTTTCGTACCCTGGTACTCGGGTGCAACATTCCAGACGCTTTACTAACACTCTCCCGACTTGGAGAGTCAGTCCCTTTAACCTCCTGTTTGGCCCAGTTTGCAATTTCTGCGGAAGATGAACAGGAATAGTGAGAACCAATGAGAGACTAGCTGGAGGTGTCTGGACGGGCAAATTTAACTCTCATTTCTCACCAGGAAGAGGAATCAACCAAAGGCTCAGCGTGCCGTGCCGGAACCAGATTAGGGCCTGAAGCCATCCTGCGGTGTTGCGTCCAGCTCACAAGAAAGCGAGTTGAAGAAAGGAGCTCAGGGGCACTGTAATTCACAAACCTGCAGAGTTATAAATGACAGCTATCGTCCAAAAATATACTGAAGTAAGGCTGCCAAGAGGACTTGAAAGCGGACAGAATTGCAGGAAACCGATTTCAGGAGGTAGACTGGAATTGCATTGAAAGCATAGGAAAAGAGGGAGAACGTCCACAATGATGCACTTGGCCAAAAAGGGCGTATGCGTTTTCTCCTGAATATATTCAGGAGAAAACGCATACGCACTTTTTGGCCAACCAAGCAAAATTGCAAAGGAAATCTGCACTACAATGAAGTCTCACTTCCCCCCGGTCAAAAGGGCCATCTGAAAAAAGTGTAAAATCCAGAAAGGCAGGACAGGCCATGGAGAACTGGGAGCCTTGTTATGCTGATGGGCGGGATGGAAATTGCCAACAGACACTCGGGAGATGTGTATGGTGTTTCCTCAAACATCTAAAAACAAAGCAACAGAGCCTAGGGCACTTCCACTTATGGTCCTATAGCTTAGGGAAATTAAAATCAAAAAGACACAGCCACCCCAAAGTTTGGGACGCCTCTGTTTACAAGAACCTCGTTTACAGTACAAGTTCAACATCGCAGAAAGTGAAAAATGGATAAAGAACTTGTGGTACTTACGTACAATGCAGTATCACTCAGCAATGAAATCTATGTCATCAGGCCCGTAGCAGCATAATGAGTGGATTCAGGTACGATGATTCTAACTGAAATAAGTCACACAGAAAAAGAAACATCATAAGATATCACTAATGCACGGAATGAAACTTGGCCACACAGGAACTGAATTCCAAAACAGAACAGGGTCTCAAATTTAGAAAACCAACTTATGCTTGCTTAAGGGGAAAGGTGAGTTGGGGTGCTGCATAAAACCAGAGATTGAAATGAGCACAGATAAAGTTCCTTAAGCCAAATATGGAATAGACAAGAGCTACTCCTTGCTCAACGAAATGGACTCAACACCGCATATTAAACGCCTAAGAATGTACCTGACTAGTAAGTATCTTAAAACCTATGGATTGCTATGTCTCCGAAAGAGAATCAAGCATGTGTACAGGGGCATAAACGCAGCAGTGATAGGATTGGAGAGGTTCGGTGAGCAAATGAAGACCCTTTGAAGCCATATTGCATGGTACCCATTCCACGGGTTTCAACTACCCAGGTTTAAGGTATTCTTCCTTCAGCTAAAACATGCATGTGGAACCTAGAGTATGATCAACCATGTGATCGGGAGACGTGTTCAAATATGTCTCAGTTTTCCTCCCCTGGTACTCGGGTGCAACATTCCAGACGCTTTACTAACACTCTCCCGACTTGGAGAGTCAGTCCCTTTAACCTCCTGTTTGGCCCAGTTTGCAATTTCTGCGGAAGATGAACAGGAATAGTGAGAACGAATGAGAGACTAGCTGGAGGTGTCTGGACGGGCAAATTTAACTCTCATTTCTCACCAGGAAGAGGAATTAACCAAAGGCTCAGCGTGCCGTGCCGGAACAAGATTAGGGCCTGAAGCCATCCTGCGGTGTTGCGGCCAGCTCACAAGAAAGCGAGTTGAAGAAAGGAGCTCAGGGGCACTGTAATTCACAAACCTGCAGAGTTATAAATGACAGCTATCGTCCAAAAATATACTGAAGTAAGGCTGCCAAGAGGACTTGAAAGCGGGCAGAATTGCAGGAAACCGATTTCAGGAGGTAGACTGGAATTGCATTGAAAGAAATAGGAAAAGAGGCAGAACGTCCACAATGATGCACTTGGCCAAAAAGGGCGTATGCGTTTTTTCCTGAATATATTCAGTAAAAAACGCATACGCCCTTTTTGGCCAACCAAGCAAGCTTGCAAAGGAAATCTGCACTACAATGAAGTCTCACTTCCCCCCGGTCAAAAGGGCCATCTGAAAAAAGTGTAAAATCCAGAAAGGCAGGACAGGCCATGGAGAACTGGGAGCCTTGTTATGCTGATGGGCGGGATGTAAATTGCCAACAGACACTCGGGAGAAGTGTATGGTGTTTCCTGAAACATCTAGAAAACAAAGCAACAGAGCCTAGGGCACTTCCACTTATGGTCCTATAGCTTAGGGAAATTAAAATCAAAAAGACACAGCCACCCCAAAGTTTGGGACGCCTCTGTTTACAAGAACCTCGTTTACCGTACAAGTTCAATATCACAGAAAGTGAAAAATGGATAAAGAACTTGTGGTACTTACGTACAATGCAGTATCACTCAGCAATGAAATCTATGTCATCAGGCCCGTAGCAGCATAATGAGTGGATTCAGGTATGATGATTCTAACTGAAATAAGTCACACAGAAAAAGAAACATCATAAGATATCACTAATACAGGAATGTAAACTTGGCTACACAGGAACTGAATTCCAAAACAGAACAGGGTCTCAAATTCAGAAAACCAACTTATGCTTGCTTAAGGGGAAAGGTGAGTTGGGGTGCTGCATAAAACCAGAGATTGAAATGAGCACAGATAAAGTTCCTTAAGCCAAATATGGAATAGACAAGAGCTACTCCTTGCTCAACGAAATGGACTCAACACCCCAAATTAAACGCCTAAGTATGTACCTGACTAGTAAGTATCTTAAAACCTATGGATTGCTATGTCTCCGAAAGGGAATCAAGCATGTGTACAGGGGCATAAACGCAGCAGTGATAGGATTGGAGAGGTTCGGTGAGCAAATGAAGACCCTTTGAAGTCATATTGCATAGTACCCATTCCACGGGTTTCAACTACCCAGGTTTAAGGTATTCTTCCTTCAGCTAAAACATGCATGTGGAACCTAGAGTATGATCAACCATGTGATCGGGAGACGTGTTCAAATATGTCTCAGTTTTCGTACCCTGGTACTCGGGTGCAACATTCCAGACGCTTTACTAACACTCTCCCCACTTGGAGAGTCAGTCCCTTTAACCTCCTGTTTGGCCCAGTTTGCAATTTCTGCGGAAGATGAACAGGAATAGTGAGAACCAATGAGAGACTAGCTGGAGGTGTCTGGACGGGCAAATTTAACTCTCATTTCTCACCAGGAAGAGGAATTAACCAAAGGCTCAGCGTGCCGTGCCGGAACAAGATTAGGGCCTGAAGCCATCCTGCGGTGTTGCGTCCAGCTCACAAGAAAGCGAGTTGAAGAAAGGAGCTCAGGGGCACTGTAATTCACAAACCTGCAGAGTTATAAATGACAGCTATCGTCCAAAAATATACTGAAGTAACGCTGCCAAGAGGACTTGAAAGCGGGCAGAATTGCAGGAAACCGATTTCAGGAGGTACACTGGAATTGCATTGAAAGCATAGGAAAAGAGGCAGAACGTCCACAATGATGCACTTGGCCAAAAAGGGCGTATGCGTTTTTTCCTGAATATATTCAGTAAAAAACGCATACGCCCTTTTTGGCCAACCAAGCAAGCTTGCAAAGGAAATCTGCACTACAATGAAGTCTCACTTCCCCCCGGTCAAAAGGGCCATCTGAAAAAAGTGTAAAATCCAGAAAGGCAGGACAGGCCATGGAGAACTGGGAGCCTTGTTATGCTGATGGGCGGGATGTAAATTGCCAACAGACACTCGGGAGAAGTGTATGGTGTTTCCTGAAACATCTAGAAAACAAAGCAACAGAGCCTAGGGCACTTCCACTTATGGTCCTATAGCTTAGGGAAATTAAAATCAAAAAGACACAGCCACCCCAAAGTTTGGGACGCCTCTGTTTACAAGAACCTCATTTACCGTACAAGTTCAATATCACAGAAAGTGAAAAATGGATAAAGAACTTGTGGTACTTACGTACAATGCAGTATCACTCAGCAATGAAATCTATGTCATCAGGCCCGTAGCAGCATAATGAGTGGATTCAGGTACGATGATTCTAACTGAAATAAGTCACACAGAAAAAGAAACATCATAAGATATCAGTAATACACGGAATGTAAACTTGGCTACACAGGAACTGAATTCCAAAACAGAACAGGGTCTCAAATTTAGAAAACCAACTTATGCTTGCTTAAGGGGAAAGGTGAGTTGGGGTGCTGCATAAAACCAGAGATTGAAATGAGCACAGATAAAGTTCCTTAAGCCAAATATGGAATAGACAAGAACTACTCCTTGCTCAACGAAATGGACTCAACACCCCAAATTAAACGCCTAAGAATGTACCTGACTAGTAAGTATCTTAAAACCTATGGATTGCTATGTCTCCGAAAGAGAATCAAGCATGTGTACAGGGGCATAAACGCAGCAGTGATAGGATTGGAGAGGTTTGGTGAGCAAATAAAGACCCTTTGAAGTCATATTGCATGGTACCCATTCCACGGGTTTCAACTACCCAGGTTTAAGGTATTCTTCCTTCAGCTAAAACATGCATGTGGGACCCAGAGTATGATCAACGGTGTGAACGGGAGACGTGTTCAAATATGTCTCAGTTTTCCTCCCCTGGTACTCGGGTGCAACATTCCAGACGCTTTACTAACACTCTCCCCACTTGGAGAGTCAGCGCCTTTAACCTCCTGTTTGGCCCAGTTTGCAATTTCTGCGGAAGATGAACAGGAATAGGGAAAACCAATGAGAGACTAGCTGGAGGTGTCTGGACGGGCAAATTTAACTCTCATTTCCCACCAGGAAGAGGAAATACCCAAAGGCTCAGCGTGCCGTGCCGGAACCAGATTAGGGCCTGAAGCCATCCTGCGGTGTTGCAGCCAGCTCAAAAGAAAGCGAGTTGAAGAAAGGAGCTCAGGGGCACTGTAATTCACAAACCTGCAGAGTTATAAATGACAGCTATCGTCCAAAAATATACTGAAGTAAGGCTGCCAAGAGGACTTGAAAGCGGGGCAGAATTGCAGGAAACCGATTTCAGGAGGTAGACTGGAATTGCATTGAAAGCATAGGAAAAGAGGCAGAACGTCCACAATGATGCACTTGGCCAAAAAGGGCGTATGCGTTTTTTCCTGAATATATTCAGGAAAAAACGCATACGCCCTTTTTGGCCAACCAAGCAAACTTGCAAAGGAAATCTGCACTACAATGAAGTCTCACTTCCCCCCGGTCAAAAGGGCCATCTGAAAAAAGTGTAAAATCCAGAAAGGCAGGACAGGCCATGGAGAACTGGGAACCTTGTTATGCTGATGGGCGGGATGTAAATTGCCAACAGACACTCGGGAGAAGTGTATGGTGTTGCCTGAAACATCTAAAAAACAAAGCAACAGAGCCTAGGGCACTTCCACTTATGGTCCTATAGCTTAGGGAAATTAAAATCAAAAAGACACAGCCACCCCAAAGTTTGGGATTTCTCTGTTTACAAGAACCTCGTTTACAGTACAAGTTCAACATCGCAGAAAGTGAAAAATGGATAAAGAAGTTGTGCTATTTACTTACAAAGCAATATCACTCAGCAATGAAATCTATGTCATCAGGCCCTTAGTAGCACAATGAGTGGATTCAGGTATGATGATTCTAACTAAAATAAGTCACACAGAAAAAGAAACATCATAAGATATCAGTAATACACAGAATGTAAACTTGGCTACACAGGAACTGAATTACAGAACAGAACAGGGTCTCAAATTTAGAAAACCAACTTATGCTTGCTTAAGGGTAAAGGTGAGTTGGGGTGCTGCATAAAACCACAGATTGAAATGAGCACAGATAAAGTTCCTTAAGCCAAATATGGAATAGACAAGAACTACTCCTTGCTCAACGAAATGGACCCAACACCGCATATTAAACGTCTAAGAATGTACCTGACTAGTAAGTATCTTAAAACCTATGGATTGCTATGTCTCCGAAAGAGAATCAAGCATGTGTACAGGGGCATAAACGCAGCAGTGATAGGATTGGAGAGGTTCGGTGAGCAAATGAAGACCCTTTGAAGGCATATTGCATGGTACCCATTCCAAGGGTTTCTACTACCCAGGTTTAAGGTATTCTTCCTTCAGCTAAAACATGCATGTGGGACCCAGAGTATGATCAACCGTGTGAACGGGAGACGTGTTCAAATATGTCTCAGTTTTCCTCCCCTGGTACTCAGGTGCAACATTCCAGACGCTTTACTAACACTCTCCCCACTTGGAGAGTCAGCGCCTTTAACCTCCTGTTTGGCCCAGTTTGCAATTTCTGCGGAAGATGAACAGGAATAGCGAGAACCAATGTGAGACTAGCTGGAGGTGTCTGGACGGGCAAATTTAACTCTCATTTCCCACCAGGAAGAGGAAATAACCAAAGGCTCAGCGTGCCGTGCCGGAACCAGATTAGGGCCTGAAGCCATCCTGCGGTGTTGCAGCCAGCTCAAAAGAAAGCGAGTTGAAGAAAGGAGCTCAGGGGCACTGTAATTCACAAACCTGCAGAGTTATAAATGACAGCTATCGTCCAAAAATATACTGAAGAAAGGCTGCCAAGAGGACTTGAAAGCAGGGCAGAATTGCAGGAAACCGATTTCAGGAGGTAGACTGGAATTGCATTGAAAGCATAGGAAAAGAGGCAGAACGTCCACAATGATGCACTTGGCCAAAAAGGGCGTATGCGTTTTTTCCTGAATATATTCAGGAAAAAACGCATACGCCCTTTTTGGCCAACCAAGCAAGCTTGCAAAGGAAATCTGCACTATATTGAAGTCTCACTTCCCCCCGGTCAAAAGGGCCATCTGAATAAAGTGTAAAATTCAGAAAGGCAGGACAGGCCATGGAGAACTGGGAGCCTTGTTATGCTGATGGGCGGGATGTAAATTGCCAACAGACACTCGGGAGAAATGTATGGTGTTTCCTGAAACATCTAAAAAACAAAGCAACAGATCCTAGGGCACTTCAACTTCTGGTCCTATAGCTTAGGGAAATTAAAATCAAAAAGACACAGCCACCCCGAAGTTTGGAACGGCTCTGTTTACAAGAACCTCGTTTACAGTACAAGTTCAACATCGCAGAAAATGAAAAATGGATAAAGAAGTTGTGGTATTTACTTACAAAGCAATATCACTCAGCAATGAAATCTACGTCATCAGGCCCTTAGCAGCACAATGAGTGGATTCAGGTATGATGATTCTAACTGAAATAAGTCACACAGAAAAAGAAACATCATAAGATATCACTAATACACGGAATGTAAACTTGGCTACACAGGAACTGAATTACAGAACAGAACAGGGTCTCAAATTTAGAAAACCAACTTATGCTTGCTTAAGGGGAAAGGTGAGTTGGGGTGCTGCTTAAAACCAGAGATTGAAATGAGCACAGATAAAGTTCCTTAAGCCAAATATGGAATAGATAAGAGCTACTCCTTGCTCAACGAAATGGACCCAACACCGCATATTAAACGCCTAAGAATGTACCTGACTAGTAAGTATCTTAAAACCTATGGATTGCTATGTCTCTGAAAGAGAATCAAGCATGTGTACAGGGGCATAAACGCAGCAGTGATAGGATTGGAGAGGTTCGGAGAGCAAATGAAGACCTTTTGAAGTCATATTGCATGGTACCTATTACACGGGTCTCAACTCTCCAGCTTTAAGGTATTCTTCCTTCAGCTAAAACATGCATGTGGAACCCAGAGTATGATCAACCGTGTGAACAGGAGACGTGTTCAAATATGTCTCAGTTTTCCTCCCCTGGTACTCGGGTGCAACATTCCAGATGCTTTACTAACACTCTCCCCACTTGGACAGTCAGCGCCTTTAACCTCCTGTTTGGCCCAGTTTGCAATTTCTGCGGAAGATGAACAGGAATAGGGAGAACCAATGAGAGACTAGATGGAGGTGTCTGGACGGGCAAATTTAACTCTCAATTCCCACCAGGAAGAGGAAATACCCAAAGGCTCAGCGTGCCGTGCCGGAACCAGATTAGGGCCTGAAGCCATCCTGCGGTGTTGCGGCCAGCTCACAAGAAAGCGAGTTGAAGAAAGGAGCTCAGGGGCACTGTAATTCACAAACCTGCAGAGTTATAAATGACAGCTATCGTCCAAAAATATACTGAAGTAAGGCTGCCAAGAGGACTTGAAAGCGGGGCAGAATTGCAGGAAACCGATTTCAGGAGGTAGACTGGAATTGCATTGAAAGCATAGGAAAAGAGGCAGAACGTCCACAATGATGCACTTGGCCAAAAAGGGCGTATGCGTTTTTTCCTGAATATATTCAGGAAAAAACGCATACGCCCTTTTTGGCCAACCAAGCAAGCTTGCAAAGGAAATCTGCACTACAATGAAGTCTCACTTCCCCCTGGTCAAAAGGGCCATCTGAAAAAAGTGTAAAATCCAGAAAGGCAGGACAGGCCATGGAGAACTGGGAGCCTTGTTATGCTGATGGGCGGAATGTAAATTGCCAACAGCCACTCGGGAGAAGTGTATGGTGTTGCCTGAAACATCTAAAAAACAAAGCAACAGAGCCTAGGGCACTTCCACTTATGGTCCTATAGCTTAGGGAAATTAAAATCAAAAAGACACAGCCACCCCAAAGTTTGGGATTTCTCTGTTTACAAGAACCTCGTTTACAGTACAAGTTCAACATCGCAGAAAGTGAAAAATGGATAAAGAAGTTGTGCTATTTACTTACAAAGCAATATCACTCAGCAATGAAATCTATGTCATCAGGCCCTTAGTAGCACAATGAGTGGATTCAGGTATGATGATTCTAACTAAAATAAGTCACACAGAAAAAGAAACATCATAAGATATCAGTAATACACAGAATGTAAACTTGGCTACACAGGAACTGAATTACAGAACAGAACAGGGTCTCAAATTTAGAAAACCAACTTATGCTTGCTTAAGGGTAAAGGTGAGTTGGGGTGCTGCATAAAACCACAGATTGAAGTGAGCACAGATAAAGTTCCTTAAGCCAAATATGGAATAGACAAGAACTACTCCTTGCTCAACGAAATGGACCCAACACCGCATATTAAACGTCTAAGAATGTACCTGACTAGTAAGTATCTTAAAACCTATGGATTGCTATGTCTCCGAAAGAGAATCAAGCATGTGTACAGGGGCATAAACGCAGCAGTGATAGGATTGGAGAGGTTCGGTGAGCAAATGAAGACCCTTTGAAGGCATATTGCATGGTACCCATTCCAAGGGTTTCTACTACCCAGGTTTAAGGTATTCTTCCTTCAGCTAAAACATGCATGTGGGACCCAGAGTATGATCAACCGTGTGAACGGGAGACGTGTTCAAATATGTCTCAGTTTTCCTCCCCTGGTACTCAGGTGCAACATTCCAGACGCTTTACTAACACTCTCCCCACTTGGAGAGTCAGCGCCTTTAACCTCCTGTTTGGCCCAGTTTGCAATTTCTGCGGAAGATGAACAGGAATAGCGAGAACCAATGAGAGACTAGCTGGAGGTGTCTGGACGGGCAAATTTAACTCTCATTTCCCACCAGGAAGAGGAAATAACCAAAGGCTCAGCGTGCCGTGCCGGAACCAGATTAGGGCCTGAAGCCATCCTGCGGTGTTGCAGCCAGCTCAAAAGAAAGCGAGTTGAAGAAAGGAGCTCAGGGGCACTGTAATTCACAAACCTGCAGAGTTATAAATGACAGCTATCGTCCAAAAATATACTGAAGAAAGGCTGCCAAGAGGACTTGAAAGCAGGGCAGAATTGCAGGAAACCGATTTCAGGAGGTAGACTGGAATTGCATTGAAAGCATAGGAAAAGAGGCAGAACGTCCACAATGATGCACTTGGCCAAAAAGGGCGTATGCGTTTTTTCCTGAATATATTCAGGAAAAAACGCATACGCCCTTTTTGGCCAACCAAGCAAGCTTGCAAAGGAAATCTGCACTATATTGAAGTCTCACTTCCCCCCGGTCAAAAGGGCCATCTGAATAAAGTGTAAAATTCAGAAAGGCAGGACAGGCCATGGAGAACTGGGAGCCTTGTTATGCTGATGGGCGGGATGTAAATTGCCAACAGACACTCGGGAGAAATGTATGGTGTTTCCTGAAACATCTAAAAAACAAAGCAACAGATCCTAGGGCACTTCAACTTCTGGTCCTATAGCTTAGGGAAATTAAAATCAAAAAGACACAGCCACCCCGAAGTTTGGAACGGCTCTGTTTACAAGAACCTCGTTTACAGTACAAGTTCAACATCGCAGAAAATGAAAAATGGATAAAGAAGTTGTGGTATTTACTTACAAAGCAATATCACTCAGCAATGAAATCTACGTCATCAGGCCCTTAGCAGCACAATGAGTGGATTCAGGTATGATGATTCTAACTGAAATAAGTCACACAGAAAAAGAAACATCATAAGATATCACTAATACACGGAATGTAAACTTGGCTACACAGGAACTGAATTACAGAACAGAACAGGGTCTCAAATTTAGAAAACCAACTTATGCTTGCTTAAGGGGAAAGGTGAGTTGGGGTGCTGCTTAAAACCAGAGATTGAAATGAGCACAGATAAAGTTCCTTAAGCCAAATATGGAATAGATAAGAGCTACTCCTTGCTCAACGAAATGGACCCAACACCGCATATTAAACGCCTAAGAATGTACCTGACTAGTAAGTATCTTAAAACCTATGGATTGCTATGTCTCTGAAAGAGAATCAAGCATGTGTACAGGGGCATAAACGCAGCAGTGATAGGATTGGAGAGGTTCGGAGAGCAAATGAAGACCTTTTGAAGTCATATTGCATGGTACCTATTACACGGGTCTCAACTCTCCAGCTTTAAGGTATTCTTCCTTCAGCTAAAACATGCATGTGGAACCCAGAGTATGATCAACCGTGTGAACAGGAGACGTGTTCAAATATGTCTCAGTTTTCCTCCCCTGGTACTCGGGTGCAACATTCCAGATGCTTTACTAACACTCTCCCCACTTGGACAGTCAGCGCCTTTAACCTCCTGTTTGGCCCAGTTTGCAATTTCTGCGGAAGATGAACAGGAATAGGGAGAACCAATGAGAGACTAGATGGAGGTGTCTGGACGGGCAAATTTAACTCTCAATTCCCACCAGGAAGAGGAAATACCCAAAGGCTCAGCGTGCCGTGCCGGAACCAGATTAGGGCCTGAAGCCATCCTGCGGTGTTGCGGCCAGCTCACAAGAAAGCGAGTTGAAGAAAGGAGCTCAGGGGCACTGTAATTCACAAACCTGCAGAGTTATAAATGACAGCTATCGTCCAAAAATATACTGAAGTAAGGCTGCCAAGAGGACTTGAAAGCGGGGCAGAATTGCAGGAAACCGATTTCAGGAGGTAGACTGGAATTGCATTGAAAGCATAGGAAAAGAGGCAGAACGTCCACAATGATGCACTTGGCCAAAAAGGGCGTATGCGTTTTTTCCTGAATATATTCAGGAAAAAACGCATACGCCCTTTTTGGCCAACCAAGCAAGCTTGCAAAGGAAATCTGCACTACAATGAAGTCTCACTTCCCCCTGGTCAAAAGGGCCATCTGAAAAAAGTGTAAAATCCAGAAAGGCAGGACAGGCCATGGAGAACTGGGAGCCTTGTTATGCTGATGGGCGGGATGTAAATTGCCAACAGCCACTCGGGAGAAGTGTATGGTGTTTCCTGAAACATCTAAAAAACAAAGCAACAGAGCCTAGGGCACTTCCACTTATGGTCCTATAGCTTAGGGAAATTAAAATCAAAAAGACACAGCCACCCCGAAGTTTGGAACGGCTCTGTTTACAAGAACCTCGTTTACAGTACAAGTTCAACATCGCAGAAAATGAAAAATGGATAAAGAAGTTGTGATATTTACTTACAAAGCAATATCATTCAGCAATGAAATCTATGTCATCAGGCCCTTAGCAGCACAATGAGTGGATTCAGGTATGATGATTCTAACTGAAATAAGTCACACAGAAAAAGAAACATCATAAGATATCACTAATACACGGAATGTAAACTTGGCTACACAGGAACTGAATTACAGAACAGAACAGGGTCTCAAATTTAGAAAACCAACTTATGCTTGCTTAAGGGGAAAGGTGAGTTGGGGTGCTGCATAAAACCAGAGATTGAAATGAGCACAGATAAAGTTCCTTAAGCCAAATATGGAATAGACAAGAGCTACTCCTTGCTCAACGAAATGGACTCAACACCCCATATTAAATGCCTAAGAATATACCCGACTAGTAAGTATCTTAAAACCTATGGATTGCTGTGTCTCCGAAAGAGAATCAAGCATGTGTACAGGGGCATAAACGCAGCAATGATAGGATTGGAGAGGTTCGGTGAGCAAATGAAGACCCTTTGAAGTCATATTGCATGGTACCCATTCCACGGGTTTCAACTACCCAGGTTTAAGGTATTCTTCCTTCAGCTAAAACATGCATGTGGGACCCAGAGTATGATCAACGGTGTGAACGGGAGACGTGTTCAAATATGTCTCAGTTTTCCTCACCTGGTACTCGGGTGCAACATTCCAGACGCTTTACTAACACTCTCCCCACTTGGAGAGTCAGCGCCTTTAACCTCCTGTTTGGCCCAGTTTGCAATTTCTGCGGAAGATGAACAGGAATAGCGAGAACCAATGAGAGACTAGCTGGAGGTGTCTGGACGGGCAAATTTAACTCTCATTTCCCACCAGGAAGAGGAAATAACCAAAGGCTCAGCGTGCCGTGCCGGAACCAGATTAGGGCCTGAAGCCATCCTGCGGTGTTGCGGCCAGCTCACAAGAAAGCGAGTTGAAGAAAGGAGCTCAGGGGCACTGTAATTCACAAACCTGCAGAGTTATAAATGACAGCTATCGTCCAAAAATATACTGAAGTAAGGCTGCCAAGAGGACTTGAAAGCGCGGCAGAATTGCAGGAAACCGATTTCAGGAGGTAGACTGGAATTGCATTGAAAGCATAGGAAAAGAGGCAGAACGTCCACAATGATGCACTTGGCCAAAAAGGGCGTATGCGTTTTTTCCTGAATATATTCAGGAAAAAACGCATACGCCCTTTTTGGCCAACCAAGCAAGCTTGCAAAGGAAATCTGCACTACAATGAAGTCTCACTTCCCCCCGGTCAAAAGGGCCATCTGAAAAAAGTGTAAAATCCAGAAAGGCAGGACAGGCCATGGAGAACTGGGAGCCTTGTTATGCTGATGGGCGGGATGTAAATTGCCAACAGACACTCGGGAGAAGTGTATGGTGTTTCCTGAAACATCTAAAAAACAAAGCAACAGAGCCTAGGGCACTTCCACTTATGGTCCTATAGCTTAGGGAAATTAAAATCAAAAAGACACAGCCACCCCAAAGTTTGGGACGCCTCTGTTTACAAGAACCTCGTTTACAGTACAAGTTCAACATCGCAGAAAGTGAAAAATGGATAAAGAAGTTGTGGTATTTACTTACAAAGCAATATCACTCAGCAATGAAATCTATGTCATCAGGCCCTTAGGAGCACAATGAGTGGATTCAGGTATGATGATTCTAACTGAAATAAGTCACACAGAAAAAGAAACATCATAAGATATCACTAATACACGGAATGTAAACTTGGCTACACAGGAACTGAATTACAGAACAGAACAGGGTCTCAAATTTAGAAAACCAACTTATGCTTGCTTAAGGGGAAAGGTGAGTTGGGGTGCTGCATAAAACCAGAGATTGAAATGAGCACAGATAAAGTTCCTTAAGCCAAATATGGAATAGACAAGAGCTACTCCTTGCTCAACGAAATGGACTCAACAACCCAAATTAAACGCCTAAGAATGTACCTGACTAGTAAGTATCTTAAAACCTATGGATTGCTATGTCTCCATAAGAAAATCAAGCGTGTGTACAGGGGCATAAACGCAGCAGTGATAGGATTGGAGAGGTTCGGTGAGCAAATGAAGACCGTTTGAAGTCATATTGCATGGTACCCATTCCACGGGTTTCAACTACCCAGGTTTAAGGTATTCTTCCTTCAGCTAAAACATGCATGTGGGACCCAGAGTATGATCAACCGTGTGAACGGGAGACGTGTTCAAATATGTCTCAGTTTTCCTCCCCTGGTACTCGGGTGCAACATTCCAGACGCTTTACTAACACTCTCCCCACTTGGAGAGTCAGCGCCTTTAACCTCCTGTTTGGCCCAGTTTGCAATTTCTGCGGAAGATGAACAGGAATAGCGAGAACCAATGAGAGACTAGCTGGAGGTGTCTGGACGGGCAAATTTAACTCTCATTTCCCACCAGGAAGAGGAAATAACCAAAGGCTCAGCGTGCCGTGCCGGAACCAGATTAGGGCCTGAAGCCATCCTGCGGTGTTGCGGCCAGCTCAAAAGAAAGCGAGTTGAAGAAAGGAGCTCAGGGGCACTGTAATTCACAAACCTGCAGAGTTATAAATGACAGCTATCGTCCAAAAATATACTGAAGTAAGGCTGCCAAGAGGACTTGAAAGCGGGGCAGAATTGCAGGAAACCGATTTCAGGAGGTAGACTGGAATTGCATTGAAAGCATAGGAAAAGAGGCAGAACGTCCACAATGATGCACTTGGCCAAAAAGGGCGTATGCGTTTTTTCCTGAATATATTCAGGAAAAAACGCATACGCCCTTTTTGGCCAACCAAGCAAGCTTGCAAAGGAAATCTGCACTACAATGAAGTCTCACTTCCCCCCGGTCAAAAGGGCCATCTGAATAAAGTGTAAAATCCAGAAAGGCAGGACAGGCCATGGAGAACTGGGAGCCTTGTTATGCTGATGGGCGGGATGTAAATTGCCAACAGCCACTCTGGAGAAGTGTATGGTGTTTCCTGAAACATCTAAAAAACAAAGCAACAGAGCCTAGGGCAATTCCACTTCTGGTCCTATAGCTCAGGGAAATTAAAATCAAAAAGACACAGCCACCCCGAAGTTTGGAACGGCTCTGTTTACAAGAACCTCGTTTACAGTAGAAGTTCAACATCGCAGAAAATGAAAAATGGATAAAGAATTTGTGGTATTTACTTACAAAGCAATATCACTCAGCAATGAAATCTATGTCATCAGGCCCTAGCAGCACAATGAGTGGATTCAGGTATGATGATTCTAACTGAAATAAGTCACACAGAAAAAGAAACATCATAAGATATCAGTAATACACAGAATGTAAACTTGGCTACACAGGAACTGAATTACAGAACAGAACAGGGTCTCAAATTTAGAAAACCAACTTATGCTTGCTTAAGGGGAAAGGTGAGTTGGGGTGCTGCATAAAACCAGAGATTGAAATGAGCACAGATAAAGTTCCTTAAGTCAAATATGGAATAGACAAGAGCTACTCCTTGCTCAACGAAATGGACTCAACAACCCAAATTAAACGCCTAAGAATGTACCTGACTAGTAAGTATCTTAAAACCTATGGATTGCTATGTCTCCATAAGAGAATCAAGTGTGTGTACAGGGGCATAAACGCAGCAGTGATAGGATTGGAGAGGTTCGGTGAGCAAATGAAGACCCTTTGAAGTCATATTGCATGGTACCCATTCCACGGGTTTCAACTACCCAGGTTTAAGGTATTCTTCCTTCAGCTAAAATATGCATGTGGGACCCAGAGTATGATCAACGGTGTGAACGGGAGACGTGTTCAAATATGTCTCAGTTTTCCTCCCCTGGTACTCGGGTGCAACATTCCAGACGCTTTACTAACACTCTCCCCACTTGGAGAGTCAGCGCCTTTAACCTCCTGTTTGGCCCAGTTTGCAATTTCTGCGGAAGATGAACAGGAATAGCGAGAACCAATGAGAGACTAGCTGGAGGTGTCTGGACGGGCAAATTTAACTCTCATTTCCCACCAGGAAGAGGAAATAACCAAAGGCTCAGCGTGCCATGCCGGAACCAGATTAGGGCCTGAAGCCATCCTGCGGTGTTGCGGCCAGCTCACAAGAAAGCGAGTTGAAGAAAGGAGCTCAGGGGCACTGTAATTCACAAACCTGCAGAGTTATAAATGACAGCTATCGTCCAAAAATATACTGAAGTAAGGCTGCCAAGAGGACTTGAAAGCGCGGCAGAATTGCAGGAAACCAATTTCAGGAGGTAGACTGGAATTGCATTGAAAGCATAGGAAAAGAGGCAGAACGTCCACAATGATGCACTTGGCCAAAAAGGGCGTATGCGTTTTTTCCTGAATATATTCAGGAAAAAACGCATACGCCCTTTTTGGCCAACCAAGCAAGCTTGCAAAGGAAATCTGCACTACAATGAAGTCTCACTTCCCCCCGGTCAAAAGGGCCATCTGAAAAAAGTGTAAAATCCAGAAAGGCAGGACAGGCCATGGAGAACTGGGAGCCTTGTTATGCTGATGGGCGGGATGTAAATTGCCAACAGACACTCGGGAGAAGTGTATGGTGTTTCCTGAAACATCTAAAAAACAAAGCAACAGAGCCTAGGGCACTTCCACTTATGGTCCTATAGCTTAGGGAAATTAAAATCAAAAAGACACAGCCACCCCAAAGTTTGGGACGCCTCTGTTTACAAGAACCTCATTTACAGTACAAGTTCAACATCGCAGAAAGTGAAAAATGGATAAAGAAGTTGTGGTATTTACTTACAAAGCAATATCACTCAGCAATGAAATCTATGTCATCAGGCCCTTAGCAGCACAATGAGTGGATTCAGGTATGATGATTCTAACTGAAATAAGTCACACAGAAAAAGAAACATCATAAGATATCAGTAATACACAGAATGTAAACTAGGCTACACAGGAACTGAATTACAGAACAGAACAGTGTCTCAAATTTAGAAAACCAACTTATGCTTGCTTAAGGGGAAAGGTGAGTTGGGGTGCTGCATAAAACCAGAGATTGAAATGAGCACAGATAAAGTTCCTTAAGCCAAATATGGAATAGACAAGAGCTACTCCTTGCTCAACGAAATGGACTCAACACCCCAAATTAAATGCCTAAGAATGTACCTGACTAGTAAGTATCTTAAAACCTATGGACGGCTATGTCTCCATAAGAGAATCAAGCGTGTGTACAGGGCCATAAATGCAGCAGTGATAGGATTGGAGAGGTTCGGTGAGCAAATGAAGACCCTTTGAAGTCATATTGCATGGTACCCATTCCACGGGTTTCAACTACCCAGGTTTAAGGTATTCTTCCTTCAGCTAAAACATGCATGTGGGACCCAGAGTATGATCAACGGTGTGAACGGGAGACGTGTTCAAATATGTCTCAGTTTTCCTCCCCTGGTACTCGGGTGCAACATTCCAGACGCTTTACTAACACTCTCCCCACTTGGAGAGTCAGCGCCTTTAACCTCCTGTTTGGCCCAGTTTGCAATTTCTGCGGAAGATGAACAGGAATAGCGAGAACCAATGAGAGACTAGCTGGAGGTGTCTGGACGGGCAAATTTAACTCTCATTTCCCACCAGGAAGAGGAAATAACCAAAGGCTCAGCGTGCCGTGCCGGAACCAGATTAGGGCCTGAAGCCATCCTGCGGTGTTGCGGCCAGCTCACAAGAAAGCGAGTTGAAGAAAGGAGCTCAGGGGCACTGTAATTCACAAACCTGCAGAGTTATAAATGACAGCTATCGTCCAAAAATATACTGAAGTAAGGCTGCCAAGAGGACTTGAAAGCGGGGCAGAATTGCAGGAAACCGATTTCAGGAGGTAGACTGGAATTGCATTGAAAGCATAGGAAAAGAGGCAGAACGTCCACAATGATGCACTTGGCCAAAAAGGGCGTATGCGTTTTTTCCTGAATATATTCAGGAAAAAACGCATACGCCCTTTTTGGCCAACCAAGCAAGCTTGCAAAGGAAATCTGCACTACAATGAAGTCTCACTTCCCCCCGGTCAAAAGGGCCATCTGAAAAAAGTGTAAAATCCAGAAAGGCAGGACAGGCCATGGAGAACTGGGAGCCTTGTTATGCTGATGGGCGGGATGTAAATTGCCAACAGACACTCGGGAGAAGTGTATGGTGTTTCCTGAAACATCTAAAAAACAAAGCAACAGAGCCTAGGGCACTTCCACTTATGGTCCTATAGCTTAGGGAAATTAAAATCAAAAAGACACAGCCACCCCAAAGTTTGGGACGCCTCTGTTTACAAGAACCTCATTTACAGTACAAGTTCAACATCGCAGAAAGTGAAAAATGGATAAAGAAGTTGTGGTATTTACTTACAAAGCAATATCACTCAGCAATGAAATCTATGTCATCAGGCCCTTAGCAGCACAATGAGTGGATTCAGGTATGATGATTCTAACTGAAATAAGTCACACAGAAAAAGAAACATCATAAGATATCAGTAATACACAGAATGTAAACTTGGCTACACAGGAACTGAATTACAGAACAGAACAGTGTCTCAAATTTAGAAAACCAACTTATGCTTGCTTAAGGGGAAAGGTGAGTTGGGCTGCTGCATAAAACCAGAGATTGAAATGAGCACAGATAAAGTTCCTTAAGCCAAATATGGAATAGACAAGAGCTACTCCTTGCTCAACGAAATGGACTCAACACCCCAAATTAAATGCCTAAGAATGTACCTGACTAGTAAGTATCTTAAAACCTATGGACTGCTATGTCTCCATAAGAGAATCAAGCGTGTGTACAGGGGCATAAATGCAGCAGTGATAGGATTGGAGAGGTTCGGTGAGCAAATGAAGACCCTTTGAAGTCATATTGCATGGTACCCATTCCACGGGTCTCAACTCTCCAGGTTTAAGGTATTCTTCCTTCAGCTAAAACATGCATGTGGAACCCAGAGTATGATCAACCGTGTGAACGGGAGACGTGTTCAAATATGTCTCAGTTTTCCTCCCCTGGTACTCGGGTGCAACATTCCAGACGCTTTACTAACACTCTCCCCACTTGGAGAGTCAGCGCCTTTAACCTCCTGTTTGGCCCAGTTTGCAATTTCTGCGGAAGATGAACAGGAATAGGGAAAACCAATGAGAGACTAGCTGGAGGTGTCTGGACGGGCAAATTTAACTCTCATTTCCCACCAGGAAGAGGAAATACCCAAAGGCTCAGCGTGCCGTGCCGGAACCAGATTAGGGCCTGAAGCCATCCTGCGGTGTTGCGGCCAGCTCAAAAGAAAGCGAGTTGAAGAAAGGAGCTCAGGGGCACTGTAATTCACAAACCTGCAGAGTTATAAATGACAGCTATCGTCCAAAAATATACTGAAGTAAGGCTGCCAAGAGGACTTGAAAGCGGGGCAGAATTGCAGGAAACCGATTTCAGGAGGTAGACTGGAATTGCATTGAAAGCATAGGAAAAGAGGCAGAACGTCCACAATGATGCACTTGGCCAAAAAGGGCGTATGCGTTTTTTCCTGAATATATTCAGGAAAAAACGCATACGCCCTTTTTGGCCAACCAAGCAAGCTTGCAAAGGAAATCTGCACTACAATGAAGTCTCACTTCCCCCCGGTCAAAAGGGCCATCTGAAAAAAGTGTAAAATCCAGAAAGGCAGGACAGGCCATGGAGAACTGGGAGCCTTGTTATGCTGATGGGCGGGATGTAAATTGCCAACAGACACTCGGGAGAAGTGTATGGTGTTTCCTGAAACATCTAAAAAACAAAGCAACAGAGCCTAGGGCACTTCCACTTATGGTCCTATAGCTTAGGGAAATTAAAATCAAAAAGACACAGCCACCCCAAAGTTTGGGACGCCTCTGTTTACAAGAACCTCATTTACAGTACAAGTTCAACATCGCAGAAAGTGAAAAATGGATAAAGAAGTTGTGGTATTTACTTACAAAGCAATATCACTCAGCAATGAAATCTATGTCATCAGGCCCTTAGCAGCACAATGAGTGGATTCAGGTATGATGATTCTAACTGAAATAAGTCACACAGAAAAAGAAACATCATAAGATATCAGTAATACACAGAATGTAAACTTGGCTACACAGGAACTGAATTACAGAACAGAACAGTGTCTCAAATTTAGAAAACCAACTTATGCTTGCTTAAGGGGAAAGGTGAGTTGGGGTGCTGCATAAAACCAGAGATTGAAATGAGCACAGATAAAGTTCCTTAAGCCAAATATGGAATAGACAAGAGCTACTCCTTGCTCAACGAAATGGACTCAACACCCCAAATTAAATGCCTAAGAATGTACCTGACTAGTAAGTATCTTAAAACCTATGGACTGCTATGTCTCCATAAGAGAATCAAGCGTGTGTACAGGGGCATAAATGCAGCAGTGATAGGATTGGAGAGGTTCGGTGAGCAAATGAAGACCCTTTGAAGTCATATTGCATGGTACCCATTCCACGGGTCTCAACTCTCCAGGTTTAAGGTATTCTTCCTTCAGCTAAAACATGCATGTGGAACCCAGAGTATGATCAACCGTGTGAACGGGAGACGTGTTCAAATATGTCTCAGTTTTCCTCCCCTGGTACTCGGGTGCAACATTCCAGATGCTTTACTAACACTCTCCCCACTTGGAGAGTCAGCGCCTTTAACCTCCTGTTTGGCCCAGTTTGCAATTTCTGCGGAAGATGAACAGGAATAGGGAAAACCAATGAGAGACTAGCTGGAGGTGTCTGGACGGGCAAATTTAACTCTCATTTCCCACCAGGAAGAGGAAATACCCAAAGGCTCAGCGTGCCGTGCCGGAACCAGATTAGGGCCTGAAGCCATCCTGCGGTGTTGCGGCCAGCTCAAAAGAAAGCGAGTTGAAGAAAGGAGCTCAGGGGCACTGTAATTCACAAACCTGCAGAGTTATAAATGACAGCTATCGTCCAAAAATATACTGAAGTAAGGCTGCCAAGAGGACTTGAAAGCGGGGCAGAATTGCAGGAAACCGATTTCAGGAGGTAGACTGGAATTGCATTGAAAGCATAGGAAAAGAGGCAGAACGTCCACAATGATGCACTTGGCCAAAAAGGGCGTATGCGTTTTTTCCTGAATATATTCAGGAAAAAACGCATACGCCCTTTTTGGCCAACCAAGCAAGCTTGCAAAGGAAATCTGCACTACAATGAAGTCTCACTTCCCCCCGGTCAAAAGGGCCATCTGAATAAAGTGTAAAATCCAGAAAGGCAGGACAGGCCATGGAGAACTGGGAGCCTTGTTATGCTGATGGGCGGGATGTAAATTGCCAACAGCCACTCTGGAGAAGTGTATGGTGTTTCCTGAAACATCTAAAAAACAAAGCAACAGAGCCTAGGGCACTTCCACTTCTGGTCCTATAGCTCAGGGAAATTAAAATCAAAAAGACACAGCCACCCCGAAGTTTGGAACGGCTCTGTTTACAAGAACCTCGTTTACAGTAGAAGTTCAACATCGCAGAAAATGAAAAATGGATAAAGAATTTGTGGTATTTACTTACAAAGCAATATCACTCAGCAATGAAATCTATGTCATCAGGCCCTAGCAGCACAATGAGTGGATTCAGGTATGATGATTCTAACTGAAATAAGTCACACAGAAAAAGAAACATCATAAGATATCAGTAATACACAGAATGTAAACTTGGCTACACAGGAACTGAATTACAGAACAGAACAGGGTCTCAAATTTAGAAAACCAACTTATGCTTGCTTAAGGGGAAAGGTGAGTTGGGGTGCTGCATAAAACCAGAGATTCAAATGAGCACAGATAAAGTTCCTTAAGCCAAATATGGAATAGACAAGAGCTACTCCTTGCTCAACGAAATGGACTCAACACCCCATATTAAATGCCTAAGAATATACCCGACTAGTAAGTATCTTAAAACCTATGGATTGCTGTGTCTCCGAAAGAGAATCAAGCATGTGTACAGGGGCATAAACGCAGCAGTGATAGGATTGGAGAGGTTCGGTGAGCAAATGAAGACCCTTTGAAGTCATATTGCATGGTACCTATTACACTGGTCTCAACTCTCCAGGTTTAAGGTATTCTTCCTTCAGCTAAAACATGCATGTGGAACCCAGAGTATGATCAACCGTGTGAACGGGAGACGTGTTCAAATATGTCTCAGTTTTCCTCCCCTGGTACTCGGGTGCAACATTCCAGACGCTTTACTAACACTCTCCCCACTTGGAGAGTCAGCGCCTTTAACCTCCTGTTTGGCCCAGTTTGCAATTTCTGCGGAAGATGAACAGGAATAGGGAAAACCAATGAGAGACTAGCTGGAGGTGTCTGGACGGGCAAATTTAACTCTCATTTCCCACCAGGAAGAGGAAATACCCAAAGGCTCAGCGTGCCGTGCCGGAACCAGATTAGGGCCTGAAGCCATCCTGCGGTGTTGCGGCCAGCTCAAAAGAAAGCGAGTTGAAGAAAGGAGCTCAGGGGCACTGTAATTCACAAACCTGCAGAGTTATAAATGACAGCTATCGTCCAAAAATATACTGAAGTAAGGCTGCCAAGAGGACTTGAAAGCGGGGCAGAATTGCAGGAAACCGATTTCAGGAGGTAGACTGGAATTGCATTGAAAGCATAGGAAAAGAGGCAGAACGTCCACAATGATGCACTTGGCCAAAAAGGGCGTATGCGTTTTTTCCTGAATATATTCAGGAAAAAACGCATACGCCCTTTTTGGCCAACCAAGCAAGCTTGCAAAGGAAATCTGCACTACAATGAAGTCTCACTTCCCCCCGGTCAAAAGGGCCATCTGAATAAAGTGTAAAATCCAGAAAGGCAGGACAGGCCATGGAGAACTGGGAGCCTTGTTATGCTGATGGGCGGGATGTAAATTGCCAACAGCCACTCTGGAGAAGTGTATGGTGTTTCCTGAAACATCTAAAAAACAAAGCAACAGAGCCTAGGGCACTTCCACTTCTGGTCCTATAGCTCAGGGAAATTAAAATCAAAAAGACACAGCCACCCCGAAGTTTGGAACGGCTCTGTTTACAAGAACCTCGTTTACAGTAGAAGTTCAACATCGCAGAAAATGAAAAATGGATAAAGAATTTGTGGTATTTACTTACAAAGCAATATCACTCAGCAATGAAATCTATGTCATCAGGCCCTAGCAGCACAATGAGTGGATTCAGGTATGATGATTCTAACTGAAATAAGTCACACAGAAAAAGAAACATCATAAGATATCAGTAATACACAGAATGTAAACTTGGCTACACAGGAACTGAATTACAGAACAGAACAGGGTCTCAAATTTAGAAAACCAACTTATGCTTGCTTAAGGGGAAAGGTGAGTTGGGGTGCTGCATAAAACCAGAGATTCAAATGAGCACAGATAAAGTTCCTTAAGCCAAATATGGAATAGACAAGAGCTACTCCTTGCTCAACGAAATGGACTCAACACCCCATATTAAATGCCTAAGAATATACCCGACTAGTAAGTATCTTAAAACCTATGGATTGCTGTGTCTCCGAAAGAGAATCAAGCATGTGTACAGGGGCATAAACGCAGCAGTGATAGGATTGGAGAGGTTCGGTGAGCAAATGAAGACCCTTTGAAGTCATATTGCATGGTACCTATTACACTGGTCTCAACTCTCCAGGTTTAAGGTATTCTTCCTTCAGCTAAAACATGCATGTGGAACCCAGAGTATGATCAACCGTGTGAACGGGAGACGTGTTCAAATATGTCTCAGTTTTCCTCCCCTGGTACTCGGGTGCAACATTCCAGACGCTTTACTAACACTCTCCCCACTTGGAGAGTCAGCGCCTTTAACCTCCTGTTTGGCCCAGTTTGCAATTTCTGCGGAAGATGAACAGGAATAGGGAAAACCAATGAGAGACTAGCTGGAGGTGTCTGGACGGGCAAATTTAACTCTCATTTCCCACCAGGAAGAGGAAATACCCAAAGGCTCAGCGTGCCGTGCCGGAACCAGATTAGGGCCTGAAGCCATCCTGCGGTGTTGCGGCCAGCTCAAAAGAAAGCGAGTTGAAGAAAGGAGCTCAGGGGCACTGTAATTCACAAACCTGCAGAGTTATAAATGACAGCTATCGTCCAAAAATATACTGAAGTAAGGCTGCCAAGAGGACTTGAAAGCGGGGCAGAATTGCAGGAAACCGATTTCAGGAGGTAGACTGGAATTGCATTGAAAGCATAGGAAAAGAGGCAGAACGTCCACAATGATGCACTTGGCCAAAAAGGGCGTATGCGTTTTTTCCTGAATATATTCAGGAAAAAACGCATACGCCCTTTTTGGCCAACCAAGCAAGCTTGCAAAGGAAATCTGCACTACAATGAAGTCTCACTTCCCCCCGGTCAAAAGGGCCATCTGAATAAAGTGTAAAATCCAGAAAGGCAGGACAGGCCATGGAGAACTGGGAGCCTTGTTATGCTGATGGGCGGGATGTAAATTGCCAACAGCCACTCTGGAGAAGTGTATGGTGTTTCCTGAAACATCTAAAAAACAAAGCAACAGAGCCTAGGGCACTTCCACTTCTGGTCCTATAGCTCAGGGAAATTAAAATCAAAAAGACACAGCCACCCCGAAGTTTGGAACGGCTCTGTTTACAAGAACCTCGTTTACAGTAGAAGTTCAACATCGCAGAAAATGAAAAATGGATAAAGAATTTGTGGTATTTACTTACAAAGCAATATCACTCAGCAATGAAATCTATGTCATCAGGCCCTAGCAGCACAATGAGTGGATTCAGGTATGATGATTCTAACTGAAATAAGTCACACAGAAAAAGAAACATCATAAGATATCAGTAATACACAGAATGTAAACTTGGCTACACAGGAACTGAATTACAGAACAGAACAGGGTCTCAAATTTAGAAAACCAACTTATGCTTGCTTAAGGGGAAAGGTGAGTTGGGGTGCTGCATAAAACCAGAGATTCAAATGAGCACAGATAAAGTTCCTTAAGCCAAATATGGAATAGACAAGAGCTACTCCTTGCTCAACGAAATGGACTCAACACCCCATATTAAATGCCTAAGAATATACCCGACTAGTAAGTATCTTAAAACCTATGGATTGCTGTGTCTCCGAAAGAGAATCAAGCATGTGTACAGGGGCATAAACGCAGCAGTGATAGGATTGGAGAGGTTCGGTGAGCAAATGAAGACCCTTTGAAGTCATATTGCATGGTACCTATTACACTGGTCTCAACTCTCCAGGTTTAAGGTATTCTTCCTTCAGCTAAAACATGCATGTGGAACCCAGAGTATGATCAACCGTGTGAACGGGAGACGTGTTCAAATATGTCTCAGTTTTCCTCCCCTGGTACTCGGGTGCAACATTCCAGACGCTTTACTAACACTCTCCCCACTTGGAGAGTCAGCGCCTTTAACCTCCTGTTTGGCCCAGTTTGCAATTTCTGCGGAAGATGAACAGGAATAGGGAGAACCAATGAGAGACTAGCTGGAGGTGTCTGGACGGGCAAATTTAACTCTCATTTCCCACCAGGAAGAGGAAATACACAAAGGCTCAGCGTGCCGTGCCGGAACCAGATTAGGGCCTGAAGCCATCCTGCGGTGTTGCAGCCAGCTCAAAAGAAAGCGAGTTGAAGAAAGGAGCTCAGGGGCACTGTAATTCACAAACCTGCAGAGTTATAAATGACAGCTATCGTCCAAAAATAGACTGAAGTAAGGCTGCCAAGAGGACTTGAAAGCGGGGCAGAATTGCAGGAAACCGATTTCAGGAGGTAGACTGGAATTGCATTGAAAGCATAGGAAAAGAGGCAGAACGTCCACAATGATGCACTTGGCCAAAAAGGGCGTATGCGTTTTTTCATGAATATATTCAGGAAAAAACGCATACGCCCTTTTTGGCCAACCAAGCAAACTTGCAAAGGAAATCTGCACTACAATGAAGTCTCACTTCCCCCCGGTCAAAAGGGCCATCTGAAAAAAGTGTAAAATCCAGAAAGGCAGGACAGGCCATGGAGAACTGGGAGCCTTGTTATGCTGATGGGCGGGATGTAAATTGCCAACAGACACTCGGGAGAAGTGTATGGTGTTTCCTGAAACATCTAAAAAACAAAGCAACAGAGCCTAGGGCACTTCCACTTATGGTCCTATAGCTTAGGGAAATTAAAATCAAAAAGACACAGCCACCCCAAAGTTTGGGACGCCTCTGTTTACAAGAACCTCGTTTACAGTACAAGTTCAACATCGCAGAAAGTGAAAAATGGATAAAGAAGTTGTGGTATTTACTTACAAAGCAATATCACTCAGCAATGAAATCTATGTCATCAGGCCCTTAGGAGCACAATGAGTGGATTCAGGTATGATGATTCTAACTGAAATAAGTCACACAGAAAAAGAAACATCATAAGATATCAGTAATACACGGAATGTAAACTTGGCTACACAGGAACTGAATTACAGAACAGAACAGGGTCTCAAATTTAGAAAACTAACTTATGCTTGCTTAAGGGGAAAGGTGAGTTGGGGTGCTGCATAAAACCAGAGATTGAAATGAGCACAGATAAAGTTCCTTAAGCCAAATATGGAATAGACAAGAGCTACTCCTTGCTCAACGAAATGGACTCAACAACCCAAATTAAACGCCTAAGAATGTACCTGAATAGTAAGTATCTTAAAACCTATGGATTGCTATGTCTCCATAAGAGAATCAAGCGTGTGTACAGGGGCATAAACGCAGCAGTGATAGGATTGGAGAGGTTCGGTGAGCAAATGAAGACCCTTTGAAGTCATATTGCATGGTACCCATTCCACGGGTTTCAACTACCCAGGTTTAAGGTATTCTTCCTTCAGCTAAAACATGCATGTGGGACCCAGAGTATGATCAACGGTGTGAACGGGAGACGTGTTCAAATATGTCTCAGTTTTCCTCCCCTGGTACTCGGGTGCAACATTCCAGACGCTTTACTAACACTCTCCCCACTTGGAGAGTCAGCGCCTTTAACCTCCTGTTTGGCCCAGTTTGCAATTTCTGCGGAAGATGAACAGGAATAGCGAGAACCAATGAGAGACTAGCTGGAGGTGTCTGGACGGGCAAATTTAACTCTCATTTCCCACCAGGAAGAGGAAATAACCAAAGGCTCAGCGTGCCGTGCCGGAACCAGATTAGGGCCTGAAGCCATCCTGCGGTGTTGCGGCCAGCTCACAAGAAAGCGAGTTGAAGAAAGGAGCTCAGGGGCACTGTAATTCACAAACCTGCAGAGTTATAAATGACAGCTATCGTCCAAAAATATACTGAAGTAAGGCTGCCAAGAGGACTTGAAAGCGCGGCAGAATTGCAGGAAACCGATTTCAGGAGGTAGACTGGAATTGCATTGAAAGCATAGGAAAAGAGGCAGAACGTCCACAATGATGCACTTGGCCAAAAAGGGCGTATGCGTTTTTTCCTGAATATATTCAGGAAAAAACGCATACGCCCTTTTTGGCCAACCAAGCAAGCTTGCAAAGGAAATCTGCACTACAATGAAGTCTCACTTCCCCCCGGTCAAAAGGGCCATCTGAAAAAAGTGTAAAATCCAGAAAGGCAGGACAGGCCATGGAGAACTGGGAGCCTTGTTATGCTGATGGGCGGGATGTAAATTGCCAACAGACACTCGGGAGAAGTGTATGGTGTTTCCTGAAACATCTAAAAAACAAAGCAACAGAGCCTAGGGCACTTCCACTTATGGTCCTATAGCTTAGGGAAATTAAAATCAAAAAGACACAGCCACCCCAAAGTTTGGGACGCCTCTGTTTACAAGAACCTCGTTTACAGTACAAGTTCAACATCGCAGAAAGTGAAAAATGGATAAAGAAGTTGTGGTATTTACTTACAAAGCAATATCACTCAGCAATGAAATCTATGTCATCAGGCCCTTAGGAGCACAATGAGTGGATTCAGGTATGATGATTCTAACTGAAATAAGTCACACAGAAAAAGAAACATCATAAGATATCACTAATACACGGAATGTAAACTTGGCTACACAGGAACTGAATTACAGAACAGAACAGGGTCTCAAATTTAGAAAACCAACTTATGCTTGCTTAAGGGGAAAGGTGAGTTGGGGTGCTGCATAAAACCAGAGATTGAAATGAGCACAGATAAAGTTCCTTAAGCCAAATATGGAATAGACAAGAGCTACTCCTTGCTCAACGAAATGGACTCAACAACCCAAATTAAACGCCTAAGAATGTACCTGACTAGTAAGTATCTTAAAACCTATGGATTGCTATGTCTCCATAAGAGAATCAAGCGTGTGTACAGGGGCATAAACGCAGCAGTGATAGGATTGGAGAGGTTCGGTGAGCAAATGAAGACCCTTTGAAGTCATATTGCATGGTACCCATTCCACGGGTTTCAACTACCCAGGTTTAAGGTATTCTTCCTTCAGCTAAAACATGCATGTGGGACCCAGAGTATGATCAACGGTGTGAACGGGAGACGTGTTCAAATATGTCTCAGTTTTCGTACCCTGGTACTCGGGTGCAACATTCCAGACGCTTTACTAACACTCTCCCCACTTGGAGAGTCAGCGCCTTTAACCTCCTGTTTGGCCCAGTTTGCAATTTCTGCGGAAGATGAACAGGAATAGCGAGAACCAATGAGAGACTAGCTGGAGGTGTCTGGACGGGCAAATTTAACTCTCATTTCCCACCAGGAAGAGGAAATAACCAAAGGCTCAGCGTGCCGTGCCGGAACCAGATTAGGGCCTGAAGCCATCCTGCGGTGTTGCGGCCAGCTCACAAGAAAGCGAGTTGAAGAAAGGAGCTCAGGGGCACTGTAATTCACAAACCTGCAGAGTTATAAATGACAGCTATCGTCCAAAAATATACTGAAGTAAGGCTGCCAAGAGGACTTGAAAGCGCGGCAGAATTGCAGGAAACCGATTTCAGGAGGTAGACTGGAATTGCATTGAAAGCATAGGAAAAGAGGCAGAACGTCCACAATGATGCACTTGGCCAAAAAGGGCGTATGCGTTTTTTCCTGAATATATTCAGGAAAAAACGCATACGCCCTTTTTGGCCAACCAAGCAAGCTTGCAAAGGAAATCTGCACTACAATGAAGTCTCACTTCCCCCCGGTCAAAAGGGCCATCTGAAAAAAGTGTAAAATCCAGAAAGGCAGGACAGGCCATGGAGAACTGGGAGCCTTGTTATGCTGATGGGCGGGATGTAAATTGCCAACAGACACTCGGGAGAAGTGTATGGTGTTTCCTGAAACATCTAAAAAACAAAGCAACAGAGCCTAGGGCACTTCCACTTATGGTCCTATAGCTTAGGGAAATTAAAATCAAAAAGACACAGCCACCCCAAAGTTTGGGACGCCTCTGTTTACAAGAACCTCATTTACAGTACAAGTTCAACATCGCAGAAAGTGAAAAATGGATAAAGAAGTTGTGGTATTTACTTACAAAGCAATATCACTCAGCAATGAAATCTATGTCATCAGGCCCTTAGCAGCACAATGAGTGGATTCAGGTATGATGATTCTAACTGAAATAAGTCACACAGAAAAAGAAACATCATAAGATATCAGTAATACACAGAATGTAAACTTGGCTACACAGGAACTGAATTACAGAACAGAACAGTGTCTCAAATTTAGAAAACCAACTTATGCTTGCTTAAGGGGAAAGGTGAGTTGGGGTGCTGCATAAAACCAGAGATTGAAATGAGCACAGATAAAGTTCCTTAAGCCAATATGGAATAGACAAGAGCTACTCCTTGCTCAACGAAATGGACTCAACACCCCAAATTAAATGCCTAAGAATGTACCTGACTAGTAAGTATCTTAAAACCTATGGACTGCTATGTCTCCATAAGAGAATCAAGCGTGTGTACAGGGGCATAAATGCAGCAGTGATAGGATTGGAGAGGTTCGGTGAGCAAATGAAGACCCTTTGAAGTCATATTGCATGGTACCCATTCCACGGGTCTCAACTCTCCAGGTTTAAGGTATTCTTCCTTCAGCTAAAACATGCATGTGGAACCCAGAGTATGATCAACCGTGTGAACGGGAGACGTGTTCAAATATGTCTCAGTTTTCCTCCCCTGGTACTCGGGTGCAACATTCCAGACGCTTTACTAACACTCTCCCCACTTGGAGAGTCAGCGCCTTTAACCTCCTGTTTGGCCCAGTTTGCAATTTCTGCGGAAGATGAACAGGAATAGGGAAAACCAATGAGAGACTAGCTGGAGGTGTCTGGACGGGCAAATTTAACTCTCATTTCCCACCAGGAAGAGGAAATACCCAAAGGCTCAGCGTGCCGTGCCGGAACCAGATTAGGGCCTGAAGCCATCCTGCGGTGTTGCGGCCAGCTCAAAAGAAAGCGAGTTGAAGAAAGGAGCTCAGGGGCACTGTAATTCACAAACCTGCAGAGTTATAAATGACAGCTATCGTCCAAAAATATACTGAAGTAAGGCTGCCAAGAGGACTTGAAAGCGGGGCAGAATTGCAGGAAACCGATTTCAGGAGGTAGACTGGAATTGCATTGAAAGCATAGGAAAAGAGGCAGAACGTCCACAATGATGCACTTGGCCAAAAAGGGCGTATGCGTTTTTTCCTGAATATATTCAGGAAAAAACGCATACGCCCTTTTTGGCCAACCAAGCAAGCTTGCAAAGGAAATCTGCACTACAATGAAGTCTCACTTCCCCCCGGTCAAAAGGGCCATCTGAATAAAGTGTAAAATCCAGAAAGGCAGGACAGGCCATGGAGAACTGGGAGCCTTGTTATGCTGATGGGCGGATGTAAATTGCCAACAGACACTCGGGAGAAGTGTATGGTGTTTCCTGAAACATCTAAAAAACAAAGCAACAGAGCCTAGGGCACTTCCACTTATGGTCCTATAGCTTAGGGAAATTAAAATCAAAAAGACACAGCCACCCCAAAGTTTGGGACGCCTCTGTTTACAAGAACCTCGTTTACAGTACAAGTTCAACATCGCAGAAAGTGAAAAATGGATAAAGAAGTTGTGCTATTTACTTACAAAGCAATATCACTCAGCAATGAAATCTATGTCATCAGGCCCTTAGCAGCACAATGAGTGGATTCAGGTATGATGATTCTAACTAAAATAAGTCACACAGAAAAAGAAACATCATAAGATATCAGTAATACACAGAATGTAAACTTGGCTACACAGGAACTGAATTACAGAACAGAACAGGGTCTCAAATTTAGAAAACCATCTTATGCTTGCTTAAGGGGAAAGGTGAGTTGGGGTGCTGCATAAAACCAGAGATTGAAATGAGCACAGATAAAGTTCCTTAAGCCAAATATGGAATAGACAAGAGCTACTCCTTGCTCAACGAAATGTACTCAACACCCCATATTAAATGCCTAAGAATATACCCGACTAGTAAGTATCTTAAAACCTATGGATTGCTGTGTCTCCGAAAGAGAATCAAGCATGTGTACAGGGGTATAAATGCAGCAGTGATAGGACTGGAGAGGTTCGGTGAGCAAATGAAGACCCTTTGAAGTCATATTGCATGGTACCTATTACACGGGTCTCAACTCTCCAGGTTTAAGGTAGTCTTCCTTCAGCTAAAACATGCATGTGGAACCCAGAGTATGATAAACCGTGTGAACGGGAGACGTGTTCAAATATGTCTCAGTTTTCCTCCCCTGGTACTCGGGTGCAACATTCCAGACGCTTTACTAACACTCTCCCCACTTGGAGAGTCAGCGCCTTTAACCTCCTGTTTGGCCCAGTTTGCAATTTCTGCGGAAGATGAACAGGAATAGCGAGAACCAATGAGAGACTAGCTGGAGGTGTCTGGACGGGCAAATTTAACTCTCATTTCCCACCAGGAAGAGGAAATAACCAAAGGCTCAGCGTGCCGTGCCGGAACCAGATTAGGGCCTGAAGCCATCCTGCGGTGTTGCGGCCAGCTCACGAGAAAGCGAGTTGAATAAAGGAGCTCAGGGGCACTGTAATTCACAAACCTGCAGAGTTATAAATGACAGCTATCGTCCAAAAATATACTGAAGTAAGGCTGCCAAGAGGACTTGAAAGCGGGGCAGAATTGCAGGAAACCGATTTCAGGAGGTAGACTGGAATTGCATTGAAAGCATAGGAAAAGAGGCAGAACGTCCACAATGATGCACTTGGCCAAAAAGGGCGTATGCGTTTTTTCCTGAATATATTCAGGAAAAAACGCATACGCCCTTTTTGGCCAACCAAGCAAGCTTGCAAAGGAAATCTGCACTACAATGAAGTCTCACTTCCCCCCGGTCAAAAGGGCCATCTGAAAAAAGTGTAAAATCCAGAAAGGCAGGACAGGCCATGGAGAACTGGGAGCCTTGTTATGCTGATGGGCGGGATGTAAATTGCCAACAGACACTCGGGAGAAGTGTATGGTGTTTCCTGAAACATCTAAAAAACAAAGCAACAGAGCCTAGGGCACTTCCACTTATGGTCCTATAGCTTAAGGAAATTAAAATCAAAAAGACACAGCCACCCCAAAGTTTGGGACGCCTCTGTTTACAAGAACCTCGTTTACAGTACAAGTTCAACATCGCAGAAAGTGAAAAATGGATAAAGAAGTTGTGCTATTTACTTACAAAGCAATATCACTCAGCAATGAAATCTATGTCATCAGGCCCTTAGCAGCACAATGAGTGGATTCAGGTATGATGATTCTAACTAAAATAAGTCACACAGAAAAAGAAACATCATAAGATATCAGTAATACACAGAATGTAAACTTGGCTACACAGGAACTGAATTACAGAACAGAACAGTGTCTCAAATTTAGAAAACCAACTTATGCTTGCTTAAGGGGAAAGGTGAGTTGGGGTGCTGCATAAAACCAGAGATTGAAATGAGCACAGATAAAGTTCCTTAAGCCAAATATGGAATAGACAAGAGCTACTCCTTGCTCAACGAAATGGACTCAACACCCCATATTAAATGCCTAAGAATATACCCGACTAGTAAGTATCTTAAAACCTATGGATTGCTATGTCTCCGAAAGAGAATCAAGCATGTGTACAGGGGCATAAACGCAGCAGTGATAGGATTGGAGAGGTTCGGAGAGCAAATGAAGACCCTTTGAAGTCATATTGCATGGTACCTATTACACGGGTCTCAACTCTCCAGGTTTAAGGTATTCTTCCTTCAGCTAAAACATGCATGTGGATCCCAGAGTATGATCAACCGTGTGAACGGGAGACGTGTTCAAATATGTCTCAGTTTTCCTCCCCTGGTACTCGGGTGCAACATTCCAGATGCTTTACTAACACTCTCCCCACTTGGAGAGTCAGCGCCTTTAACCTCCTGTTTGGCCCAGTTTGCAATTTCTGCGGAAGATGAACAGGAATAGGGAGAACCAATGAGAGACTAGCTGGAGGTGTCTGGACGGGCAAATTTAACTCTCATTTCCCACCAGGAAGAGGAAATACCCAAAGGCTCAGCGTGCCGCGCCGGAACCAGATTAGGGCCTGAAGCCATCCTGCGGTGTTGCGGCCAGCTCACAAGAAAGCGAGTTGAAGAAAGGAGCTCAGGGGCACTGTAATTCACAAACCTGCAGAGTTATAAATGACAGCTATCGTCCAAAAATATACTGAAGTAAGGCTGCCAAGAGGACTTGAAAGCGGGGCAGAATTGCAGGAAACCGATTTCAGGAGGTAGACTGGAATTGCATTGAAAGCATAGGAAAAGAGGCAGAACGTCCACAATGATGCACTTGGCCAAAAAGGGCGTATGCGTTTTTTCCTGAATATATTCAGGAAAAAACGCATACGCCCTTTTTGGCCAACCAAGCAAGCTTGCAAAGGAAATCTGCACTACAATGAAGTCTCACTTCCCCCCGGTCAAAAGGGCCATCTGAAAAAAGTGTAAAATCCAGAAAGGCAGGACAGGCCATGGAGAACTGGGAGCCTTGTTATGCTGATGGGCGGGATGTAAATTGCCAACAGACACTCGGGAGAAGTGTATGGTGTTTCCTGAAACATCTAAAAAACAAAGCAACAGAGCCTAGGGCACTTCCACTTCTGGTCCTATAGCTTAGGGAAATTAAAATCAAAAAGACACAGCCACTCCGAAGTTTGGAACGGCTCTGTTTACAAGAACCTCGTTTACACTACAAGTTCAACATCGCAGAAAATGAAAATTGGATAAAGAAGTTGTGGTATTTACTTACAAAGCAATATCACTCAGCAATGAAATCTACGTCATCAGGCCCTTAGCAGCACAATGAGTGGATTCAGGTATGATGATTCTAACTGAAATAAGTCACACAGAAAAAGAAACATCATAAGATATCACTAATACACGGAATGTAAACTTGGCTACACAGGAACTGAATTACAGAACAGAACAGGGTCTCAAATTTAGAAAACCAACTTATGCTTGCTTAAGGGTAAAGGTGAGTTGGGGTGCTGCATAAAACCAGAGATTGAAATGAGCACAGATAAAGTTCCTTAAGCCAAATATGGAATAGACAAGAGCTACTCCTTGCTCAACGAAATGTACTCAACACCCCATATTAAATGCCTAAGAATATACCCGACTAGTAAGTATCTTAAAACCTATGGATTGCTGTGTCTCCGAAAGAGAATCAAGCATGTGTACAGGGGTATAAATGCAGCAGTGATAGGACTGGAGAGGTTCGGTGAGCAAATGAAGACCCTTTGAAGTCATATTGCATGGTACCTATTACACGGGTCTCAACTCTCCAGGTTTAAGGTATTCTTCCTTCAGCTAAAACATGCATGTGGAACCCAGAGTATGATCAACCGTGCGAACGGGAGACGTGTTCAAATATGTCTCAGTTTTCCTCCCCTGGTACTCGGGTGCAACATTCCAGACGCTTTACTAACACTCTCCCCACTTGGAGAGTCAGCGCCTTTAACCTCCTGTTTGGCCCAGTTTGCAATTTCTGCGGAAGATGAACAGGAATAGCGAGAACCAATGAGAGACTAGCTGGAGGTGTCTGGACGGGCAAATTTAACTCTCATTTCCCACCAGGAAGAGGAAATAACCAAAGGCTCAGCGTGCCGTGCCGGAACCAGATTAGGGCCTGAAGCCATCCTGCGGTGTTGCGGCCAGCTCACAAGAAAGCGAGTTGAAGAAAGGAGCTCAGGGGCACTGTAATTCACAAACCTGCAGAGTTATAAATGACAGCTATCGTCCAAAAATATACTGAAGTAAGGCTGCCAAGAGGACTTGAAAACGGGGCAGCATTGCAGGAAACCGATTTCAGGAGGTAGACTGGAATTGCATTGAAAGCATAGGAAAAGAGGCAGAACGTCCACAATGATGCACTTGGCCAAAAAGGGCGTATGCGTTTTTTCCTGAATATATTCAGGAAAAAAAGCATACGCCCTTTTTGGCCAACCAAGCAAGCTTGCAAAGGAAATCTGCACTACAATGAAGTCTCACTTCCCCCCGGTCAAAAGGGCCATCTGAATAAAGTGTAAAATCCAGAAAGGCAGGACAGGCCATGGAGAACTGGGAGCCTTGTTATGCTGATGGGCGGGATGTAAATTGCCAACAGACACTCGGGAGAAGTGTATGGTGTTTCCTGAAACATCTAAAAAACAAAGCAACAGAGCCTAGGGCACTTCCACTTATGGTCCTATAGCTTAGGGAAATTAAAATCAAAAAGACACAGCCACCCCAAAGTTTGGGACGCCTCTGTTTACAAGAACCTCGTTTACAGTACAAGTTCAACATCGCAGAAAGTGAAAAATGGATAAAGAAGTTGTGGTATTTACTTACAAAGCAATATCACTCAGCAATGAAATCTCTGTCATCAGGGCCTTAGCAGCATAATGAGTGGATTCAGGTACGATGATTCTAACTGAAATAAGTCACACAGAAAAAGAAACATCATAAGATATCACTAATACACGGAATGTAAACTTGGCTACACAGGAACTGAATTCCAAAACAGAACAGGGTCTCAAATTTAGAAAACCAACTTATGCTTGCTTAAGGGGAAAGGTGAGTTGGGGTGCTGCATAAAACCAGAGATTGAAATGAGCACAGATAAAGTTCCTTAAGCCAAATATGGAATAGACAAGAGCTACTCCTTGCTCAACGAAATGGACTCAACACCCCAAATTAAAAGCCTAAGAATGTACCTGACTAGTAAGTATCTTAAAACCTATGGATTGCTATGTCTCCATAAGAGAATCAAGTGTGTGTACAGGGGCATAAATGCAGCAGTGATAGGATTGGAGAGGTTCGGTGAGCAAATGAAGACCGTTTGAAGTCATATTGCATGGTACCCATTCCACGGGTTTCAACTACCCAGGTTTAAGGTATTCTTCCTTCAGCTAAAACATGCATGTGGGACCCAGAGTATGATCAACCGTGTGAACGGGAGACGTGTTCAAATATGTCTCAGTTTTCCTCCCCTGGTACTCGGGTACAACATTCCAGACACTTTACTAACACTCTCCCCACTTGGAGAGTCAGCGCCTTTAACCTCCTGTTTGGCCCAGTTTGCAATTTCTGCGGAAGATGAACAGGAATAGCGAGAACCAATGAGAGACTAGCTGGAGGTGTCTGGACGGGCAAATTTAACTCTCATTTCCCACCAGGAAGAGGAAATAACCAAAGGCTCAGCGTGCCGTGCCGGAACCAGATTAGGGCCTGAAGCCATCCTGCGGTGTTGCGGCCAGCTCACAAGAAAGCGAGTTGAATAAAGGAGCTCAGGGGCACTGTAATTCACAAACCTGCAGAGTTATAAATGACAGCTATCGTCCAAAAATATACTGAAGTAAGGCTGCCAAGAGGACTTGAAAGCGGGGCAGAATTGCAGGAAACCGATTTCAGGAGGTAGACTGGAATTGCATTGAAAGCATAGGAAAAGAGGCAGAACGTCCACAATGATGCACTTGGCCAAAAAGGGCGTATGCGTTTTTTCCTGAATATATTCAGGAAAAAACGCATACGCCCTTTTTGGCCAACCAAGCAAGCTTGCAAAGGAAATCTGCACTACAATGAAGTCTCACTTCCCCCCGGTCAAAAGGGCCATCTGAAAAAAGTGTAAAATCCAGAAAGGCAGGACAGGCCATGGAGAACTGGGAGCCTTGTTATGCTGATGGGCGGGATGTAAATTGCCAACAGACACTCGGGAGAAGTGTATGGTGTTTCCTGAAACATCTAAAAAACAAAGCAACAGAGCCTAGGGCACTTCCACTTATGGTCCTATAGCTTAGGGAAATTAAAATCAAAAAGACACAGCCACCCCAAAGTTTGGGACGCCTCTGTTTACAAGAACCTCGTTTACAGTACAAGTTCAACATCGCAGAAAGTGAAAAATGGATAAAGAAGTTGTGCTATTTACTTACAAAGCAATATCACTCAGCAATGAAATCTATGTCATCAGGCCCTTAGCAGCACAATGAGTGGATTCAGGTATGATGATTCTAACTAAAATAAGTCACACAGAAAAAGAAACATCATAAGATATCAGTAATACACAGAATGTAAACTTGGCTACACAGGAACTGAATTACAGAACAGAACAGGGTCTCAAATTTAGAAAACCAACTTATGCTTGCTTAAGGGGAAAGGTGAGTTGGGGTGCTGCATAAAACCAGAGATTGAAATGAGCACAGATAAAGTTCCTTAAGCCAAATATGGAATAGACAAGAGCTACTCCTTGCTCAACGAAATGGACTCAACAACCCAAATTAAACGCCTAAGAATGTACCTGACTAGTAAGTATCTTAAAACCTATGGATTGCTATGTCTCCATAAGAGAATCAAGCGTGTGTACAGGGGCATAAACGCAGCAGTGATAGGATTGGAGAGGTTCGGTGAGCAAATGAAGACCCTTTGAATTCATATTGCATGGTACCCATTCCACGGGTTTCAACTACCCAGGTTTAAGGTATTCTTCCTTCAGCTAAAACATGCATGTGGGACCCAGAGTATGATCAACGGTGTGAACGGGAGACGTGTTCAAATATGTCTCAGTTTTCCTCCCCTGGTACTCGGGTGCAACATTCCAGACGCTTTACTAACACTCTCCCCACTTGGAGAGTCAGCGCCTTTAACCTCCTGTTTGGCCCAGTTTGCAATTTCTGCGGAAGATGAACAGGAATAGCGAGAACCAATGAGAGACTAGCTGGAGGTGTCTGGACGGGCAAATTTAACTCTCATTTCCCACCAGGAAGAGGAAATAACCAAAGGCTCAGCGTGCCGTGCCGGAACCATATTAGGGCCTGAAGCCATCCTGCGGTGTTGCGGCCAGGTCACAAGAAAGCGAGTTGAAGAAAGGAGCTCAGGGGCACTGTAATTCACAAACCTGCAGAGTTATAAATGACAGCTATCGTCCAAAAATATACTGAAGTAAGGCTGCCAAGAGGACTTGAAAGCGCGGCAGAATTGCAGGAAACCGATTTCAGGAGGTAGACTGGAATTGCATTGAAAGCATAGGAAAAGAGGCAGAACGTCCACAATGATGCACTTGGCCAAAAAGGGCGTATGCGTTTTTTCCTGAATATATTCAGGAAAAAACGCATACGCCCTTTTTGGCCAACCAAGCAAGCTTGCAAAGGAAATCTGCACTACAATGAAGTCTCACTTCCCCCCGGTCAAAAGGGCCATCTGAAAAAAGTGTAAAATCCAGAAAGGCAGGAAAGGCCATGGAGAACTGGGAGCCTTGTTATGCTGATGGGCGGAATGTAAATTGCCAACAGACACTCGGGAGAAGTGTATGGTGTTTCCTGAAACATCTAAAAAACAAAGCAACAGAGCCTAGGGCACTTCCACTTATGGTCCTATAGCTTAGGGAAATTAAAATCAAAAAGACACAGCCACCCCAAAGTTTGGGACGCCTCTGTTTAGAAGAACCTCGTTTATAGAACAAGTTCAACATCGCAGAAAGTGAAAAATGGATAAAGAAGTTGTGGTATTTACTTATAAAGCAATATCACTCAGCAATGAAATCTATGTCATCAGGCCCTTAGCAGCACAATGAGTGGATTCAGGTATGATGATTCTAACTGAAATAAGTCACACAGAAAAAGAAACATCATAAGATATCACTAATACACGGAATGTAAACTTGGTTACACAGGAACTGAATTACAGAACAGAACAGGGTCTCAAATTTAGAAACCAACTTATTCTTGCTTAAGGGGAAAGGTGACTTGGGGTGCTGCATAAAACCAGAGATTGAAATGAGCACAGATAAAGTTCCTTAAGCCAAATATGGAATAGACAAGAGCTACTCCTTGCTCAACGAAATGGACTCAACACCCCATATTAAACGCCTAAGAATGTACCTGACTAGTAAGTATCTTAAAACCTATGGATTGCTATGTCTCCAAAAGAGAATCAAGCGTGTGTACAGGGGCATAAACGCAGCAGTGATAGGATTAGAGAGGTTCGGTGAGCAAATGAAGACCCTTTGAAGTTATATTGCATGGTATCCATTCCACGGGTTTCAACTACCCAGGTTTAAGGTATTCTTCCTTCAGCTAAAACATGCATGTGGAATCTAGAGTATGATCAACCTTGTGATCCGGAGACGTGTCCAAATATGTCTCAGTTTTCGTACCCTGATACTCGGGTGCAACATTCCAGACGCTTTACTAAGACTCTCCCGACTTGGAGAGTCAGTCCCTTTAACCTCCTGTTTGGCCCAGTTTGCCATTTCTGCGGAAGATGAACAGGAATAGCGAGAACCAATGAGAGACTAGCTGGAGGTGTCTGGACGGGCAAATTTAACTCTCATTTCCCACCAGGAAGAGGAATTAGCCAAAGGCTCAGCGTGCCATGCCGGAACCAGATTAGGGCCTGAAGCCATCCTGCGGTGTTGCGGCCAGGTCACAAGAAAGCGAGTTGAAGAAAGGAGCTCAGGGGCACTGTAATTCACAAACCTGCAGAGTTATAAATGACAGCTATCATCCAAAAATATACTGAAGTAAGGCTGCCAAGAGGACTTGAAAGCGCGGCAGAATTGCAGGAAACCGATTTCAGGAGGTAGACTGGAATTGCATTGAAAGCATAGGAAAAGAGGCAGAACGTCCACAATGATGCACTTGGCCAAAAAGGGCGTATGCGTTTTTTCCTGAATATATTCAGGAAAAAACGCATACGCCCTTTTTGGCCAACCAAGCAAGCTTGCAAAGGAAATCTGCACTACAATGAAGTCTCACTTCCCCCCGGTCAAAAGGGCCATCTGAAAAAAGTGTAAAATCCAGAAAGGCAGGACAGGCCATGGAGAACTGGGAGCCTTGTTATGCTGATGGGTGGGATGTAAATTGCCAACAGACACTCGGGAGAAATGTATGGTGTTTCCTGAAACATCTAAAAAACAAAGCAACAGAGCCTAGGGCATTTCCACTTATGGTCCTATAGCTTAGGGAAATTAAAATCAAAAAGACACAGCCACCCCAAAGTTTGGGACGCCTCTGTTTACAAGAACCTCGTTTACAGTACAAGTTCAACATCACAGAAAGTGAAAAATGGATAAAGAACTTGTGGTACTTACGTACAATGCAGTATCACTCAGCAATGAAATCTATGTCATCAGGCCCGTAGCAGCATAATGCGTGGATTCAGGTACGATGATTCTAACTGAAATAAGTCACACAGAAAAAGAAACATCATAAGATATCAGTAATACACGGAATGTAAACTTGGCTACACAGGAACTGAATTCCAAAACAGAACAGGGTCTCAAATTTAGAAAACCAACTTATGCTTGCTTAAGGGGAAAGGTGAGTTGGGATGCTGCAAAAAACTAGAGATTGAAATGAGCACAGATAAAGTTCCTTAAGCCAAATATGGAATAGATAAGAGCTACTCCTTGCTCAACGAAATGGACTCAACACCCCATATTAAACGCCTAAGAATATACCTGACTAGTAAGTATCTTAAAACCTATGGATTGCTATGTCTCCAAAAGAGAATCAAGCGTGTGTACATTGGCATAAACGCAGCAGTGATAGGATTGGAGAGGTTCGGTGAGCAAATGAAGACCCTTTGAAGTCATATTGCATGGTACCCATTACACGGGTTTCAACTACCCAGGTTTAAGGTATTCTTCCTTCAGCTAAAACATGCATGTGGGACCCAGAGTATGATCAACGGTGTGAACGGGAGACGTGTTCAAATATGTCTCAGTTTTCCTCCCCTGGTACTCTGGTGCAACATTCCAGACGCTTTACTAACACTCTCCCCACTTGGAGAGTCAGCGCCTTTAACCTCCTGTTTGGCCCAGTTTGCAATTTCTGCGGAAGATGAACAGGAGTAGCGAGAACCAATGAGAGACTAGCTGGAGGTGTCTGGACGGGCAAATTTAACTCTCATTTCCTACCAGGAAGAGGAAATAACCAAAGGCTCAGCGTGCCGTGCCGGAACCAGATTAGGGCCTGAAGCCATCCTGCGGTGTTGCGGCCAGCTCACAAGAAAGCGAGTTGAAGAAAGGAGCTCAGGGGCACTGTAATTCACAAACCTGCAGAGTTATAAATGACAGCTATCGTCCAAAAATATACTGAAGTAAGGCTGCCAAGAGGACTTGAAAGCGCGGCAGAATTGCAGGAAACCGATTTCAGGAGGTAGACTGGAATTGCATTGAAAGCATAGGAAAAGAGGCAGAACGTCCACAATGATGCACTTGGCCAAAAAGGGCGTATGCGTTTTTTCCTGAATATATTCAGGAAAAAACGCATACGCCCTTTTTGGCCAACCAAGCAAGCTTGCAAAGGAAATCTGCACTACAATGAAGTCTCACTTCCCCCCGGTCAAAAGGGCCATCTGAAAAAAGTGTAAAATCCAGAAAGGCAGGAAAGGCCATGGAGAACTGGGAGCCTTGTTATGCTGATGGGCGGAATGTAAATTGCCAACAGACACTCAGGAGAAGTGTATGGTGTTTCCTGAAACATCTAAAAAACAAAGCAACAGAGCCTAGGGCACTTCCACTTATGGTCCTATAGCTTAGGGAAATTAAAGTCAAAAAGACACAGCCACCCCGAAATTTGGAACGGCTCTGTTTAGAAGAACCTCGTTTATAGAACAAGTTCAACTTCGCAGAAAGTGAAAAATGGATAAAGAAGTTGTGGTATTTACTTATTAAGCAATATCACTCAGCAATGAAATCTATGTCATCAGGTACTTAGCAGCACAATGAGTGGATTCAGGTATGATGATTCTAACTGAAATAAGTCACACAGAAAAAGAAACATCATAAGATATCACTAATACACGGAATGTAAACTTGGCTGCACAGGAACTGAATTCCAAAACAGAACAGGGTCTCAAATTTAGAAAACCAACTTATGCTTGCTTAAGGGGAAAGGTGAGTTGGGGTGATGCATAAAACCAGAGATTGAAATGAGCACAGATAAAGTTTCTTAAGCCAAATATGGAATAGACAAGAGCTACTCCTTGCTCAACGAAATGTACTCAACACCCCATATTAAACGCCTAAGAATGTACCTGACTAGTAAGTATCTTAAAACCTATGGATTGCTACGTCTCCAAAAGAGAATCAAGCGTGTGTTCAGGGGTATAAACGCAGCAGTGATAGGATTGGAGAGGTTCGGTGTGCAAATGAAGACCCTTTGAAGTCATATTGCATGGTACCCATTCCACGGGTCTCAACTCTCCAGGTTTAAGGTATTCTTCCTTCAGCTAAAACATGCATGTGGAACCCAGAGTATGATCAACCATGTGAGCGGGAGACGTGTTCAAATATATCTCAGTTTTCGTACCCTGGTACTTCAGTGCAACATTCCAGACGCTTTACTAACACTCTCCCGACATGGAGAGTCAGTCCCTTTAACCTTCTGTTTGGCCCAGTTTGCAATTTCTGTGGAAGATGAACAGGAATAGCGAGAACCAATGAGAGACTAGCTGGAGGTGTCTGGACGGGCAAATTTAACTCTCATTTCCCACCAGGAAGAGGAATTAACCAAAGGCTCAGCGTGCCGTGCCGGAACCAGATTAGGGCCTGAAGCCATCCTGCGGTGTTGCGGCCAGCTCAAAAGAAAGCGAGTTGAAGAAAGGAGCTCAGGGGCACTGTAATTCACAAACCTGCAGAGTTATAAATGACAGCTATCGTCCAAAAATACACTGAAGTAAGGCTGGCAAGAGGACTTGAAAGCGGGGCAGAATTGCAGGAAACCGATTTCAGGAGGTAGACTGGAATTGCATTGAAAGCATAGGAAAAGAGGCAGAACGTCCACAATGATGCACTTGGCCAAAAAGTGCGTATGCGTTTTTTCCTGAATATATTCAGGAAAAAACGCATACGCCCTTTTTGGCCAACCAAGCAAGCTTGCAAAGGAAATCTGCACTACAATGAAGTCTCACTTCCCCCCGGTCAAAAGGGCCATCTGAAAAAAGTGTAAAATCCAGAAAGGCAGGACAGGCCATGGAGAACTGGGAGCCTTGTTATGCTGATGGGCGGGATGTAAATTGCCAACAGACACTCGGGACAAGTGTATGGTGTTTCCTGAAACATCTAAAAAACAAAGCAACAGAGCCTAGGGCACTTCCACTTATGGTCCTATAGCTTAGGGAAATTAAAATCAAAAAGACACAGCCACCCCAAAGTTTGGGACGCCTCTGTTTACAAGAACCTCGTTTACCGTACAAGTGCAATATCACAGAAAGTGAAAAATGGATAAAGAACTTGTGGTACTTACGTACAATGCAGTATCACTCAGCAATGAAATCTATGTCATCAGGCCCGTAGCAGCATAATGAGTGGATTCAGGTACGATGATTCTAACTGAAATAAGTCACACAGAAAAAGAAACATCATAAGATATCAGTAATACACGGAATGTAAACTTGGCTACACAGGAACTGAATTACAGAACAGAACAGGTTCTCAAATTTAGAAAACCAACTTATGCTTGCTTAAGGGTAAAGGTGAGTTGGGTTGCTGCATAAAACGATAGATTGAAATGAGCACAGATAAAGTTCCTTAAGCCAAATATGGAAGAGACAAGAGCTACTCCTTGCTCAACGAAATGGATTCAACACCGCATATTAAACGCCTAAGAATGTACCTGACTAGTAAGTATCTTAAAACCTATGGATTGCTATGTCTCCAAAAGAGAATCAAGCATGTGTACAGGGGCATAAACGCAGCAGTGATAGGATTGGAGAGGTTCGGTGAGCAAACGAAGACCCTTTGAAGTCATATTGCATGGTACCCATTCCACGGGTTTCAACTACACAGGTTTAAGGTACTCTTCCTTCAGCTAAAACATGCATGTGGAACCCAGAGTATGATCAACCATGTGAGCGGGAGACGTGTTCAAATATATCTCAGTTTTCGTACCCTGGTACTTCAGTGCAACATTCCAGACGCTTTACTAACACTCTCCCGACATGGAGAGTCAGTCCCTTTAACCTCCTGTTTGGCCCAGTTTGCAATTTCTGTGGAAGATGAACAGGAATAGCGAGAACCAATGAGAGACTAGCTGGAGGTGTCTGGACGGGCAAATTTAACTCTCATTTCCCACCAGGAAGAGGAATTAACCAAAGGCTCAACGTGCCGTGCCGGAACCAGATTAGGGCCTGAAGCCATCCTGCGGTGTTGCGGCCAGCTCAAAAGAAAGCGAGTTTAAGAAAGGAGCTCAGGGGCACTGTAATTCACAAACCTGCAGAGTTATAAATGACAGCTATCGTCCAAAAATACACTGAAGTAAGGCTGGCAAGAGGACTTGAAAGCGGGGCAGAATTGCAGGAAACCGATTTCAGGAGGTAGACTGGAATTGCATTGAAAGCATAGGAAAAGAGGCAGAACGTCCACAATGATGCACTTGGCCAAAAAGTGCGTATGCGTTTTTTCCTGAATATATTCAGGAAAAAACGCATACCCCCTTTTTGGTCAACCAAGCAAGCTTGCAAAGGAAATCTGCACTACAATGAAGTCTCACTTCCCCCCGGTCAAAAGGGCCATCTGAAAAAAGTGTAAAATCCAGAAAGGCAGGACAGGCCATGGAGAACTGGGAGCCTTGTTGTGCTGATGGGCGGGATGTAAATTGCCAACAGACACTCGGGACAAGTGTATGGTGTTTCCTGAAACATCTAAAAAACAAAGCAACAGAGCCTAGGGCAATTCCACTTATGGTCCTATAGCTTAGGGAAATTAAAATCAAAAAGACACAGCCACCCCAAAGTTTGGGACGCCTCTGTTTACAAGAACCTCGTTTACCGTACAAGTGCAATATCACAGAAAGTGAAAAATGGATAAAGAACTTGTGGTACTTACGTACAATGCAGTATCACACAGCAATGAAATCTATGTCATCAGGCCCGTAGCAGCATAATGAGTGGATTCAGGTACGATGATTCTAACTGAAATAAGTCACACAGAAAAAGAAACATCATAAGATATCAGTAATACACGGAATGTAAACTTGGCTACACAGGAACTGAATTCCAAAACAGAACAGGGACTCAAATTTAGAAAACCAACTTATGCTTGCTTAAGAGTAAAGGTGAGTTGGGGTGCTGCATAAAACCAGAGATTGAAATGAGCACAGATAAAGTTCCTTAAGCCAAATATGGAATAGACAAGAGCTACTCCTTGCTCAACGATATGGACTCAACACCCCAAATTAAACGCCTAACAATGTACCTGACTTGTAAGTATCTTAAAACCTATGGATTGCTATGTCTCCGAAAGAGAATCAAGCATGTGTACACGGGCATAAATGCAGCAGTGATAGGATTGGAGAGGTTTGGTGAGCAAATGAAGACCCTTTGAAATCATATTGCATGGTACCCATTCCACGGGTTTCAACTACCCAGGTTTAAGGTATTCTTCCTTCAGCTAAAACATGCATGTGGAACCTAGAGTATGATCAACCATGTGAACGGGAGACGTGTTCAAATATGTCTCAGTTTTTCTCCCCTGGTACTTGGGTGCAACATTCCAGACGCTTTACTAACAGTCTCCCCACTTGGAGAGTCAGTCCCTTTAACCTCCTGTTTGGCCCAGTTTGCAATTTCTGCGGAAGATGAACAGGAATAGCGAGAACCAATGAGAGACTAGCTGGAGGTGTCTGGACGGGCAAATTTAACTCTCATTTCCCACCAGGAAGAGGAAATAACCAAAGGCTCAGCGTGCCGTGCCGGAACGAGATTAGGGCCTGAAGCCATCCTGCAGTGTTGCGGCCAGGTCACAAGAAAGCGAGTTGAAGAAAGGAGCTCAGGGGCACTGTAATTCACAAACCTGCAGAGTTATAAATGACAGCTATTGTCCAAAAATATACTAAAGTAAGGCTGCCAAGAGGATATGAAAGCAGGGCAGAATTGCAGGAAACCGATTTCAGGAGGTAGACTGGAATTGCATTGAAAGCATAGGAAAAGAGGCAGAACGTCCACAATGATGCACTTGGCCAAAAAGGGCGTATGCGTTTTTTCCTGAATATATTCAGGAAAAAACGCATACGCCCTTTTTGGCCAACCAAGCAAGCTTGCAAAGGAAATCTGCACTACAATGAAGTCTCACTTCCCCCCGGTCAAAAGGGCCATCTGAAAAAAGTGTAAAATCCAGAAAGGCAGGACAGGCCATGGAGAACTGGGAGCCTTGTTATGCTGATGGGCGGGATGTAAATTGCCAACAGACACTCGGGAGAAGTGTATGGTGTTTCCTGAAACATCTAAAAAACAAAGCAACAGAGCCTAGGGCACTTCCACTTATGGTCCTATAGCTTAGGGAAATTAAAATCAAAAAGACACAGCCACCCCAAAGTTTGGGACGCCTCTGTTTACAAGAACCTCATTTACCGTACAAGTTCAATATCACAGAAAGTGAAAAATGGATAAAGAACTTGTGGTACTTACGTACAATGCAGTATCACTCAGCAATGAAATCTATGTCATCAGGCCCGTAGCAGCATAATGAGTGGATTCAGGTACGATGATTCTAACTGAAATAAGTCACACAGAAAAAGAAACATCATAAGATATCACTAATACACGGAATGTAAACTTGGCTACACAGGAACTGAATTCCAAAACAGAACAGGGTCTCAAATTTAGAAACCAACTTATGCTTGCTTAAGGGGAAAGGTGAGTTGGGGTGCTGCATAAAACCAGAGATTGAAATGAGCACAGATAAAGTTCCTTAAGCCAAATATGGAATAGACAAGAGCTACTCCTTGCTCAACGAAATGGACTCAACACCCCATATTAAACGCCTAAGAATGTACCTGACTAGTAAGTATCTTAAAACCTATGGATTGCTATGTCTCCAAAAGAGAATCAAGCGTGTGTACAGGGGCATAAACGCAGCAGTGATAGGATTAGAGAGGTTCGGTGAGCAAATGAAGACCCTTTGAAGTCATATTGCATGGTACCCATTACACGGGTCTCAACTCTCCAGGTTTAAGGTATTCTTCCTTCAGCTAAAACATGCATGTGGAACCCAGAGTATGATCAACCGTGTGAACGGGAGACGTGTTCAAATATGTCTCAGTTTTCCTCCCCTGGTACTCGGGTGCAACATTCCAGACGCTTTACTAACACTCTCCCCACTTGGAGAGTCAGCGCCTTTAACCTCCTGTTTGGCCCAGTTTGCAATTTCTGCGGAAGATGAACAGGAATAGGGAGAACCAATGAGAGACTAGCTGGAGGTGTCTGTATGGGCAAATTTAACTCTCATTTCCTACGAGGAAGAGGAAATAACCAAAAGCTCAGCGTGCCGTGCCGGAACCAGATTAGGACCTGAAGCCATCCTGCGGTGTTGCGGCCAGCTCAAAAGAAAGCGAGTTGAAGAAAGGAGCTCAGGGGCACTGTAATTCACAAACCTGCAGAGTTATAAATGACAGCTCTCGTCCAAAAATACACTGAAGTAAGGCTGCCAAGAGGACTTGAAAGCGGGGCAGAATTGCAGGAAACCGATTTCAGGAGGTAGACTGGAATTGCATTGAAAGCATAGGAAAAGAGGCAGAACGTCCACAATGATGCACTTGGCCAAAAAGGGCGTATGCGTTCTTTCCTGAATATATTCAGGAAAAAACGCATACGCCCTTTTTGGCCAACCAAGCAAGCTTGCAAAGGAAATCTGCACTACAATGAAGTCTCACTTCCCCCCGGTCAAAAGGGCCATCTGAAAAAAGTGTAAAATCCAGAAAGGCAGGACAGGCCATGGAGAACTGGGAGCCTTGTTATGCTGATGGGCGGGATGAAAATTGCCAACAGACACTCTGGAGAAGTGTATGGTGTTTCCTGAAACATCTAAAAAACAAAGCAACAGAGCCTAGGGCACTTCCACTTATGGTCCTATAGCTTAGGGAAATTAAAATCAAAAAGACACAGCCACCCCAAAGTTTGGGACGCCTCTGTTTACAGAAATCTCTTCTATGGCACAAGTTAAATATCCCAGAGAGCAAATAATGGATAAAGAAGTTGCGGTACTTATGTACAACAGAATACCACTCAGCAATGAAATCTATGTCACCAGGCCCGTAGCAGCATAATGAGTGCATTGAGACACGATGATTCTAAGTGAAATAAGTCACACAGAAAAAGAAACATCATAAGGTATCACTAATACACGGAATGTGAACTTGGCTACACAGGAACTGAATTCCAAAACAGAACAGGGTCTCAAATTTAGAAAACCAACTTATGCTTGCTTAAGGGGAAAGGTGAGTTGGGGTGATGCATAAAACCAGAGATTGAAATGAGCACAGATAAAGTTCCTTAAGCCAAATATGGAATAGACAAGAGCTACTCCTTGCTCAACGAAATGTACTCAACACCCCATATTAAACGCCTAAGAATGTACCTGACTAGTAAGTATCTTAAAACCTATGGATTGCTACGTCTCCAAAAGAGAATCAAGCGTGTGTTCAGGGGTATAAACGCAGCAGTGATAGGATTGGAGAGGTTCGGTGTGCAAATGAAGACCCTTTGAAGTCATATTGCATGGTACCCATTCCACGGGTCTCAACTCTCCAGGTTTAAGGTATTCTTCCTTCAGCTAAAACATGCATGTGGAACCCAGAGTATGATCAACCATGTGAGCGGGAGACGTGTTCAAATATATCTCAGTTTTCGTACCCTGGTACTTCAGTGCAACATTCCAGACGCTTTACTAACACTCTCCCGACATGGAGAGTCAGTCCCTTTAACCTTCTGTTTGGCCCAGTTTGCAATTTCTGTGGAAGATGAACAGGAATAGCGAGAACCAATGAGAGACTAGCTGGAGGTGTCTGGACGGGCAAATTTAACTCTCATTTCCCACCAGGAAGAGGAATTAACCAAAGGCTCAGCGTGCCGTGCCGGAACCAGATTAGGGCCTGAAGCCATCCTGCGGTGTTGCGGCCAGCTCAAAAGAAAGCGAGTTGAAGAAAGGAGCTCAGGGGCACTGTAATTCACAAACCTGCAGAGTTATAAATGACAGCTATCGTCCAAAAATACACTGAAGTAAGGCTGGCAAGAGGACTTGAAAGCGGGGCAGAATTGCAGGAAACCGATTTCAGGAGGTAGACTGGAATTGCATTGAAAGCATAGGAAAAGAGGCAGAACGTCCACAATGATGCACTTGGCCAAAAAGTGCGTATGCGTTTTTTCCTGAATATATTCAGGAAAAAACGCATACGCCCTTTTTGGCCAACCAAGCAAGCTTGCAAAGGAAATCTGCACTACAATGAAGTCTCACTTCCCCCCGGTCAAAAGGGCCATCTGAAAAAAGTGTAAAATCCAGAAAGGCAGGACAGGCCATGGAGAACTGGGAGCCTTGTTATGCTGATGGGCGGGATGTAAATTGCCAACAGACACTCGGGACAAGTGTATGGTGTTTCCTGAAACATCTAAAAAACAAAGCAACAGAGCCTAGGGCAATTCCACTTATGGTCCTATAGCTTAGGGAAATTAAAATCAAAAAGACACAGCCACCCCAAAGTTTGGGACGCCTCTGTTTACAAGAACCTCGTTTACCGTACAAGTGCAATATCACAGAAAGTGAAAAATGGATAAAGAACTTGTGGTACTTACGTACAATGCAGTATCACTCAGCAATGAAATCTATGTCATCAGGCCCGTAGCAGCATAATGAGTGGATTCAGGTACGATGATTCTAACTGAAATAAGTCACACAGAAAAAGAAACATCATAAGATATCAGTAATACACGGAATGTAAACTTGGCTACACAGGAACTGAATTCCAAAACAGAACAGGGACTCAAATTTAGAAAACCAACTTATGCTTGCTTAAGAGTAAAGGTGAGTTGGGGTGCTGCATAAAACCAGAGATTGAAATGAGCACAGATAAAGTTCCTTAAGCCAAATATGGAATAGACAAGAGCTACTCCTTGCTCAACGAAATGGACTCAACACCCCAAATTAAACGCCTAACAATGTACCTGACTTGTAAGTATCTTAAAACCTATGGATTGCTATGTCTCCGAAAGAGAATCAAGCATGTGTACAGGGGCATAAACGCAGCAGTGATAGGATTGGAGAGGTTTGGTGAGCAAATGAAGACCCTTTGAAATCATATTGCATGGTACCCATTCCACGGGTTTCAACTACCCAGGTTTAAGGTATTCTTCCTTCAGCTAAAACATGCATGTGGAACCTAGAGTATGATCAACCATGTGATCGGGAGACGTGTTCAAATATGTCTCAGTTTTCCTCCCCTGGTACTCAGGTGCAACATTCCAGACGCTTTACTAACACTCTCCCCACTTGGAGAGTCAGTCCCTTTAACCTCCTGTTTGGCCCAGTTTGCAATTTCTGCGGAAGATGAACAGGAATAGCGAGAACCAATGAGAGACTAGCTGGAGGTGTCTGGACGGGCAAATTTAACTCTCATTTCCCACCAGGAAGAGGAATTAACCAAAGGCTCAGCGTGCCGTGCCGGAACCAGATTAGGGCCTGAAGCCATCCTGCGGTGTTGCGGCCAGGTCACAAGAAAGCGAGTTGAAGAAAGGAGCTCAGGGGCACTGTAATTCACAAACCTGCAGAGTTATAAATGACAGCTATCGTCCAAAAATATACTGAAGTAAGGCTGCCAAGAGGACTTGAAAGCGGGGCAGAATTGCAGGAAACCGATTTCAGGAGGTAGACTGGAATTGCATTGAAAGCATAGGAAAAGAGGCAGAACGTCCACAATGATGCACTTGGCCAAAAAGGGCGTATGCGTTTTTTCCTGAATATATTCAGGAAAAAACGCATACGCCCTTTTTGGCCAACCAAGCAAGCTTGCAAAGGAAATCTGCACTACAATGAAGTCTCACTTCCCCCCGGTCAAAAGGGCCATCTGAAAAAAGTGTAAAATCCAGAAAGGCAGGACAGGCCATGGAGAACTGGGAGCCTTGTTATGCTGATGGGCGGGATGTAAATTGCCAACAGACACTCGGGAGAAGTGTATGGTGTTTCCTGAAACATCTAAAAAACAAAGCAACAGAGCCTAGGGCACTTCCACTTATGGTCCTATAGCTTAGGGAAATTAAAATCAAAAAGACACAGCCACCCCAAAGTTTGGGACGCCTCTGTTTACAAGAACCTCATTTACCGTACAAGTTCAATATCACAGAAAGTGAAAAATGGATAAAGAACTTGTGGTACTTACGTACAATGCAGTATCACTCAGCAATGAAATCTATGTCATCAGGCCCGTAGCAGCATAATGAGTGGATTCAGGTACGATGATTCTAACTGAAATAAGTCACACAGAAAAAGAAACATCATAAGATATCACTAATACACGGAATGTAAACTTGGCTACACAGGAACTGAATTCCAAAACAGAACAGGGTCTCAAATTTAGAAACCAACTTATGCTTGCTTAAGGGGAAAGGTGAGTTGGGGTGCTGCATAAAACCAGAGATTGAAATGAGCACAGATAAAGTTCCTTAAGCCAAATATGGAATAGACAAGAGCTACTCCTTGCTCAACGAAATGGACTCAACACCCCATATTAAACGCCTAAGAATGTACCTGACTAGTAAGTATCTTAAAACCTATGGATTGCTATGTCTCCAAAAGAGAATCAAGCGTGTGTACAGGGGCATAAACGCAGCAGTGATAGGATTAGAGAGGTTCGGTGAGCAAATGAAGACCCTTTGAAGTCATATTGCATGGTACCCATTACACGGGTCTCAACTCTCCAGGTTTAAGGTATTCTTCCTTCAGCTAAAACATGCATGTGGAACCCAGAGTATGATCAACCGTGTGAACGGGAGACGTGTTCAAATATGTCTCAGTTTTCCTCCCCTGGTACTCGGGTGCAACATTCCAGACGCTTTACTAACACTCTCCCCACTTGGAGAGTCAGCGCCTTTAACCTCCTGTTTGGCCCAGTTTGCAATTTCTGCGGAAGATGAACAGGAATAGGGAGAACCAATGAGAGACTAGCTGGAGGTGTCTGTATGGGCAAATTTAACTCTCATTTCCTACGAGGAAGAGGAAATAACCAAAAGCTCAGCGTGCCGTGCCGGAACCAGATTAGGACCTGAAGCCATCCTGCGGTGTTGCGGCCAGCTCAAAAGAAAGCGAGTTGAAGAAAGGAGCTCAGGGGCACTGTAATTCACAAACCTGCAGAGTTATAAATGACAGCTCTCGTCCAAAAATACACTGAAGTAAGGCTGGCAAGAGGACTTGAAAGCGGGGCAGAATTGCAGGAAACCGATTTCAGGAGGTAGACTGGAATTGCATTGAAAGCATAGGAAAAGAGGCAGAACGTCCACAATGATGCACTTGGCCAAAAAGGGCGTATGCGTTCTTTCCTGAATATATTTAGGAAAAAACGCATACGCCCTTTTTGGCCAACCAAGCAAGCTTGCAAAGGAAATCTGCACTACAATGAAGTCTCACTTCCCCCCGGTCAAAAGGGCCATCTGAAAAAAGTGTAAAATCCAGAAAGGCAGGACAGGCCATGGAGAACTGGGAGCCTTGTTATGCTGATGGGCGGGATGAAAATTGCCAACAGACACTCGGGAGAAGTGTATGGTGTTTCCTGAAACATCTAAAAAACAAAGCAACAGAGCCTAGGGCACTTCCACTTATGGTCCTATAGCTTAGGGAAATTAAAATCAAAAAGACACAGCCACCCCAAAGTTTGGGACGCCTCTGTTTACAGAAATCTCTTCTATGGCACAAGTTAAATATCCCAGAGAGCAAATAATGGATAAAGAAGTTGCGGTACTTATGTACAACAGAATACCACTCAGCAATGAAATCTATGTCACCAGGCCCGTAGCAGCATAATGAGTGCATTGAGACACGATGATTCTAAGTGAAATAAGTCACACAGAAAAAGAAACATCATAAGGTATCACTAATACACGGAATGTGAACTTGGCTACACAGGAACTGAATTCCAAAACAGAACAGGGTCTCAAATTTAGAAAACCAACTTATGCTTGCTTAAGGGGAAAGGTGAGTTGGGGTGCTGCATAAAACCAGAGATTGAAATGAGCACAGATAAAGTTCCTTAAGCCAAATATGGAATAGACAAGAGCTACTCCTTGCTCAACGAAATGTACTCAACACCCCATATTAAACGCCTAAGAATGTACCTGACTAGTAAGTATCTTAAAACCTATGGATTGCTACGTCTCCAAAAGAGAATCAAGCGTGTGTTCAGGGGTATAAACGCAGCAGTGATAGGATTGGAGAGGTTCGGTGTGCAAATGAAGACCCTTTGAAGTCATATTGCATGGTACCCATTCCACGGGTCTCAACTCTCCAGGTTTAAGGTATTCTTCCTTCAGCTAAAACATGCATGTGGAACCCAGAGTATGATCAACCATGTGAGCGGGAGACGTGTTCAAATATATCTCAGTTTTCGTACCCTGGTACTTCAGTGCAACATTCCAGACGCTTTACTAACACTCTCCCGACATGGAGAGTCAGTCCCTTTAACCTTCTGTTTGGCCCAGTTTGCAATTTCTGTGGAAGATGAACAGGAATAGCGAGAACCAATGAGAGACTAGCTGGAGGTGTCTGGACGGGCAAATTTAACTCTCATTTCCCACCAGGAAGAGGAATTAACCAAAGGCTCAGCGTGCCGTGCCGGAACCAGATTAGGGCCTGAAGCCATCCTGCGGTGTTGCGGCCAGCTCAAAAGAAAGCGAGTTGAAGAAAGGAGCTCAGGGGCACTGTAATTCACAAACCTGCAGAGTTATAAATGACAGCTATCGTCCAAAAATACACTGAAGTAAGGCTGGCAAGAGGACTTGAAAGCGGGGCAGAATTGCAGGAAACCGATTTCAGGAGGTAGACTGGAATTGCATTGAAAGCATAGGAAAAGAGGCAGAACGTCCACAATGATGCACTTGGCCAAAAAGTGCGTATGCGTTTTTTCCTGAATATATTCAGGAAAAAACGCATACGCACTTTTTGGCCAACCAAGCAAGCTTGCAAAGGAAATCTGCACTACAATGAAGTCTCACTTCCCCCCGGTCAAAAGGGCCATCTGAAAAAAGTGTAAAATCCAGAAAGGCAGGACAGGCCATGGAGAACTGGGAGCCTTGTTATGCTGATGGGCGGGATGTAAATTGCCAACAGACACTCGGGACAAGTGTATGGTGTTTCCTGAAACATCTAAAAAACAAAGCAACAGAGCCTAGGGCAATTCCACTTATGGTCCTATAGCTTAGGGAAATTAAAATCAAAAAGACACAGCCACCCCAAAGTTTGGGACGCCTCTGTTTACAAGAACCTCGTTTACCGTACAAGTGCAATATCACAGAAAGTGAAAAATGGATAAAGAACTTGTGGTACTTACGTACAATGCAGTATCACTCAGCAATGAAATCTATGTCATCAGGCCCGTAGCAGCATAATGAGTGGATTCAGGTACGATGATTCTAACTGAAATAAGTCACACAGAAAAAGAAACATCATAAGATATCAGTAATACACGGAATGTAAACTTGGCTACACAGGAACTGAATTCCAAAACAGAACAGGGACTCAAATTTAGAAAACCAACTTATGCTTGCTTAAGAGTAAAGGTGAGTTGGGGTGCTGCATAAAACCAGAGATTGAAATGAGCACAGATAAAGTTCCTTAAGCCAAATATGGAATAGACAAGAGCTACTCCTTGCTCAACGAAATGGACTCAACACCCCAAATTAAACGCCTAACAATGTACCTGACTTGTAAGTATCTTAAAACCTATGGATTGCTATGTCTCCGAAAGAGAATCAAGCATGTGTACAGGGGCATAAACGCAGCAGTGATAGGATTGGAGAGGTTTGGTGAGCAAATGAAGACCCTTTGAAATCATATTGCATGGTACCCATTCCACGGGTTTCAACTACCCAGGTTTAAGGTATTCTTCCTTCAGCTAAAACATGCATGTGGAACCTAGAGTATGATCAACCATGTGATCGGGAGACGTGTTCAAATATGTCTCAGTTTTCCTCCCCTGGTACTCAGGTGCAACATTCCAGACGCTTTACTAACACTCTCCCCACTTGGAGAGTCAGTCCCTTTAACCTCCTGTTTGGCCCAGTTTGCAATTTCTGCGGAAGATGAACAGGAATAGCGAGAACCAATGAGAGACTAGCTGGAGGTGTCTGGACGGGCAAATTTAACTCTCATTTCCCACCAGGAAGAGGAATTAACCAAAGGCTCAGCGTGCCGTGCCGGAACCAGATTAGGGCCTGAAGCCATCCTGCGGTGTTGCGGCCAGGTCACAAGAAAGCGAGTTGAAGAAAGGAGCTCAGGGGCACTGTAATTCACAAACCTGCAGAGTTATAAATGACAGCTATCGTCCAAAAATATACTGAAGTAAGGCTGGCAAGAGGACTTGAAAGCGGGGCAGAATTGCAGGAAACCGATTTCAGGAGGTAGACTGGAATTGCATTGAAAGCATAGGAAAAGAGGCAGAACGTCCACAATGATGCACTTGGCCAAAAAGGGCGTATGCGTTTTTTCCTGAATATATTCAGGAAAAAACGCATACGCCCTTTTTGGCCAACCAAGCAAGCTTGCAAAGGAAATCTGCACTACAATGAAGTCTCACTTCCCCCCGGTCAAAAGGGCCATCTGAAAAAAGTGTAAAATCCAGAAAGGCAGGACAGGCCATGGAGAACTGGGAGCCTTGTTATGCTGATGGGCGGGATGTAAATTGCCAGCAGACACTCGGGAGAAGTGTATGGTGTTTCCTGAAACATCTAAAAAACAAAGCAACAGAGCCTAGGGCACTTCCACTTATGGTCCTATAGCTTAGGGAAATTAAAATCAAAAAGACACAGCCACCCCAAAGTTTGGGACGCCTCTGTTTACAAGAACCTCGTTTACAGTACAAGTGCAATATCACAGAAAGTGAAAAATAGATAAAGAAGTTGTGGTATTTACTTACAAAGCAATATCACTCAGCAATGAAATCTATGTCATCAGGCCCTTAGCAGCACAATGAGTGGATTCAGGTATGATGATTCTAACTGAAATAAGTCACACAGAAAAAGAAACATCATAAGATATCAGTAATACACGGAATGTAAACTTGGCTACACAGGAACTGAATTACAGAACAGAACAGGTTCTCAAATTTAGAAAACCAACTTATGCTTGCTTAAGGGTAAAGGTGAGTTGGGTTGCTGCATAAAACGATAGATTGAAATGAGCACAGATAAAGTTCCTTAAGCCAAATATGGAATAGACAAGAGCTACTCCTTGCTCAACGAAATGGACTCAACACCGCATATTAAATGCCTAAGAATGTACCTTACTAGTAAGTATTTTAAAACCTATGGATTGCTATGTCTCCAAAAGAGAATCAAGCATGTGTACAGGGGCATAAACGCAGCAGTGATAGGATTGGAGAGGTTCGGTGAGCAAACGAAGACCCTTTGAAGTCATATTGCATGGTACCCATTCCACGGGTTTCAACTACACAGGTTTAAGGTACTCTTCCTTCAGCTAAAACATGCATGTGGAACCCAGAGTATGATCAACCATGTGAGCGGGAGACGTGTTCAAATATATCTCAGTTTTCGTACCCTGGTACTTCAGTGCAACATTCCAGACGCTTTACTAACACTCTCCCGACATGGAGAGTCAGTCCCTTTAACCTCCTGTTTGGCCCAGTTTGCAATTTCTGTGGAAGATGAACAGGAATAGCGAGAACCAATGAGAGACTAGCTGGAGGTGTCTGGACGGGCAAATTTAACTCTCATTTCCCACCAGGAAGAGGAATTAACCAAAGGCTCAACGTGCCGTGCCGGAACCAGATTAGGGCCTGAAGCCATCCTGCGGTGTTGCGGCCATCTCAAAAGAAAGCGAGTTTAAGAAAGGAGCTCAGGGGCACTGTAATTCACAAACCTGCAGAGTTATAAATGACAGCTATCGTCCAAAAATACACTGAAGTAAGGCTGGCAAGAGGACTTGAAAGCGGGGCAGAATTGCAGGAAACCGATTTCAGGAGGTAGACTGGAATTGCATTGAAAGCATAGGAAAAGAGGCAGAACGTCCACAATGATGCACTTGGCCAAAAAGTGCGTATGCGTTTTTTCCTGAATATATTCAGGAAAAAACGCATACGCCCTTTTTGGCCAACCAAGCAAGCTTGCAAAGGAAATCTGCACTACAATGAAGTCTCACTTCCCCCCGGTCAAAAGGGCCATCTGAAAAACGTGTAAAATCCAGAAAGGCAGGACAGGCCATGGAGAACTGGGAGCCTTGTTATGCTGATGGGCGGGATGTAAATTGCCAACAGACACTCGGGAGAAGTGTATGGTGTTTCCTGAAACATCTAAAAAACAAAGCAACAGAGCCTAGGGCAATTCCACTTATGGTCCTATAGCTTAGGGAAATTAAAATAAAAAAGACACAGCCACCCCAAAGTTTGGGACGCCTCTGTTTAGAAGAACCTCGTTTACCGTACAAGTGCAATATCACAGAAAGTGAAAAATGGATAAAGAACTTGTGGTACTTACGTACAATGCAGTATCACTCAGCAATGAAATCTATGTCATCAGGCCCGTAGCAGCATAATGAGTGGATTCAGGTACGATGATTCTAACTGAAATAAGTCACACAGAAAAAGAAACATCATAAGATATCAGTAATACACGGAATGTAAACTTGGCTACACAGGAACTGAATTCCAAAACAGAACAGGGACTCAAATTTAGAAAACCAACTTATGCTTGCTTAAGAGTAAAGGTGAGTTGGGGTGCTGCATAAAACCAGAGATTGAAATGAGCACAGATAAAGTTCCTTAAGCCAAATATGGAATAGACAAGAGCTACTCCTTGCTCAACGAAATGGACTCAACACCCCAAATTAAACGCCTAACAATGTACCTGACTTGTAAGTATCTTAAAACCTATGGATTGCTATGTCTCCGAAAGAGAATCAAGCATGTGTACAGGGGCATAAATGCAGCAGTGATAGGATTGGAGAGGTTTGGTGAGCAAATGAAGACCCTTTGAAATCATATTGCATGGTACCCATTCCACGGGTTTCAACTACCCAGGTTTAAGGTATTCTTCCTTCAGCTAAAACATGCATGTGGAACCTAGAGTATGATCAACCATGTGAACGGGAGACGTGTTCAAATATGTCTCAGTTTTTCTCCCCTGGTACTTGGGTGCAACATTCCAGACGCTTTACTAACAGTCTCCCCACTTGGAGAGTCAGTCCCTTTAACCTCCTGTTTGGCCCAGTTTGCAATTTCTGCGGAAGATGAACAGGAATAGCGAGAACCAATGAGAGACTAGCTGGAGGTGTCTGGACGGGCAAATTTAACTCTCATTTCCCACCAGGAAGAGGAAATAACCAAAGGCTCAGCGTGCCGTGCCGGAACGAGATTAGGGCCTGAAGCCATCCTGCAGTGTTGCGGCCAGGTCACAAGAAAGCGAGTTGAAGAAAGGAGCTCAGGGGCACTGTAATTCACAAACCTGCAGAGTTATAAATGACAGCTATTGTCCAAAAATATACTAAAGTAAGGCTGCCAAGAGGATATGAAAGCAGGGCAGAATTGCAGGAAACCGATTTCAGGGGGTAGACTGGAATTGCATTGAAAGCATAGGAAAAGAGGCAGAACGTCCACAATGATGCACTTGGCCAAAAAGGGCGTATGCGTTTTTTCCTGAATATATTCAGGAAAAAACGCATACGCCCTTTTTGGCCAACCAAGCAAGCTTGCAAAGGAAATCTGCACTACAATGAAGTCTCACTTCCCCCCGGTCAAAAGGGCCATCTGAAAAAAGTGTAAAATCCAGAAAGGCAGGACAGGCCATGGAGAACTGGGAGCCTTGTTATGCTGATGGGCGGGATGTAAATTGCCAACAGACACTCGGGAGAAGTGTATGGTGTTTCCTGAAACATCTAAAAAACAAAGCAACAGAGCCTAGGGCACTTCCACTTATGGTCCTATAGCTTAGGGAAATTAAAATCAAAAAGACACAGCCACCCCAAAGTTTGGGACGCCTCTGTTTACAAGAACCTCATTTACCGTACAAGTTCAATATCACAGAAAGTGAAAAATGGATAAAGAACTTGTGGTACTTACGTACAATGCAGTATCACTCAGCAATGAAATCTATGTCATCAGGCCCGTAGCAGCATAATGAGTGGATTCAGGTACGATGATTCTAACTGAAATAAGTCACACAGAAAAAGAAACATCATAAGATATCACTAATACACGGAATGTAAACTTGGCTACACAGGAACTGAATTCCAAAACAGAACAGGGTCTCAAATTTAGAAACCAACTTATGCTTGCTTAAGGGGAAAGGTGAGTTGGGGTGCTGCATAAAACCAGAGATTGAAATGAGCACAGATAAAGTTCCTTAAGCCAAATATGGAATAGACAAGAGCTACTCCTTGCTCAACGAAATGGACTCAACACCCCATATTAAACGCCTAAGAATGTACCTGACTAGTAAGTATCTTAAAACCTATGGATTGCTAAGTCTCCAAAAGAGAATCAAGCGTGTGTACAGGGGCATAAACGCAGCAGTGATAGGATTAGAGAGGTTCGGTGAGCAAATGAAGACCCTTTGAAGTCATATTGCATGGTACCCATTACACGGGTCTCAACTCTCCAGGTTTAAGGTATTCTTCCTTCAGCTAAAACATGCATGTGGAACCCAGAGTATGATCAACCGTGTGAATGGGAGACGTGTTCAAATATGTCTCAGTTTTCCTCCCCTGGTACTCGGGTGCAACATTCCAGACGCTTTACTAACACTCTCCCCACTTGGAGAGTCAGCGCCTTTAACCTCCTGTTTGGCCCAGTTTGCAATTTCTGCGGAAGATGAACAGGAATAGGGAGAACCAATGAGAGACTAGCTGGAGGTGTCTGTATGGGCAAATTTAACTCTCATTTCCCACGAGGAAGAGGAAATAACCAAAAGCTCAGCGTGCCGTGCCGGAACCAGATTAGGGCCTGAAGCCATCCTGCGGTGTTGCGGCCAGCTCAAAAGAAAGCGAGTTGAAGAAAGGAGCTCAGGGGCACTGTAATTCACAAACCTGCAGAGTTATAAATGACAGCTCTCGTCCAAAAATACACTGAAGTAAGGCTGCCAAGAGGACTTGAAAGCGGGGCAGAATTGCAGGAAACCGATTTCAGGAGGTAGACTGGAATTGCATTGAAAGCATAGGAAAAGAGGCAGAACGTCCACAATGATGCACTTGGCCAAAAAGGGCGTATGCGTTCTTTCCTGAATATATTCAGGAAAAAACGCATACGCCCTTTTTGGCCAACCAAGCAAGCTTGCAAAGGAAATCTGCACTACAATGAAGTCTCACTTCCCCCCGGTCAAAAGGGCCATCTGAAAAAAGTGTAAAATCCAGAAAGGCAGGACAGGCCATGGAGAACTGGGAGCCTTGTTATGCTGATGGGCGGGATGAAAATTGCCAACAGACACTCGGGAGAAGTGTATGGTGTTTCCTGAAACATCTAAAAAACAAAGCAACAGAGCCTAGGGCACTTCCACTTATGGTCCTATAGCTTAGGTAAATTAAAATCAAAAAGACACAGCCACCCCAAAGTTTGGGACGCCTCTGTTTACAGAAATCTCTTCTATGGCACAAGTTAAATATCCCAGAGAGCAAATAATGGATAAAGAAGTTGCGGTACTTATGTACAACAGAATACCACTCAGCAATGAAATCTATGTCACCAGGCCCGTAGCAGCATAATGAGTGCATTGAGACACGATGATTCTAAGTGAAATAAGTCACACAGAAAAAGAAACATCATAAGGTATCACTAATACACGGAATGTGAACTTGGCTACACAGGAACTGAATTCCAAAACAGAACAGGGTCTCAAGTTTAGAAAACCAACTTATGCCTGCTTAAGGGGGAAGGTGAGTTGGGGTGCTGCATAAAAGCAGAGTTTGAAATTAGCACAGATACCGTTCCATAAGCCAAATATGTAATAGACAAGACCTACCCCTTGCTCAACGAAATGGATTCAACAATGAGGTATCACCTCACACCTGGTAGAATAGGCATCATAGAAAATCTACAAACAGAAAATGCTGGAAAGGGTGTGGAGAAAAGGAACCCTCTTCCACTATTGTTGGGAATATAAATTGATACAGTCATTATGGAGAACAATATGGAATTTCTTAAGAAACTAACAATAGAATTACCATATGATACAGCAATCCCAGTACTGGACATATACCCAGACAAAACCATAAATCAAAAAGAGTCATTCACCGCAATGTTCATTGCATCACTATTTACAATATCGAGGTAATGGAAGCAACATAAATGCCCACAGACAGACGAATGCATAAAGCTGTGGTACATATATAAAATGGAATATTACTAAGCCATGAAAAGGAATGAAATTGGGTCATTTGTAGAGACGTCGATGGATCTAGAGACTGTCATACAGAGTGAAGTAAGTCAGAAAGAGAAAAACAAATCTTGTATATTCATGCATATATGTGGAACCTAGAAAAACTGTACAGATTAACCATTTTGCAAGGCATAAATAGAGCAACAGATGTAGACAACAAACGTATGGACAACAAGGGGGGAAAGCTGTTGGGGGGGTGGTGGTGGGAGGAGTTGAGAGACTGGGATTGGCATGTATACATTTATATGTATAAAATAGATAACCAATAAGAACCTGCTGTATAAAAATATAAAATAAAATTCAAAATTAAAAAGAAATAAAATTTAAAAAATAAAACAGAAAAAACAATTATTCCCTGCACATACATGTATTTATATGAATAAATTATTTCCATGCTTATATCTGTAAATACAAAAAAGAGGAATAAAATCTACCTTGAACCAAAAACGAAAAAGAGAAAAAAACACAGAACCCACCAGTTACACAGAGGAAAACCGTATCAGGGCACTTGCTCCAGTTGTAAACAATTCTGAAGTTGGTCAGTGGTGGGGAATCGTCTCCCATTCAGCCAGCAGCCCCCACGCAACAAGCGTCCTCATTGCAAAGCTGGGGCACCGTGCCGAGGCATCTGTGAGTAAACGTGAGCTGAGCCCCAGGCCAGTTGCTGCTGAACTATTCCCACCCGTCCCAGGTAAAACACCTGAATATATACAAGGACTTGAAAGCCTAGAGGAAGGGCCATAGAGCCACACGAGTGACAGCATGCCGGCCGACTTGGTGCCTGCAGGCCAGCCAGGATGGTCCTGGCCCTGGGTGCTCTTCTGGAAGATTTCCATTTCCCTGCCTGAGATACCCGTCCTGTCCCTGCCCCCACTGCTTTTTTCCTTCCTCACCTCTGCCCAGGGAGAAATTCCAGCAACAGGTATGGGTGACACATCCTCTTCTTTAGCAGGTGGCAGCCTGGCAACTGCTGCAGAAAGTCCAGCAGAGCCCCACTCACACTGGGCCACCCACAAAGCCGTGGCCTCTCACTCCCTCCCACCAGCCCAGCCCCGAGACTGCTGACAGGGCAGAGAAAATGGCGTCAGGCACGGCTGCAGGGGCTCTTGCTGCCTGGAGTGGTATTTATATTGATCTCAACCCAGGCACACCTGGGGAGGGCTGGCCGGCACGGTAAGGCTGCCCAGGTCAGCCAATCATCACCCCTCAGGGGCTCACAGTTGCAGAAAATGGAACTTGCTGAACCGGCCAGGTCCGAGGAACAGGTGTGGGCTCCTGAGAGTCAGGATAGACAAGGGGCTGCAGCTTTGGCTTGTTTTCTAATCATTTTATCTGGCCCATGAGTGGGAGACAACTTCAAGAAAACCCTCTCCTAATGAGAGGAACCCAGGAGTCAGGGAGAGGAGGGGTGGGTGGTGGTTGGAGACAGAGGCCTGGTGCCCCGGGTGCAGTGGAAGTCTCTGGAAGACCAGGTGGAGGGAGGCCTCACGGAGTGATGCCCAGGGTCACAGACCTGTCGCAGCTGCTGTTTGTTAGTTCAAGTCCTGCTCTGAGGTACTCTGTGTCAGCTCTGAGCGACAGGTGAGCTGGGGGTGCTCTGCAATGAGGGCTATGTGCACGGTTCCTGTGTGCCCAGCCCTGCCACGGTACCTGCAAGGGTAGCTCTGTATCCTGGGAGGGGCCTGACCACGAGAGCCCCGTGGGCTGGGGTGGGGGTGGGGTACCTGCCCAGGTGAGCTCCATATTCTGGGATTGGTCTGACCACGAGAGCCCCATGGGCTGCTGGGGACCTGGTAAAGGATGTCAGGACAGTCAGTGAAGCCACCGAGGATATACCTCCAGTTGCTCCTAATTCCTACACCCTGCTGGTCATTCTACCAACCACCAGGACATGGTATTCTGTATTAGTCTTCAATGATGCTTTCTTTTGCATTCCATTAGTCCCAGAGTCACAAGAAATTTTGGCTTGTGAGTGGCAGGACTCAACATACAACTAAAACAATACTTCCGGGCCGTCTGGCCCCAAGGGTGCAAAAGTTCCCACACCATCTTTGGGGAAAGCTTAGCTAAAGACCTAAAAGTTCTACCTCTGGAAAAGGAAACCCTCCTTCAATATGCAGACGACATTCTGATCGCCAGCCCTACTAAGGAGGCCTCTGAACTACCAAGCCAATAAAGGATAGAAGTTGTCCAAGAAAAAGCTCAAATATCACAGACTGCAGTGACCTGCCTGGGCTTCATTCTCACAGAAGGTCAGAGAAGCCCATCTCAGGAAAGGGAAGAAACCATTTTCAGCCTTACCCCTTTCTAAAACTAGAAGACAGCTTAGGGGTTCCTGGGGAGGCCAGGGTTTGCTGCTTCTGGATCCCTAACTACAGTCTACTAGCTGGGCCTCTATATGAAACACTGAAAGGAAAAGATGATGATCCTTTTGAATAGAATCCAGAAGTGGCTTTTCAAGAATGGAAAGAGCAGTCAATTCAGACCCTTGCCCTGGAACTCCCTAATTTAGCTAAACCCTTTGACCTTTACATTCCCGGTGAAAGGTGAATCGCCATTGGAGAATTAGTGCAAAAACTGGGACCACTTGAAATGGAACAATGCAAGAATGCCATCCAGGTAGGATAAACTACGGTCACCAAGGGGCTTGGCCCACTGCCACATCTGGCCAAGATACTGGCGGTATCTAAAAACCTGGAAATCAGCAGCCCAAAAGGCCACCTCCCTCCTAAGGGAAAAGGACCCCACGTGGTGATCCTAACCACCAACCATGCCCTGAAGTTGCAGGGTTCGCTCCGTGGGCACACCGACCTCGAGTGAGGAGGCCCTCCAACTCCAACATCCAGAGAGATAACCGGGGGCAACAGGGCACCATGACGACTCGTGTGAACATCACTTGACCTGGAGTTTCTCTCATAAAACAACAAGAGTGTGTCCCAAAAGAGTAGACTACTGCTTGCAGGACTTACTGCACCCAGAGGGGAGCTAATAATCTTGGCGGGGGAACCGTATATCACACTGTCACCATAGAAAAGCCTACAGACACCGTGATGATGGTGGCCAATAAGACCGGCTGGACTCCTGTTTACTTCAAAAGGCTGTTGACTCAGTAGCCATCATGGTCCTTATCACCACTGACCCTGGACTGTCTGGGAGTTGAGCAGGCAGGGCTCTGACACATGGTGCTGTTTGTACGTTAATTCAGGGGCCTAATTGAAGAAAGCGCAGACTACTGGTCAGAGCATCTAGGCTGGCAGAAACGGTCAGCCTAAGGTGGCCGAACAAATGTGGGGCGGGGTGAAACCGGCCCCCACAGCGTCTCTGCACATCTCTTTCCTGGACCCTTAAAGGTCATTAGAATCTATAACATTTCCAATGCTGGTGCTCAGGTGGACGAGCAGGGAGGCAGGGGTCCTGGGGACAATCAACGTCACCGGGAGGCTGCTGGGGAGAAGCTCTGACCCTCGCCCCAGGGTATGAGGGCTCCCAACTCAGCACTCAGCAGTTACAGAAGAAGGGTCTGCACCCTCAGCACTCCAAGAATGAGGAACGGGACAAAAGGCAGAGGAGGGGTTTGTCCCCAGCAAAGCCCATTAAAAATCCCTGGGAGATAAAAATAGAATCTGGGCAATAAAGTCAAGTCTAACCTTTTTTATCCTTTGTGCTTTGTCTAATTTCACATGCTCCTAGGGTCCCGCATGCAGAGGTTCCACACCCGGCACTTCAGACCAGATTTCCTAGTGCAGAATGGCTGGGTCGACACCTCAGCTCCTGGGGCCCAGTGCAGACTCCACGATATAGAGCCTGAGCTACAGCCAACCCGGCCCTCGAGAGCTCCGCCGCCTCCCTCCCTCCCACTGACTCTGACAGGATCTCTACACAGCAGCCCAGCCCACAGCCCACGGGGTAGTGCATGCTCTCACCTCTCCATTCTCTGATCAAAATATAAAGTTTCCTTTGCTTGTGAACCAAACTCAGTCTCGATCTGTTGGCCCCAATGACACTGGGCAGGGGGACACTTGTTGGGGTCCACTCTGGAGGATCAGTAACAGAAATTGAGACTATTGTAACCTCAATGAACAGATGTGTGAGCCAAACTGTAGTTAACATAGAACAGTGTATAAGGCTCGGGTAAAATAAGATGTTTCTAACACTTCCATTTGATATTTCCATCACTTTTTATAAGCAAGTTCAGTGAAAAGGTTTGTCTTATTTGTCAGGTCAATATTAGAGAAACGAAGTGATTTCTTTCCAAGGATGTACATCTAATAATCTTGGTTAAACCTTCAATCTTGTTTTAAATGCTTTTCCATTGAAAATGATACCTCTCTTTCAGCTCCCCCATTTCTGAGAAGTATAAAATCTTATAATTTATTATTACCAAAGGGTAAAGGTGGGAGGAGGGATAAATTAACAGTTTGGAATTAACACATACACACTGCTATGTATAAAATAGATCATCAACAAGGAACTACTGTATAGCACAGGGAACTACACTCAACATTTTGCAATAACCTATAAGGGGAAATAATCTGAAAAAGAATAGATATTTTTATTGACATCATCTATCAATGATAGTTAAAGTGTAGCCTAAGGGAAGCTGGTGGTGAGTGCTTCTGACCCTGAAGACTTCAATCATCTAAAGTTTGGACTCTGCCTACTTCCCAAGGCCCTTAATGAACATATGTGTAGCCGTAGCTTAAAAACTTCCCCAGTTTGGGTTTCGGGGAGACACTGATTTTGAAAAAGCCCTGGTGTTCTCCTTACATGAATGGGACTCTTCCTACTGCTAAAACATGTCTGTCACACCCAGAGGATGGTATACCGTCTGATCGGGAAGAGTTTGGAAAAGGCATCTCATCTCCTCATCTCCTGGTGCTCGGGTTCACCCCTCCAGCGTCTTTACTAACAGTCTCCCCACTTGGAGATGTCAGCACTGTCAACATCCTGTTGTGTACAGTTTGGAATTTGTCCAGAGGATGAAGCGGAAGGATGAGGAACAATGAGAGACAAGTCCTAGGTGTTCAGACAGGCACATGTCACTCTAATTTCCAATCAGGAAGACGAATTGACCAAAGGCTAGGGTTGCCCATGGAAACAGTATAGGGCTTGAGGAAATCCCGCTGCTTTGTGGCCAGTTCCCATAAACACAAGTTGAACAATGGAACTCAGGGGCAGTAAAATTCACAAAACTGCAGAGTTGAAAATATCCATCACTGAAAAATGTCTTGAGGAAAGTCAGAGAAAAGGACTTGTAAGCAAGGGAGAATGGCAGGAAAGGGATTTGAGGAGGTAGAAAGGACTCGCCATTAAGCACAAGAAAAGGAGCTGAACATTGCCAACATTGCAGTTGGCCAAAAAGGGTGTATGTGTTTTTTTCTGTATATATTCAAGAAAAGGGCATACACTTTTTTAGCCAACCAAACAGGTGGGCACTGGAAGTCAATACTACAAAAGATATCACTTCGCATCAGTCAGAAGAGCCATCCTCATAAAGCGTAAACAACAGAAATGCAGGACAGGGCAACGAGAAGAGGGAGCCCTGCGAGACTTATAGTGGAAATGTATATTGCCAACGGCCATTCTGGAGAAGTGTATTGTGTTTACTAAAGCATCTAAAAAATGAGCTACAGAGCATAGGGCACTTGCACTCATGGGCGTATATCTTGGGAAAAACAAAAATCGAGAGGACACAGGCACCCCAATGTTTACCCCCTCTCTGTTTAAAAGATCCTCGACTAGGATATAACTTAAATGTCTCTGGAGGGAAAAAATGGATAGAGATGTGGTACTTAGGTAGAGTGGAATATTATTCAGCCTGGAAATCAATGAAATATGGCCAGTTGTAACAACTCCGGAGGAGTTACGTATGATCATTCTAAGTGACAGAATTCAAAAAGAAAAAGACACATATCATAAGATATCACTTAAAGGTGGAATCCAAAATGGCTACACATGAAATAAATTACAAAACAAAAACATAGTCAAATATGTAGAAAACACGCATAAGGCTGCTAAACGGGAAAGGTGGGGAGGGGTGAGGCATCATCCAGGAGGTTGAAATTAGCAAAGATACCATTCCAAATACCAAACTGATAATCAACAAGGCCTACACGGTAGCTAAAAGAACTGCACTCAGCACACTCAAGTCACCGGAAAAGAATATATACGACTGGTAAGAATCTGAAAAAGAATTTATTGATGTCTCTCTGTACGTGAATCAAGTGGATGTACAGCAGCAAGAAACAGAGCTTTGAAAATCAGCTGTAACCAATATAGTAATAAATTGAAAAAAATAAACGACAGAGAGACAGAGAAAACCTCTTACAACTTTTCCTCAGGGCCGGTGATGCAACATGGATTGAACACATCTAGACCCACAGCAGGATGAGACATAAGGCTGGAAACTGTTTGCGCTAAGAGAAATGTGAGGTTGGGTGAGGAAATGCACACCCTTTAAAGTAATACTACCTGGTACCCATTCAATGGGTCCCAAATCTGCAGGTTCAAGGGATCTTCCTACAGCTAAAACATGCATGGAAAACCCAGAGGACTGTACACCATGTGATCGGGAGATGTGTCTAAAATGCACCTCATTTATCCTCTCCTGGTGCTCCTGTTCACCATTCCAGCCACGTTACTTAGAATCTCCCCACTTGGAGAATCAGCACATTTAAACTTCTGTTTCACACATTTTGCAAATTGTGAGGAGGATGAACGAGAAGAGGGGGAACCAATGAGAGAATAGTTGTAGGGGTTTGGACGGGCACATATCACTCTAATTTCCCATTAAGAATAAGAATTAAAGAAAGGCTCAGCCTGCCTCGCCGGAGCCAAAATAGGGCCTGAAGCAATCCTGCGGGTTTGAGGCCAGCTCACAAAAGAGCAACTTAAAAAATGGAGCTCAGGGTCACTGCAATTCACAAACCTGCAGAGTTATAAATGAAAACTAACGTCCAAAAATATGTTGAGGTAAGGCAAAGAAGAGGATCTGAATGCAAGACAGAATTGCAAGAAACAGATTTCAAGAGATAGATTGGACTCGTCTTTAACGCACATGAAAAGCGGCAGAATTTCGACAATGATGCAGTTGGCCCAAAAGGGCGTATGTGTTTTTTCCTGATTATATCCAGGAAAAAACGCATACGCACTTTATGGGCAACGAAGCAAGCAACCAATGCAAATGTGCACAACAAAGAAGTCTCACTTCCCACCGGTCAAAAGGGCCATCCTAAAAAATTGTAAAAACCAGAAATGCAGGACAGGCCATGGAGAACAGGGAGCCTTTATACGCTGATGGGCAGTGTGTGAACTGCCGAGAGCCACTCTGGAGAAGTGTATGGTGGTTCCTAAATCATCTAAAAAACAGAGCTACAGAGCATAGGACACTTCCAATCATGGGAGTATATCTAGGGAAGTCTAAAAATCAACAAGACACAAGCACACCACAGTTTAGGGCTACTCTGTTTACAAGAACCTCAACTTCAGTACACCTTAAATATCCCAGGAAAGAGAACAATGGATAAAGAAGATGTGGTACTTATGTACAATGGAATATCTCTTCACCATGAAATCAATGTAATAAGGCTAGTAGAAGGATAAAGAGTGGATTTAGGTCCGATAATACTACTTGAAATAAGTCAAACAGAAAAAGAAACATATCATAAGATATCACTTATAGAGGGAGGGTAAATATGGCTGCACAAGAAATGAATTACAGAACAGAACAGTGTCTCACATTTAGAAAACACACTTATGTCAGCTTAAGGGGAAAGGAGAGGTGGGGTGATGCATAAAACCAGAGTTTGAAATTAGCACAGATACCGTTCAATAAACCAAATAGGTATTAGACAAGATCTACACCTTGCTCAATGAACTGGCCTCAACACACCCTATACACCGCAGAGAAATATATCTGAGTAATAAGAATCTTAAAACCCATGTATTGATATATCTCCATAAGGGAATCAAGTGTGTGCAGAGCGGCACAAACACAGCAGTGAAAATGAGCTAAACCCCATTATAGAAATAAATTTTAAAAACAAAACGCTGAAACAATGAAAGAGAGAAAAATTCTTACAAAATTCGCTCAGGGGATGTGATGCAACCTGGATTGACCACATATAAACCCACAGCTGGATAAGACATAAGGCTGAACACTTGGGGCTGAGAGGATTGGTGAGCTTTGGTGAGCAACTGCTGAAAGTTTAATGCAATACTTCATGCTACTCAGTCCAAGGGTCCCAACACTCCAGGTTGAAGGGAATCTTCCTACAGCTAAACCATGCTTGGGAAACCCAGTGACTGGTATACCATATGATCGGGAAAGGTTTCTAAAATGCACCTCATTTTTCCTCTCCTGGGGCTCCGGATCGACATTCCAGCCGCTTTACTAACAACATCCCCACATGGAGTCAATGCCTTTAAGTTCTGGTATCGCACAGTCTGCAGTTAGTGCAGAGGATGAATGGGAATAGGGGGAACCAGTGAGAAACTAGCTGTAGCGGTTTCAATGGGCACATGTCACTCTAATGTCACATCAGTAAGAAGAATTAACCAAAGGCACAGCAAGGTGCCCCAGAAGAAAAATAGGGCTTCAAGGAATCCTGTGGTTATGGGGCAAGACCACAAAAATAAGAGCTGAAAAATGGAGCTAAGGGCCACTGCAATTCAAAAACCTGCAGAGTTATAAAGGCCAACTATTTTCAAAAAATATATTGAGGTAAGGCTATGAAGAGGCAATGAAAGCAAGGCAGAATTGCAGGAAACCGATTTCAGGAGGTAGACTGGAATTGCATTGAAAACATATGAAGAGAGTCAGAACCTCGACAATGATGTACTTGGCCAAAAAGGGCGTATACGTTTTTTCCTGAATATATTCAGGAAAAAACGCATACGCCCTTTTAGGCCAACCAAGCAAGCTTGCAAAGGAAATCTGCACTACAATGAAGTCTCACTTCCCCCCGGTCAAAAGGGCCATCTGAAAAAAGTGTAAAATCCAGAAAGGCAGGACAGGCCATGGAGAACTGGGAGCCTTGTTATGCTGATGGGCGGGATGTAAATTGCCAACAGACACTCCGGAGAAGTGTATGGTGTTTCCTGAAACATCTAAAAAACAAAGCAACAGAGCCTAGGGCACTTCCACTTATGGTCCTATAGCTTAGGGAAATTAAAATCAAAAAGACACAGCCACCCCAAAGTTTGGGACGCCTCTGTTAACAACAACCTCGTTTACAGTACAAGTTCAATATCAAAGAAAGTGAAAAATGGATAAAGAAGTTGTGGTACTCACATACAATGCAGTATCACTCAGCAATGAAATCTATGTCATCAGGCCCGTAGCAGCACAATGAGTGGATTCAGGTATGATGATTCTAACTGAAATAAGTCACACAGAAAATGAAACATCATAAGATATCACTAATACACGGAATGTAAACTTGGCTACACAGGAACTGAATTCCAAAACAGAACAGGGTCTCAAATTTAGAAAACCAACTTATGCTTGCTTAAGGGGAAAGGTGAGTTGGGGTGCTGCATAAAACCAGAGATTGAAATGAGCACAGATAAAGTTCCTTAAGCCAAATATGGAATAGACAAGAGCTACTCCTTGCTCAACGAAATGGACGGAACACCCCATATTAAACGCCTAAGAATGTACCTGACTAGTAAGTATCTTAAAACCTATGGATTGCTATGTCTCCAAAAGAGAATCAAGCGTGTGTAGAGGGGCATAAACGCAGCAGTGATAGGATTGGAGAGGTTCGGTGAGCAAACGAAGACCCTTTGAAGTCATATTGCATGGTACCCATTACACGGGTCTCAACTCTCCAGGTTTAGGTATTCTTCCTTCAGCTAAAACATGCACGTGGAACCCAGAGTATGATGAACCGTGTGAACGGGAGACGTGTTCAAATATGTCTCAGGTTTCCTCCCCTGGTACTCGGGTGCAACATTCCAGACGCTTTACTAACACTCTCCCCACTTGGAGAGTCAGTCCCTTTAACCTCCTGTTTGGCCCAGTTTGCAATTTCTGCGGAAGATGAACAGGAATAGCGAGAACCAATGAGAGACTAGCTGGAGGTGTCTGTATGGGCAAATTTAACTCTCATTTCCCACGAGGAAGAGGAAATAACCAAAAGCTCAGCGTGCCATGCCGGAACCAGATTAGGGCCTGAAGCCATCCTGCGGTGTTGCGGCCAGCTCAAAAGAAAGCGAGTTGAAGAAAGGAGCTCAGGGGCACTGTAATTCACAAACCTGCAGAGTTATAAATGACAGCTATCGTCCAAAAATACACTGAAGTAAGGCTGCCAAGAGGACTTGAAAGCGGGGCAGAATTGCAGGAAACCGATTTCAGGAGGTAGACTGGAATTGCATTGAAAGCATAGGAAAAGAGGCAGAACGTCCACAATGATGCACTTGGCCAAAAAGGGCGTATGCGTTCTTTCCTGAATATATTCAGGAAAAAACGCATACGCCCTTTTTGGCCAACCAAGCAAGCTTGCAAAGGAAATCTGCACTACAATGAAGTCTCACTTCCCCCCGGTCAAAAGGGCCATCTGAAAAAAGTGTAAAATCCAGAAAGGCAGGACAGGCCATGGAGAACTGGGAGCCTTGTTATGCTGATGGGCGGGATGAAAATTGCCAACAGACACTCGGGAGAAGTGTATGGTGTTTCCTGAAACATCTAAAAAACAAAGCAACAGAGCCTAGGGCACTTCCACTTATGGTCCTATAGCTTAGGGAAATTAAAATCAAAAAGACACAGCCACCCCAAAGTTTGGGACGCCTCTGTTTACAGAAATCTCTTCTATGGCACAAGTTAAATATCCCAGAGAGCAAATAATGGATAAAGAAGTTGCGGTACTTATGTACAACAGAATACCACTCAGCAATGAAATCTATGTCACCAGGCCCGTAGCAGCATAATGAGTGCATTGAGACACGATGATTCTAAGTGAAATAAGTCACACAGAAAAAGAAACATCATAAGGTATCACTAATACACGGAATGTGAACTTGGCTACACATGAACTGAATTACAGAACAGAACAGGGTCTCAAGTTTAGAAAACCAACTTATGCCTGCTTAAGGGGGAAGGTGAGTTGGGGTGCTGCATAAAAGCAGAGTTTGAAATTAGCACAGATACCGTTCCATAAGCCAAATATGTAATAGACAAGACCTACCCCTTGCTCAACGAAATGGATTCAACAATGAGGTATCACCTCACACCTGGTAGAATAGGCATCATAAAAAATCTACAAACAGAAAATGCTGGAAAGGGTGTGGAGAAAAGGAACCCTCTTCCACTATTGTTGGGAATATAAATTGATACAGTCATTATGGAGAACAATATGGAATTTCTTAAGAAACTAACAATAGAATTACCATATGATACAGCAATCCCAGTACTGGACATATACCCAGACAAAACCATAAATCAAAAAGAGTCATTCACCGCAATGTTCATTGCATCACTATTTACAATATCGAGGTAATGGAAGCAACATAAATGCCCACAGACAGACGAATGCATAAAGCTGTGGTACATATATAAAATGGAATATTACTAAGCCATGAAAAGGAATGAAATTGGGTCATTTGTAGAGACGTCGATGGATCTAGAGACTGTCATACAGAGTGAAGTAAGTCAGAAAGAGAAAAACAAATCTTGTATATTCATGCATATATGTGGAACCTAGAAAAACTGTACAGATTAACCATTTTGCAAGGCATAAATAGAGCAACAGATGTAGACAACAAACGTATGGACAACAAGGGGGGAAAGCTGTTGGGGGGGTGGTGGTGGGAGGAGTTGAGAGACTGGGATTGGCATGTATACATTTATATGTATAAAATAGATAACCAATAAGAACCTGCTGTATAAAAATATAAAATAAAATTCAAAATTAAAAAGAAATAAAATTTAAAAAATAAAACAGAAAAAACAATTATTCCCTGCACATACATGTATTTATATGAATAAATTATTTCCATGCTTATATCTGTAAATACAAAAAAGAGGAATAAAATCTACCTTGAACCAAAAACGAAAAAGAGAAAAAAACACAGAACCCACCAGTTACACAGAGGAAAACCGTATCAGGGCACTTGCTCCAGTTGTAAACAATTCTGAAGTTGGTCAGTGGTGGGGAATCGTCTCCCATTCAGCCAGCAGCCCCCACGCAACAAGCGTCCTCATTGCAAAGCTGGGGCACCGTGCCGAGGCATCTGTGAGTAAACGTGAGCTGAGCCCCAGGCCAGTTGCTGCTGAACTATTCCCACCCGTCCCAGGTAAAACACCTGAATATATACAAGGACTTGAAAGCCTAGAGGAAGGGCCATAGAGCCACACGAGTGACAGCATGCCGGCCGACTTGGTGCCTGCAGGCCAGCCAGGATGGTCCTGGCCCTGGGTGCTCTTCTGGAAGATTTCCATTTCCCTGCCTGAGATACCCGTCCTGTCCCTGCCCCCACTGCTTTTTTCCTTCCTCACCTCTGCCCAGGGAGAAATTCCAGCAACAGGTATGGGTGACACATCCTCTTCTTTAGCAGGTGGCAGCCTGGCAACTGCTGCAGAAAGTCCAGCAGAGCCCCACTCACACTGGGCCACCCACAAAGCCGTGGCCTCTCACTCCCTCCCACCAGCCCAGCCCCGAGACTGCTGACAGGGCAGAGAAAATGGCGTCAGGCACAGCTGCAGGGGCTCTTGCTGCCTGGAGTGGTATTTATATTGATCTCAACCCAGGCACACCTGGGGAGGGCTGGCCGGCACGGTAAGGCTGCCCAGGTCAGCCAATCATCACCCCTCAGGGGCTCACAGTTGCAGAAAATGGAACTTGCTGAACCGGCCAGGTCCGAGGAACAGGTGTGGGCTCCTGAGAGTCAGGATAGACAAGGGGCTGCAGCTTTGGCTTGTTTTCTAATCATTTTATCTGGCCCATGAGTGGGAGACAACTTCAAGAAAACCCTCTCCTAATGAGAGGAACCCAGGAGTCAGGGAGAGGAGGGGTGGGTGGTGGTTGGAGACAGAGGCCTGGTGCCCCGGGTGCAGTGGAAGTCTCTGGAAGACCAGGTGGAGGGAGGCCTCACGGAGTGATGCCCAGGGTCACAGACCTGTCGCAGCTGCTGTTTGTTAGTTCAAGTCCTGCTCTGAGGTACTCTGTGTCAGCTCTGAGCGACAGGTGAGCTGGGGGTGCTCTGCAATGAGGGCTATGTGCACGGTTCCTGTGTGCCCAGCCCTGCCACGGTACCTGCAAGGGTAGCTCTGTATCCTGGGAGGGGCCTGACCACGAGAGCCCCGTGGGCTGGGGTGGGGGTGGGGTACCTGCCCAGGTGAGCTCCATATTCTGGGATTGGTCTGACCACGAGAGCCCCATGGGCTGCTGGGGACCTGGTAAAGGATGTCAGGACAGTCAGTGAAGCCACCGAGGATATACCTCCAGTTGCTCCTAATTCCTACACCCTGCTGGTCATTCTACCAACCACCAGGACATGGTATTCTGTATTAGTCTTCAATGATGCTTTCTTTTGCATTCCATTAGTCCCAGAGTCACAAGAAATTTTGGCTTGTGAGTGGCAGGACTCAACATACAACTAAAACAATACTTCCGGGCCGTCTGGCCCCAAGGGTGCAAAAGTTCCCACACCATCTTTGGGGAAAGCTTAGCTAAAGACCTAAAAGTTCTACCTCTGGAAAAGGAAACCCTCCTTCAATATGCAGACGACATTCTGATCGCCAGCCCTACTAAGGAGGCCTCTGAACTACCAAGCCAATAAAGGATAGAAGTTGTCCAAGAAAAAGCTCAAATATCACAGACTGCAGTGACCTGCCTGGGCTTCATTCTCACAGAAGGTCAGAGAAGCCCATCTCAGGAAAGGGAAGAAACCATTTTCAGCCTTACCCCTTTCTAAAACTAGAAGACAGCTTAGGGGTTCCTGGGGAGGCCAGGGTTTGCTGCTTCTGGATCCCTAACTACAGTCTACTAGCTGGGCCTCTATATGAAACACTGAAAGGAAAAGATGATGATCCTTTTGAATAGAATCCAGAAGTGGCTTTTCAAGAATGGAAAGAGCAGTCAATTCAGACCCTTGCCCTGGAACTCCCTAATTTAGCTAAACCCTTTGACCTTTACATTCCCGGTGAAAGGTGAATCGCCATTGGAGAATTAGTGCAAAAACTGGGACCACTTGAAATGGAACAATGCAAGAATGCCATCCAGGTAGGATAAACTACGGTCACCAAGGGGCTTGGCCCACTGCCACATCTGGCCAAGATACTGGCGGTATCTAAAAACCTGGAAATCAGCAGCCCAAAAGGCCACCTCCCTCCTAAGGGAAAAGGACCCCACGTGGTGATCCTAACCACCAACCATGCCCTGAAGTTGCAGGGTTCGCTCCGTGGGCACACCGACCTCGAGTGAGGAGGCCCTCCAACTCCAACATCCAGAGAGATAACCGGGGGCAACAGGGCACCATGACGACTCGTGTGAACATCACTTGACCTGGAGTTTCTCTCATAAAACAACAAGGGTGTGTCCCAAAAGAGTAGACTACTGCTTGCAGGACTTACTGCACCCAGAGGGGAGCTAATAATCTTGGCGGGGGAACCGTATATCACACTGTCACCATAGAAAAGCCTACAGACACCGTGATGATGGTGGCCAATAAGACCGGCTGGACTCCTGTTTACTTCAAAAGGCTGTTGACTCAGTAGCCATCATGGTCCTTATCACCACTGACCCTGGACTGTCTGGGAGTTGAGCAGGCAGGGCTCTGACACATGGTGCTGTTTGTACGTTAATTCAGGGGCCTAATTGAAGAAAGCGCAGACTACTGGTCAGAGCATCTAGGCTGGCAGAAACGGTCAGCCTAAGGTGGCCGAACAAATGTGGGGCGGGGTGAAACCGGCCCCCACAGCGTCTCTGCACATCTCTTTCCTGGACCCTTAAAGGTCATTAGAATCTATAACATTTCCAATGCTGGTGCTCAGGTGGACGAGCAGGGAGGCAGGGGTCCTGGGGACAATCAACGTCACCGGGAGGCTGCTGGGGAGAAGCTCTGACCCTCGCCCCAGGGTATGAGGGCTCCCAACTCAGCACTCAGCAGTTACAGAAGAAGGGTCTGCACCCTCAGCACTCCAAGAATGAGGAACGGGACAAAAGGCAGAGGAGGGGTTTGTCCCCAGCAAAGCCCATTAAAAATCCCTGGGAGATAAAAATAGAATCTGGGCAATAAAGTCAAGTCTAACCTTTTTTATCCTTTGTGCTTTGTCTAATTTCACATGCTCCTAGGGTCCCGCATGCAGAGGTTCCACACCCGGCACTTCAGACCAGATTTCCTAGTGCAGAATGGCTGGGTCGACACCTCAGCTCCTGGGGCCCAGTGCAGACTCCACGATATAGAGCCTGAGCTACAGCCAACCCGGCCCTCGAGAGCTCCGCCGCCTCCCTCCCTCCCACTGACTCTGACAGGATCTCTACACAGCAGCCCAGCCCACAGCCCACGGGGTAGTGCATGCTCTCACCTCTCCATTCTCTGATCAAAATATAAAGTTTCCTTTGCTTGTGAACCAAACTCAGTCTCGATCTGTTGGCCCCAATGACACTGGGCAGGGGGACACTTGTTGGGGTCCACTCTGGAGGATCAGTAACAGAAATTGAGACTATTGTAACCTCAATGAACAGATGTGTGAGCCAAACTGTAGTTAACATAGAACAGTGTATAAGGCTCGGGTAAAATAAGATGTTTCTAACACTTCCATTTGATATTTCCATCACTTTTTATAAGCAAGTTCAGTGAAAAGGTTTGTCTTATTTGTCAGGTCAATATTAGAGAAACGAAGTGATTTCTTTCCAAGGATGTACATCTAATAATCTTGGTTAAACCTTCAATCTTGTTTTAAATGCTTTTCCATTGAAAATGATACCTCTCTTTCAGCTCCCCCATTTCTGAGAAGTATAAAATCTTATAATTTATTATTACCAAAGGGGAAAGGTGGGAGGAGGGATAAATTAACAGTTTGGAATTAACACATACACACTGCTATGTATAAAATAGATCATCAACAAGGAACTACTGTATAGCACAGGGAACTACACTCAACATTTTGCAATAACCTATAAGGGGAAATAATCTGAAAAAGAATAGATATTTTTATTGACATCATCTATCAATGATAGTTAAAGTGTAGCCTAAGGGAAGCTGGTGGTGAGTGCTTCTGACCCTGAAGACTTCAATCATCTAAAGTTTGGACTCTGCCTACTTCCCAAGGCCCTTAATGAACATATGTGTAGCCGTAGCTTAAAAACTTCCCCAGTTTGGGTTTCGGGGAGACACTGATTTTGAAAAAGCCCTGGTGTTCTCCTTACATGAATGGGACTCTTCCTACTGCTAAAACATGTCTGTCACACCCAGAGGATGGTATACCGTCTGATCGGGAAGAGTTTGGAAAAGGCATCTCATCTCCTCATCTCCTGGTGCTCGGGTTCACCCCTCCAGCGTCTTTACTAACAGTCTCCCCACTTGGAGATGTCAGCACTGTCAACATCCTGTTGTGTACAGTTTGGAATTTGTCCAGAGGATGAAGCGGAAGGATGAGGAACAATGAGAGACAAGTCCTAGGTGTTCAGACAGGCACATGTCACTCTAATTTCCAATCAGGAAGACGAATTGACCAAAGGCTAGGGTTGCCCATGGAAACAGTATAGGGCTTGAGGAAATCCCGCTGCTTTGTGGCCAGTTCCCATAAACACAAGTTGAACAATGGAACTCAGGGGCAGTAAAATTCACAAAACTGCAGAGTTGAAAATATCCATCACTGAAAAATGTCTTGAGGAAAGTCAGAGAAAAGGACTTGTAAGCAAGGGAGAATGGCAGGAAAGGGATTTGAGGAGGTAGAAAGGACTCGCCATTAAGCACAAGAAAAGGAGCTGAACATTGCCAACATTGCAGTTGGCCAAAAAGGGTGTATGCGTTTTTTTCTGTATATATTCAAGAAAAGGGCATACACTTTTTTAGCCAACCAAACAGGTGGGCACTGGAAGTCAATACTACAAAAGATATCACTTCGCATCAGTCAGAAGAGCCATCCTCATAAAGCGTAAACAACAGAAATGCAGGACAGGGCAACGAGAAGAGGGAGCCCTGCGAGACTTATAGTGGAAATGTATATTGCCAACGGCCATTCTGGAGAAGTGTATTGTGTTTACTAAAGCATCTAAAAAATGAGCTACAGAGCATAGGGCACTTGCACTCATGGGCGTATATCTTGGGAAAAACAAAAATCGAGAGGACACAGGCACCCCAATGTTTATCCCCTCTCTGTTTAAAAGATCCTCGACTAGGATATAACTTAAATGTCTCTGGAGGGAAAAAATGGATAGAGATGTGGTACTTAGGTAGAGTGGAATATTATTCAGCCTGGAAATCAATGAAATATGGCCAGTTGTAACAACTCCGGAGGAGTTACGTATGATCATTCTAAGTGACAGAATTCAAAAAGAAAAAGACACATATCATAAGATATCACTTAAAGGTGGAATCCAAAATGGCTACACATGAAATAAATTACAAAACAAAAACATAGTCAAATATGTAGAAAACACGCATAAGGCTGCTAAACGGGAAAGGTGGGGAGGGGTGAGGCATCATCCAGGAGGTTGAAATTAGCAAAGATACCATTCCAAATACCAAACTGATAATCAACAAGGCCTACACGGTAGCTAAAAGAACTGCACTCAGCACACTCAAGTCACCGGAAAAGAATATATACGACTGGTAAGAATCTGAAAAAGAATTTATTGATGTCTCTCTGTACGTGAATCAAGTGGATGTACAGCAGCAAGAAACAGAGCTTTGAAAATCAGCTGTAACCAATATAGTAATAAATTGAAAAAAATAAACGACAGAGAGACAGAGAAAACCTCTTACAACTTTTCCTCAGGGCCGGTGATGCAACATGGATTGAACACATCTAGACCCACAGCAGGATGAGACATAAGGCTGGAAACTGTTTGCGCTAAGAGAAATGTGAGGTTGGGTGAGGAAATGCACACCCTTTAAAGTAATACTACCTGGTACCCATTCAATGGGTCCCAAATCTGCAGGTTCAAGGGATCTTCCTACAGCTAAAACATGCATGGAAAACCCAGAGGACTGTACACCATGTGATCGGGAGATGTGTCTAAAATGCACCTCATTTATCCTCTCCTGGTGCTCCTGTTCACCATTCCAGCCACGTTACTTAGAATCTCCCCACTTGGAGAATCAGCACATTTAAACTTCTGTTTCACACATTTTGCAAATTGTGAGGAGGATGAACGAGAAGAGGGGGAACCAATGAGAGAATAGTTGTAGGGGTTTGGACGGGCACATATCACTCTAATTTCCCATTAAGAATAAGAATTAAAGAAAGGCTCAGCCTGCCTCGCCGGAGCCAAAATAGGGCCTGAAGCAATCCTGCGGGTTTGAGGCCAGCTCACAAAAGAGCAACTTAAAAAATGGAGCTCAGGGTCACTGCAATTCACAAACCTGCAGTTATAAATGAAAACTAACGTCCAAAAATATGTTGAGGTAAGGCAAAGAAGAGGATCTGAATGCAAGACAGAATTGCAAGAAACAGATTTCAAGAGATAGATTGGACTCGTCTTTAACGCACATGAAAAGCGGCAGAATTTCGACAATGATGCAGTTGGCCCAAAAGGGCGTATGTGTTTTTTCCTGATTATATCCAGGAAAAAACGCATACGCACTTTATGGGCAACGAAGCAAGCAACCAATGCAAATGTGCACAACAAAGAAGTCTCACTTCCCACCGGTCAAAAGGGCCATCCTAAAAAATTGTAAAAACCAGAAATGCAGGACAGGCCATGGAGAACAGGGAGCCTTTATACGCTGATGGGCAGTGTGTGAACTGCCGAGAGCCACTCTGGAGAAGTGTATGGTGGTTCCTAAATCATCTAAAAAACAGAGCTACAGAGCATAGGACACTTCCAATCATGGGAGTATATCTAGGGAAGTCTAAAAATCAACAAGACACAAGCACACCACAGTTTAGGGCTACTCTGTTTACAAGAACCTCAACTTCAGTACACCTTAAATATCCCAGGAAAGAGAACAATGGATAAAGAAGATGTGGTACTTATGTACAATGGAATATCTCTTCACCATGAAATCAATGTAATAAGGCTAGTAGAAGGATAAAGAGTGGATTTAGGTCCGATAATACTACTTGAAATAAGTCAAACAGAAAAAGAAACATATCATAAGATATCACTTATAGAGGGAGGGTAAATATGGCTGCACAAGAAATGAATTACAGAACAGAACAGTGTCTCACATTTAGAAAACACACTTATGTCAGCTTAAGGGGAAAGGAGAGGTGGGGTGATGCATAAAACCAGAGTTTGAAATTAGCACAGATACCGTTCAATAAACCAAATAGGTATTAGACAAGATCTCCACCTTGCTCAATGAACTGGCCTCAACACACCCTATACACCGCAGAGAAATATATCTGAGTAATAAGAATCTTAAAACCCATGTATTGATATATCTCCATAAGGGAATCAAGTGTGTGCAGAGCGGCACAAACACAGCAGTGAAAATGAGCTAAACCCCATTATAGAAATAAATTTTAAAAACAAAACGCTGAAACAATGAAAGAGAGAAAAATTCTTACAAAATTCGCTCAGGGGATGTGATGCAACCTGGATTGACCACATATAAACCCACAGCTGGATAAGACATAAGGCTGAACACTTGGGGCTGAGAGGATTGGTGAGCTTTGGTGAGCAACTGCTGAAAGTTTAATGCAATACTTCATGCTACTCAGTCCAAGGGTCCCAACACTCCAGGTTGAAGGGAATCTTCCTACAGCTAAACCATGCTTGGGAAACCCAGTGACTGGTATACCATATGATCGGGAAAGGTTTCTAAAACGCACCTCATTTTTCCTCTCCTGGGGCTCCGGATCGACATTCCAGCCGCTTTACTAACAACATCCCCACATGGAGTCAATGCCTTTAAGTTCTGGTATCGCACAGTCTGCAGTTAGTGCAGAGGATGAATGGGAATAGGGGGAACCAGTGAGAAACTAGCTGTAGCGGTTTCAATGGGCACATGTCACTCTAATGTCACATCAGTAAGAAGAATTAACCAAAGGCACAGCAAGGTGCCCCAGAAGAAAAATAGGGCTTCAAGGAATCCTGTGATTATGGGGCAAGACCACAAAAATAAGAGCTGAAAAATGGAGCTAAGGGCCACTGCAATTCAAAAACCTGCAGAGTTATAAAGGCCAACTATTTTCAAAAAATATATTGAGGTAAGGCTATGAAGAGGCAATGAAAGCAAGGCAGAATTGCAGGAAACCGATTTCAGGAGGTAGACTGGAATTGCATTGAAAACATATGAAGAGAGTCAGAACCTCGACAATGATGTACTTGGCCAAAAAGGGCGTATACGTTTTTTCCTGAATATATTCAGGAAAAAACGCATACGCCCTTTTAGGCCAACCAAGCAAGCTTGCAAAGGAAATCTGCACTACAATGAAGTCTCACTTCCCCCCGGTCAAAAGGGCCATCTGAAAAAAGTGTAAAATCCAGAAAGGCAGGACAGGCCATGGAGAACTGGGAGCCTTGTTATGCTGATGGGCGGGATGTAAATTGCCAACAGACACTCCGGAGAAGTGTATGGTGTTTCCTGAAACATCTAAAAAACAAAGCAACAGAGCCTAGGGCACTTCCACTTATGGTCCTATAGCTTAGGGAAATTAAAATCAAAAAGACACAGCCACCCCAAAGTTTGGGACGCCTCTGTTAACAACAACCTCGTTTACAGTACAAGTTCAATATCAAAGAAAGTGAAAAATGGATAAAGAAGTTGTGGTACTCACATACAATGCAGTATCACTAAGCAATGAAATCTATGTCATCAGGCCCGTAGCAGCACAATGAGTGGATTCAGGTATGATGATTCTAACTGAAATAAGTCACACAGAAAATGAAACATCATAAGATATCACTAATACACGGAATGTAAACTTGGCTACACAGGAACTGAATTCCAAAACAGAACAGGGTCTCAAATTTAGAAAACCAACTTATGCTTGCTTAAGGGGAAAGGTGAGTTGGGGTGCTGCATAAAACCAGAGATTGAAATGAGCACAGATAAAGTTCCTTAAGCCAAATATGGAATAGACAAGAGCTACTCCTTGCTCAACGAAATGGACTCAACACCCCATATTAAACGCCTAAGAATGTACCTGACTAGTAAGTATCTTAAAACCTATGGATTGCTATGTCTCCAAAAGAGAATCAAGCGTGTGTACAGGGGCATAAACGCAGCAGTGATAGGATTGGAGAGGTTCGGTGAGCAAACGAAGACCCTTTGAAGTCATATTGCATGGTACCCATTACACGGGTCTCAACTCTCCAGGTTTAGGTATTCTTCCTTCAGCTAAAACATGCACGTGGAACCCAGAGTATGATGAACCGTGTGAACGGGAGACGTGTTCAAATATGTCTCAGGTTTCCTCCCCTGGTACTCGGGTGCAACATTCCAGACGCTTTACTAACACTCTCCCCACTTGGAGAGTCAGTCCCTTTAACCTCCTGTTTGGCCCAGTTTGCAATTTCTGCGGAAGATGAACAGGAATAGCGAGAACCAATGAGAGACTAGCTGGAGGTGTCTGGACGGGCAAATTTAACTCTCATTTCCCACCAGGAAGAGGAATTAACCAAAGGCTCAGTGTGCCGAGCCGGAAGCAGATTAGGGCCTGAAGCCATCCTGCGGTGTTGCGGCCAGCTCAAAAGAAAGCGAGTTGAAGAAAGGAGCTCAGGGGCACTGTAATTCACAAACCTGCAGAGTTATAAATGACAGCTATCGTCCAAAAATATACTGAAGTAAGGCTGCCAAGAGGACTTGAAAGCGGGGCAGAATTGCAGGAAACCGATTTCAGGAGGTAGACTGGAATTGCATTGAAAGCATAGGAAAAGAGGCAGAACGTCCACAATGATGCACTCGGCCAAAAAGTGCGTATGCGTTTTTTCCTGAATATATTCAGGAAAAAACGCATACGCCCTTTTTGGCCAACCAAGCAAGCTTGCAAAGGAAATCTGCACTACAATGAAGTCTCACTTCCCCCCGGTCAAAAGGGCCATCTGAAAAAAGTATAAAATCCAGAAAGGCAGGACAGGCCATGGAGAACTGGGAGCCCTGTTATGCTGATGGGCGGATGTAAATTGCCAACAGACACTCGGGAGAAGTGTATGGTGTTTCCTGAAACATCTAAAAAACAAAGCAACAGAGCTTAGGGCACTTCCACTTATGGTCCTATAGCTTAGGGAAATTAAAATCAAAAAGACACAGCCACCCCAAAGTTTGGGACGCCTCTGTTTACAAGAACCTCGTTTACAGTACAAGTTCAACATCGCAGAAAGTGAAAAATGGATAAAGAAGTTGTGCTATTTACTTACAAAACAATATCACTCAGCAATGAAATCTATGTCATCAGGCCCTTAGCAGCACAATGAGTGGATTCAGGTATGATGATTCTAACTGAAATAAGTCACACAGAAAAAGAAACATCATAAGATATCAGTAATACACGGAATGTAAACTTGGCCACACAGGAACTGAATTACAGAACAGAACAGGGTCTCAAATTTAGAAAACCAACTTATGCTTGCTTAAGTGTAAAGGTGAGTTGGGGTGCTGCATAAAACCAGAGATTGAAATGACCACAGATAAAGTTCCTTAAGCCAAATATGGAATAGACAAGAGCTACTCCTTGCTCAACGAAATGGACTCAACACCGCATATTAAAAGCTTAAGAATGTACCTGACTAGTAAGTATCTTAAAACCTATGGATTGCTATGTCTCCGAAAGAGAATCAAGCATGTGTACAGGGGCATAAACGCAGCAGTGATAGGATTGGAGAGGTTCGGTGAGCAAATGAAGACCCTTTGAAGTCATAGTGCATGGTACCCATTCCACGGGTTTCAACTACCCAGGTTTAAGGTATTCTTCCTTCAGCTAAAATATGCATGTGGAACCTAGAGTATGATCAACCATGTGATCGGGAGACGTGTTCAAATATGTCTCAATTTTCATACTCTGATACCTGGGTGTAACATTCCAGACGCTTTACTAACACTCTCCCGACTTGGAGAGTCAGTCCCTTTAACCTCCTGTTTGCCCCAGTTTGCAATTTCTGCGGAAGATGAACAGGAATAGCGAGAACCAATGAGAGACTAGCTGGAGGTGTCTGGACGGGCAAATTTAACTCTCATTTCCCACCAGGAAGAGGAATTAACCAAAGGCTCAGTGTGCCGTGCCGGAACCAGATTAGGGCCTGAAGCCATCCTGCGGTGTTGCGGCCAGGTCACAAGAAAGCGAGTTGAAGAAAGGAGCTCAGGGGCACTGTAATTCACAAACCTGCAGAGTTATAAATGACAGCTATCGTCCAAAAATATACTGAAGTAAGGCTGCCAAGAGGACTTGAAAGCGGGGCAGAATTGCAGGAAACCGATTTCAGGAGGTAGACTGGAATTGCATTGAAAGCATAGGAAAAGAGGCAGAACGTCCACAATGATGCACTTGGCCAAAAAGGGCGTATGCGTTTTTTCCTGAATATATTCAGGGAAAAACGCATACGCCCTTTTTGGCCAACCAAGCAAGCTTGCAAAGAAAATCTGCACTACAATGAAGTCTCACTTCCCCCCGGTCAAAAGGGCCATCTGAAAAAAGTGTAAAATCCAGAAAGGCAGGACAGGCCATGGAGAACTGGGAGCCTTGTTATGCTGATTGGCGGGATGTAAATTGCCAACAGACACTCGGGAGAAGTGTATGGTGTTTCCTGAAACATCTAAAAAACAGAGCAACAGAGCCTAGGGCACTTCCGCTTATGGTCTTATAGCTTAGGGAAATTAAAATCAAAAAGACACAGCCACCCCAAAGTTTGGGACGCCTCTGTGTACAGAAATCTCTTCTATGGCACAAGTTAAATATCCCAGAGAGCAAATAATGGATAAAGAAGTTGTGGTACTTATGTACAACAGAATACCACTCAGCAATGAAATCTATGTTACCAGGCCCATAGCAGCATAATGAGTGGATTGAGACACGATGATTCTAAGTGAAATAAGTCACACAGAAAAAGAAACATCATAAGGTATCACTAATACACGGAATGTGAACTTGGCTACACATGAACTGAATTACAAAACAGAACAGGGTCTCAAGTTTAGAAAACCAACTTATGCCTGCTTAAGGGGGAAGGTGAGTTGGGGTGCTGCATAAAAGCAGAGTTTGAAATTAGCACAGATACCGTTCCATAAGCCAAATATGTAATAGACAAGACCTACCCCTTGCTCAACGAAATGGATTCAACAATGAGGTATCACCTCACACCTGGTAGAATAGGCATCATAGAAAATCTACAAACAGAAAATGCTGGAAAGGGTGTGGAGAAAAGGAACCCTCTTCCACTATTGTTGGGAATATAAATTGATACAGTCATTATGGAGAACAATATGGAATTTCTTAAGAAACTAACAATAGAATTACCATATGATACAGCAATCCCAGTACTGGACATATACCCAGACAAAACCATAAATCAAAAAGAGTCATTCACCGCAATGTTCATTGCATCACTATTTACAATATCGAGGTAATGGAAGCAACATAAATGCCCACAGACAGAGGAATGCATAAAGCTGTGGTACATATATAAAATGGAATATTACTAAGCCATGAAAAGGAATGAAATTGGGTCATTTGTAGAGACGTCGATGGATCTAGAGACTGTCATACAGAGTGAAGTAAGTCAGAAAGAGAAAAACAAATCTTGTATATTCATGCATATATGTGGAACCTAGAAAAACTGTACAGATTAACCATTTTGCAAGGCATAAATAGAGCAACAGATGTAGACAACAAACGTATGGACAACAAGGGGGGAAAGCTGTTGAGGGGGTGGTGGTGGGAGGAGTTGAGAGACTGGGATTGGCATGTATACATTTATATGTATAAAATAGATAACCAATAAGAACCTGCTGTATAAAAATATAAAATAAAATTCAAAATTAAAAAGAAATAAAATTTAAAAAATAAAACAGAAAAAACAATTATTCCCTGCACATACATGTATTTATATGAATAAATTATTTCCATGCTTATATCTGTAAATACAAAAAAAGAGGAATAAAGTCTACCTTGAACCAAAAACGAAAAAGAGAAAAAAACACAGAACCCACCAGTTACACAGAGGAAAACCGTATCAGGGCACTTGCTCCAGTTGTAAACAATTCTGAAGTTGGTCAGTGGTGGGGAATCGTCTCCCATTCAGCCAGCAGCCCCCACGCAACAAGCGTCCTCATTGCAAAGCTGGGGCACCGTGCCGAGGCATCTGTGAGTAAACGTGAGCTGAGCCCCAGGCCAGTTGCTGCTGAACTATTCCCACCCGTCCCAGGTAAAACACCTGAATATATACAAGGACTTGAAAGCCTAGAGGAAGGGCCATAGAGCCACACGAGTGACAGCATGCCGGCCGACTTGGTGCCTGCAGGCCAGCCAGGATGGTCCTGGCCCTGGGTGCTCTTCTGGAAGATTTCCATTTCCCTGCCTGAGATACCCGTCCTGTCCCTGCCCCCACTGCTTTTTTCCTTCCTCACCTCTGCCCAGGGAGAAATTCCAGCAACAGGTATGGGTGACACATCCTCTTCTTTAGCAGGTGGCAGCCTGGCAACTGCTGCAGAAAGTCCAGCAGAGCCCCACTCACACTGGGCCACCCACAAAGCCGTGGCCTCTCACTCCCTCCCACCAGCCCAGCCCCGAGACTGCTGACAGGGCAGAGAAAATGGCGTCAGGCACGGCTGCAGGGGCTCTTGCTGCCTGGAGTGGTATTTATATTGATCTCAACCCAGGCACACCTGGGGAGGGCTGGCCGGCACGGTAAGGCTGCCCAGGTCAGCCAATCATCACCCCTCAGGGGCTCACAGTTGCAGAAAATGGAACTTGCTGAACTGGCCAGGTCCGAGGAACAGGTGTGGGCTCCTGAGAGTCAGGATAGACAAGGGGCTGCAGCTTTGGCTTGTTTTCTAATCATTTTATCTGGCCCATGAGTGGGAGACAACTTCAAGAAAACCCTCTCCTAATGAGAGGAACCCAGGAGTCAGGGAGAGGAGGGGTGGGTGGTGGTTGGAGACAGAGGCCTGGTGCCCCGGGTGCAGTGGAAGTCTCTGGAAGACCAGGTGGAGGGAGGCCTCACGGAGTGATGCCCAGGGTCACAGACCTGTCGCAGGTGCTGTTTGTTAGTTCAAGTCCTGCTCTGAGGTACTCTGTGTCAGCTCTGAGCGACAGGTGAGCTGGGGGTGCTCTGCAATGAGGGCTATGTGCACGGTTCCTGTGTGCCCAGCCCTGCCACGGTACCTGCAAGGGTAGCTCTGTATCCTGGGAGGGGCCTGACCACGAGAGCCCCGTGGGCTGGGGTGGGGGTGGGGTACCTGCCCAGGTGAGCTCCATATTCTGGGATTGGTCTGACCACGAGAGCCCCATGGGCTGCTGGGGACCTGGTAAAGGATGTCAGGACAGTCAGTGAAGCCACCGAGGATATACCTCCAGTTGCTCCTAATTCCTACACCCTGCTGGTCATTCTACCAACCACCAGGACATGGTATTCTGTATTAGTCTTCAATGATGCTTTCTTTTGCATTCCATTAGTCCCAGAGTCACAAGAAATTTTGGCTTGTGAGTGGCAGGACTCAACATACAACTAAAACAATACTTCCGGGCCGTCTGGCCCCAAGGGTGCAAAAGTTCCCACACCATCTTTGGGGAAAGCTTAGCTAAAGACCTAAAAGTTCTACCTCTGGAAAAGGAAACCCTCCTTCAATATGCAGACGACATTCTGATCGCCAACCCTACTAAGGAGGCCTCTGAACTACCAAGCCAATAAAGGATAGAAGTTGTCCAAGAAAAAGCTCAAATATCACAGACTGCAGTGACCTGCCTGGGCTTCATTCTCACAGAAGGTCAGAGAAGCCCATCCCAGGAAAGGGAAGAAACCATTTTCAGCCTTACCCCTTTCTAAAACTAGAAGACAGCTTAGGGGTTCCTGGGGAGGCCAGGGTTTGCTGCTTCTGGATCCCTAACTACAGTCTACTAGCTGGGCCTCTATATGAAACACTGAAAGGAAAAGATGATGATCCTTTTGAATAGAATCCAGAAGTGGCCTTTCAAGAATGGAAAGAGCAGTCAATTCAGACCCTTGCCCTGGAACTCCCTAATTTAGCTAAACCCTTTGACCTTTACATTCCCGGTGAAAGGTGAATCGCCATTGGAGAATTAGTGCAAAAACTGGGACCACTTGAAATGGAACAATGCAAGAATGCCATCCAGGTAGGATAAACTACGGTCACCAAGGGGCTTGGCCCACTGCCACATCTGGCCAAGATACTGGCGGTATCTAAAAACCTGGAAATCAGCAGCCCAAAAGGCCACCTCCCTCCTAAGGGAAAAGGACCCCACGTGGTGATCCTAACCACCAACCATGCCCTGAAGTTGCAGGGTTCGCTCCGTGGGCACACCGACCTCGAGTGAGGAGGCCCTCCAACTCCAACATCCAGAGAGATAACCGGGGGCAACAGGGCACCATGACGACTCGTGTGAACATCACTTGACCTGGATTTTCTCTCATAAAACAACAAGGGTGTGTCCCAAAAGAGTAGACTACTGCTTGCAGGACTTACTGCACCCAGAGGGGAGCTAATAATCTTGGCGGGGGAACCGTATATCACACTGTCACCATAGAAAAGCCTACAGACACCGTGATGATGGTGGCCAATAAGACCGGCTGGACTCCTGTTTACTTCAAAAGGCTGTTGACTCAGTAGCCATCATGGTCCTTATCACCACTGACCCTGGACTGTCTGGGAGTTGAGCAGGCAGGGCTCTGACACATGGTGCTGTTTGTACGTTAATTCAGGGGCCTAATTGAAGAAAGCACAGACTACTGGTCAGAGCATCTAGGCTGGCAGAAACGGTCAGCCTAAGGTGGCCGAACAAATGTGGGGCGGGGTGAAACCGGCCCCCACAGCGTCTCTGCACATCTCTTTCCTGGACCCTTAAAGGTCATTAGAATCTATAACACTTCCAATGCTGGTGCTCAGGTGGACGAGCAGGGAGGCAGGGGTCCTGGGGACAATCAACGTCACCAGGAGGCTGCTGGGGAGAAGCTCTGACCCTCGCCCCAGGGTATGAGGGCTCCCAACTCAGCACTCAGCAGTTACAGAAGAAGGGTCTGCACCCTCAGCACTCCAAGAATGAGGAACGGGACAAAAGGCAGAGGAGGGGTTTGTCCCCAGCAAAGCCCATTAAAAATCCCTGGGAGATAAAAATAGAATCTGGGCAATAAAGTCAAGTCTAACCTTTTTTATCCTTTGTGCTTTGTCTAATTTCACATGCTCCTAGGGTCCCGCATGCAGAGGTTCCACACCCGGCACTTCAGACCAGATTTCCTAGTGCAGAATGGCTGGGTCGACACCTCAGCTCCTGGGGCCCAGTGCAGACTCCACGATATAGAGCCTGAGCTACAGCCAACCCGGCCCTCGAGAGCTCCGCCGCCTCCCTCCCTCCCACTGACTCTGACAGGATCTCTACACAGCAGCCCAGCCCACAGCCCACGGGGTAGTGCATGCTCTCACCTCTCCATTCTCTGATCAAAATATAAAGTTTCCTTTGCTTGTGAACCAAACTCAGTCTCGATCTGTTGGCCCCAATGACACTGGGCAGGGGGACACTTGTTGGGGTCCACTCTGGAGGATCAGTAACAGAAATTGAGACTATTGTAACCTCAATGAACAGATGTGTGAGCCAAACTGTAGTTAACATAGAACAGTGTATAAGGCTCGGGTAAAATAAGATGTTTCTAACACTTCCATTTGATATTTCCATCACTTTTTATAAGCAAGTTCAGTGAAAAGGTTTGTCTTATTTGTCAGGTCAATATTAGAGAAACGAAGTGATTTCTTTCCAAGGATGTACATCTAATAATCTTGGTTAAACCTTCAATCTTGTTTTAAATGCTTTTCCATTGAAAATGATACCTCTCTTTCAGCTCCCCCATTTCTGAGAAGTATAAAATCTTATAATTTATTATTACCAAAGGGGAAAGGTGGGAGGAGGGATAAATTAACAGTTTGGAATTAACACATACACACTGCTATGTATAAAATAGATCATCAACAAGGAACTACTGTATAGCACAGGGAACTACACTCAACATTTTGCAATAACCTATAAGGGGAAATAATCTGAAAAAGAATAGATATTTTTATTGACATCATCTATCAATGATAGTTAAAGTGTAGCCTAAGGGAAGCTGGTGGTGAGTGCTTCTGACCCTGAAGACTTCAATCATCTAAAGTTTGGACTCTGCCTACTTCCCAAGGCCCTTAATGAACATATGTGTAGCCGTAGCTTAAAAACTTCCCCAGTTTGGGTTTCGGGGAGACACTGATTTTGAAAAAGCCCTGGTGTTCTCCTTACATGAATGGGACTCTTCCTACTGCTAAAACATGTCTGTCACACCCAGAGGATGGTATACCGTCTGATCGGGAAGAGTTTGGAAAAGGCATCTCATCTCCTCATCTCCTGGTGCTCGGGTTCACCCCTCCAGCGTCTTTACTAACAGTCTCCCCACTTGGAGATGTCAGCACTGTCAACATCCTGTTGTGTACAGTTTGGAATTTGTCCAGAGGATGAAGCGGAAGGATGAGGAACAATGAGAGACAAGTCCTAGGTGTTCAGACAGGCACATGTCACTCTAATTTCCAATCAGGAAGACGAATTGACCAAAGGCTAGGGTTGCCCATGGAAACAGTATAGGGCTTGAGGAAATCCCGCTGCTTTGTGGCCAGTTCCCATAAACACAAGTTGAACAATGGAACTCAGGGGCAGTAAAATTCACAAAACTGCAGAGTTGAAAATATCCATCACTGAAAAATGTCTTGAGGAAAGTCAGAGAAAAGGACTTGTAAGCAAGGGAGAATGGCAGGAAAGGGATTTGAGGAGGTAGAAAGGACTCGCCATTAAGCACAAGAAAAGGAGCTGAACATTGCCAACATTGCAGTTGGCCAAAAAGGGTGTATGCGTTTTTTTCTGTATATATTCAAGAAAAGGGCATACACTTTTTTAGCCAACCAAACAGGTGGGCACTGGAAGTCAATACTACAAAAGATATCACTTCGCATCAGTCAGAAGAGCCATCCTCATAAAGCGTAAACAACAGAAATGCAGGACAGGGCAACGAGAAGAGGGAGCCCTGCGAGACTTATAGTGGAAATGTATATTGCCAACGGCCATTCTGGAGAAGTGTATTGTGTTTACTAAAGCAACTAAAATATGAGCTACAGAGCATAGGGCACTTGCACTCATGGGCGTATATCTTGGGAAAAACAAAAATCGAGAGGACACAGGCACCCCAATGTTTACCCCCTCTCTGTTTAAAAGATCCTCGACTAGGATATAACTTAAATGTCTCTGGAGGGAAAAAATGGATAGAGATGTGGTACTTAGGTAGAGTGGAATATTATTCAGCCTGGAAATCAATGAAATATGGCCAGTTGTAACAACTCCGGAGGAGTTACGTATGATCATTCTAAGTGACAGAATTCAAAAAGAAAAAGACACATATCATAAGATATCACTTAAAGGTGGAATCCAAAATGGCTACACATGAAATAAATTACAAAACAAAAACATAGTCAAATATGTAGAAAACACGCATAAGGCTGCTAAACGGGAAAGGTGGGGAGGGGTGAGGCATCATCCAGGAGGTTGAAATTAGCAAAGATACCATTCCAAATACCAAACTGATAATCAACAAGGCCTACACGGTAGCTAAAAGAACTGCACTCAGCACACTCAAGTCACCGGAAAAGAATATATATGACTGGTAAGAATCTGAAAAAGAATTTATTGATGTCTCTCTGTACGTGAATCAAGTGGATGTACAGCAGCAAGAAACAGAGCTTTGAAAATCAGCTGTAACCAATATAGTAATAAATTGAAAAAAATAAACGACAGAGAGACAGAGAAAACCTCTTACAACTTTTCCTCAGGGACGGTGATGCAACATGGATTGAACACATCTAGACCCACAGCAGGATGAGACATAAGGCTGGAAACTGTTTGCGCTAAGAGAAATGTGAGGTTGGGTGAGGAAATGCACACCCTTTAAAGTAATACTACCTGGTACCCATTCAATGGGTCCCAAATCTGCAGGTTCAAGGGATCTTCCTACAGCTAAAACATGCATGGAAAACCCAGAGGACTGTACACCATGTGATCGGGAGATGTGTCTAAAATGCACCTCATTTATCCTCTCCTGGTGCTCCTGTTCACCATTCCAGCCACGTTACTTAGAATCTCCCCACTTGGAGAATCAGCACATTTAAACTTCTGTTTCACACATTTTGCAAATTGTGAGGAGGATGAACGAGAAGAGGGGGAACCAATGAGAGAATAGTTGTAGGGGTTTGGACGGGCACATATCACTCTAATTTCCCATTAAGAATAAGAATTAAAGAAAGGCTCAGCCTGCCTCGCCGGAGCCAAAATAGGGCCTGAAGCAATCCTGCGGGTTTGAGGCCAGCTCACAAAAGAGCAACTTAAAAAATGGAGCTCAGGGTCACTGCAATTCACAAACCTGCAGAGTTATAAATGAAAACTAACGTCCAAAAATATGTTGAGGTAAGGCAAAGAAGAGGATCTGAATGCAAGACAGAATTGCAAGAAACAGATTTCAAGAGATAGATTGGACTCGTCTTTAACGCACATGAAAAGCGGCAGAATTTCGACAATGATGCAGTTGGCCCAAAAGGGCGTATGTGTTTTTTCCTGATTATATCCAGGAAAAAACGCATACGCACTTTATGGGCAACGAAGCAAGCAACCAATGCAAATGTGCACAACAAAGAAGTCTCACTTCCCACCGGTCAAAAGGGCCATCCTAAAAAATTGTAAAAACCAGAAATGCAGGACAGGCCATGGAGAACAGGGAGCCTTTATACGCTGATGGGCAGTGTGTGAACTGCCGAGAGCCACTCTGGAGAAGTGTATGGTGGTTCCTAAATCATCTAAAAAACAGAGCTACAGAGCATAGGACACTTCCAATCATGGGAGTATATCTAGGGAAGTCTAAAAATCAACAAGACACAAGCACACCACAGTTTAGGGCTACTCTGTTTACAAGAACCTCAACTTCAGTACACCTTAAATATCCCAGGAAAGAGAACAATGGATAAAGAAGATGTGGTACTTATGTACAATGGAATATCTCTTCACCATGAAATCAATGTAATAAGGCTAGTAGAAGGATAAAGAGTGGATTTAGGTCCGATAATACTACTTGAAATAAGTCAAACAGAAAAAGAAACATATCATAAGATATCACTTATAGAGGGAGGGTAAATATGGCTGCACAAGAAATGAATTACAGAACAGAACAGTGTCTCACATTTAGAAAACACACTTATGTCAGCTTAAGGGGAAAGGAAAGGTGGGGTGATGCATAAAACCAGAGTTTGAAATTAGCACAGATACCGTTCAATAAACCAAATAGGTATTAGACAAGATCTCCACCTTGCTCAATGAACTGGCCTCAACACACCCTATACACCGCAGAGAAATATATCTGAGTAATAAGAATCTTAAAACCCATGTATTGATATATCTCCATAAGGGAATCAAGTGTGTGCAGAGCGGCACAAACACAGCAGTGAAAATGAGCTAAACCCCATTATAGAAATAAATTTTAAAAACAAAACGCTGAAACAATGAAAGAGAGAAAAATTCTTACAAAATTCGCTCAGGGGATGTGATGCAACCTGGATTGACCACATATAAACCCACAGCTGGATAAGACATAAGGCTGAACACTTGGGGCTGAGAGGATTGGTGAGCTTTGGTGAGCAACTGCTGAAAGTTTAATGCAATACTTCATGCTACTCAGTCCAAGGGTCCCAACACTCCAGGTTGAAGGGAATCTTCCTACAGCTAAACCATGCTTGGGAAACCCAGTGACTGGTATACCATATGATCGGGAAAGGTTTCTAAAACGCACCTCATTTTTCCTCTCCTGGGGCTCCGGATCGACATTCCAGCCGCTTTACTAACAACATCCCCACATGGAGTCAATGCCTTTAAGTTCTGGTATCGCACAGTCTGCAGTTAGTGCAGAGGATGAATGGGAATAGGGGGAACCAGTGAGAAACTAGCTGTAGCGGTTTCAATGGGCACATGTCACTCTAATGTCACATCAGTAAGAAGAATTAACCAAAGGCACAGCAAGGTGCCCCAGAAGAAAAATAGGGCTTCAAGGAATCCTGTGGTTATGGGGCAAGACCACAAAAATAAGAGCTGAAAAATGGAGCTAAGGGCCACTGCAATTCAAAAACCTGCAGAGTTATAAAGGCCAACTATTTTCAAAAAATATATTGAGGTAAGGCTATGAAGAGGCAATGAAAGCAAGGCAGAATTGCAGGAAACCAATTTCAGGAGGTAGACTGGAATTGCATTGAAAACATATGAAGAGAGTCAGAACCTCGACAATGATGTACTTGGCCAAAAAGGGCGTATACGTTTTTTCCTGAATATATTCAGGAAAAAACGCATACGCCCTTTTTGGCCAACCAAGCAAGCTTGCAAAGGAAATCTGCACTACAATGAAGTCTCACTTCCCCCCGGTCAAAAGGGCCATCTGAAAAAAGTGTAAAATCCAGAAAGGCAGGACAGGCCATGGAGAACTGGGAGCCTTGTTATGCTGATGGGCGGGATGTAAATTGCCAACAGACACTCGGGAGAAGTGTATGGTGTTTCCTGAAACATCTAAAAAACAAAGCAACAGAGCCTAGGGCACTTCACTTATGGTCCTATAGCTTAGGGAAATTAAAATCAAAAAGACACAGCCACCCCAAAGTTTGGGACGCCTCTGTTTACAACAACCTCGTTTACAGTACAAGTTCAATATCACAGAAAGTGAAAAATGGATAAAGAAGTTGTGGTACTAAAGTACAATGCAATATCGCTCAGCAATGAAACCTATGTCAGCAGGCCCGTAGCAGCACAATGAGTGGATTCAGGTATGATGATTCTAACTGAAATAAGTCACACAGAAAAAGAAACATCATAAGATATCAGTAATACACGGAATGTAAACTTGGCTACAGAGGAACTGAATTACAAAACAGAACAGGGTCTCAAATTTAGAAAACCAACTTATGCTTGCTTAAGGGTAAAGGTGAGTTGGGGTGCTGCATAAAACCAGAGATTGAAATGAGCACAGATAAATTTCCTTAAGCCAAATATGGAATAGACAAGAGCTACTCCTTGCTCAACGAAATGGACTCAACACCCCATATTAAACGCCTAAGAATGTACCTGACTAGTAAGTATCTTAAAACCGATGGATTGCTATGTCTCCAAAAGAGAATCAAGCGTGTGTACAGGGGCATAAATGCAGCAGTGATAGGATTGGAGAGGTTCGGTGAGCAAATGAAGACCCTTTGAAGTCATATTGCATGGTAACCATTCCAAGGGTCTCAACTCTCCAGGTTTAAGGTATTCTTCCTTCAGCTAAAACATGCATGTGGAACCCAGAATATGATCAACCGTGTGATAGGGAGACGTGTTCCAATATGTCTCAGTTTTCGTCCCCTGGTACACGGGTGCAACATTCCAGATGCTTTACTAACACTCTCCCCACTTGGAGAGTCAGCGCCTTTAACCTCCTGTTTGGCCAAGTTTGCAATTTCTGCGGAAGATGAACAGGAATAGGGAGAACCAATGAGAGACTAGCTGGAGGTGTCTGGACGGGCAAATTTAACTCTCATTTCCCACCAGGAAGAGGAATTAACCAAAGGCTCAGCGTGCCGTGCCGGAACCAGATTAGGGCCTGAAGCCATCCTGCGGTGTTGCGGCCAGGTCACAAGAAAACGAGTTGAAGAAAGGAGCTCAGGGGCACTGTAATTCACAAACCTGCAGAGTTATAAATGACAGCTATCGTCCAAAAATATACTGAAGTAAGGCTGCCAAGAGGACTTGAAAGCGGGGCAGAATTGCAGGAAACCGATTTCAGGAGGTAGACTGGAATTGCATTGAAAGCATAGGAAAAGAGGCAGAACGTCCACAATGATGCACTTGGCCAAAAAGGGCGTATGCGTTTTTTCCTGAATATATTCAGGAAAAAACGCATACGCCCTTTTTGGCCAACCAAGCAAGCTTGCAAAGGAAATCTGCACTACAATGAAGTCTCACATCCCCCCGGTCAAAAGGGCCATCTGAAAAAAGTGTAAAATCCAGAAAGGCAGGACAGGCCATGGAGAACTGGGAGCCTTGTTATGCTGATGGGCGGGATGTAAATTGCCAACAGACACTCGGGAGAAGTGTATGGTGTTTCCTGAAACATCTAAAAAACAAAGCAACAGAGCCTAGGGCACTTCCACTTATGGTCCTATAGCTTAGGGAAATTAAAATCAAAAAGACACAGCCACCCCAAAGTTTGGGACGCCTCTGTTAACAACAACCTCGTTTACAGTACAAGTTCAATATTACAGAAAGTGAAAAATGGATAAAGAAGTTGTGGTACTCACATACAATGCAGTATCACTCAGCAATGAAATCTATGTCATCAGGCCCGTAGCAGCACAATGAGTGGATTCAGGTATGATGATTCTAACTGAAATAAGTCACAGAGAAAATGAAACATCATAAGATATCACTAATACACGGAATGTAAACTTGGCTACACAGGAACTGAATTCCAAAACAGAACAGGGTCTCAAATTTAGAAAACCAACTTATGCTTGCTTAAGGGGAAAGGTGAGTTGGGGTGCTGCATAAAACCAGAGATTGAAATGAGCACAGATAAAGTTCCTTAAGCCAAATATGGAATAGACAAGAGCTACTCCTTGCTCAACGAAATGGACTCAACACCCCATATTAAACGCCTAAGAATGTACCTGACTAGTAAGTATCTTAAAACCTATGGATTGCTATGTCTCCAAAAGAGAATCAAGCATGTGTACACGGGCATAAACGCAGCAGTGATAGGATTGGAGAGGTTCGGTGAGCAAATGAAGACCCTTTGAAGTCATATTGCATGGTACCCATTACACGGGTCTCAACTCTCCAGGTTTAAGGTATTCTTCCTTCAGCTAAAACATGCATGTGGAACCCAGAGTATGATCAACCGTGTGAACGGGAGACGTGTTCAAATATGTCTCAGATTTCCTCCGCTGGTACTCGGGTGCAACATTCCAGACGCTTTACTAACACTCTCCCCACTTGGAGAGTCAGCACCTTTAACCTCCTGTTTGGCCCAGTTTGCAATTTCTGCGGATGATGAACAGGAATAGGGAGAACCAATGAGAGACTAGCTGGAGGTGTCTAGACGGGCAAATTTAACTCTCATTTCCCACCAGGAAGAGGAAATAACCAAAGGCTCAGCGTGCCGTGCCGGAACCAGATTAGAGCCTGAAGCCATCCTGCGGTGTTGCGGCCAGCTCACAAGAAAGCGAGTTGAAGAAAGGAGCTCAGGGGCACTGTAATTCACAAACCTGCAGAGTTATAAATGACAGCTATCGTCCAAAAATATACTGAAGTAAGGCTGCCAAGAGGACTTGAAAGCGGGGCAGAATTGCAGGAAACCGATTTCAGGAGGTAGACTGGAATTGCATTGAAAGCATAGGAAAAGAGGCAGAACGTCCACAATGATGCACTTGGCCAAAAAGGGCGTATGCATTTTTTCCTGAATATATTCAGGAGAAAACGCATGCGCCCTTTTTGGCCAACCAAGCAAGCTTGCAAAGGAAATCTGCACTACAATGAAGTCTCACTTCCCCCCGGTCAAAAGGGCCATCTGAAAAAAAGTGTAAAATCCAGAAAGGCAGGACAGGCCATGGAGAACTGGGAGCCTTGTTATGCTGATGGGCGGGATGTAAATTGCCAACAGACACTCGGGAGAAGTGTATGGTGTTTCCTGAAACATCTAAAAAACAAAGCAACAGAGCCTAGGGCACTTCCACTTATGGTCCTATAGCTTAGGGAAATTAAAATCAAAAAGACACAGCCACCCCAAAGTTTGGAACGGCTCTGTTTACAAGAACCTCGTTTACAGTACAAGTTCAACATCGCAGAAAGTAAAAAATGGATAAAGAAGTTGTGGTATTTACTTACAAAGCAATATCACTCAGCAATGAAATCTATGTCATCAGGCCCTTAGCAGCACAATGAGTGGATTCAGGTATGATGATTCTAACTGAAATAAGTCACACAGAAAAAGAAACATCATAAGATATCACTAATACACGGAATGTAAACTTGGCTACACAGGAACTGAATTCCAAAAGAGAACAGGTTTTCAAATTTACAAAACCAACTTATGCTTGCTTAAGGGGAAAGGTGAGTTGGGGTGCTGCATAAAACCAGAGATTGAAATGAGCACAGATAAAGTTCCTTAAGCCAAATATGGAATAGACAAGAGCTACTCCTTGCTCAACGAAATGGACTCAACACCCCATATTAAACGCCTAAGAATGTACCTGACTAGTAAGTATCTTAAAACCTATGGATTGCTATGTCTCCGAAAGAGAATCAAGCATGTGTACAGGGGCATAAACGCAGCAGTGATAGGATTGGAGAGGTTCGGTGAGCAAATGAAGACCCTTTGAAGTCATATTGCATGGTACCCATTCCACGGGTCTCAACTCTCCAGGTTTAAGGTATTCTTCCTTCAGCTAAAACATGCATGTGGAACCCAGAGTATGATCAACCGTGTGAACGGGAGACGTGTTCAAATATGTCTCAGTTTTTCTCCCCTGGTACTTGGGTGCAACATTCCAGACGCTTTACTAACAGTCTCCCCACTTGGAGAGTCAGCGCCTTTAACCTCCTGTTTGGTCCAGTTTACAATTTCTGCGGAAGATGAAGAGGAATAGCGAGAACCAATGAGAGACTAGCTGGAGGTGTCTGGACGGGCAAATTTAACTCTCATTTCCCACCAGGAAGAGGAAATAACCAAAGGCTCAGCTGCCGTGCCGGAACCAGATTAGGGCCTGAAGCCATCCTGAGGTGTTGCGGCCAGCTCAAAAGAAAGCGAGTTGAAGAAAGGAGCTCAGGGGCACTGTAATTCACAAACCTGCAGAGTTATAAATGACAGCTATCGTCCAAAAATATACTGAAGTAAGGCTGCCAAGAGGACTTGAAAGCGGGGCAGAATTGCAGGAAACCGATTTCAGGAGGTAGACTGGAATTGCATTGAAAGCATAGGAAAAGAGGCAGAACGTCCACAATGATGCACTTGGCCAAAAAGGGCGTATGCGTTTTTTCCTGAATATATTCAGGAAAAAACGCATACGCCCTTTTTGGCCAACCAAACAAGCTTGCAAAGGAAATCTGCACTACAATGAAGTCTCACTTCCCCCCGGTCAAAAGGGCCATCTGAAAAAAGTGTAAAATCCAGAAAGGCAGGACAGGCCATGGAGAACTGGGAGCCTTGTTATGCTGATGGGCGGGATGTAAATTGCCAACAGACACTCGGGAGAAGTGTATGGTGTTTCCTGAAATATCTAAACAACAAAGCAACAGAACCTAGGGCACTTCCACTTATGGTCCTATAGCTTAGGGAAATTAAAATCAAAAAGACACAGCCACCCCAAAATTTGGGACGCCTCTGTTTACAAGAACCTCGTTTACCGTACAAGTTCAATATTACAGAAAGTGAAAAATGGATAAAGAAGTTCTGGTACTCACATACAATGCAGTATCACTCAGCAATGAAATCTATGTCATCAGGCCCGTAGCAGCACAATGAGTGGATTCAGGTATGATGATTCTAACTGAAATAAGTCACACAGAAAATGAAACATCATAAGATATCACTAATACACGGAATGTAAACTTGGCTACACAGGAACTGAATTCCAAAACAGAACAGGGTCTCAAATTTAGAAAACCAACTTATGCTTGCTTAAGGGGAAAGGTGAGTTGGGGTGCTGCATAAAACCAGAGATTGAAATGAGCACAGATAAAGTTCCTTAAGCCAAATATGGAATAGACAAGAGCTACTCCTTGCTCAACGAAATGGACTCAACACCCCATATTAAACGCCTAAGAATGTACCTGACTAGTAAGTATCTTAAAACCTATGGATTGCTATGTCTCCAAAAGAGAATCAAGCGTGTGTACACGGGCATAAACGCAGCAGTGATAGGATTGGAGAGGTTCGGTGAGCAAATGAAGACCCTTTGAAGTCATATTGCATGGTACCCATTACACGGGTCTCAACTCTCCAGGTTTAAGGTATTCTTCCTTCAGCTAAAACATGCATGTGGAACCCAGAGTATGATCAACCGTGTGAACGGGAGACGTGTTCAAATATGTCTCAGATTTCCTCCGCTGGTACTCGGGTGCAACATTCCAGACGCTTTACTAACACTCTCCCCACTTGGAGAGTCAGCACCTTTAACCTCCTGTTTGGCCCAGTTTGCAATTTCTGCGGATGATGAACAGGAATAGGGAGAACCAATGAGAGACTAGCTGGAGGTGTCTAGACGGGCAAATTTAACTCTCATTTCCCACCAGGAAGAGGAAATAACCAAAGGCTCAGCGTGCCGTGCCGGAACCAGATTAGAGCCTGAAGCCATCCTGCGGTGTTGCGGCCAGCTCACAAGAAAGCGAGTTGAAGAAAGGAGCTCAGGGGCACTGTAATTCACAAACCTGCAGAGTTATAAATGACAGCTATCGTCCAAAAATATACTGAAGTAAGGCTGCCAAGAGGACTTGAAAGCGGGGCAGAATTGCAGGAAACCGATTTCAGGAGGTAGACTGGAATTGCATTGAAAGCATAGGAAAAGAGGCAGAACGTCCACAATGATGCACTTGGCCAAAAAGGGCGTATGCATTTTTTCCTGAATATATTCAGGAGAAAACGCATGCGCCCTTTTTGGCCAACCAAGCAAGCTTGCAAAGGAAATCTGCACTACAATGAAGTCTCACTTCCCCCCGGTCAAAAGGGCCATCTGAAAAAAGTGTAAAATCCAGAAAGGCAGGACAGGCCATGGAGAACTGGGAGCCTTGTTATGCTGATGGGCGGGATGTAAATTGCCAACAGACACTCGGGAGAAGTGTATGGTGTTTCCTGAAACATCTAAAAAACAAAGCAACAGAGCCTAGGGCACTTCCACTTATGGTCCTATAGCTTAGGGAAATTAAAATCAAAAAGACACAGCCACCCCAAAGTTTGGAACGGCTCTGTTTACAAGAACCTCGTTTACAGTACAAGTTCAACATCGCAGAAAGTAAAAAATGGATAAAGAAGATGTGGTATTTACTTACAAAGCAATATCACTCAGCAATGAAATCTATGTCATCAGGCCCTTAGCAGCACAATGAGTGGATTCAGGTATGATGATTCTAACTGAAATAAGTCACACAGAAAAAGAAACATCATAAGATATCACTAATACACGGAATGTAAACTTGGCTACACAGGAACTGAATTCCAAAAGAGAACAGGTTTTCAAATTTACAAAACCAACTTATGCTTGCTTAAGGGGAAAGGTGAGTTGGGGTGCTGCATAAAACCAGAGATTGAAATGAGCACAGATAAAGTTCCTTAAGCCAAATATGGAATAGACAAGAGCTACTCCTTGCTCAACGAAATGGACTCAACACCCCATATTAAACGCCTAAGAATGTACCTGACTAGTAAGTATCTTAAAACCTATGGATTGCTATGTCTCCGAAAGAGAATCAAGCATGTGTACAGGGGCATAAACGCAGCAGTGATAGGATTGGAGAGGTTCGGTGAGCAAATGAAGACCCTTTGAAGTCATATTGCATGGTACCCATTCCACGGGTCTCAACTCTCCAGGTTTAAGGTATTCTTCCTTCAGCTAAAACATGCATGTGGAACCCAGAGTATGATCAACCGTGTGCACGGGAGACGTGTTCAAATATGTCTCAGTTTTTCTCCCCTGGTACTTGGGTGCAACATTCCAGACGCTTTACTAACAGTCTCCCCACTTGGAGAGTCAGCGCCTTTAACCTCCTGTTTGGTCCAGTTTACAATTTCTGCGGAAGATGAAGAGGAATAGCGAGAACCAATGAGAGACTAGCTGGAGGTGTCTGGACGGGCAAATTTAACTCTCATTTCCCACCAGGAAGAGGAAATAACCAAAGGCTCAGCTGCCGTGCCGGAACCAGATTAGGGCCTGAAGCCATCCTGCGGTGTTGCGGCCAGCTCAAAAGAAAGCGAGTTGAAGAAAGGAGCTCAGGGGCACTGTAATTCACAAACCTGCAGAGTTATAAATGACAGCTATCGTCCAAAAATATACTGAAGTAAGGCTGCCAAGAGGACTTGAAAGCGGGGCAGAATTGCAGGAAACCGATTTCAGGAGGTAGACTGGAATTGCATTGAAAGCATAGGAAAAGAGGCAGAACGTCCACAATGATGCACTTGGCCAAAAAGGGCGTATGCGTTTTTTCCTGAATATATTCAGGAAAAAACGCATACGCCCTTTTTGGCCAACCAAACAAGCTTGCAAAGGAAATCTGCACTACAATGAAGTCTCACTTCCCCCCGGTCAAAAGGGCCATCTGAAAAAAGTGTAAAATCCAGAAAGGCAGGACAGGCCATGGAGAACTGGGAGCCTTGTTATGCTGATGGGCGGGATGTAAATTGCCAACAGACACTCGGGAGAAGTGTATGGTGTTTCCTGAAACATCTAAACAACAAAGCAACAGAACCTTGGGCACTTCCACTTATGGTCCTATAGCTTAGGGAAATTAAAATCAAAAAGACACAGCCACCCCAAAATTTGGGACGCCTCTGTTTACAAGAACCTCGTTTACCGTACAAGTTCAATATCACAGAATGTGAAAAATGGATAAAGAACTTGTGGTACTTACGTACAATGCAGTATCACTCAGCAATGAAATCTATGTCATCAGGCCCGTAGCAGCATAATGAGTGGATTCAGGTACGATGATTCTAACTGAAATTAGTCACACAGCAAAAGAAACATCATAAGATATCAGTAATACATGGAATGTAAACTTGGCTACACAGGAACTGAATTCCAAAACAGAACAGGGTCTCAAATTTAGAAAACCAACTTATGCTTGCTTAAGGGGAAAGGTGAGTTGGGGTGCTGCATAAAACCAGAGATTCAAATGAGCACAGATAAAGTTCCTTAAGCCAAATATGGAATAGACAAGAGCTACTCCTTGCTCAACGAAATGGACTCAACACCCCATATTAAACGCCTAAGAATGTACCTGACTAGTAAGTATCTTAAATCCTATGGATTGCTATGTCTCCGAAAGAGAATCAAGCGTGTGTACAGGGGCATAAACGCAGCAGTGATAGGATTGGAGAGGTTCGGTGAGCAAATGAAGACCCTTTGAAGTCATATTGCATGGTACCCATTCCACGGGTCTCAACTCTCCAGGTTTAAGGTATTCTTCCTTCAGCTAAAACATGCATGTGGAACCCAGAGTATGATCAACCGTGTGAATGGGAGACATGTTCAAATATGTCTCAGTTTTCCTCCCCTGGTACTCGGGTGCAACATTCCAGACACTTTACTAACACTCTCCCCACTTGGAGAGTCAGCGCCTTTAACCTCCTGTTTCGCCCAGTTTGCAATTTCTGCGGAAGATGATCAGGAATAAGGAGAACCAAAGAGACTAGCTGGAGGTGTCTGGACGGGCAAATTTAACTCTCATTTCCCACCAGGAAGAGGAAATAACCAAAGGCTCAGCGTGCCGTGCCGGAACCAGATTAGGGCCTGAAGCCATCCTGCGGTGTTGCGGCCAGGTCACAAGAAAGCGAGTTGAAGAAAGGAGCTCAGGGGCACTGTAATTCACAAACCTGCAGAGTTATAAATGACAGCTATCGTCCAAAAATATACTGAAGTAAGGCTGCCAAGAGGACTTGAAAGCGGGGCAGAATTGCAGGAAACCGATTTCAGGAGGTAGACTGGAATTGCATTGAAAGCATAGGAAAAGAGGCAGAACGTCCACAATGATGCACTTGGCCAAAAAGGGCGTATGCGTTTTTTCCTGAATATATTCAGGAAAAAACGCATACGCCCATTTTGGCCAACCAAGCAAGCTTGCAAAGGAAATCTGCACTACAATGAAGTCTCACTTCCGCCCGGTCTAAAGGGCCATCTGAAAAAAGTGTAAAATCCAGAAAGGCAGGACAGGCCATGGAGAACTGGGAGCCTTGTTATGCTGATGGGCGGGATGTAAATTGCCAACAGACACTCGGGAGAAGTGTATGGTGTTTCCTGAAACATCTAAAAAACAAAGCAACAGAGCCTAGGGCACTTCCACTTATGGTCCTATAGCTTAGGGAAATTAAAATCAAAAAGACACAGCCACCCCAAAGTTTGGGACGCCTCTGTTTAAAAGAACCTCGTTTACAGTACAAGTTCAACATCGCAGAAAGTGAAAAATGGATAAAGAAGTTGTGGTATTTACTTACAAAGCAATATCACTCAGCAATGAAATCTATGTCATCAGGCCCTTAGCAGCACAATGAGTGGATTCAGGTATGATGATTCTAACTGAAATAAGTCACACAGAAAAAGAAACATCATAAGATATCAGTAATACACGGAATGTAAACTTGGCTACACAGGAACTGAATTACAGAACGGAACAGGGTCTCAAATTTAGAAAACCAACTTATGCTTGCTTAAGGGGAAATGTGAGTTGGGGTGCTGCATAAAACCAGAGATTGAAATGAGCACAGATAAAGTTCCTTAAGCCAAATATGGAATAGACAAGAGCTACTCCTTGCTCAACGAAATGGACTCAACACCGCATATTAAACGCCTAAGAATGTACCTGACTAGTAAGTATATTAAAACCTATGGATTGCTATGTCACCGAAAGAGAATGAAGCATGTGTACAGGGGCATAAACGCAGCAGTGATAGGATTGGAGAGGTTCGGTGAGCAAATGAAGACCCTTTGAAGTCATATTGCATGGTACCCATTCCACGGGTTTCAACTACCCAGGTTTAAGGTATTCTTCCTTCAGCTAAAACATGCATGTGGAACCCAGAGTATGATGAACCGTGTGAACGGGAGACGTGTTCAAATATGTCTCAGTTTTCCTCCCCTGGTACTCGGGTGCAACATTCCAGACGCTTTACTAACACTCTCCCCACTTGGAGAGTCAGTCCCTATAACCTCCTGTTTGGCCCAGTTTTCAATTTCTGCGGAAGATGAACAGGAATGGGGAGAACCAATGAGAGACTAGCTGGAGGTGTCTGGACGGGCAAATTTAACTCTCATTTCCCACCAGGAAGAGGAAATAACCAAAGGCACCGCGTGCCGTGCCGGAACTAGATTAGGGCCTGAAGCCATCCTGCGGTGTTGCGGCCAGCTCAAAAGAAAGCGAGTTGAAGAAAGGAGCTCAGGGGCACTGTAATTCACAAACCTGCAGAGTTATAAATGACAGCTATCGTCCAAAAATATACTGAAGTAAGGCTGCCAAGAGGACTTGAAAGCGGGGCAGAATTGCAGGAAACCGATTTCAGGAGGTAGACTGGAATTGCATTGAAAGCATAGGAAAAGAGGCAGAACGTCCACAATGATGCACTTGGCCAAAAAGGGCGTATGCGTTTTTTCCTGAATATATTCAGGAAAAAACGCATACGCCCTTTTTGGCCAACCAAGCAAGCTTGCAAAGGAAATCTGCACTACAATGAAGTGTCACTTCCCCCCGGTCAAAAGGGCCATCTGAAAAACGTGTAAAATCCAGAAAGGCAAGACAGGCCATGGAGAACAGGGAGCCTTGTTATGCTGATGGGCAGGATGGAAATTGCCAACAGACACTCGGGAGAAGTGTATGGTGTTTCCTGAAACATCTAAAAAACAAAGCAACAGAGCCTAGGGCACTTCCACTTATGGTCCTATAGCTCAGGGTAATTAAAATCAAAAAGACACAGCCACCCCAAAGTTTGGGATGCGTCTGTTTACAAGAACCTCGTTTACAGTACAAGTTCAACATCGCAGAAAGTGAAAAATGGATAAAGAAGATGTGGTATTTACTTACAAAGCAATATCACTCAGCAATGAAATCTATGTCATCAGGCCCTTAGCAGCACAATGAGTGGATTCAGGTATGATGATTCTAACTGAAATAAGTCACACAGAAAAACAAACATCATAAGATATCACTAAAACACGGAATGTAAACTTGGCTACACAGGAACTGAATTAAAGAACAGAACAGGGTCTCAAATTTAGAAAACCAACTTATGCTTGCTTAAGGGGAAAGGTGACTTGGGGTGCTGCATAAAACCAGAGATTGAAATGAGCACAGATAAAGTTCCTTAAGCCAAATATGGAATAGACAAGAGCTACTCCTTGCTCAACGAAATGGACTCAACACCCCATATTAAACGCCTAAGAATGTACCTGACTAGTAAGTATCTTAAAACCTATGGATTGCTATGTCTCCAAAAGAGAATCAAGCGTGTGTACAGGGGCATAAACGCAGCAGTGATAGGATTGGAGAGGTTCGGTGAGCAAATGAAGACCCTTTGAAGTCATATTGCATGGTACACATTCCACAGGTCTCAACTCTCCAGGTTTAAGGTATTCTTCCTTCAGCTAAAACATGCATGTGGAACACAGAGTATGATGAACCGTGTGAACGGGAGACGTGTACAAATATGTCTCAGTTTTCGTCCCCTGGTACTTGGGTGCAACATTCCAGACGCTTTACTAACACTCTCCCCACTTGGAGAGTCAGCGCCTTTAACCTCCTGTTTGGCCCAGTTTGCAATTTCTGCGGAAGATGAACAGGAATAGGGAGAACCAATGAGAGACTAGCTGGAGGTGTCTGGACGGGCAAATTTAACTCTCATTTCCCACCAGGAAGAGGAAATAACAAAAGGCTCAGCGTGCTGTGCCGGAACCAGATTAGGGCCTGAAGCCATCCAGCAGTGTTGCGGCCAGCTCACAAGGAAGCGGGTTGAAGAAAGGAGCTCAGGGGCACTGTAATTCACAAACCTGCAGAGTTATAAATGACAGCTATCATCCAAAAATATACTGAAGTAAGGCTGCCAAGAGGACTTGAAAGCGGGGCAGAATTGCAGGAAACCGATTTCAGGAGGTAGACTGGAATTGCATTGAAAGCATAGGAAAAGAGGCAGAACGTCCACAATGATGCACTTGGTCAAAAAGGGCGTATGCGTTTTTCCCTGAATATATTCAGGAAAAAACGCATATGCCCTTTTTGGCCAACCAAGCAAGCTTGCAAAGGAAAACTGCACTACAATGAAGTCTCACTTCCCCCTGGTCAAAAGGGCCATCTGAAAAAAGTGTAAAATCCAGAAAGGCAGGACAGGCCATGGAGAACTGGGAGCCTTGTTATGCTGATGGGTGGGATGTAAATTGCCAACAGACACCCGGGGAAGTGTATGGTGTTTCCTGAAACATCTAAACAAAAAAGCAACAGAGCCTAGGGCACTTCCACTTATGGTCCTATAGCTTAGGGAAATTAAAATCAAAAAGACACAGCCACCCCAAAGTTTGGGACGCCTCTGTTTACAAGAACCTCGTTTACAGTACAAGTTCAACATCGCAGAAAGTGAAAAATGGATAATGAAGTTGTGGTATTTACTTACAAAGCAATATCACTCAGGAATGAAATCTATGTCATCAGGCACTTAGTAGCACAATGAGTGGATTCAGGTATGATGATTCTAACTGAAATAAGTCACACAGAAAAAGAAACATCTTAAGATATCAGTAATACACGGAATGTAAACTTGGCTACACAGGAACTGAATTACAGAACAGAACAGGGTCTCAAATTTAGAAAACCAACTTATGCTTGCTTAAGGGTAAAGGTGAGTTGGGGTGCTGCATAAAACCAGAGATTGAAATGAGCACAGATAACGTTCCTTAAGTCAAATATGGAATAGAAAAGAGCCACTCATTGCTCAACGAAATGGACTCAACACCGCATATTAAACGCCTAAGAATGTACCTGACTAGTAAGTATCTTAAAACCTATGGATTGCTATGTCTCCGAAAGAGAATCAAGCATGTGTACAGGGGCATAAATGCAGCAGTGATAGGATTGGAGATGTTCGGTGAGCAAATGAAGACCCTTTGAAATCATATTGCATGGTACCCATTCCACAGGTTTCAACTACCCAGGTTTAAGGTATTCTTCCTTCAGCTAAAACATGCATGTGGAACCTAGAGTATGATCAACCATGTGATCGGGAGACGTGTTCAAATATGTCTCAGTTTTCCTCCCCTGGTACTCGGGTGCAACATTCCAGACGCTTTACTAACACTCTCCCGACTTGGAGAGTCAGTCCCTTTAACCTCCTGTTTGGCCCAGTTTGCAATTTCTGCGGAAGATGAACAGGAATAGCGAGAACCAATGAGAGACTACCTGGAGGTGTCTGGACGGGCAAATTTAACTCTCATTTCCCACCAGGAAGAGGAATTAACCAAAGGCTCAGCGTGCCGTGCCGGAACCAGATTAGGGCCTGAAGCCATCTTGGGGTGTTGCGGCCAGCTCACAAGAAAGCGAGTTGAAGAAAGGAGCTCAGGGGCACTGTAATTCACAAACCTGCAGAGTTATAAATGATAGCTATCGTCCAAAAATACACTGAAGTAAGGCTGCCAAGAGGACTTGAAAGCGGGGCAGAATTGCAGGAAACCGATTTCAGGAGGTAGACTTGAATTGCATTGAAAGCATAGGAAAAGAGGCAGAACGTCCACAATGATGCACTTGGCCAAAAAGGGCGTATGCGTTTTTTCCTGAATATATTCAGGAAAAAACGCATACGCCCTTTTTGGCCAACCAAGCAAGCTTGCAAAGGAAATCTGCACTACAATGAAGTCTCACTTCCCCCCGGTCAAAAGGGCCATCTGAAAAAAGTGTAAAATCCAGAAAGGCAGGACAGGCCATGGAGAACTGGGAGCCTTCTTATGCTGATGGGCGGGATGTAAATTGCCAACAGACACTCGGGAGAAGTGTATGGTGTTTCCTGAAACATCTAAAAAACAAAGCATCAGAGCCTAGGGCACTTCCACTTATGGTCCTATAGCTTAGGGAAATTAAAATCAAAAAGACACAGCCACCCCAAAGTTTGGGACGCCTCTGTTTACAAGAAACTCGTTTACAGTACAAGTTCAACATCGCAGAAAGTGAAAAATGGATAAAGAACTTGTGGTACTTACGTACAATGCAGTATCACTCAGCAATGAAATCTATGTCATCAGGCCCGTAGCTGCATAATGAGTGGATTCAGGTACGATGATTCTAACTGAAATAAGTCACACAGAAAAAGAAACATCATAAGATATCAGTAATACACGGAATGTAAACTTGGCTACACAGGAACTGAATTACAGAACAGAACAGGGTCTCAAATTTAGAAAACCAACTTCTGCTTGCTTAAGGGGAAAGGTGAGTTGGCGTGCTGCATAAAACCAGAGATTGAAATGAGCACAGATAAAGTTCCTTAAGCCAAATATGGAATAGACAAGAGCTACTCCTTGCTCAACGAAATGGACTCAACACCCCATATTAAACGCCTAAGAATGTACCTGACTAGTAAGTATCTTAAAACCTATGGATTGCTATGTCTCCGAAAGAGAATCAAGCGTGTGTACAGGGGCATAAACGAAGCAGTGATAGGATTGGAGAGGTTCGGTGAGCAAATTAAGACCCTTTGAAGTCATATTGCATGGTACCCATTCCACGGGTCTCAACTCTCCAGGTTTAAGGTATTCTTCCTTCAGCTAAAACATGCATGTGGAACCCAGAGTATGATGAACCGTGTGAACGGGAGACGTGTACAAATATGTCTCAGTTTTCCTCCCCTGGTACTCGGGTGCAACATTCCAGACGCTTTACTAACACTCTCCCCACTTGGAGAGTCAGTCCCTTTAACCTCCTGTTTCGCCCAGTTTGCAATTTCTGTGGAAGATGAACAGGAATAGCGAGAACCAATGAGAGACTAGCTGGAGGTGTCTGGACGGGCAAATTTAACTCTCATTTCCCACCAGGAAGCGGAAATAACAAAAGGCTCAGCGTGCTGTGCCGGAACCAGATTAGGGCCTGAAGCCATCCAGCTGTGTTGCGGCCAGCTCACAAGAAAGCGAGTTGAAGAAAGGAGCTCAGGGGCACTGTAATTCACAAACCTGCAGAGTTATAAATGACAGCTATCGTCCAAAAATATACTGAAGTAAGGCTGCCAAGAGGACTTGAAAGCGGGGCAGAATTGCAGGAAACCGATTTCAGGAGGTAGACTGGAATTGCATTGAAAGCATAGGAAAAGAGGCAGAACGTCCACAATGATGCACTTGGCCAAAAAGGGCGTATGCGTTTTTTCCTGAATATATTCAGGAAAAAACGCATATGCCCTTTTTGGCCAACCAAGCAAGCTTGCAAAGGAAAACTGCACTACAATGAAGTCTCACTTCCCCCTGGTCAAAAGGGCCATCTGAAAAAAGTGTAAAATCCAGAAAGTCAGGACAGGCCATGGAGAACTGGGAGCCTTGTTATGCTGATGGGCGGGATGTAAATTGCCAACAGACACTCGGGAGAAGTGTATGGTGTTTCCTGAAACATCTAAAAAACAAAGCAACAGAGCCTAGGGTACTTCCACTTATGGTCCTATAGCTTAGGGAAATTAAAATCAAAAAGACACAGCCACCCCAAAGTTTGGGACGCCTCTGTTTACAAGAACCTCGTTTACAGTACAAGTTCAACATCGCAGAAAGTGAAAAATGGATAATGAAGTTGTGGTATTTACTTACAAAGCAATATCACTCAGGAATGAAATCTATGTCATCAGGCCCTTAGTAGCACAATGAGTGGATTCAGGTACGATGATTCTAACTGAAATAAGTCACACAGAAAAAGAAACATCATAAGATATCAGTAATACACGGAATGTAAACTTGGCTACACAGGAACTGAATTACAGAACAGAACAGGGTCTCAAATTTAGAAAACCAACTTATGCTTGCTTAAGGGTAAAGGTGAGTTGGGGTGCTGCATAAAACCAGAGATTGAAATGAGCACAGATAAAGTTCCTTAAGCCAAATATGGAATAGACAAGAGCTACTCCTTGCTCAACGAAATGGACTCAACACCGCATATTAAACGCCTAAGAATGTACCTGACTAGTAAGTATCTTAAAACCTATGGATTTCTATGTCTCCGAAAGAGAATGAAGCATGTGTACAGGGGCATAAACGCAGCAGTGATAGGATTGGAGAGGTTCGGTGAGCAAATGAAAACCCTTTAAAGTCATATTGCAAGGTACCCATTACACCGGTTTCAACTACCCAGGTTTAAGGTATTCTTCCTTCAGCTAAAACATGCATGTGGAACCTAGGGTATGATCAACCATGTGATCGGGAGACGTGTTCAAATATGTCTCAGTTTTCGTACCCTGGTACTTGGGTGAAACATTCCAGACGCTTTACTAACACTCTCCCGACTTGGAGAGTCAGTCCCTTTAACCTCCTGTTTGCCCCAGTTTGCAAATTCTGCGGAAGATTAACAGGAATAGCGAGAACCAATGAGAGACTAGCTGGAGGTGTCTGGACGGGCAAATTTAACTCTCATTTCCCACCAGGAAGAGGAATTAACCAAAGGCTCAGCGTGCCGTGCCGGAACCAGATTAGGGCCTGAAGCCATCCTGCGGTGTTGCGGCCAGGTCACAAGAAAGCAAGTTGAAGAAAGGAGCTCAGGGGCACTGTAATTCACAAACCTGCAGAGTTATAAATGACAGCTATCGTCCAAAAATATACTGACGTAAGGCTGGCAAGAGGACTTGAAAGCGGGGCAGAATTGCAGGAAACCGATTTCAGGAGGTAGACTGGAATTGCATTGAAAGCATAGGAAAAGAGGCAGAACGTCCACAATGATGCACTTGGCCAAAAAGGGCGTATGCGTTTTTTCCTGAATATATTCAGGAAAAAACGCATACGCCCTTTTTGGCCAACCAAGCAAGCTTGCAAAGGAAATCTGCACTACAATGAAGTCTCACTTCCCCCCGGTCAAAAGGGCCATCTGAAAAAAGTGTAAAATCCAGAAAGGCAGGACAGGCCATGGAGAACTGGGAGCCTTGTTATGCTGATGGGCGGGATGGAAATTGCCAACAGACACTCGGGAGAAGTGTATGGTGTTTCCTGAAGCATCTAAGAAACAAAGCAACAGAGCCTAGGACACTTCCACTTATGGTCCTATAGCTTAGGGAAATTAAAATCAAAAAGACACAGCCACCCCATAGTTTGGGACGCCTCTGTTTATAAGAACCTCGTTTACCGTACAAGTTCAATATCACAGAAAGTGTAAAATGGATAAAGATCTTGTGGTACTTACGTACAATGCAGTATCACTCAGCAATGAAATCTATGTCATCAGGCCCGTAGCCGCATAATGAGTGGATTCAGGTACGATGATTCTAACTGAAATAAGTCACACAGGAAAAGAAACATCATAAGATATCAGTAATACACGGAATGTAAACTTGGCTACACAGGAACTGAATTCCAAAACAGAAAAGGGACTCAAATTTTGAAAACCAACTTATGCTTGCTTAAGGGGAAAGGTGAGTTGCGGTGCTGCATAAAACCAGAGATCGAAATGAGCACAGATAAAGTTCCTTAAGCCAAATATGGAATAGACAAGAGCTATTCCTTGGTCAACGAAATGGACTCAACACCCCGTATTAAACGCCTAAGAATGTACCTGACTAGTAAGTATCTTAAAACCTATGGATTGCTATGTCTCCAAAAGAGAATCAAGCGTGTGTACAGGGGCATAAACGCAGCAGTGATAGGATTGGAGAGGTTCGGTGAGCAAACGAAGACCCTTTGAAGTCATATTGCATGGTACCCATTACACGGGTCTCAACTCTCCATGTTTAGGTATTCTTCCTTCAGCTAAAACATGCATGTGGAACCCAGAGTATGATGAACCGTGTGAACGGGAGACGTGTTCAAATATGTCTCAGGTTTCCTCCCCTGGTACTCGGGTGCAACATTCCAGACGCTTTACTAACACTCTCCCGACTTGGAGAGTCAGTCCCTTTAACCTCCTGTTTGCCCCAGTTTGCAATTTCTGCGGAAGATGAACAGGAATAGCGAGAACCAATGAGAGACTAGCTGGAGGTGTCTGGACGGGCAAATTTAACTCTCATTTCCCACCAGGAAGAGGAATTAACCAAAGGCTCAGTGTGCCGTGCCGGAACCAGATTAGGGCCTGAAGCCATCCTGCGGTGTTGCGGCCAGGTCACAAGAAAGCGAGTTGAAGAAAGGAGCTCAGGGGCACTGTAATTCACAAACCTGCAGAGTTATAAATGACAGCTATCGTCCAAAATTATACTGAAGTAAGGCTGCCAAGAGGACTTGAAAGCGGGGCAGAATTGCAGGAAACCGATTTCAGGAGGTAGACTGGAATTGCATTGAAAGCATAGGAAAAGAGGCAGAACGTCCACAATGATGCACTTGGCCAAAAAGGGCGTATGCGTTTTTTCCTGAATATATTCAGGAAAAAACGCATACGCCCTTTTTGGCCAACCAAGCAAGCTTGCAAAGGAAATCTGCACTACAATGAAGTCTCACTTCCCCCCGGTCAAAAGGGCCATCTGAAAAAAGTGTAAAATCCAGAAAGGCAGGACAGGCCATGGAGAACTGGGAGCCTTGTTATGCTGATGGGCGGGATGTAAATTGCCAACAGACACTCGGGAGAAGTGTATGGTGTTTCCTGAAACATCTAAAAAACAGAGCAACAGAGCCTAGGGCACTTCCACTTATGGTCTTATAGCTTAGGGAAATTAAAATCAAAAAGACACAGCCACCCCAAAGTTTGGGACGCCTCTGTGTACAGAAATCTCTTCTATGGCACAAGTTAAATATCCCAGAGAGCAAATAATGGATAAAGAAGTTGTGGTACTTATGTACAACAGAATACCACTCAGCAATGAAATCTATGTCACCAGGCCCATAGCAGCATAATGAGTGGATTGAGACACGATGATTCTAAGTGAAATAAGTCACACAGAAAAAGAAACATCATAAGTTATCACTAATACACGGAATGTGAACTTGGCTACACATGAACTGAATTACAAAACAGAACAGGGTCTCAAGTTTAGAAAACCAACTTATGCCTGCTTAAGGGGGAAGGTGAGTTGGGGTGCTGCATAAAAGCAGAGTTTGAAATTAGCACAGATACCGTTCCATAAGCCAAATATGTAATAGACAAGACCTACCCCTTGCTCAACGAAATGGATTCAACAATGAGGTATCACCTCACACATGGTAGAATAGGCATCATAGAAAATCTACAAACAGAAAATGCTGGAAAGGGTGTGGAGAAAAGGAACCCTCTTCCACTATTGTTGGGAATATAAATTGATACAGTCATTATGGAGAACAATATGGAATTTCTTAAGAAACTAACAATAGAATTACCATATGATACAGCAATCCCAGTACTGGACATATACCCAGACAAAACCATAAATCAAAAAGAGTCATTCACCGCAATGTTCATTGCATCACTATTTACAATATCGAGGTAATGGAAGCAACATAAATGCCCACAGACAGACGAATGCATAAAGCTGTGGTACATATATAAAATGGAATATTACTAAGCCATGAAAAGGAATGAAATTGGGTCATTTGTAGAGACGTCGATGGATCTAGAGACTGTCATACAGAGTGAAGTAAGTCAGAAAGAGAAAAACAAATCTTGTATATTCATGCATATATGTGGAACCTAGAAAAACTGTACAGATTAACCATTTTGCAAGGCATAAATAGAGCAACAGATGTAGACAACAAACGTATGGACAACAAGGGGGGAAAGCTGTTGAGGGGGTGGTGGTGGGAGGAGTTGAGAGACTGGGATTGGCATGTATACATTTATATGTATAAAATAGATAACCAATAAGAACCTGCTGTATAAAAATATAAAATAAAATTCAAAATTAAAAAGAAATAAAATTTAAAAAATAAAACAGAAAAAACAATTATTCCCTGCACATACATGTATTTATATGAATAAATTATTTCCATGCTTATATCTGTAAATACAAAAAAAGAGGAATAAAGTCTACCTTGAACCAAAAACGAAAAAGAGAAAAAAACACAGAACCCACCAGTTACACAGAGGAAAACCGTATCAGGGCACTTGCTCCAGTTGTAAACAATTCTGAAGTTGGTCAGTGGTGGGGAATCGTCTCCCATTCAGCCAGCAGCCCCCACGCAACAAGCGTCCTCATTGCAAAGCTGGGGCACCGTGCCGAGGCATCTGTGAGTAAACGTGAGCTGAGCCCCAGGCCAGTTGCTGCTGAACTATTCCCACCCGTCCCAGGTAAAACACCTGAATATATACAAGGACTTGAAAGCCTAGAGGAAGGGCCATAGAGCCACACGAGTGACAGCATGCCGGCCGACTTGGTGCCTGCAGGCCAGCCAGGATGGTCCTGGCCCTGGGTGCTCTTCTGGAAGATTTCCATTTCCCTGCCTGAGATACCCGTCCTGTCCCTGCCCCCACTGCTTTTTTCCTTCCTCACCTCTGCCCAGGGAGAAATTCCAGCAACAGGTATGGGTGACACATCCTCTTCTTTAGCAGGTGGCAGCCTGGCAACTGCTGCAGAAAGTCCAGCAGAGCCCCACTCACACTGGGCCACCCACAAAGCCGTGGCCTCTCACTCCCTCCCACCAGCCCAGCCCCGAGACTGCTGACAGGGCAGAGAAAATGGCGTCAGGCACGGCTGCAGGGGCTCTTGCTGCCTGGAGTGGTATTTATATTGATCTCAACCCAGGCACACCTGGGGAGGGCTGGCCGGCACGGTAAGGCTGCCCAGGTCAGCCAATCATCACCCCTCAGGGGCTCACAGTTGCAGAAAATGGAACTTGCTGAACCGGCCAGGTCCGAGGAACAGGTGTGGGCTCCTGAGAGTCAGGATAGACAAGGGGCTGCAGCTTTGGCTTGTTTTCTAATCATTTTATCTGGCCCATGAGTGGGAGACAACTTCAAGAAAACCCTCTCCTAATGAGAGGAACCCAGGAGTCAGGGAGAGGAGGGGTGGGTGGTGGTTGGAGACAGAGGCCTGGTGCCCCGGGTGCAGTGGAAGTCTCTGGAAGACCAGGTGGAGGGAGGCCTCACGGAGTGATGCCCAGGGTCACAGACCTGTCGCAGCTGCTGTTTGTTAGTTCAAGTCCTGCTCTGAGGTACTCTGTGTCAGCTCTGAGCGACAGGTGAGCTGGGGGTGCTCTGCAATGAGGGCTATGTGCACGGTTCCTGTGTGCCCAGCCCTGCCACGGTACCTGCAAGGGTAGCTCTGTATCCTGGGAGGGGCCTGACCACGAGAGCCCCGTGGGCTGGGGTGGGGGTGGGGTACCTGCCCAGGTGAGCTCCATATTCTGGGATTGGTCTGACCACGAGAGCCCCATGGGCTGCTGGGGACCTGGTAAAGGATGTCAGGACAGTCAGTGAAGCCACCGAGGATATACATCCAGTTGCTCCTAATTCCTACACCCTGCTGGTCATTCTACCAACCACCAGGACATGGTATTCTGTATTAGTCTTCAATGATGCTTTCTTTTGCATTCCATTAGTCCCAGAGTCACAAGAAATTTTGGCTTGTGAGTGGCAGGACTCAACATACAACTAAAACAATACTTCCGGGCCGTCTGGCCCCAAGGGTGCAAAAGTTCCCACACCATCTTTGGGGAAAGCTTAGCTAAAGACCTAAAAGTTCTACCTCTGGAAAAGGAAACCCTCCTTCAATATGCAGACGACATTCTGATCGCCAACCCTACTAAGGAGGCCTCTGAACTACCAAGCCAATAAAGGATAGAAGTTGTCCAAGAAAAAGCTCAAATATCACAGACTGCAGTGACCTGCCTGGGCTTCATTCTCACAGAAGGTCAGAGAAGCCCATCCCAGGAAAGGGAAGAAACCATTTTCAGCCTTACCCCTTTCTAAAACTAGAAGACAGCTTAGGGGTTCCTGGGGAGGCCAGGGTTTGCTGCTTCTGGATCCCTAACTACAGTCTACTAGCTGGGCCTCTATATGAAACACTGAAAGGAAAAGATGATGATCCTTTTGAATAGAATCCAGAAGTGGCCTTTCAAGAATGGAAAGAGCAGTCAATTCAGACCCTTGCCCTGGAACTCCCTAATTTAGCTAAACCCTTTGACCTTTACATTCCCGGTGAAAGGTGAATCGCCATTGGAGAATTAGTGCAAAAACTGGGACCACTTGAAATGGAACAATGCAAGAATGCCATCCAGGTAGGATAAACTACGGTCACCAAGGGGCTTGGCCCACTGCCACATCTGGCCAAGATACTGGCGGTATCTAAAAACCTGGAAATCAGCAGCCCAAAAGGCCACCTCCCTCCTAAGGGAAAAGGACCCCACGTGGTGATCCTAACCACCAACCATGCCCTGAAGTTGCAGGGTTCGCTCCGTGGGCACACCGACCTCGAGTGAGGAGGCCCTCCAACTCCAACATCCAGAGAGATAACCGGGGGCAACAGGGCACCATGACGACTCGTGTGAACATCACTTGACCTGGAGTTTCTCTCATAAAACAACAAGGGTGTGTCCCAAAAGAGTAGACTACTGCTTGCAGGACTTACTGCACCCAGAGGGGAGCTAATAATCTTGGCGGGGGAACCGTATATCACACTGTCACCATAGAAAAGCCTACAGACACCGTGATGATGGTGGCCAATAAGACCGGCTGGACTCCTGTTTACTTCAAAAGGCTGTTGACTCAGTAGCCATCATGGTCCTTATCACCACTGACCCTGGACTGTCTGGGAGTTGAGCAGGCAGGGCTCTGACACATGGTGCTGTTTGTACGTTAATTCAGGGGCCTAATTGAAGAAAGCACAGACTACTGGTCAGAGCATCTAGGCTGGCAGAAACGGTCAGCCTAAGGTGGCCGAACAAATGTGGGGCGGGGTGAAACCGGCCCCCACAGCGTCTCTGCACATCTCTTTCCTGGACCCTTAAAGGTCATTAGAATCTATAACACTTCCAATGCTGGTGCTCAGGTGGACGAGCAGGGAGGCAGGGGTCCTGGGGACAATCAACGTCACCAGGAGGCTGCTGGGGAGAAGCTCTGACCCTCGCCCCAGGGTATGAGGGCTCCCAACTCAGCACTCAGCAGTTACAGAAGAAGGGTCTGCACCCTCAGCACTCCAAGAATGAGGAACGGGACAAAAGGCAGAGGAGGGGTTTGTCCCCAGCAAAGCCCATTAAAAATCCCTGGGAGATAAAAATAGAATCTGGGCAATAAAGTCAAGTCTAACCTTTTTTATCCTTTGTGCTTTGTCTAATTTCACATGCTCCTAGGGTCCCGCATGCAGAGGTTCCACACCCGGCACTTCAGACCAGATTTCCTAGTGCAGAATGGCTGGGTCGACACCTCAGCTCCTGGGGCCCAGTGCAGACTCCACGATATAGAGCCTGAGCTACAGCCAACCCGGCCCTCGAGAGCTCCGCCGCCTCCCTCCCTCCCACTGACTCTGACAGGATCTCTACACAGCAGCCCAGCCCACAGCCCACGGGGTAGTGCATGCTCTCACCTCTCCATTCTCTGATCAAAATATAAAGTTTCCTTTGCTTGTGAACCAAACTCAGTCTCGATCTGTTGGCCCCAATGACACTGGGCAGGGGGACACTTGTTGGGGTCCACTCTGGAGGATCAGTAACAGAAATTGAGACTATTGTAACCTCAATGAACAGATGTGTGAGCCAAACTGTAGTTAACATAGAACAGTGTATAAGGCTCGGGTAAAATAAGATGTTTCTAACACTTCCATTTGATATTTCCATCACTTTTTATAAGCAAGTTCAGTGAAAAGGTTTGTCTTATTTGTCAGGTCAATATTAGAGAAACGAAGTGATTTCTTTCCAAGGATGTACATCTAATAATCTTGGTTAAACCTTCAATCTTGTTTTAAATGCTTTTCCATTGAAAATGATACCTCTCTTTCAGCTCCCCCATTTCTGAGAAGTATAAAATCTTATAATTTATTATTACCAAAGGGGAAAGGTGGGAGGAGGGATAAATTAACAGTTTGGAATTAACACATACACACTGCTATGTATAAAATAGATCATCAACAAGGAACTACTGTATAGCACAGGGAACTACACTCAACATTTTGCAATAACCTATAAGGGGAAATAATCTGAAAAAGAATAGATATTTTTATTGACATCATCTATCAATGATAGTTAAAGTGTAGCCTAAGGGAAGCTGGTGGTGAGTGCTTCTGACCCTGAAGACTTCAATCATCTAAAGTTTGGACTCTGCCTACTTCCCAAGGCCCTTAATGAACATATGTGTAGCCGTAGCTTAAAAACTTCCCCAGTTTGGGTTTCGGGGAGACACTGATTTTGAAAAAGCCCTGGTGTTCTCCTTACATGAATGGGACTCTTCCTACTGCTAAAACATGTCTGTCACACCCAGAGGATGGTATACCGTCTGATCGGGAAGAGTTTGGAAAAGGCATCTCATCTCCTCATCTCCTGGTGCTCGGGTTCACCCCTCCAGCGTCTTTACTAACAGTCTCCCCACTTGGAGATGTCAGCACTGTCAACATCCTGTTGTGTACAGTTTGGAATTTGTCCAGAGGATGAAGCGGAAGGATGAGGAACAATGAGAGACAAGTCCTAGGTGTTCAGACAGGCACATGTCACTCTAATTTCCAATCAGGAAGACGAATTGACCAAAGGCTAGGGTTGCCCATGGAAACAGTATAGGGCTTGAGGAAATCCCGCTGCTTTGTGGCCAGTTCCCATAAACACAAGTTGAACAATGGAACTCAGGGGCAGTAAAATTCACAAAACTGCAGAGTTGAAAATATCCATCACTGAAAAATGTCTTGAGGAAAGTCAGAGAAAAGGACTTGTAAGCAAGGGAGAATGGCAGGAAAGGGATTTGAGGAGGTAGAAAGGACTCGCCATTAAGCACAAGAAAAGGAGCTGAACATTGCCAACATTGCAGTTGGCCAAAAAGGGTGTATGCGTTTTTTTCTGTATATATTCAAGAAAAGGGCATACACTTTTTTAGCCAACCAAACAGGTGGGCACTGGAAGTCAATACTACAAAAGATATCACTTCGCATCAGTCAGAAGAGCCATCCTCATAAAGCGTAAACAACAGAAATGCAGGACAGGGCAACGAGAAGAGGGAGCCCTGCGAGACTTATAGTGGAAATGTATATTGCCAACGGCCATTCTGGAGAAGTGTATTGTGTTTACTAAAGCAACTAAAATATGAGCTACAGAGCATAGGGCACTTGCACTCATGGGCGTATATCTTGGGAAAAACAAAAATCGAGAGGACACAGGCACCCCAATGTTTACCCCCTCTCTGTTTAAAAGATCCTCGACTAGGATATAACTTAAATGTCTCTGGAGGGAAAAAATGGATAGAGATGTGGTACTTAGGTAGAGTGGAATATTATTCAGCCTGGAAATCAATGAAATATGGCCAGTTGTAACAACTCCGGAGGAGTTACGTATGATCATTCTAAGTGACAGAATTCAAAAAGAAAAAGACACATATCATAAGATATCACTTAAAGGTGGAATCCAAAATGGCTACACATGAAATAAATTACAAAACAAAAACATAGTCAAATATGTAGAAAACACGCATAAGGCTGCTAAACGGGAAAGGTGGGGAGGGGTGAGGCATCATCCAGGAGGTTGAAATTAGCAAAGATACCATTCCAAATACCAAACTGATAATCAACAAGGCCTACACGGTAGCTAAAAGAACTGCACTCAGCACACTCAAGTCACCGGAAAAGAATATATATGACTGGTAAGAATCTGAAAAAGAATTTATTGATGTCTCTCTGTACGTGAATCAAGTGGATGTACAGCAGCAAGAAACAGAGCTTTGAAAATCAGCTGTAACCAATATAGTAATAAATTGAAAAAAATAAACGACAGAGAGACAGAGAAAACCTCTTACAACTTTTCCTCAGGGACGGTGATGCAACATGGATTGAACACATCTAGACCCACAGCAGGATGAGACATAAGGCTGGAAACTGTTTGCGCTAAGAGAAATGTGAGGTTGGGTGAGGAAATGCACACCCTTTAAAGTAATACTACCTGGTACCCATTCAATGGGTCCCAAATCTGCAGGTTCAAGGGATCTTCCTACAGCTAAAACATGCATGGAAAACCCAGAGGACTGTACACCATGTGATCGGGAGATGTGTCTAAAATGCACCTCATTTATCCTCTCCTGGTGCTCCTGTTCACCATTCCAGCCACGTTACTTAGAATCTCCCCACTTGGAGAATCAGCACATTTAAACTTCTGTTTCACACATTTTGCAAATTGTGAGGAGGATGAACGAGAAGAGGGGGAACCAATGAGAGAATAGTTGTAGGGGTTTGGACGGGCACATATCACTCTAATTTCCCATTAAGAATAAGAATTAAAGAAAGGCTCAGCCTGCCTCGCCGGAGCCAAAATAGGGCCTGAAGCAATCCTGCGGGTTTGAGGCCAGCTCACAAAAGAGCAACTTAAAAAATGGAGCTCAGGGTCACTGCAATTCACAAACCTGCAGAGTTATAAATGAAAACTAACGTCCAAAAATATGTTGAGGTAAGGCAAAGAAGAGGATCTGAATGCAAGACAGAATTGCAAGAAACAGATTTCAAGAGATAGATTGGACTCGTCTTTAACGCACATGAAAAGCGGCAGAATTTCGACAATGATGCAGTTGGCCCAAAAGGGCGTATGTGTTTTTTCCTGATTATATCCAGGAAAAAACGCATACGCACTTTATGGGCAACGAAGCAAGCAACCAATGCAAATGTGCACAACAAAGAAGTCTCACTTCCCACCGGTCAAAAGGGCCATCCTAAAAAATTGTAAAAACCAGAAATGCAGGACAGGCCATGGAGAACAGGGAGCCTTTATACGCTGATGGGCAGTGTGTGAACTGCCGAGAGCCACTCTGGAGAAGTGTATGGTGGTTCCTAAATCATCTAAAAAACAGAGCTACAGAGCATAGGACACTTCCAATCATGGGAGTATATCTAGGGAAGTCTAAAAATCAACAAGACACAAGCACACCACAGTTTAGGGCTACTCTGTTTACAAGAACCTCAACTTCAGTACACCTTAAATATCCCAGGAAAGAGAACAATGGATAAAGAAGATGTGGTACTTATGTACAATGGAATATCTCTTCACCATGAAATCAATGTAATAAGGCTAGTAGAAGGATAAAGAGTGGATTTAGGTCCGATAATACTACTTGAAATAAGTCAAACAGAAAAAGAAACATATCATAAGATATCACTTATAGAGGGAGGGTAAATATGGCTGCACAAGAAATGAATTACAGAACAGAACAGTGTCTCACATTTAGAAAACACACTTATGTCAGCTTAAGGGGAAAGGAGAGGTGGGGTGATGCATAAAACCAGAGTTTGAAATTAGCACAGATACCGTTCAATAAACCAAATAGGTATTAGACAAGATCTCCACCTTGCTCAATGAACTGGCCTCAACACACCCTATACACCGCAGAGAAATATATCTGAGTAATAAGAATCTTAAAACCCATGTATTGATATATCTCCATAAGGGAATCAAGTGTGTGCAGAGCGGCACAAACACAGCAGTGAAAATGAGCTAAACCCCATTATAGAAATAAATTTTAAAAACAAAACGCTGAAACAATGAAAGAGAGAAAAATTCTTACAAAATTCGCTCAGGGGATGTGATGCAACCTGGATTGACCACATATAAACCCACAGCTGGATAAGACATAAGGCTGAACACTTGGGGCTGAGAGGATTGGTGAGCTTTGGTGAGCAACTGCTGAAAGTTTAATGCAATACTTCATGCTACTCAGTCCAAGGGTCCCAACACTCCAGGTTGAAGGGAATCTTCCTACAGCTAAACCATGCTTGGGAAACCCAGTGACTGGTATACCATATGATCGGGAAAGGTTTCTAAAACGCACCTCATTTTTCCTCTCCTGGGGCTCCGGATCGACATTCCAGCCGCTTTACTAACAACATCCCCACATGGAGTCAATGCCTTTAAGTTCTGGTATCGCACAGTCTGCAGTTAGTGCAGAGGATGAATGGGAATAGGGGGAACCAGTGAGAAACTAGCTGTAGCGGTTTCAATGGGCACATGTCACTCTAATGTCACATCAGTAAGAAGAATTAACCAAAGGCACAGCAAGGTGCCCCAGAAGAAAAATAGGGCTTCAAGGAATCCTGTGGTTATGGGGCAAGACCACAAAAATAAGAGCTGAAAAATGGAGCTAAGGGCCACTGCAATTCAAAAACCTGCAGAGTTATAAAGGCCAACTATTTTCAAAAAATATATTGAGGTAAGGCTATGAAGAGGCAATGAAAGCAAGGCAGAATTGCAGGAAACCAATTTCAGGAGGTAGACTGGAATTGCATTGAAAACATATGAAGAGAGTCAGAACCTCGACAATGATGTACTTGGCCAAAAAGGGCGTATACGTTTTTTCCTGAATATATTCAGGAAAAAACGCATACGCCCTTTTTGGCCAACCAAGCAAGCTTGCAAAGGAAATCTGCACTACAATGAAGTCTCACTTCCCCCCGGTCAAAAGGGCCATCTGAAAAAAGTGTAAAATCCAGAAAGGCAGGACAGGCCATGGAGAACTGGGAGCCTTGTTATGCTGATGGGCGGGATGTAAATTGCCAACAGACACTCGGGAGAAGTGTATGGTGTTTCCTGAAACATCTAAAAAACAAAGCAACAGAGCCTAGGGCACTTCACTTATGGTCCTATAGCTTAGGGAAATTAAAATCAAAAAGACACAGCCACCCCAAAGTTTGGGACGCCTCTGTTTACAACAACCTCGTTTACAGTACAAGTTCAATATCACAGAAAGTGAAAAATGGATAAAGAAGTTGTGGTACTAAAGTACAATGCAATATCACTCAGCAATGAAACCTATGTCAGCAGGCCCGTAGCAGCACAATGAGTGGATTCAGGTATGATGATTCTAACTGAAATAAGTCACACAGAAAAAGAAACATCATAAGATATCAGTAATACACGGAATGTAAACTTGGCTACAGAGGAACTGAATTACAAAACAGAACAGGGTCTCAAATTTAGAAAACCAACTTATGCTTGCTTAAGGGTAAAGGTGAGTTGGGGTGCTGCATAAAACCAGAGATTGAAATGAGCACAGATAAATTTCCTTAAGCCAAATATGGAATAGACAAGAGCTACTCCTTGCTCAACGAAATGGACTCAACACCCCATATTAAACGCCTAAGAATGTACCTGACTAGTAAGTATCTTAAAACCTATGGATTGCTATGTCTCCGAAAGAGAATCAAGCATGTGTACAGGGGCATAAACGCAGCAGTGATAGGATTGGAGAGGTTCGGTGAGCAAATGAAGACCCTTTGAAGTCATATTGCATGGTACCCATTCCACGGGTCTCAACTCTCCAGGTTTAAGGTATTCTTCCTTCAGCTAAAACATGCATGTGGAACCCAGAGTATGATCAACCGTGTGAACGGGAGACGTGTTCAAATATGTCTCAGTTTTTCTCCCCTGGTACTTGGGTGCAACATTCCAGACGCTTTACTAACAGTCTCCCCACTTGGAGAGTCAGCGCCTTTAACCTCCTGTTTGGTCCAGTTTACAATTTCTGCGGAAGATGAAGAGGAATAGCGAGAACCAATGAGAGACTAGCTGGAGGTGTCTGGACGGGCAAATTTAACTCTCATTTCCCACCAGGAAGAGGAAATAACCAAAGGCTCAGCTGCCGTGCCGGAACCAGATTAGGGCCTGAAGCCATCCTGCGGTGTTGCGGCCAGCTCAAAAGAAAGCGAGTTGAAGAAAGGAGCTCAGGGGCACTGTAATTCACAAACCTGCAGAGTTATAAATGACAGCTATCGTCCAAAAATATACTGAAGTAAGGCTGCCAAGAGGACTTGAAAGCGGGGCAGAATTGCAGGAAACCGATTTCAGGAGGTAGACTGGAATTGCATTGAAAGCATAGGAAAAGAGGCAGAACGTCCACAATGATGCACTTGGCCAAAAAGGGCGTATGCGTTTTTTCCTGAATATATTCAGGAAAAAACGCATACGCCCTTTTTGGCCAACCAAACAAGCTTGCAAAGGAAATCTGCACTACAATGAAGTCTCACTTCCCCCCGGTCAAAAGGGCCATCTGAAAAAAGTGTAAAATCCAGAAAGGCAGGACAGGCCATGGAGAACTGGGAGCCTTGTTATGCTGATGGGCGGGATGTAAATTGCCAACAGACACTCGGGAGAAGTGTATGGTGTTTCCTGAAATATCTAAACAACAAAGCAACAGAACCTAGGGCACTTCCACTTATGGTCCTATAGCTTAGGGAAATTAAAATCAAAAAGACACAGCCACCCCAAAATTTGGGACGCCTCTGTTTACAAGAACCTCGTTTACCGTACAAGTTCAATATTACAGAAAGTGAAAAATGGATAAAGAAGTTCTGGTACTCACATACAATGCAGTATCACTCAGCAATGAAATCTATGTCATCAGGCCCGTAGCAGCACAATGAGTGGATTCAGGTATGATGATTCTAACTGAAATAAGTCACACAGAAAATGAAACATCATAAGATATCACTAATACACGGAATGTAAACTTGGCTACACAGGAACTGAATTCCAAAACAGAACAGGGTCTCAAATTTAGAAAACCAACTTATGCTTGATTAAGGGGAAAGGTGAGTTGGGGTGCTGCATAAAACCAGAGATTGAAATGAGCACAGATAAAGTTCCTTAAGCCAAATATGGAATAGACAAGAGCTACTCCTTGCTCAACGAAATGGACTCAACACCCCATATTAAACGCCTAAGAATGTACCTGACTAGTAAGTATCTTAAAACCTATGGATTGCTATGTCTCCAAAAGAGAATCAAGCGTGTGTACACGGGCATAAACGCAGCAGTGATAGGATTGGAGAGGTTCGGTGAGCAAATGAAGACCCTTTGAAGTCATATTGCATGGTACCCATTACACGGGTCTCAACTCTCCAGGTTTAAGGTATTCTTCCTTCAGCTAAAACATGCATGTGGAACCCAGAGTATGATCAACCGTGTGAACGGGAGACGTGTTCAAATATGTCTCAGATTTCCTCCGCTGGTACTCGGGTGCAACATTCCAGACGCTTTACTAACACTCTCCCCACTTGGAGAGTCAGCACCTTTAACCTCCTGTTTGGCCCAGTTTGCAATTTCTGCGGATGATGAACAGGAATAGGGAGAACCAATGAGAGACTAGCTGGAGGTGTCTAGACGGGCAAATTTAACTCTCATTTCCCACCAGGAAGAGGAAATAACCAAAGGCTCAGCGTGCCGTGCCGGAACCAGATTAGAGCCTGAAGCCATCCTGCGGTGTTGCGGCCAGCTCACAAGAAAGCGAGTTGAAGAAAGGAGCTCAGGGGCACTGTAATTCACAAACCTGCAGAGTTATAAATGACAGCTATCGTCCAAAAATATACTGAAGTAAGGCTGCCAAGAGGACTTGAAAGCGGGGCAGAATTGCAGGAAACCGATTTCAGGAGGTAGACTGGAATTGCATTGAAAGCATAGGAAAAGAGGCAGAACGTCCACAATGATGCACTTGGCCAAAAAGGGCGTATGCATTTTTTCCTGAATATATTCAGGAGAAAACGCATGCGCCCTTTTTGGCCAACCAAGCAAGCTTGCAAAGGAAATCTGCACTACAATGAAGTCTCACTTCCCCCCGGTCAAAAGGGCCATCTGAAAAAAGTGTAAAATCCAGAAAGGCAGGACAGGCCATGGAGAACTGGGAGCCTTGTTATGCTGATGGGCGGGATGTAAATTGCCAACAGACACTCGGGAGAAGTGTATGGTGTTTCCTGAAACATCTAAAAAACAAAGCAACAGAGCCTAGGGCACTTCCACTTATGGTCCTATAGCTTAGGGAAATTAAAATCAAAAAGACACAGCCACCCCAAAGTTTGGAACGGCTCTGTTTACAAGAACCTCGTTTACAGTACAAGTTCAACATCGCAGAAAGTAAAAAATGGATAAAGAAGATGTGGTATTTACTTACAAAGCAATATCACTCAGCAATGAAATCTATGTCATCAGGCCCTTAGCAGCACAATGAGTGGATTCAGGTATGATGATTCTAACTGAAATAAGTCACACAGAAAAAGAAACATCATAAGATATCACTAATACACGGAATGTAAACTTGGCTACACAGGAACTGAATTCCAAAAGAGAACAGGTTTTCAAATTTACAAAACCAACTTATGCTTGCTTAAGGGGAAAGGTGAGTTGGGGTGCTGCATAAAACCAGAGATTGAAATGAGCACAGATAAAGTTCCTTAAGCCAAATATGGAATAGACAAGAGCTACTCCTTGCTCAACGAAATGGACTCAACACCCCATATTAAACGCCTAAGAATGTACCTGACTAGTAAGTATCTTAAAACCTATGGATTGCTATGTCTCCGAAAGAGAATCAAGCATGTGTACAGGGGCATAAACGCAGCAGTGATAGGATTGGAGAGGTTCGGTGAGCAAATGAAGACCCTTTGAAGTCATATTGCATGGTACCCATTCCACGGGTCTCAACTCTCCAGGTTTAAGGTATTCTTCCTTCAGCTAAAACATGCATGTGGAACCCAGAGTATGATCAACCGTGTGCACGGGAGACGTGTTCAAATATGTCTCAGTTTTTCTCCCCTGGTACTTGGGTGCAACATTCCAGACGCTTTACTAACAGTCTCCCCACTTGGAGAGTCAGCGCCTTTAACCTCCTGTTTGGTCCAGTTTACAATTTCTGCGGAAGATGAAGAGGAATAGCGAGAACCAATGAGAGACTAGCTGGAGGTGTCTGGACGGGCAAATTTAACTCTCATTTCCCACCAGGAAGAGGAAATAACCAAAGGCTCAGCTGCCGTGCCGGAACCAGATTAGGGCCTGAAGCCATCCTGCGGTGTTGCGGCCAGCTCAAAAGAAAGCGAGTTGAAGAAAGGAGCTCAGGGGCACTGTAATTCACAAACCTGCAGAGTTATAAATGACAGCTATCGTCCAAAAATATACTGAAGTAAGGCTGCCAAGAGGACTTGAAAGCGGGGCAGAATTGCAGGAAACCGATTTCAGGAGGTAGACTGGAATTGCATTGAAAGCATAGGAAAAGAGGCAGAACGTCCACAATGATGCACTTGGCCAAAAAGGGCGTATGCGTTTTTTCCTGAATATATTCAGGAAAAAACGCATACGCCCTTTTTGGCCAACCAAACAAGCTTGCAAAGGAAATCTGCACTACAATGAAGTCTCACTTCCCCCCGGTCAAAAGGGCCATCTGAAAAAAGTGTAAAATCCAGAAAGGCAGGACAGGCCATGGAGAACTGGGAGCCTTGTTATGCTGATGGGCGGGATGTAAATTGCCAACAGACACTCGGGAGAAGTGTATGGTGTTTCCTGAAACATCTAAACAACAAAGCAACAGAACCTTGGGCACTTCCACTTATGGTCCTATAGCTTAGGGAAATTAAAATCAAAAAGACACAGCCACCCCAAAATTTGGGACGCCTCTGTTTACAAAAACCTCGTTTACCGTACAAGTTCAATATCACAGAATGTGAAAAATGGATAAAGAACTTGTGGTACTTACGTACAATGCAGTATCACTCAGCAATGAAATCTATGTCATCAGGCCCGTAGCAGCATAATGAGTGGATTCAGGTACGATGATTCTAACTGAAATTAGTCACACAGCAAAAGAAACATCATAAGATATCAGTAATACATGGAATGTAAACTTGGCTACACAGGAACTGAATTCCAAAACAGAACAGGGTCTCAAATTTAGAAAACCAACTTATGCTTGCTTAAGGGGAAAGGTGAGTTGGGGTGCTGCATAAAACCAGAGATTCAAATGAGCACAGATAAAGTTCCTTAAGCCAAATATGGAATAGACAAGAGCTACTCCTTGCTCAACGAAATGGACTCAACACCCCATATTAAACGCCTAAGAATGTACCTGACTAGTAAGTATCTTAAATCCTATGGATTGCTATGTCTCCGAAAGAGAATCAAGCGTGTGTACAGGGGCATAAACGCAGCAGTGATAGGATTGGAGAGGTTCGGTGAGCAAATGAAGACCCTTTGAAGTCATATTGCATGGTACCCATTCCACGGGTCTCAAATCTCCAGGTTTAAGGTATTCTTCCTTCAGCTAAAACATGCATGTTGAACCCAGAGTATGATCAACCGTGTGAATGGGAGACATGTTCAAATATGTCTCAGTTTTCCTCCCCTGGTACTCGGGTGCAACATTCCAGACACTTTACTAACACTCTCCCCACTTGGAGAGTCAGCGCCTTTAACCTCCTGTTTCGCCCAGTTTGCAATTTCTGCGGAAGATGATCAGGAATAAGGAGAACCAAAGAGACTAGCTGGAGGTGTCTGGACGGGCAAATTTAACTCTCATTTCCCACCAGGAAGAGGAAATAACCAAAGGCTCAGCGTGCCGTGCCGGAACCAGATTAGGGCCTGAAGCCATCCTGCGGTGTTGCGGCCAGGTCACAAGAAAGCGAGTTGAAGAAAGGAGCTCAGGGGCACTGTAATTCACAAACCTGCAGAGTTATAAATGACAGCTATCGTCCAAAAATATACTGAAGTAAGGCTGCCAAGAGGACTTGAAAGCGGGGCAGAATTGCAGGAAACCGATTTCAGGAGGTAGACTGGAATTGCATTGAAAGCATAGGAAAAGAGGCAGAACGTCCACAATGATGCACTTGGCCAAAAAGGGCGTATGCGTTTTTTCCTGAATATATTCAGGAAAAAACGCATACGCCCATTTTGGCCAACCAAGCAAGCTTGCAAAGGAAATCTGCACTACAATGAAGTCTCACTTCCGCCCGGTCTAAAGGGCCATCTGAAAAAAGTGTAAAATCCAGAAAGGCAGGACAGGCCATGGAGAACTGGGAGCCTTGTTATGCTGATGGGCGGGATGTAAATTGCCAACAGACACTCGGGAGAAGTGTATGGTGTTTCCTGAAACATCTAAAAAACAAAGCAACAGAGCCTAGGGCACTTCCACTTATGGTCCTATAGCTTAGGGAAATTAAAATCAAAAAGACACAGCCACCCCAAAGTTTGGGACGCCTCTGTTTAAAAGAACCTCGTTTACAGTACAAGTTCAACATCGCAGAAAGTGAAAAATGGATAAAGAAGTTGTGGTATTTACTTACAAAGCAATATCACTCAGCAATGAAATCTATGTCATCAGGCCCTTAGCAGCACAATGAGTGGATTCAGGTATGATGATTCTAACTGAAATAAGTCACACAGAAAAAGAAACATCATAAGATATCAGTAATACACGGAATGTAAACTTGGCTACACAGGAACTGAATTACAGAACGGAACAGGGTCTCAAATTTAGAAAACCAACTTATGCTTGCTTAAGGGGAAATGTGAGTTGGGGTGCTGCATAAAACCAGAGATTGAAATGAGCACAGATAAAGTTCCTTAAGCCAAATATGGAATAGACAAGAGCTACTCCTTGCTCAACGAAATGGACTCAACACCGCATATTAAACGCCTAAGAATGTACCTGACTAGTAAGTATATTAAAACCTATGGATTGCTATGTCACCGAAAGAGAATGAAGCATGTGTACAGGGGCATAAACGCAGCAGTGATAGGATTGGAGAGGTTCGGTGAGCAAATGAAGACCCTTTGAAGTCATATTGCATGGTACCCATTCCACGGGTTTCAACTACCCAGGTTTAAGGTATTCTTCCTTCAGCTAAAACATGCATGTGGAACCCAGAGTATGATGAACCGTGTGAACGGGAGACGTGTTCAAATATGTCTCAGTTTTCCTCCCCTGGTACTCGGGTGCAACATTCCAGACGCTTTACTAACACTCTCCCCACTTGGAGAGTCAGTCCCTATAACCTCCTGTTTGGCCCAGTTTTCAATTTCTGCGGAAGATGAACAGGAATGGGGAGAACCAATGAGAGACTAGCTGGAGGTGTCTGGACGGGCAAATTTAACTCTCATTTCCCACCAGGAAGAGGAAATAACCAAAGGCACCGCGTGCCGTGCCGGAACTAGATTAGGGCCTGAAGCCATCCTGCGGTGTTGCGGCCAGCTCAAAAGAAAGCGAGTTGAAGAAAGGAGCTCAGGGGCACTGTAATTCACAAACCTGCAGAGTTATAAATGACAGCTATCGTCCAAAAATATACTGAAGTAAGGCTGCCAAGAGGACTTGAAAGCGGGGCAGAATTGCAGGAAACCGATTTCAGGAGGTAGACTGGAATTGCATTGAAAGCATAGGAAAAGAGGCAGAACGTCCACAATGATGCACTTGGCCAAAAAGGGCGTATGCGTTTTTTCCTGAATATATTCAGGAAAAAACGCATACGCCCTTTTTGGCCAACCAAGCAAGCTTGCAAAGGAAATCTGCACTACAATGAAGTGTCACTTCCCCCCGGTCAAAAGGGCCATCTGAAAAACGTGTAAAATCCAGAAAGGCAAGACAGGCCATGGAGAACAGGGAGCCTTGTTATGCTGATGGGCAGGATGGAAATTGCCAACAGACACTCGGGAGAAGTGTATGGTGTTTCCTGAAACATCTAAAAAACAAAGCAACAGAGCCTAGGGCACTTCCACTTATGGTCCTATAGCTCAGGGTAATTAAAATCAAAAAGACACAGCCACCCCAAAGTTTGGGATGCGTCTGTTTACAAGAACCTCGTTTACAGTACAAGTTCAACATCGCAGAAAGTGAAAAATGGATAAAGAAGATGTGGTATTTACTTACAAAGCAATATCACTCAGCAATGAAATCTATGTCATCAGGCCCTTAGCAGCACAATGAGTGGATTCAGGTATGATGATTCTAACTGAAATAAGTCACACAGAAAAACAAACATCATAAGATATCACTAAAACACGGAATGTAAACTTGGCTACACAGGAACTGAATTAAAGAACAGAACAGGGTCTCAAATTTAGAAAACCAACTTATGCTTGCTTAAGGGGAAAGGTGACTTGGGGTGCTGCATAAAACCAGAGATTGAAATGAGCACAGATAAAGTTCCTTAAGCCAAATATGGAATAGACAAGAGCTACTCCTTGCTCAACGAAATGGACTCAACACCCCATATTAAACGCCTAAGAATGTACCTGACTAGTAAGTATCTTAAAACCTATGGATTGCTATGTCTCCAAAAGAGAATCAAGCGTGTGTACAGGGGCATAAACGCAGCAGTGATAGGATTGGAGAGGTTCGGTGAGCAAATGAAGACCCTTTGAAGTCATATTGCATGGTACACATTCCACAGGTCTCAACTCTCCAGGTTTAAGGTATTCTTCCTTCAGCTAAAACATGCATGTGGAACACAGAGTATGATGAACCGTGTGAACGGGAGACGTGTACAAATATGTCTCAGTTTTCGTCCCCTGGTACTTGGGTGCAACATTCCAGACGCTTTACTAACACTCTCCCCACTTGGAGAGTCAGCGCCTTTAACCTCCTGTTTGGCCCAGTTTGCAATTTCTGCGGAAGATGAACAGGAATAGGGAGAACCAATGAGAGACTAGCTGGAGGTGTCTGGACGGGCAAATTTAACTCTCATTTCCCACCAGGAAGAGGAAATAACAAAAGGCTCAGCGTGCTGTGCCGGAACCAGATTAGGGCCTGAAGCCATCCAGCAGTGTTGCGGCCAGCTCACAAGGAAGCGGGTTGAAGAAAGGAGCTCAGGGGCACTGTAATTCACAAACCTGCAGAGTTATAAATGACAGCTATCATCCAAAAATATACTGAAGTAAGGCTGCCAAGAGGACTTGAAAGCGGGGCAGAATTGCAGGAAACCGATTTCAGGAGGTAGACTGGAATTGCATTGAAAGCATAGGAAAAGAGGCAGAACGTCCACAATGATGCACTTGGTCAAAAAGGGCGTATGCGTTTTTCCCTGAATATATTCAGGAAAAAACGCATATGCCCTTTTTGGCCAACCAAGCAAGCTTGCAAAGGAAAACTGCACTACAATGAAGTCTCACTTCCCCCTGGTCAAAAGGGCCATCTGAAAAAAGTGTAAAATCCAGAAAGGCAGGACAGGCCATGGAGAACTGGGAGCCTTGTTATGCTGATGGGTGGGATGTAAATTGCCAACAGACACCCGGGGAAGTGTATGGTGTTTCCTGAAACATCTAAACAAAAAAGCAACAGAGCCTAGGGCACTTCCACTTATGGTCCTATAGCTTAGGGAAATTAAAATCAAAAAGACACAGCCACCCCAAAGTTTGGGACGCCTCTGTTTACAAGAACCTCGTTTACAGTACAAGTTCAACATCGCAGAAAGTGAAAAATGGATAATGAAGTTGTGGTATTTACTTACAAAGCAATATCACTCAGGAATGAAATCTATGTCATCAGGCACTTAGTAGCACAATGAGTGGATTCAGGTATGATGATTCTAACTGAAATAAGTCACACAGAAAAAGAAACATCTTAAGATATCAGTAATACACGGAATGTAAACTTGGCTACACAGGAACTGAATTACAGAACAGAACAGGGTCTCAAATTTAGAAAACCAACTTATGCTTGCTTAAGGGTAAAGGTGAGTTGGGGTGCTGCATAAAACCAGAGATTGAAATGAGCACAGATAACGTTCCTTAAGTCAAATATGGAATAGAAAAGAGCCACTCATTGCTCAACGAAATGGACTCAACACCGCATATTAAACGCCTAAGAATGTACCTGACTAGTAAGTATCTTAAAACCTATGGATTGCTATGTCTCCGAAAGAGAATCAAGCATGTGTACAGGGGCATAAATGCAGCAGTGATAGGATTGGAGATGTTCGGTGAGCAAATGAAGACCCTTTGAAATCATATTGCATGGTACCCATTCCACAGGTTTCAACTACCCAGGTTTAAGGTATTCTTCCTTCAGCTAAAACATGCATGTGGAACCTAGAGTATGATCAACCATGTGATCGGGAGACGTGTTCAAATATGTCTCAGTTTTCCTCCCCTGGTACTCGGGTGCAACATTCCAGACGCTTTACTAACACTCTCCCGACTTGGAGAGTCAGTCCCTTTAACCTCCTGTTTGGCCCAGTTTGCAATTTCTGCGGAAGATGAACAGGAATAGCGAGAACCAATGAGAGACTACCTGGAGGTGTCTGGACGGGCAAATTTAACTCTCATTTCCCACCAGGAAGAGGAATTAACCAAAGGCTCAGCGTGCCGTGCCGGAACCAGATTAGGGCCTGAAGCCATCTTGGGGTGTTGCGGCCAGCTCACAAGAAAGCGAGTTGAAGAAAGGAGCTCAGGGGCACTGTAATTCACAAACCTGCAGAGTTATAAATGATAGCTATCGTCCAAAAATACACTGAAGTAAGGCTGCCAAGAGGACTTCAAAGCGGGGCAGAATTGCAGGAAACCGATTTCAGGAGGTAGACTTGAATTGCATTGAAAGCATAGGAAAAGAGGCAGAACGTCCACAATGATGCACTTGGCCAAAAAGGGCGTATGCGTTTTTTCCTGAATATATTCAGGAAAAAACGCATACGCCCTTTTTGGCCAACCAAGCAAGCTTGCAAAGGAAATCTGCACTACAATGAAGTCTCACTTCCCCCCGGTCAAAAGGGCCATCTGAAAAAAGTGTAAAATCCAGAAAGGCAGGACAGGCCATGGAGAACTGGGAGCCTTCTTATGCTGATGGGCGGGATGTAAATTGCCAACAGACACTCGGGAGAAGTGTATGGTGTTTCCTGAAACATCTAAAAAACAAAGCATCAGAGCCTAGGGCACTTCCACTTATGGTCCTATAGCTTAGGGAAATTAAAATCAAAAAGACACAGCCACCCCAAAGTTTGGGACGCCTCTGTTTACAAGAAACTCGTTTACAGTACAAGTTCAACATCGCAGAAAGTGAAAAATGGATAAAGAACTTGTGGTACTTACGTACAATGCAGTATCACTCAGCAATGAAATCTATGTCATCAGGCCCGTAGCTGCATAATGAGTGGATTCAGGTACGATGATTCTAACTGAAATAAGTCACACAGAAAAAGAAACATCATAAGATATCAGTAATACACGGAATGTAAACTTGGCTACACAGGAACTGAATTACAGAACAGAACAGGGTCTCAAATTTAGAAAACCAACTTCTGCTTGCTTAAGGGGAAAGGTGAGTTGGCGTGCTGCATAAAACCAGAGATTGAAATGAGCACAGATAAAGTTCCTTAAGCCAAATATGGAATAGACAAGAGCTACTCCTTGCTCAACGAAATGGACTCAACACCCCATATTAAACGCCTAAGAATGTACCTGACTAGTAAGTATCTTAAAACCTATGGATTGCTATGTCTCCGAAAGAGAATCAAGCGTGTGTACAGGGGCATAAACGAAGCAGTGATAGGATTGGAGAGGTTCGGTGAGCAAATTAAGACCCTTTGAAGTCATATTGCATGGTACCCATTCCACGGGTCTCAACTCTCCAGGTTTAAGGTATTCTTCCTTCAGCTAAAACATGCATGTGGAACCCAGAGTATGATGAACCGTGTGAACGGGAGACGTGTACAAATATGTCTCAGTTTTCCTCCCCTGGTACTCGGGTGCAACATTCCAGACGCTTTACTAACACTCTCCCCACTTGGAGAGTCAGTCCCTTTAACCTCCTGTTTCGCCCAGTTTGCAATTTCTGTGGAAGATGAACAGGAATAGCGAGAACCAATGAGAGACTAGCTGGAGGTGTCTGGACGGGCAAATTTAACTCTCATTTCCCACCAGGAAGCGGAAATAACAAAAGGCTCAGCGTGCTGTGCCGGAACCAGATTAGGGCCTGAAGCCATCCAGCGGTGTTGCGGCCAGCTCACAAGAAAGCGAGTTGAAGAAAGGAGCTCAGGGGCACTGTAATTCACAAACCTGCAGAGTTATAAATGACAGCTATCGTCCAAAAATATACTGAAGTAAGGCTGCCAAGAGGACTTGAAAGCGGGGCAGAATTGCAGGAAACCGATTTCAGGAGGTAGACTGGAATTGCATTGAAAGCATAGGAAAAGAGGCAGAACGTCCACAATGATGCACTTGGCCAAAAAGGGCGTATGCGTTTTTTCCTGAATATATTCAGGAAAAAACGCATATGCCCTTTTTGGCCAACCAAGCAAGCTTGCAAAGGAAAACTGCACTACAATGAAGTCTCACTTCCCCCTGGTCAAAAGGGCCATCTGAAAAAAGTGTAAAATCCAGAAAGTCAGGACAGGCCATGGAGAACTGGGAGCCTTGTTATGCTGATGGGCGGGATGTAAATTGCCAACAGACACTCGGGAGAAGTGTATGGTGTTTCCTGAAACATCTAAAAAACAAAGCAACAGAGCCTAGGGTACTTCCACTTATGGTCCTATAGCTTAGGGAAATTAAAATCAAAAAGACACAGCCACCCCAAAGTTTGGGACGCCTCTGTTTACAAGAACCTCGTTTACAGTACAAGTTCAACATCGCAGAAAGTGAAAAATGGATAATGAAGTTGTGGTATTTACTTACAAAGCAATATCACTCAGGAATGAAATCTATGTCATCAGGCCCTTAGTAGCACAATGAGTGGATTCAGGTACGATGATTCTAACTGAAATAAGTCACACAGAAAAAGAAACATCATAAGATATCAGTAATACACGGAATGTAAACTTGGCTACACAGGAACTGAATTACAGAACAGAACAGGGTCTCAAATTTAGAAAACCAACTTATGCTTGCTTAAGGGTAAAGGTGAGTTGGGGTGCTGCATAAAACCAGAGATTGAAATGAGCACAGATAAAGTTCCTTAAGCCAAATATGGAATAGACAAGAGCTACTCCTTGCTCAACGAAATGGACTCAACACCGCATATTAAACGCCTAAGAATGTACCTGACTAGTAAGTATCTTAAAACCTATGGATTTCTATGTCTCCGAAAGAGAATGAAGCATGTGTACAGGGGCATAAACGCAGCAGTGATAGGATTGGAGAGGTTCGGTGAGCAAATGAAAACCCTTTAAAGTCATATTGCAAGGTACCCATTACACCGGTTTCAACTACCCAGGTTTAAGGTATTCTTCCTTCAGCTAAAACATGCATGTGGAACCTAGGGTATGATCAACCATGTGATCGGGAGACGTGTTCAAATATGTCTCAGTTTTCGTACCCTGGTACTTGGGTGAAACATTCCAGACGCTTTACTAACACTCTCCCGACTTGGAGAGTCAGTCCCTTTAACCTCCTGTTTGCCCCAGTTTGCAAATTCTGCGGAAGATTAACAGGAATAGCGAGAACCAATGAGAGACTAGCTGGAGGTGTCTGGACGGGCAAATTTAACTCTCATTTCCCACCAGGAAGAGGAATTAACCAAAGGCTCAGCGTGCCGTGCCGGAACCAGATTAGGGCCTGAAGCCATCCTGCGGTGTTGCGGCCAGGTCACAAGAAAGCAAGTTGAAGAAAGGAGCTCAGGGGCACTGTAATTCACAAACCTGCAGAGTTATAAATGACAGCTATCGTCCAAAAATATACTGAAGTAAGGCTGGCAAGAGGACTTGAAAGCGGGGCAGAATTGCAGGAAACCGATTTCAGGAGGTAGACTGGAATTGCATTGAAAGCATAGGAAAAGAGGCAGAACGTCCACAATGATGCACTTGGCCAAAAAGGGCGTATGCGTTTTTTCCTGAATATATTCAGGAAAAAACGCATACGCCCTTTTTGGCCAACCAAGCAAGCTTGCAAAGGAAATCTGCACTACAATGAAGTCTCACTTCCCCCCGGTCAAAAGGGCCATCTGAAAAAAGTGTAAAATCCAGAAAGGCAGGACAGGCCATGGAGAACTGGGAGCCTTGTTATGCTGATGGGCGGGATGGAAATTGCCAACAGACACTCGGGAGAAGTGTATGGTGTTTCCTGAAGCATCTAAGAAACAAAGCAACAGAGCCTAGGACACTTCCACTTATGGTCCTATAGCTTAGGGAAATTAAAATCAAAAAGACACAGCCACCCCATAGTTTGGGACGCCTCTGTTTATAAGAACCTCGTTTACCGTACAAGTTCAATATCACAGAAAGTGTAAAATGGATAAAGATCTTGTGGTACTTACGTACAATGCAGTATCACTCAGCAATGAAATCTATGTCATCAGGCCCGTAGCCGCATAATGAGTGGATTCAGGTACGATGATTCTAACTGAAATAAGTCACACAGGAAAAGAAACATCATAAGATATCAGTAATACACGGAATGTAAACTTGGCTACACAGGAACTGAATTCCAAAACAGAAAAGGGACTCAAATTTTGAAAACCAACTTATGCTTGCTTAAGGGGAAAGGTGAGTTGCGGTGCTGCATAAAACCAGAGATCGAAATGAGCACAGATAAAGTTCCTTAAGCCAAATATGGAATAGACAAGAGCTATTCCTTGGTCAACGAAATGGACTCAACACCCCATATTAAACGCCTAAGAATGTACCTGACTAGTAAGTATCTTAAAACCTATGGATTGCTATGTCTCCAAAAGAGAATCAAGCGTGTGTACACGGGCATAAACGCAGCAGTGATAGGATTGGAGAGGTTCGGTGAGCAAACGAAGACCCTTTGAAGTCATATTGCATGGTACCCATTACACGGGTCTCAACTCTCCATGTTTAGGTATTCTTCCTTCAGCTAAAACATGCATGTGGAACCCAGAGTATGATGAACCGTGTGAACGGGAGACGTGTTCAAATATGTCTCAGGTTTCCTCCCCTGGTACTCGGGTGCAACATTCCAGACGCTTTACTAACACTCTCCCGACTTGGAGAGTCAGTCCCTTTAACCTCCTGTTTGCCCCAGTTTGCAATTTCTGCGGAAGATGAACAGGAATAGCGAGAACCAATGAGAGACTAGCTGGAGGTGTCTGGACGGGCAAATTTAACTCTCATTTCCCACCAGGAAGAGGAATTAACCAAAGGCTCAGTGTGCCGTGCCGGAACCAGATTAGGGCCTGAAGCCATCCTGCGGTGTTGCGGCCAGGTCACAAGAAAGCGAGTTGAAGAAAGGAGCTCAGGGGCACTGTAATTCACAAACCTGCAGAGTTATAAATGACAGCTATCGTCCAAAAATATACTGAAGTAAGGCTGCCAAGAGGACTTGAAAGCGGGGCAGAATTGCAGGAAACCGATTTCAGGAGGTAGACTGGAATTGCATTGAAAGCATAGGAAAAGAGGCAGAACGTCCACAATGATGCACTTGGCCAAAAAGGGCGTATGCGTTTTTTCCTGAATATATTCAGGAAAAAACGCATACGCCCTTTTTGGCCAACCAAGCAAGCTTGCAAAGGAAATCTGCACTACAATGAAGTCTCACTTCCCCCCGGTCAAAAGGGCCATCTGAAAAAAGTGTAAAATCCAGAAAGGCAGGACAGGCCATGGAGAACTGGGAGCCTTGTTATGCTGATGGGCGGGATGTAAATTGCCAACAGACACTCGGGAGAAGTGTATGGTGTTTCCTGAAACATCTAAAAAACAGAGCAACAGAGCCTAGGGCACTTCCACTTATGGTCTTATAGCTTAGGGAAATTAAAATCAAAAAGACACAGCCACCCCAAAGTTTGGGACGCCTCTGTGTACAGAAATCTCTTCTATGGCACAAGTTAAATATCCCAGAGAGCAAATAATGGATAAAGAAGTTGTGGTACTTATGTACAACAGAATACCACTCAGCAATGAAATCTATGTCACCAGGCCCATAGCAGCATAATGAGTGGATTGAGACACGATGATTCTAAGTGAAATAAGTCACACAGAAAAAGAAACATCATAAGTTATCACTAATACACGGAATGTGAACTTGGCTACACATGAACTGAATTACAAAACAGAACAGGGTCTCAAGTTTAGAAAACCAACTTATGCCTGCTTAAGGGGGAAGGTGAGTTGGGGTGCTGCATAAAAGCAGAGTTTGAAATTAGCACAGATACCGTTCCATAAGCCAAATATGTAATAGACAAGACCTACCCCTTGCTCAACGAAATGGATTCAACAATGAGGTATCACCTCACACATGGTAGAATAGGCATCATAGAAAATCTACAAACAGAAAATGCTGGAAAGGGTGTGGAGAAAAGGAACCCTCTTCCACTATTGTTGGGAATATAAATTGATACAGTCATTATGGAGAACAATATGGAATTTCTTAAGAAACTAACAATAGAATTACCATATGATACAGCAATCCCAGTACTGGACATATACCCAGACAAAACCATAAATCAAAAAGAGTCATTCACCGCAATGTTCATTGCATCACTATTTACAATATCGAGGTAATGGAAGCAACATAAATGCCCACAGACAGACGAATGCATAAAGCTGTGGTACATATATAAAATGGAATATTACTAAGCCATGAAAAGGAATGAAATTGGGTCATTTGTAGAGACGTCGATGGATCTAGAGACTGTCATACAGAGTGAAGTAAGTCAGAAAGAGAAAAACAAATCTTGTATATTCATGCATATATGTGGAACCTAGAAAAACTGTACAGATTAACCATTTTGCAAGGCATAAATAGAGCAACAGATGTAGACAACAAACGTATGGACAACAAGGGGGGAAAGCTGTTGAGGGGGTGGTGGTGGGAGGAGTTGAGAGACTGGGATTGGCATGTATACATTTATATGTATAAAATAGATAACCAATAAGAACCTGCTGTATAAAAATATAAAATAAAATTCAAAATTAAAAAGAAATAAAATTTAAAAAATAAAACAGAAAAAACAATTATTCCCTGCACATACATGTATTTATATGAATAAATTATTTCCATGCTTATATCTGTAAATACAAAAAAAGAGGAATAAAGTCTACCTTGAACCAAAAACGAAAAAGAGAAAAAAACACAGAACCCACCAGTTACACAGAGGAAAACCGTATCAGGGCACTTGCTCCAGTTGTAAACAATTCTGAAGTTGGTCAGTGGTGGGGAATCGTCTCCCATTCAGCCAGCAGCCCCCACGCAACAAGCGTCCTCATTGCAAAGCTGGGGCACCGTGCCGAGGCATCTGTGAGTAAACGTGAGCTGAGCCCCAGGCCAGTTGCTGCTGAACTATTCCCACCCGTCCCAGGTAAAACACCTGAATATATACAAGGACTTGAAAGCCTAGAGGAAGGGCCATAGAGCCACACGAGTGACAGCATGCCGGCCGACTTGGTGCCTGCAGGCCAGCCAGGATGGTCCTGGCCCTGGATGCTCTTCTGGAAGATTTCCATTTCCCTGCCTGAGATACCCGTCCTGTCCCTGCCCCCACTGCTTTTTTCCTTCCTCACCTCTGCCCAGGGAGAAATTCCAGCAACAGGTATGGGTGACACATCCTCTTCTTTAGCAGGTGGCAGCCTGGCAACTGCTGCAGAAAGTCCAGCAGAGCCCCACTCACACTGGGCCACCCACAAAGCCGTGGCCTCTCACTCCCTCCCACCAGCCCAGCCCCGAGACTGCTGACAGGGCAGAGAAAATGGCGTCAGGCACGGCTGCAGGGGCTCTTGCTGCCTGGAGTGGTATTTATATTGATCTCAACCCAGGCACACCTGGGGAGGGCTGGCCGGCACGGTAAGGCTGCCCAGGTCAGCCAATCATCACCCCTCAGGGGCTCACAGTTGCAGAAAATGGAACTTGCTGAACCGGCCAGGTCCGAGGAACAGGTGTGGGCTCCTGAGAGTCAGGATAGACAAGGGGCTGCAGCTTTGGCTTGTTTTCTAATCATTTTATCTGGCCCATGAGTGGGAGACAACTTCAAGAAAACCCTCTCCTAATGAGAGGAACCCAGGAGTCAGGGAGAGGAGGGGTGGGTGGTGGTTGGAGACAGAGGCCTGGTGCCCCGGGTGCAGTGGAAGTCTCTGGAAGACCAGGTGGAGGGAGGCCTCACGGAGTGATGCCCAGGGTCACAGACCTGTCGCAGCTGCTGTTTGTTAGTTCAAGTCCTGCTCTGAGGTACTCTGTGTCAGCTCTGAGCGACAGGTGAGCTGGGGGTGCTCTGCAATGAGGGCTATGTGCACGGTTCCTGTGTGCCCAGCCCTGCCACGGTACCTGCAAGGGTAGCTCTGTATCCTGGGAGGGGCCTGACCACGAGAGCCCCGTGGGCTGGGGTGGGGGTGGGGTACCTGCCCAGGTGAGCTCCATATTCTGGGATTGGTCTGACCACGAGAGCCCCATGGGCTGCTGGGGACCTGGTAAAGGATGTCAGGACAGTCAGTGAAGCCACCGAGGATATACCTCCAGTTGCTCCTAATTCCTACACCCTGCTGGTCATTCTACCAACCACCAGGACATGGTATTCTGTATTAGTCTTCAATGATGCTTTCTTTTGCATTCCATTAGTCCCAGAGTCACAAGAAATTTTGGCTTGTGAGTGGCAGGACTCAACATACAACTAAAACAATACTTCCGGGCCGTCTGGCCCCAAGGGTGCAAAAGTTCCCACACCATCTTTGGGGAAAGCTTAGCTAAAGACCTAAAAGTTCTACCTCTGGAAAAGGAAACCCTCCTTCAATATGCAGACGACATTCTGATCGCCAACCCTACTAAGGAGGCCTCTGAACTACCAAGCCAATAAAGGATAGAAGTTGTCCAAGAAAAAGCTCAAATATCACAGACTGCAGTGACCTGCCTGGGCTTCATTCTCACAGAAGGTCAGAGAAGCCCATCCCAGGAAAGGGAAGAAACCATTTTCAGCCTTACCCCTTTCTAAAACTAGAAGACAGCTTAGGGGTTCCTGGGGAGGCCAGGGTTTGCTGCTTCTGGATCCCTAACTACAGTCTACTAGCTGGGCCTCTATATGAAACACTGAAAGGAAAAGATGATGATCCTTTTGAATAGAATCCAGAAGTGGCCTTTCAAGAATGGAAAGAGCAGTCAATTCAGACCCTTGCCCTGGAACTCCCTAATTTAGCTAAACCCTTTGACCTTTACATTCCCGGTGAAAGGTGAATCGCCATTGGAGAATTAGTGCAAAAACTGGGACCACTTGAAATGGAACAATGCAAGAATGCCATCCAGGTAGGATAAACTACGGTCACCAAGGGGCTTGGCCCACTGCCACATCTGGCCAAGATACTGGCGGTATCTAAAAACCTGGAAATCAGCAGCCCAAAAGGCCACCTCCCTCCTAAGGGAAAAGGACCCCACGTGGTGATCCTAACCACCAACCATGCCCTGAAGTTGCAGGGTTCGCTCCGTGGGCACACCGACCTCGAGTGAGGAGGCCCTCCAACTCCAACATCCAGAGAGATAACCGGGGGCAACAGGGCACCATGACGACTCGTGTGAACATCACTTGACCTGGAGTTTCTCTCATAAAACAACAAGGGTGTGTCCCAAAAGAGTAGACTACTGCTTGCAGGACTTACTGCACCCAGAGGGGAGCTAATAATCTTGGCGGGGGAACCGTATATCACACTGTCACCATAGAAAAGCCTACAGACACCGTGATGATGGTGGCCAATAAGACCGGCTGGACTCCTGTTTACTTCAAAAGGCTGTTGACTCAGTAGCCATCATGGTCCTTATCACCACTGACCCTGGACTGTCTGGGAGTTGAGCAGGCAGGGCTCTGACACATGGTGCTGTTTGTACGTTAATTCAGGGGCCTAATTGAAGAAAGCACAGACTACTGGTCAGAGCATCTAGGCTGGCAGAAACGGTCAGCCTAAGGTGGCCGAACAAATGTGGGGCGGGGTGAAACCGGCCCCCACAGCGTCTCTGCACATCTCTTTCCTGGACCCTTAAAGGTCATTAGAATCTATAACACTTCCAATGCTGGTGCTCAGGTGGACGAGCAGGGAGGCAGGGGTCCTGGGGACAATCAACGTCACCGGGAGGCTGCTGGGGAGAAGCTCTGACCCTCGCCCCAGGGTATGAGGGCTCCCAACTCAGCACTCAGCAGTTACAGAAGAAGGGTCTGCACCCTCAGCACTCCAAGAATGAGGAACGGGACAAAAGGCAGAGGAGGGGTTTGTCCCCAGCAAAGCCCATTAAAAATCCCTGGGAGATAAAAATAGAATCTGGGCAATAAAGTCAAGTCTAACCTTTTTTATCCTTTGTGCTTTGTCTAATTTCACATGCTCCTAGGGTCCCGCATGCAGAGGTTCCACACCCGGCACTTCAGACCAGATTTCCTAGTGCAGAATGGCTGGGTCGACACCTCAGCTCCTGGGGCCCAGTGCAGACTCCACGATATAGAGCCTGAGCTACAGCCAACCCGGCCCTCGAGAGCTCCGCCGCCTCCCTCCCTCCCACTGACTCTGACAGGATCTCTACACAGCAGCCCAGCCCACAGCCCACGGGGTAGTGCATGCTCTCACCTCTCCATTCTCTGATCAAAATATAAAGTTTCCTTTGCTTGTGAACCAAACTCAGTCTCGATCTGTTGGCCCCAATGACACTGGGCAGGGGGACACTTGTTGGGGTCCACTCTGGAGGATCAGTAACAGAAATTGAGACTATTGTAACCTCAATGAACAGATGTGTGAGCCAAACTGTAGTTAACATAGAACAGTGTATAAGGCTCGGGTAAAATAAGATGTTTCTAACACTTCCATTTGATATTTCCATCACTTTTTATAAGCAAGTTCAGTGAAAAGGTTTGTCTTATTTGTCAGGTCAATATTAGAGAAACGAAGTGATTTCTTTCCAAGGATGTACATCTAATAATCTTGGTTAAACCTTCAATCTTGTTTTAAATGCTTTTCCATTGAAAATGATACCTCTCTTTCAGCTCCCCCATTTCTGAGAAGTATAAAATCTTATAATTTATTATTACCAAAGGGGAAAGGTGGGAGGAGGGATAAATTAACAGTTTGGAATTAACACATACACACTGCTATGTATAAAATAGATCATCAACAAGGAACTACTGTATAGCACAGGGAACTACACTCAACATTTTGCAATAACCTATAAGGGGAAATAATCTGAAAAAGAATAGATATTTTTATTGACATCATCTATCAATGATAGTTAAAGTGTAGCCTAAGGGAAGCTGGTGGTGAGTGCTTCTGACCCTGAAGACTTCAATCATCTAAAGTTTGGACTCTGCCTACTTCCCAAGGCCCTTAATGAACATATGTGTAGCCGTAGCTTAAAAACTTCCCCAGTTTGGGTTTCGGGGAGACACTGATTTTGAAAAAGCCCTGGTGTTCTCCTTACATGAATGGGACTCTTCCTACTGCTAAAACATGTCTGTCACACCCAGAGGATGGTATACCGTCTGATCGGGAAGAGTTTGGAAAAGGCATCTCATCTCCTCATCTCCTGGTGCTCGGGTTCACCCCTCCAGCGTCTTTACTAACAGTCTCCCCACTTGGAGATGTCAGCACTGTCAACATCCTGTTGCGTACAGTTTGGAATTTGTCCAGAGGATGAAGCGGAAGGATGAGGAACAATGAGAGACAAGTCCTAGGTGTTCAGACAGGCACATGTCACTCTAATTTCCAATCAGGAAGACGAATTGACCAAAGGCTAGGGTTGCCCATGGAAACAGTATAGGGCTTGAGGAAATCCCGCTGCTTTGTGGCCAGTTCCCATAAACACAAGTTGAACAATGGAACTCAGGGGCAGTAAAATTCACAAAACTGCAGAGTTGAAAATATCCATCACTGAAAAATGTCTTGAGGAAAGTCAGAGAAAAGGACTTGTAAGCAAGGGAGAATGGCAGGAAAGGGATTTGAGGAGGTAGAAAGGACTCGCCATTAAGCACAAGAAAAGGAGCTGAACATTGCCAACATTGCAGTTGGCCAAAAAGGGTGTATGCGTTTTTTTCTGTATATATTCAAGAAAAGGGCATACACTTTTTTAGCCAACCAAACAGGTGGGCACTGGAAGTCAATACTACAAAAGATATCACTTCGCATCAGTCAGAAGAGCCATCCTCATAAAGCGTAAACAACAGAAATGCAGGACAGGGCAACGAGAAGAGGGAGCCCTGCGAGACTTATAGTGGAAATGTATATTGCCAACGGCCATTCTGGAGAAGTGTATTGTGTTTACTAAAGCATCTAAAAAATGAGCTACAGAGCATAGGGCACTTGCACTCATGGGCGTATATCTTGGGAAAAACAAAAATCGAGAGGACACAGGCACCCCAATGTTTACCCCCTCTCTGTTTAAAAGATCCTCGACTAGGATATAACTTAAATGTCTCTGGAGGGAAAAAATGGATAGAGATGTGGTACTTAGGTAGAGTGGAATATTATTCAGCCTGGAAATCAATGAAATATGGCCAGTTGTAACAACTCCGGAGGAGTTACGTATGATCATTCTAAGTGACAGAATTCAAAAAGAAAAAGACACATATCATAAGATATCACTTAAAGGTGGAATCCAAAATGGCTACACATGAAATAAATTACAAAACAAAAACATAGTCAAATATGTAGAAAACACGCATAAGGCTGCTAAACGGGAAAGGTGGGGAGGGGTGAGGCATCATCCAGGAGGTTGAAATTAGCAAAGATACCATTCCAAATACCAAACTGATAATCAACAAGGCCTACACGGTAGCTAAAAGAACTGCACTCAGCACACTCAAGTCACCGGAAAAGAATATATACGACTGGTAAGAATCTGAAAAAGAATTTATTGATGTCTCTCTGTACGTGAATCAAGTGGATGTACAGCAGCAAGAAACAGAGCTTTGAAAATCAGCTGTAACCAATATAGTAATAAATTGAAAAAAATAAACGACAGAGAGACAGAGAAAACCTCTTACAACTTTTCCTCAGGGACGGTGATGCAACATGGATTGAACACATCTAGACCCACAGCAGGATGAGACATAAGGCTGGAAACTGTTTGCGCTAAGAGAAATGTGAGGTTGGGTGAGGAAATGCACACCCTTTAAAGTAATACTACCTGGTACCCATTCAATGGGTCCCAAATCTGCAGGTTCAAGGGATCTTCCTACAGCTAAAACATGCATGGAAAACCCAGAGGACTGTACACCATGTGATCGGGAGATGTGTCTAAAATGCACCTCATTTATCCTCTCCTGGTGCTCCTGTTCACCATTCCAGCCACGTTACTTAGAATCTCCCCACTTGGAGAATCAGCACATTTAAACTTCTGTTTCACACATTTTGCAAATTGTGAGGAGGATGAACGAGAAGAGGGGGAACCAATGAGAGAATAGTTGTAAGGGTTTGGACGGGCACATATCACTCTAATTTCCCATTAAGAATAAGAATTAAAGAAAGGCTCAGCCTGCCTCGCCGGAGCCAAAATAGGGCCTGAAGCAATCCTGCGGGTTTGAGGCCAGCTCACAAAAGAGCAACTTAAAAAATGGAGCTCAGGGTCACTGCAATTCACAAACCTGCAGAGTTATAAATGAAAACTAACGTCCAAAAATATGTTGAGGTAAGGCAAAGAAGAGGATCTGAATGCAAGACAGAATTGCAAGAAACAGATTTCAAGAGATAGATTGGACTCGTCTTTAACGCACATGAAAAGCGGCAGAATTTCGACAATGATGCAGTTGGCCCAAAAGGGCGTATGTGTTTTTTCCTGATTATATCCAGGAAAAAACGCATACGCACTTTATGGGCAACGAAGCAAGCAACCAATGCAAATGTGCACAACAAAGAAGTCTCACTTCCCACCGGTCAAAAGGGCCATCCTAAAAAATTGTAAAAACCAGAAATGCAGGACAGGCCATGGAGAACAGGGAGCCTTTATACGCTGATGGGCAGTGTGTGAACTGCCGAGAGCCACTCTGGAGAAGTGTATGGTGGTTCCTAAATCATCTAAAAAACAGAGCTACAGAGCATAGGACACTTCCAATCATGGGAGTATATCTAGGGAAGTCTAAAAATCAACAAGACACAAGCACACCACAGTTTAGGGCTACTCTGTTTACAAGAACCTCAACTTCAGTACACCTTAAATATCCCAGGAAAGAGAACAATGGATAAAGAAGATGTGGTACTTATGTACAATGGAATATCTCTTCACCATGAAATCAATGTAATAAGGCTAGTAGAAGGATAAAGAGTGGATTTAGGTCCGATAATACTACTTGAAATAAGTCAAACAGAAAAAGAAACATATCATAAGATATCACTTATAGAGGGAGGGTAAATATGGCTGCACAAGAAATGAATTACAGAACAGAACAGTGTCTCACATTTAGAAAACACACTTATGTCAGCTTAAGGGGAAAGGAGAGGTGGGGTGATGCATAAAACCAGAGTTTGAAATTAGCACAGATACCGTTCAATAAACCAAATAGGTATTAGACAAGATCTACACCTTGCTCAATGAACTGGCCTCAACACACCCTATACACCGCAGAGAAATATATCTGAGTAATAAGAATCTTAAAACCCATGTATTGATATATCTCCATAAGGGAATCAAGTGTGTGCAGAGCGGCACAAACACAGCAGTGAAAATGAGCTAAACCCCATTATAGAAATAAATTTTAAAAACAAAACGCTGAAACAATGAAAGAGAGAAAAATTCTTACAAAATTCGCTCAGGGGATGTGATGCAACCTGGATTGACCACATATAAACCCACAGCTGGATAAGACATAAGGCTGAACACTTGGGGCTGAGAGGATTGGTGAGCTTTGGTGAGCAACTGCCGAAAGTTTAATGCAATACTTCATGCTACTCAGTCCAAGGGTCCCAACACTCCAGGTTGAAGGGAATCTTCCTACAGCTAAACCATGCTTGGGAAACCCAGTGACTGGTATACCATATGATCGGGAAAGGTTTCTAAAACGCACCTCATTTTTCCTCTCCTGGGGCTCCGGATCGACATTCCAGCCGCTTTACTAACAACATCCCCACATGGAGTCAATGCCTTTAAGTTCTGGTATCGCACAGTCTGCAGTTAGTGCAGAGGATGAATGGGAATAGGGGGAACCAGTGAGAAACTAGCTGTAGCGGTTTCAATGGGCACATGTCACGCTAATGTCACATCAGTAAGAAGAATTAACCAAAGGCACAGCAAGGTGCCCCAGAAGAAAAATAGGGCTTCAAGGAATCCTGTGGTTATGGGGCAAGACCACAAAAATAAGAGCTGAAAAATGGAGCTAAGGGCCACTGCAATTCAAAAACCTGCAGAGTTATAAAGGCCAACTATTTTCAAAAAATATATTGAGGTAAGGCTATGAAGAGGCAATGAAAGCAAGGCAGAATTGCAGGAAACCAATTTCAGGAGGTAGACTGGAATTGCATTGAAAACATATGAAGAGAGTCAGAACCTCGACAATGATGTACTTGGCCAAAAAGGGCGTATACGTTTTTTCCTGAATATATTCAGGAAAAAACGCATACGCCCTTTTTGGCCAACCAAGCAAGCTTGCAAAGGAAATCTGCACTACAATGAAGTCTCACTTCCCCCCGGTCAAAAGGGCCATCTGAAAAAAGTGTAAAATCCAGAAAGGCAGGACAGGCCATGGAGAACTGGGAGCATTGTTATGCTGATGGGCGGGATGTAAATTGCCAACAGACACTCGGGAGAAGTGTATGGTGTTTCCTGAAACATCTAAAAAACAAAGCAACAGAGCCTAGGGCACTTCACTTATGGTCCTATAGCTTAGGGAAATTAAAATCAAAAAGACACAGCCACCCCAAAGTTTGGGACGCCTCTGTTTACAAAAACCTCGTTTACAGTACAAGTTCAATATCACAGAAAGTGAAAAATGGATAAAGAAGTTGTGGTACTAAAGTACAATGCAATATCACTCAGCAATGAAACCTATGTCACCAGGCCCGTAGCAGCACAATGAGTGGATTCAGGTATGATGATTCTAACTGAAATAAGTCACACAGAAAAAGAAACATCATAAGATATCAGTAATACACGGAATATAAACTTGGCTACACAGGAACTGAATTACAGAACAGAACAGGGTCTCAAATTTAGAAAACCAACTTATGCTTACTTAAGGGGAAAGGTGAGTTGGGGTGCTGCATAAAAGAAGAGATTGAAATGAGCACAGATAAAGTTCCTTAAGCCAAATATGGAATAGAGAAGAGCTACTCCTTGCTCAACGAAATGGACTCAACACCGCATATTAAACGCCTAAGAATGTACCTGACTAGTAAGTATCTTAAAACCTATGGATTGCTATGTCTCCGAAAGAGAATCAAGCATGTGTACAGGGGCATAAACGCAGCAGTGATAGGATTGGAGAGGTTCGGTGAGCAAATGAAGACCCTTTGAAGTCATATTGCATGGTACCCATTCCACGGGTTTCAACTCTCCAGGTTTAAGGTATTCTTCCTTCAGCTAAAACATGCATGTGGAACCCAGAGTATGATCAACCGTGTGAACGGGAGACGTGTTCAAATATGTCTCAGTTTTTCTCCCCTGGTACTTGGGTGCAACATTCCAGACGCTTTACTAACACTCTCCCCACTTGGAGAGTCAGCGCCTTTAACCTACTGTTTGGTCCAGTTTGCAATTTCTGCGGAAGATGAACAGGAATAGCGAGAACCAATGAGAGACTAGCTGGAGGTGTCTGGACGGGCAAATTTAACTCTCATTTCCCACCAGGAAGAGGAAATAACCAAAGGCTCAGCTGCCGTGCCGGAACCAGATTAGGGCCTGAAGCCATGCTGCGGTGTTGCTGCCAGCTCAACAGAAAGCGAGTTGAAGAAAGGAGCTCAGGGGCACTGTAATTCACAAACCTGCAGAGTTATAAATGACAGCTATCGTCCAAAAATATACTGAAGTAAGGCTGCCAAGAGGACTTGAAAGCGGGGCAGAATTGCAGGAAACCGATTTCAGGAGGTAGACTGGAATTGCATTGAAAGCATAGGAAAAGAGGCAGAACGTCCACAATGATGCACTTGGCCAAAAAGGGCGTATGCGTTTTTTCCTGAATATATTCAGGAAAAAACGCATACGCCCTTTTTGGCCAACCAAGCAAGCTTGCAAAGGAAATCTGCACTACAATGAAGTCTCACTTCCCCCCGGTCAAAAGGGCCATCTGAAAAAAGTGTAAAATCCAGAAAGGCAGGACAGGCCATGGAGAACTGGGAGCCTTGTTATGCTGATGGGCGGGATGGAAATTGCCAACTGCCACTCGGGAGAAGTGTATGGTGTTTCCTGAAACATCTAAACAACAAAGCAACAGAGCCTAGGGCACTTCCACTTATGGTCCTATAGCTTAGGGAAATTAAAATCAAAAAGACACAGCCACCCCAAAGTTTGGGACGCCTCTGTTTACAAGAACCTCGTTTACCGTACAAGTTCAATATCACAGAAAGTGAAAAATGGATAAAGAATTTGTGGTACTTACGTACAATGCAGTATCACTCAGCAATGAAATCTATGTCATCAGGCCCATAGCAGCATAATGAGTGGATTCAGGTACGATGATTCTAACTGAAATAAGTCACACAGCAAAAGAAACATCATAAGATATCAGTAATACACGGAATGTAAACTTGGCTACACAGGAACTGAATTCCAAAACAGAACAGGGTCTCAAATTTAGAAAACAAACTTATGCTTGCTTAAGGGGAAAGATGAGTTGGGGTGCTGCATGAAACCAGAGATTGAAATGAGCACAGATACCGTTCCTTAAGCCAAATATGGAATAGACAAGAGCTACTCCTTGCTCAACGAAATGGACTCAACACCCCATATTAAACGCCTAAGAATGTACCTGACTAGTAAGTATCTTAAAACCTATGGATTGCTATGTCTCCAAAAGAGAATCAAGCGTGTGTACAGGGGCATAAACGCAGCAGTGATAGGATTGGAGAGGTTCGGTGAGCAAATGAAGACCCTTTGAAGTCATATTGCATGGTACCCATTACACGGGTCTCAACTCTCCAGGTTTAAGGTATTCTTCCTTCAGCTAAAACATGCATGTGGAACCTAGAGTATGATGAACCGTGTGAACGGGAGAAGTGTTCAAATATGTCTCAGTTTTTGTTCCCTGGTACTTGGGTGCCACATTCCAGACGCTTTACTAACACTCTCCCCACTTGGAGAGTCAGCGCCTTTAACCTCCTGTTTGGCCCAGTTTGCAATTTCTGCGGAAGATGAACAGGAATAGGGAGAACCAATGAGAGACTAGCTGGAGGTGTCTAGACGGGCAAATTTAACTCTCATTTCCCACCAGGAAGAGGAAATAACCAAAGGCTCAGCGTGCCGTGCCGGAACCAGATTAGAGCCTGAAGCCATCCTGCGGTGTTGCGGCCAGCTCACAAGAAAGCGAGTTGAAGAAAGGAGCTCAGGGGCACTGTAATTCACAAACCTGCAGAGTTATAAATGACAGCTATCGTCCAAAAATATACTGAAGTAAGGCTGGCAAGAGGACTTGAAAGCGGGGCAGAATTGCAGGAAACCGATTTCAGGAGGTAGACTGGAATTGCATTGAAAGCATAGGAAAAGAGGCAGAACGTCCACAATGATGCACTTGGCCAAAAAGTGCGTATGCGTATTTTCCTGAATATATTCAGGAGAAAACGCATGCGCACTTTTTGGCCAACCAAGCAAGCTTGCAAAGGAAATCTGCACTACAATGAAGTCTCACTTCCCCCCGGTCAAAAGGGCCATCTGAAAAAAGTGTAAAATCCAGAAAGGCAGGACAGGCCATGGAGAACTGGGAGCCTTGTTATGCTGATGGGCGGGATGTAAATTGCCAACAGACACTCGGGAGAAGTGTATGGTGTTTCCTGAAACATCTAAAAAACAAAGCAACAGAGCCTAGGGCACTTCCACTTATGGTCCTATAGCTTAGGGAAATTAAAATCAAAAAGACACAGCCACCCCAAAGTTTGGGACGCCTCTGTTTAAAAGAACCTCGTTTACCGTACAAGTTCAATATCACAGAAAGTGAAAAATGGATAAAGAACTTGTGGTACTTACGTACAATGCAGTATCACTCAGCAATGAAATCTATGTCATCAGGCCCGTAGCAGCATAATGAGTGGATTCAGGTACGATGATTCTAACTGAAATAAGTCACACAGAAAAAGAAATATCATAAGATATCACTAATACACGGAATGTAAACTTGGCTACACAGGAACTGAATTCCAAAACAGAACAGGGTCTCAAATTTAGAAAACCAACTTATGCTTGCTTAAGGGGAAAGGTGAGTTGGGGTGCTGCATAAAACCAGAGATTGAAATGAGCACAGATAAAGTTCCTTAAGCCAAATATGCAATAGACAAGAGCTACTCCTTGCTCAACGAAATGGACTCAACACCCCATATTAAACGCCTAAGAATGTACCTGACTAGTAAGTATCTTAAAACCTATGGATTGCTATGTCTCCAAAAGAGAATCAAGCGTGTGTACAGGGGCATAAACGCAGCAGTGATAGGATTGGAGAGGTTCGGTGAGCAAATGAAGACCCTTTGAAGTCATATTGCATGGTATCCATTCCACGGGTTTCAACTACCCAGGTTTAAGGTATTCTTCCTTCAGCTAAAACATGCATGTGGAACCCTAGTATGATCAACCGTGTGAACAGGAGACGTGTTCAAATATGTCTCAGTTTTCCTCCCCTGGTACTCGGGTGCAACATTCCAGACACTTTACTAACACTCTCCCCACTTGGAGAGTCAGCGCCTTTAACCTCCTGTTTGGCCCAGTTTGCAATTTCTGCAGAAGATGAACAGGAATAGCGAGAACCAATGAGAGACTAGCTGGAGGTGTCTGGACGGGCAAATTTAACTCTCATTTCCCACCAGGAAGAGGAAATCCCCAAAGGCTCAGCGTGCCGTGCCGGAACCAGATTAGGGCCTGAAGCCATCCTGCGGTGTTGTGGCCAGCTCACAAGAAAGCGAGTTGAAGAAAGGAGCTCAGGGGCACTGTAATTCACAAACCTGCAGAGTTATAAATGACAGCTATCGTCCAAAAATATACTGAAGTAAGGCTGCCAAGAGGACTTGAAAGCGGGGCAGAATTGCAGGAAACCGATTTCAGGAGGTAGACTGGAATTGCATTGAAAGCATAGGAAAAGAGGCAGAACGTCCACAATGATGCACTTGACCAAAAAGGGCGTATGCGTTTTTTCCTGAATATATTCAGGAAAAAACGCATACGCCCTTTTTGGCCAACCAAGCAAGCTTGCAAAGGATATCTGCACTACAATGAAGTCTCACTTCCCCCCGGTCAAAAGGGCCATCTGAAAAAAGTGTAAAATCCAGAAAGGCAGGACAGGCCATGGAGAACTGGGAGCCTTGTTATGCTGATGGGCGGGATGTAAATTGCCAACAGACACTCGGGAGAAGTGTATGGTGTTTCCTGAAACATCTAAAAAACAAAGCAACAGAGCCTAGGGCACTTCCACTTATGGTCCTATAGCTTAGGGAAATTAAAATCAAAAAGACACAGCCACCCCAAAGTTTGGGACGCCTCTCTTTACAAGAACCTCGTTTACCGTACAAGTGCAATATCACAGAAAGTGAAAAATGGATAAAGAACTTGTGGTACTTACGTACAATGCAGTATCACTCAGCAATGAAATCTATGTCATCAGGCCCGTAGCAGCATAATGAGTGGATTCAGGTACGATGATTCTAACTGAAATAAGTCACACAGAAAAAGAAACAACATAAGATATCAGTAATACACGGAATGTAAACTTGGCTACACAGGAACTGAATTCCAAAACAGAACAGGGTCTCAAATTTAGAGAACCAACTTATGCTTGCTTAAGAGTAAAGGTGAGTTGGGGTGCTGCATAAAACCAGAGATTGAAATGAGCACAGATAAAGTTCCTTAAGCCAAATATGGAATAGACAAGAGCTACTCCTTGCTCAACGACATGGACTCAACACCGCATATTAAACGCCTAAGAATGTACCTGACTAGTAAGTATCTTAAAACCTATGAATTGCTATGTCTCCAAAAGAGAATCAAGCATGTGTACAGGGGCATAAACGCAGCAGTGATAGGATTGGAGAGGTTCGGTGAGCAAACGAAGACCCTTTGAAGTCATATTGCATGGTACCCATTCCACGGGTTTCAACTACCCAGGTTTAAGGTATTCTTCCTTCAGCTAAAACATGCATGTGGAACCCAGAGTATGATCAATCATGTGAGCGGGAGACGTGTTCAAATATATCTCAGTTTTCGTACCCTGGTACTTCAGTGCAACATTCCAGACGCTTTACTAACACTCTCCCGACTTGGAGAGTCAGTCCCTTTAACCTCCTGTTTGACCCAGTTTGCAATTTCTGTGGAAGATGAACAGGAATAGCGAGAACCAATGAGAGACTAGCTGGAGGTGTCTGGACGGGCAAATTTAACTCTCATTTCCCACCAGGAAGAGGAATTAACCAAAGGCTCAGCGTGCCATGCCGGAACCAGATTATGGCCTGAAGCCATCCTGCGGTGTTGCGGCCAGCTCATAAGAAAGCGAGTTGAAGAAAGGAGCTCAGGGGCACTGTAATTCACAAACCTGCAGAGTTATAAATGACAGCTATCGTCCAAAAATATACTGAAGTAAGGCTGCCAAGAGGACTTGAAAGCGCGGCAGAATTGCAGGAAACCGATTTCAGGAGGTAGACTGGAATTGCATTGAAAGCATAGGAAAAGAGGCAGAACGTCCACAATGATGCACTTGGCCAAAAAGGGCGTATGCGTTTTTTCCTGAATATATTCAGGAAAAAACGCATACGCCCTTTTTGGCCAACCAAGCAAGCTTGCAAAGGAAATCTGCACTACAATGAAGTCTCACTTCCCCCCGATCAAAAGGGCCATCTGAAAAAAGTGTAAAATCCAGAAAGGCAGGACAGGCCATGGAGAACTGGGAGCCTTGTTATGCTGATGGGCGGGATGTAAATTGCCAACAGACACTCGGGAGAAGTGTATGGTGTTTCCTGAAACATCTAAAAAACAAATCAACAGAGCCTAGGGCACTTCCACTTATGGTCCTATAGCTTAGGGAAATTAAAATCAAAAAGACACAGCCACCCCAAAGTTTAGGACGCCTCTGTTTACAAGAACCTCGTTTACAGTACAAGTTCAACATCGCAGAAAGTGAAAAATGGATAAAGAAGTTGTGGTATTTACTTACAAAGCAATATCACTCAGCAATGAAATCTATGTCATCAGGCCCTTAGCAGCACAATGAGTGGATTCAGGTATGATGATTCTAACTGAAATAAGTCACACAGAAAAAGAAACATCATAAGATATCAGTAATACACGGAATGTAAACTTGGCTACACAGGAACTGAATTACAGAACAGAACAGGGTCTCAAATTTAGAAAACCAACTTATGCTTGCTTAAGGGGAAAGGTGAGTTGGGGTGCTGCATAAAACCAGAGATTGAAATGAGCACAGATAAAGTTCCTTAAGCCAAATATGGAATAGACAAGAGCTACTCCTTGCTCAACGAAATGGACTCAACACCGCATATTAAACGCCTAAGAATGTACCTGACTAGTAAGTATCTTAAAACCTATGGATTGCTATGTCTCCGAAAGAGAATCAAGCATGTGTACAGGGGCATAAATGCAGCAGTGATAGGATTGGAGAGGTTCGGTGAGCAAATGAAGACCCTTTGAAGTCATATTGCATGGTACCCATTCCACAGGTTTCAACTACCCAGGTTTAAGGTATTCTTCCTTCAGCTAAAACATGCATGTGGAACCTAGAGTATGATCAACCATGTGATCGGGAGACGTGTTCAAATATGTCTCAGTTTTCGTACCCTGGTACTCGGGTGCAACCTTCCACACGCTTTACTAACACTCCCCCCACTTGGAGAGTCAGTCCCTTTAACCTCCTGTTTGGCCCAGTTTGCAATTTCTGTGGAAGATGAACAGGAATAGCGAGAACCAATGAGAGACTAGCTGGAGGTGTCTGGACGGGCAAATTTAACTCTCATTTCCCACCAGGAAGAGGAATTAACCAAAGGCTCAGCGTGCCGTGCCGGAACCAGATTAGGGCCTGAAGCCATCCTGCGGTGTTGCGGCCAGCTCAAAAGAAAGCGAGTTGAAGAAAGGAGCTCAGGGGCACTGTAATTCACAAACCTGCAGAGTTATAAATGACAGCTATCGTCCAAAAATATACTGAAGTAAGGCTGGCAAGAGGACTTGAAAGCGGGGCAGAATTGCAGGAAACCGATTTCAGGAGGTAGACTGGAATTGCATTGAAAGCATAGGAAAAGAGGCAGAACGTCCACAATGATGCACTTGGCCAAAAAGGGCGTATGCGTTTTTTCCTGAATATATTCAGGAAAAAACGCATACGCCCTTTTTGGCCAACCAAGCAAGCTTGCAAAGGAAATCTGCACTACAATGAAGTCTCACTTCCCCCCGGTCAAAAGGGCCATCTGAAAAAAGTGTAAAATCCAGAAAGGCAGGACAGGCCATGGAGAACTGGGAGCCTTGTTATGCTGATGGGCGGGATGTAAATTGCCAGCAGACACTCGGGAGAAGTGTATGGTGTTTCCTGAAACATCTAAAAAACAAAGCAACAGAGCCTAGGGCACTTCCACTTATGGTCCTATAGCTTAGAGAAATTAAAATCAAAAAGACACAGCCACCCCAAAGTTTGGGACGCCTCTGTTTACAAGAACCTCGTTTACCGTACAAGTGCAATATCACAGAAAGTGAAAAATGGATAAAGAACTTGTGGTACTTACGTACAATGCAGTATCACTCAGCAATGAAATCTATGTCATCAGGCCCGTAGCAGCATAATGAGTGGATTCAGGTACGATGATTCTAACTGAAATAAGTCACACAGAAAAAGAAACAACATAAGATATCAGTAATACACGGAATGTAAACTTGGCTACACAGGAACTGAATTCCAAAACAGAACAGGGTCTCAAATTTAGAAAACCAACTTATGCTTGCTTAAGAGTAAAGGTGAGTTGGGGTGCTGCATAAAACCAGAGATTGAAATGAGCACAGATAAAGATCCTTAAGCCAAATATGGAATAGACAAGAGCTACTCCTTGCTCAACGAAATGGACTCAACACCCCAAATTAAACAACTAACAATGTACCTGACTTGTAAGTATCTTAAAACCTTTGGATTGCTATGTCTCCGAAAGAGAATCAAGCATGTGTACAGGGGCATAAACGCAGCAGTGATAGGATTGGAGAGGTTTGGTGAGCAAATGAAGACCCTTTGAAATCATATTGCATGGTACCCATTCCACGGGTTTCAACTACCCAGGTTTAAGGTATTCTTCCTTCAGCTAAAACATGCATGTGGAACCTAGAGTATGATCAACCATGTGATCGGGAGACGTGTTCAAATATGTCTCAGTTTTCCTCCCCTGGTACTCAGGTGCAACATTCCAGACGCTTTACTAACACTCTCCCCACTTGGAGAGTCAGTCCCTTTAACCTCCTGTTTGGCCCAGTTTGCAATTTCTGCGGAAGATGAACAGGAATAGCGAGAACCAATGAGAGACTAGCTGGAGGTGTCTGGACGGGCAAATTTAACTCTCATTTCCCACCAGGAAGAGGAATTAACCAAAGGCTCAGCGTGCCGTGCCGGAACCAGATTAGGGCCTGAAGCCATCCTGCGGTGTTGCGGCCAGCTCAAAAGAAAGCGAGTTGAAGAAAGGAGCTCAGGGGCACTGTAATTCACAAACCTGCAGAGTTATAAATGACAGCTATCGTCCAAAAATATACTGAAGTAAGGCTGGCAAGAGGACTTGAAAGCGGGGCAGAATTGCAGGAAACCGATTTCAGGAGGTAGACTGGAATTGCATTGAAAGCATAGGAAAAGAGGCAGAACGTCCACAATGATGCACTTGGCCAAAAAGGGCGTATGCGTTTTTTCCTGAATATATTCAGGAAAAAACGCATACGCCCTTTTTGGCCAACCAAGCAAGCTTGCAAAGGAAATCTGCACTACAATGAAGTCTCACTTCCCCCCGGTCAAAAGGGCCATCTGAAAAAAGTGTAAAATCCAGAAAGGCAGGACAGGCCATGGAGAACTGGGAGCCTTGTTATGCTGATGGGCGGGATGTAAATTGCCAACAGACACTCGGGAGAAGTGTATGGTGTTTCCTGAAACATCTAAAAAACAAAGCAACAGAGCCTAGGGCACTTCCACTTATGGTCCTATAGCTTAGGGAAATTAAAATCAAAAAGACACAGCCACCCCAAAGTTTGGGACGCCTCTGTTTACAAGAACCTCGTTTACCGTACAAGTGCAATATCACAGAAAGTGAAAAATGGATAAAGAACTTGTGGTACTTACATACAATGCAGTATCACTCAGCAATGAAATCTATGTCATCAGGCCCGTAGCAGCATAATGAGTGGATTCAGGTACGATGATTCTAACTGAAATAAGTCACACAGAAAAAGAAACATCATAAGATATCAGTAATACACGGAATGTAAACTTGGCTACACAGGAACTGAATTCCAAAACAGAACAGGGTCTCAAATTTAGAAAACCAACTTATGCTTGCTTAAGTGTAAAGGTGAGTTGGGGTGCTGCATAAAACCAGAGATTGAAATGAGCACAGATAAAGTTCCTTAAGCCAAATATGGAATAGACAAGAGCTACTCCTTGCTCAACGAAATGGACTCAACACCCCAAATTAAACGCCTAACAATGTACCTGACTAGTAAGTATTTTAAAACCTATGGATTGCTATGTCTCCGAAAGAGAATCAAGCATGTGTACAGGGGCATAAACGCAGCAGTGATAGGATTGGAGAGGTTTGGTGAGCAAATGAAGACACTTTGAAGTCATATTGCATGGTACCCATTCCACGGGTTTCAACTACCCAGGTTTAAGGTATTCTTCCTTCAGCTAAAACATGCATGTGGAACCTAGAGTATGATCAACCATGTGATCGGGAGACGTGTTCAAATATGTCTCAGTATTCCTCCCCTGGTACTCGGGTGCAACATTCCAGACGCTTTACTAACACTCTCCCCACTTGGAGAGTCAGCGCCTTTAACTTCCTGTTTGGCCCAGTTTGCAATTTCTGCGGAAGATGAACAGGAATAGGGAGAACCAATGAGAGACTAGCTGGAGGTGTCTGGACGAGCAAATTTAACTCTCATTTCCCACCAGGAAGAGGAAATAACCAAAGGCTCAGCGTGCCGTGCCGGAACCAGATTAGAGCCTGAAGTCATCCTGCGGTGTCGCGGCCAGCTCAAAAGACAGCGAGTTGAAGAAAGGAGCTCAGGGGCACTGTAATTCACAAACCTGCAGAGTTATAAATGACAGCTATCGTCCAAAAATATACTGAAGTAAGGCTGCCAAGAGGACTTGAAAGCGGGGCAGAATTGCAGGAAACCGATTTCAGGAGGTAGACTGGAATTGCATTGAAAGCATAGGAAAAGAGGCAGAACGTCCACAATGATGCACTTGGCCAAAAAGGGCGTATGCGTTTTTTCCTGAATATATTCAGGAAAAAACGCATACGCGCTTTTTGGCCAACCAAGCAAGCTTGCAAAGGAAATCTGCACTACAATGAAGTCTCACTTCCCCCCGGTCAAAAGGGCCATCTGAAAAAAGTGTAAAATCCAGAAAGGCAGGACAGGCCATGGAGAACTGGGAGCCTTGTTATGCTGATGGGCAGGATGGAAATTGCCAACAGACACTCGGGAGAAGTGTATGGTGTTTCCTGAAACATCTAAAAAACAAAGCAACAGAGCCTAGGGCACTTCCACTTATGGTCCTATAGCTTAGGGAAATTAAAATCAAAAAGACACAGCCACCCCAAAGTTTGGGACGCCTCTGTTTACAAGAACCTCGTTTACAGTACAAGTTCAACATCGCAGAAAGTGAAAAATGGATAAAGAAGTTGTGGTATTTACTTACAAAGCAATATCACTCAGCAATGAAATCTATGTCATCAGGCCCTTAGCAGCACAATGAGTGGATTCAGGTATGATGATTCTAACTGAAATAAGTCACACAGAAAATGAAATATCATAAGATATCAGTAATACACGGAATGTAAACTTGGCTACACAGGAACTGAATTACAGAACAGAACAGGGTCTCAAATTTAGAAAACCAACTTATGCTTGCTTAAGGGGAAAGGTGAGTTGGGGTGCTGCATAAAACCAGAGATTGAAATGAGCACAGATAAAGTTCCTTAAGCCAAATATGGAATAGACAAGAGCTACTCCTTGCTCAACGAAATGGACTCAACACCGCATATTAAACGCCTAAGCATGTACCTGACTAGTAAGTATCTTAAAACCTATGGATTGCTATGTCTCCAAAAGAGAATCAAGCATGTGTACAGGGGCATAAACGCAGCAGTGATAGGATTGGAGAGGTTCGGTGAGCAAACGAAGACCCTTTGAAGTCATATTGCATGGTACCCATTCCACGGGTTTCAACTACCCAGGTTTAAGGTATTCTTCCTTCAGCTAAAACATGCATGTGGAACCTAGAGTATGATCAACCATGTGATCGGGAGACGTGTTCAAATATGTCTCAGTTTTCCTCCCCTGGTACTCGGGTGCAACATTCCAGACGCTTTACTAACACTCTCCCCACTTGGAGAGTCAGTCCCTTTAACCTCCTGTTTGGCCCAGTTTGCAATTTCTGCGGAAGATGAACAGGAATAGCGAGAACCAATGAGAGACTAGCTGGAGGTGTCTGGACGGGCAAATTTAACTCTCATTTCCCACCAGGAAGAGGAAATACTCAAAGGCTCAGCGTGCCGTGCCGGAACCAGATTAGGGCCTGAAGCCATCCTGCGGTGTTGCGGCCAGGTCACAAGAAAGCGAGTTGAAGAAAGGAGCTCAGGGGCACTGTAATTCACAAACCTGCAGAGTTATAAATGACAGCTATCGTCCAAAAATATACTGAAGTAAGGCTGGCAAGAGGACTTGAAAGCGGGGCAGAAATGCAGGAAACCGATTTCAGGAGGTAGACTGGAATTGCATTGAAAGCATAGGAAAAGAGGCAGAACGTCCACAATGATGCACTTGGCCAAAAAGTGCATATGCGTTTTTTCCTGAATATATTCAGGAAAAAACGCATACGCCCTTTTTGGCCAACCAAGCAAGCTTGCAAAGGAAATCTGCACTACAATGAAGTCTCACTTCCCCCCGGTCAAAAGGGCCATCTGAAAAAAGTGTAAAATCCAGATAGGCAGGACAGGCCATGGAGAACTGGGAGCATTGTTATGCTGATGGGCGGGATGTAAATTGCCAACAGACACTCGGGAGAAGTGTATGGTGTTTCCTGAAACATCTAAAAAACAAAGCAACAGAGCCTAGGGCACTTCACTTATGGTCCTATAGCTTAGGGAAATTAAAATCAAAAAGACACAGCCACCCCAAAGTTTGGGACGCCTCTGTTTACAAAAACCTCGTTTACAGTACAAGTTCAATATCACAGAAAGTGAAAAATGGATAAAGAAGTTGTGGTACTAAAGTACAATGCAATATCACTCAGCAATGAAACCTATGTCACCAGGCCCGTAGCAGCACAATGAGTGGATTCAGGTATGATGATTCTAACTGAAATAAGTCACACAGAAAAAGAAACATCATAAGATATCAGTAATACACGGAATATAAACTTGGCTACACAGGAACTGAATTACAGAACAGAACAGGGTCTCAAATTTAGAAAACCAACTTATGCTTACTTAAGGGGAAAGGTGAGTTGGGGTGCTGCATAAAAGAAGAGATTGAAATGAGCACAGATAAAGTTCCTTAAGCCAAATATGGAATAGAGAAGAGCTACTCCTTGCTCAACGAAATGGACTCAACACCGCATATTAAACGCCTAAGAATGTACCTGACTAGTAAGTATCTTAAAACCTATGGATTGCTATGTCTCCGAAAGAGAATCAAGCATGTGTACAGGGGCATAAACGCAGCAGTGATAGGATTGGAGAGGTTCGGTGAGCAAATGAAGACCCTTTGAAGTCATATTGCATGGTACCCATTCCACGGGTTTCAACTCTCCAGGTTTAAGGTATTCTTCCTTCAGCTAAAACATGCATGTGGAACCCAGAGTATGATCAACCGTGTGAACGGGAGACGTGTTCAAATATGTCTCAGTTTTTCTCCCCTGGTACTTGGGTGCAACATTCCAGACGCTTTACTAACACTCTCCCCACTTGGAGAGTCAGCGCCTTTAACCTACTGTTTGGTCCAGTTTGCAATTTCTGCGGAAGATGAACAGGAATAGCGAGAACCAATGAGAGACTAGCTGGAGGTGTCTGGACGGGCAAATTTAACTCTCATTTCCCACCAGGAAGAGGAAATAACCAAAGGCTCAGCTGCCGTGCCGGAACCAGATTAGGGCCTGAAGCCATGCTGCGGTGTTGCTGCCAGCTCAACAGAAAGCGAGTTGAAGAAAGGAGCTCAGGGGCACTGTAATTCACAAACCTGCAGAGTTATAAATGACAGCTATCGTCCAAAAATATACTGAAGTAAGGCTGCCAAGAGGACTTGAAAGCGGGGCAGAATTGCAGGAAACCGATTTCAGGAGGTAGACTGGAATTGCATTGAAAGCATAGGAAAAGAGGCAGAACGTCCACAATGATGCACTTGGCCAAAAAGGGCGTATGCGTTTTTTCCTGAATATATTCAGGAAAAAACGCATACGCCCTTTTTGGCCAACCAAGCAAGCTTGCAAAGGAAATCTGCACTACAATGAAGTCTCACTTCCCCCCGGTCAAAAGGGCCATCTGAAAAAAGTGTAAAATCCAGAAAGGCAGGACAGGCCATGGAGAACTGGGAGCCTTGTTATGCTGATGGGCGGGATGGAAATTGCCAACTGCCACTCGGGAGAAGTGTATGGTGTTTCCTGAAACATCTAAACAACAAAGCAACAGAGCCTAGGGCACTTCCACTTATGGTCCTATAGCTTAGGGAAATTAAAATCAAAAAGACACAGCCACCCCAAAGTTTGGGACGCCTCTGTTTACAAGAACCTCGTTTACCGTACAAGTTCAATATCACAGAAAGTGAAAAATGGATAAAGAATTTGTGGTACTTACGTACAATGCAGTATCACTCAGCAATGAAATCTATGTCATCAGGCCCATAGCAGCATAATGAGTGGATTCAGGTACGATGATTCTAACTGAAATAAGTCACACAGCAAAAGAAACATCATAAGATATCAGTAATACACGGAATGTAAACTTGGCTACACAGGAACTGAATTCCAAAACAGAACAGGGTCTCAAATTTAGAAAACAAACTTATGCTTGCTTAAGGGGAAAGGTGAGTTGGGGTGCTGCATGAAACCAGAGATTGAAATGAGCACAGATACCGTTCCTTAAGCCAAATATGGAATAGACAAGAGCTACTCCTTGCTCAACGAAATGGACTCAACACCCCATATTAAACGCCTAAGAATGTACCTGACTAGTAAGTATCTTAAAACCTATGGATTGCTATGTCTCCAAAAGAGAATCAAGCGTGTGTACAGGGGCATAAACGCAGCAGTGATAGGATTGGAGAGGTTCGGTGAGCAAATGAAGACCCTTTGAAGTCATATTGCATGGTACCCATTACACGGGTCTCAACTCTCCAGGTTTAAGGTATTCTTCCTTCAGCTAAAACATGCATGTGGAACCTAGAGTATGATGAACCGTGTGAACGGGAGAAGTGTTCAAATATGTCTCAGTTTTTGTTCCCTGGTACTTGGGTGCCACATTCCAGACGCTTTACTAACACTCTCCCCACTTGGAGAGTCAGCGCCTTTAACCTCCTGTTTGGCCCAGTTTGCAATTTCTGCGGAAGATGAACAGGAATAGGGAGAACCAATGAGAGACTAGCTGGAGGTGTCTAGACGGGCAAATTTAACTCTCATTTCCCACCAGGAAGAGGAAATAACCAAAGGCTCAGCGTGCCGTGCCGGAACCAGATTAGAGCCTGAAGCCATCCTGCGGTGTTGCGGCCAGCTCACAAGAAAGCGAGTTGAAGAAAGGAGCTCAGGGGCACTGTAATTCACAAACCTGCAGAGTTATAAATGACAGCTATCGTCCAAAAATATACTGAAGTAAGGCTGCCAAGAGGACTTGAAAGCGGGGCAGAATTGCAGGAAACCGATTTCAGGAGGTAGACTGGAATTGCATTGAAAGCATAGGAAAAGAGGCAGAACGTCCACAATGATGCACTTGGCCAAAAAGTGCGTATGCGTATTTTCCTGAATATATTCAGGAGAAAACGCATGCGCACTTTTTGGCCAACCAAGCAAGCTTGCAAAGGAAATCTGCACTACAATGAAGTCTCACTTCCCCCCGGTCAAAAGGGCCATCTGAAAAAAGTGTAAAATCCAGAAAGGCAGGACAGGCCATGGAGAACTGGGAGCCTTGTTATGCTGATGGGCGGGATGTAAATTGCCAACAGACACTCGGGAGAAGTGTATGGTGTTTCCTGAAACATCTAAAAAACAAAGCAACAGAGCCTAGGGCACTTCCACTTATGGTCCTATAGCTTAGGGAAATTAAAATCAAAAAGACACAGCCACCCCAAAGTTTGGGACGCCTCTGTTTAAAAGAACCTCGTTTACCGTACAAGTTCAATATCACAGAAAGTGAAAAATGGATAAAGAACTTGTGGTACTTACGTACAATGCAGTATCACTCAGCAATGAAATCTATGTCATCAGGCCCGTAGCAGCATAATGAGTGGATTCAGGTACGATGATTCTAACTGAAATAAGTCACACAGAAAAAGAAATATCATAAGATATCACTAATACACGGAATGTAAACTTGGCTACACAGGAACTGAATTCCAAAACAGAACAGGGTCTCAAATTTAGAAAACCAACTTATGCTTGCTTAAGGGGAAAGGTGAGTTGGGGTGCTGCATAAAACTAGAGATTGAAATGAGCACAGATAAAGTTCCTTAAGCCAAATATGCAATAGACAAGAGCTACTCCTTGCTCAACGAAATGGACTCAACACCCCATATTAAACGCCTAAGAATGTACCTGACTAGTAAGTATCTTAAAACCTATGGATTGCTATGTCTCCAAAAGAGAATCAAGCGTGTGTACAGGGGCATAAACGCAGCAGTGATAGGATTGGAGAGGTTCGGTGAGCAAATGAAGACCCTTTGAAGTCATATTGCATGGTATCCATTCCACGGGTTTCAACTACCCAGGTTTAAGGTATTCTTCCTTCAGCTAAAACATGCATGTGGAACCCTAGTATGATCAACCGTGTGAACAGGAGACGTGTTCAAATATGTCTCAGTTTTCCTCCCCTGGTACTCGGGTGCAACATTCCAGACACTTTACTAACACTCTCCCCACTTGGAGAGTCAGCGCCTTTAACCTCCTGTTTGGCCCAGTTTGCAATTTCTGCAGAAGATGAACAGGAATAGCGAGAACCAATGAGACACTAGCTGGAGGTGTCTGGACGGGCAAATTTAACTCTCATTTCCCACCAGGAAGAGGAAATCCCCAAAGGCTCAGCGTGCCGTGCCGGAACCAGATTAGGGCCTGAAGCCATCCTGCGGTGTTGTGGCCAGCTCACAAGAAAGCGAGTTGAAGAAAGGAGCTCAGGGGCACTGTAATTCACAAACCTGCAGAGTTATAAATGACAGCTATCGTCCAAAAATATACTGAAGTAAGGCTGCCAAGAGGACTTGAAAGCGGGGCAGAATTGCAGGAAACCGATTTCAGGAGGTAGACTGGAATTGCATTGAAAGCATAGGAAAAGAGGCAGAACGTCCACAATGATGCACTTGGCCAAAAAGGGCGTATGCGTTTTTTCCTGAATATATTCAGGAAAAAACGCATACGCCCTTTTTGGCCAACCAAGCAAGCTTGCAAAGGATATCTGCACTACAATGAAGTCTCACTTCCCCCCGGTCAAAAGGGCCATCTGAAAAAAGTGTAAAATCCAGAAAGGCAGGACAGGCCATGGAGAACTGGGAGCCTTGTTATGCTGATGGGCGGGATGTAAATTGCCAACAGACACTCGGGAGAAGTGTATGGTGTTTCCTGAAACATCTAAAAAACAAAGCAACAGAGCCTAGGGCACTTCCACTTATGGTCCTATAGCTTAGGGAAATTAAAATCAAAAAGACACAGCCACCCCAAAGTTTGGGACGCCTCTCTTTACAAGAACCTCGTTTACCGTACAAGTGCAATATCACAGAAAGTGAAAAATGGATAAAGAACTTGTGGTACTTACGTACAATGCAGTATCACTCAGCAATGAAATCTATGTCATCAGGCCCGTAGCAGCATAATGAGTGGATTCAGGTACGATGATTCTAACTGAAATAAGTCACACAGAAAAAGAAACAACATAAGATATCAGTAATACACGGAATGTAAACTTGGCTACACAGGAACTGAATTCCAAAACAGAACAGGGTCTCAAATTTAGAGAACCAACTTATGCTTGCTTAAGAGTAAAGGTGAGTTGGGGTGCTGCATAAAACCAGAGATTGAAATGAGCACAGATAAAGTTCCTTAAGCCAAATATGGAATAGACAAGAGCTACTCCTTGCTCAACGACATGGACTCAACACCGCATATTAAACGCCTAAGAATGTACCTGACTAGTAAGTATCTTAAAACCTATGGATTGCTATGTCTCCAAAAGAGAATCAAGCATGTGTACAGGGGCATAAACGCAGCAGTGATAGGATTGGAGAGGTTCGGTGAGCAAACGAAGACCCTTTGAAGTCATATTGCATGGTACCCATTCCACGGGTTTCAACTACCCAGGTTTAAGGTATTCTTCCTTCAGCTAAAACATGCATGTGGAACCCAGAGTATGATCAATCATGTGAGCGGGAGACGTGTTCAAATATATCTCAGTTTTCGTACCCTGGTACTTCAGTGCAACATTCCAGACGCTTTACTAACACTCTCCCGACTTGGAGAGTCAGTCCCTTTAACCTCCTGTTTGACCCAGTTTGCAATTTCTGTGGAAGATGAACAGGAATAGCGAGAACCAATGAGAGACTAGCTGGAGGTGTCTGGACGGGCAAATTTAACTCTCATTTCCCACCAGGAAGAGGAATTAACCAAAGGCTCAGCGTGCCATGCCGGAACCAGATTATGGCCTGAAGCCATCCTGCGGTGTTGCGGCCAGCTCATAAGAAAGCGAGTTGAAGAAAGGAGCTCAGGGGCACTGTAATTCACAAACCTGCAGAGTTATAAATGACAGCTATCGTCCAAAAATATACTGAAGTAAGGCTGCCAAGAGGACTTGAAAGCGCGGCAGAATTGCAGGAAACCGATTTCAGGAGGTAGACTGGAATTGCATTGAAAGCATAGGAAAAGAGGCAGAACGTCCACAATGATGCACTTGGCCAAAAAGGGCGTATGCGTTTTTTCCTGAATATATTCAGGAAAAAACGCATACGCCCTTTTTGGCCAACCAAGCAAGCTTGCAAAGGAAATCTGCACTACAATGAAGTCTCACTTCCCCCCGATCAAAAGGGCCATCTGAAAAAAGTGTAAAATCCAGAAAGGCAGGACAGGCCATGGAGAACTGGGAGCCTTGTTATGCTGATGGGCGGGATGTAAATTGCCAACAGACACTCGGGAGAAGTGTATGGTGTTTCCTGAAACATCTAAAAAACAAATCAACAGAGCCTAGGGCACTTCCACTTATGGTCCTATAGCTTAGGGAAATTAAAATCAAAAAGACACAGCCACCCCAAAGTTTAGGACGCCTCTGTTTACAAGAACCTCGTTTACAGTACAAGTTCAACATCGCAGAAAGTGAAAAATGGATAAAGAAGTTGTGGTATTTACTTACAAAGCAATATCACTCAGCAATGAAATCTATGTCATCAGGCCCTTAGCAGCACAATGAGTGGATTCAGGTATGATGATTCTAACTGAAATAAGTCACACAGAAAAAGAAACATCATAAGATATCAGTAATACACGGAATGTAAACTTGGCTACACAGGAACTGAATTACAGAACAGAACAGGGTCTCAAATTTAGAAAACCAACTTATGCTTGCTTAAGGGGAAAGGTGAGTTGGGGTGCTGCATAAAACCAGAGATTGAAATGAGCACAGATAAAGTTCCTTAAGCCAAATATGGAATAGACAAGAGCTACTCCTTGCTCAACGAAATGGACTCAACACCGCATATTAAACGCCTAAGAATGTACCTGACTAGTAAGTATCTTAAAACCTATGGATTGCTATGTCTCCGAAAGAGAATCAAGCATGTGTACAGGGGCATAAATGCAGCAGTGATAGGATTGGAGAGGTTCGGTGAGCAAATGAAGACCCTTTGAAGTCATATTGCATGGTACCCATTCCACAGGTTTCAACTACCCAGGTTTAAGGTATTCTTCCTTCAGCTAAAACATGCATGTGGAACCTAGAGTATGATCAACCATGTGATCGGGAGACGTGTTCAAATATGTCTCAGTTTTCGTACCCTGGTACTCGGGTGCAACCTTCCACACGCTTTACTAACACTCCCCCCACTTGGAGAGTCAGTCCCTTTAACCTCCTGTTTGGCCCAGTTTGCAATTTCTGTGGAAGATGAACAGGAATAGCGAGAACCAATGAGAGACTAGCTGGAGGTGTCTGGACGGGCAAATTTAACTCTCATTTCCCACCAGGAAGAGGAATTAACCAAAGGCTCAGCGTGCCGTGCCGGAACCAGATTAGGGCCTGAAGCCATCCTGCGGTGTTGCGGCCAGCTCAAAAGAAAGCGAGTTGAAGAAAGGAGCTCAGGGGCACTGTAATTCACAAACCTGCAGAGTTATAAATGACAGCTATCGTCCAAAAATATACTGAAGTAAGGCTGGCAAGAGGACTTGAAAGCGGGGCAGAATTGCAGGAAACCGATTTCAGGAGGTAGACTGGAATTGCATTGAAAGCATAGGAAAAGAGGCAGAACGTCCACAATGATGCACTTGGCCAAAAAGTGCGTATGCGTTTTTTCCTGAATATATTAAGGAAAAAACGCATACGCCCTTTTTGGCCAACCAAGCAAGCTTGCAAAGGAAATCTGCACTACAATGAAGTCTCACTTCCCCCCGGTCAAAAGGGCCATCTGAAAAAAGTGTAAAATCCAGAAAGGCAGGACAGGCCATGGAGAACTGGGAGCCTTGTTATGCTGATGGGCGGGATGTAAATTGCCAGCAGACACTCGGGAGAAGTGTATGGTGTTTCCTGAAACATCTAAAAAACAAAGCAACAGAGCCTAGGGCACTTCCACTTATGGTCCTATAGCTTAGAGAAATTAAAATCAAAAAGACACAGCCACCCCAAAGTTTGGGACGCCTCTGTTTACAAGAACCTCGTTTACCGTACAAGTGCAATATCACAGAAAGTGAAAAATGGATAAAGAACTTGTGGTACTTACGTACAATGCAGTATCACTCAGCAATGAAATCTATGTCATCAGGCCCGTAGCAGCATAATGAGTGGATTCAGGTACGATGATTCTAACTGAAATAAGTCACACAGAAAAAGAAACAACATAAGATATCAGTAATACACGGAATGTAAACTTGGCTACACAGGAACTGAATTCCAAAACAGAACAGGGTCTCAAATTTAGAAAACCAACTTATGCTTGCTTAAGAGTAAAGGTGAGTTGGGGTGCTGCATAAAACCAGAGATTGAAATGAGCACAGATAAAGATCCTTAAGCCAAATATGGAATAGACAAGAGCTACTCCTTGCTCAACGAAATGGACTCAACACCCCAAATTAAACAACTAACAATGTACCTGACTTGTAAGTATCTTAAAACCTTTGGATTGCTATGTCTCCGAAAGAGAATCAAGCATGTGTACAGGGGCATAAACGCAGCAGTGATAGGATTGGAGAGGTTCGGTGAGCAAACGAAGACCCTTTGAAGTCATATTGCATGGTACCCATTCCACGGGTTTCAACTACCCAGGTTTAAGGTATTCTTCCTTCAGCTAAAACATGCATGTGGAACCTAGAGTATGATCAACCATGTGATCGGGAGACGTGTTCAAATATGTCTCAGTTTTCCTCCCCTGGTACTCGGGTGCAACATTCCAGACGCTTTACTAACACTCTCCCCACTTGGAGAGTCAGTCCCTTTAACCTCCTGTTTGGCCCAGTTTGCAATTTCTGCGGAAGATGAACAGGAATAGCGAGAACCAATGAGAGACTAGCTGGAGGTGTCTGGACGGGCAAATTTAACTCTCATTTCCCACCAGGAAGAGGAAATACTCAAAGGCTCAGCGTGCCGTGCCGGAACCAGATTAGGGCCTGAAGCCATCCTGCGGTGTTGCGGCCAGGTCACAAGAAAGCGAGTTGAAGAAAGGAGCTCAGGGGCACTGTAATTCACAAACCTGCAGAGTTATAAATGACAGCTATCGTCCAAAAATATACTGAAGTAAGGCTGGCAAGAGGACTTGAAAGCGGGGCAGAATTGCAGGAAACCGATTTCAGGAGGTAGACTGGAATTGCATTGAAAGCATAGGAAAAGAGGCAGAACGTCCACAATGATGCACTTGGCCAAAAAGTGCATATGCGTTTTTTCCTGAATATATTCAGGAAAAAACGCATACGCCCTTTTTGGCCAACCAAGCAAGCTTGCAAAGGAAATCTGCACTACAATGAAGTCTCACTTCCCCCAGGTCAAAAGGGCCATCTGAAAAAAGTGTAAAATCCAGAAAGGCAGGACAGGCCATGGAGAACTGGGAGCCTTGTTATGCTGATGGGCGGGATGTAAATTGCCAACAGACACTCGGGAGAAGTGTATGGTGTTTCCTGAAACATCTAAAAAACAAAGCAACAGAGCCTAGGGCACTTCCACTTATGGTCCTATAGCTTAGGGAAATTAAAATCAAAAAGACACAGCCACCCCAAAGTTTGGGACGCCTCTGTATACAAGAACCTCGTTTACCGTACAAGTGCAATATCACAGAAAGTGAAAAATGGATAAAGAACTTGTGGTACTTACGTACAATGCAGTATCACTCAGCAATGAAATCTATGTCATCAGGCCCGTAGCAGCATAATGAGTGGATTCAGGTACGATGATTCTAACTGAAATAAGTCACACAGAAAAAGAAACATCATAAGATATCAGTAATACACGGAATGTAAACTTGGCTACACAGGAACTGAATTACAGAACAGAACAGGGTCTCAAATTTAGAAAACCAACTTATGCTTGCTTAAGGGGAAAGGTGAGTTGGGGTGCTGCATAAAACCAGAGATTGAAATGAGCACAGATAAAGTTCCTTAAGCCAAATATGGAATAGACAAGAGCTACTCCTTGCTCAACGAAATGGACTCAACACCGCATATTAAACGCCTAAGAATGTACCTGACTAGTAAGTATCTTAAAACCTATGGATTGCTATGTCTCCGAAAGAGAATCAAGCATGTGTACAGGGGCATAAATGCAGCAGTGATAGGATTGGAGAGGTTCGGTGAGCAAATGAAGACCCTTTGAAGTCATATTGCATGGTACCCATTCCACAGGTTTCAACTACCCAGGTTTAAGGTATTCTTCCTTCAGCTAAAACATGCATGTGGAACCTAGAGTATGATCAACCATGTGATCGGGAGACGTGTTCAAATATGTCTCAGTTTTCGTACCCTGGTACTCGGGTGCAACCTTCCACACGCTTTACTAACACTCCCCCCACTTGGAGAGTCAGTCCCTTTAACCTCCTGTTTGGCCCAGTTTGCAATTTCTGTGGAAGATGAACAGGAATAGCGAGAACCAATGAGAGACTAGCTGGAGGTGTCTGGACGGGCAAATTTAACTCTCATTTCCCACCAGGAAGAGGAATTAACCAAAGGCTCAGCGTGCCGTGCCGGAACCAGATTAGGGCCTGAAGCCATCCTGCGGTGTTGCGGCCAGCTCAAAAGAAAGCGAGTTGAAGAAAGGAGCTCAGGGGCACTGTAATTCACAAACCTGCAGAGTTATAAATGACAGCTATCGTCCAAAAATATACTGAAGTAAGGCTGGCAAGAGGACTTGAAAGCGGGGCAGAATTGCAGGAAACCGATTTCAGGAGGTAGACTGGAATTGCATTGAAAGCATAGGAAAAGAGGCAGAACGTCCACAATGATGCACTTGGCCAAAAAGTGCGTATGCGTTTTTTCCTGAATATATTAAGGAAAAAACGCATACGCCCTTTTTGGCCAACCAAGCAAGCTTGCAAAGGAAATCTGCACTACAATGAAGTCTCACTTCCCCCCGGTCAAAAGGGCCATCTGAAAAAAGTGTAAAATCCAGAAAGGCAGGACAGGCCATGGAGAACTGGGAGCCTTGTTATGCTGATGGGCGGGATGTAAATTGCCAGCAGACACTCGGGAGAAGTGTATGGTGTTTCCTGAAACATCTAAAAAACAAAGCAACAGAGCCTAGGGCACTTCCACTTATGGTCCTATAGCTTAGAGAAATTAAAATCAAAAAGACACAGCCACCCCAAAGTTTGGGACGCCTCTGTTTACAAGAACCTCGTTTACCGTACAAGTGCAATATCACAGAAAGTGAAAAATGGATAAAGAACTTGTGGTACTTACGTACAATGCAGTATCACTCAGCAATGAAATCTATGTCATCAGGCCCGTAGCAGCATAATGAGTGGATTCAGGTACGATGATTCTAACTGAAATAAGTCACACAGAAAAAGAAACAACATAAGATATCAGTAATACACGGAATGTAAACTTGGCTACACAGGAACTGAATTCCAAAACAGAACAGGGTCTCAAATTTAGAAAACCAACTTATGCTTGCTTAAGAGTAAAGGTGAGTTGGGGTGCTGCATAAAACCAGAGATTGAAATGAGCACAGATAAAGATCCTTAAGCCAAATATGGAATAGACAAGAGCTACTCCTTGCTCAACGAAATGGACTCAACACCCCAAATTAAACAACTAACAATGTACCTGACTTGTAAGTATCTTAAAACCTTTGGATTGCTATGTCTCCGAAAGAGAATCAAGCATGTGTACAGGGGCATAAACGCAGCAGTGATAGGATTGGAGAGGTTCGGTGAGCAAACGAAGACCCTTTGAAGTCATATTGCATGGTACCCATTCCACGGGTTTCAACTACCCAGGTTTAAGGTATTCTTCCTTCAGCTAAAACATGCATGTGGAACCTAGAGTATGATCAACCATGTGATCGGGAGACGTGTTCAAATATGTCTCAGTTTTCCTCCCCTGGTACTCGGGTGCAACATTCCAGACGCTTTACTAACACTCTCCCCACTTGGAGAGTCAGTCCCTTTAACCTCCTGTTTGGCCCAGTTTGCAATTTCTGCGGAAGATGAACAGGAATAGCGAGAACCAATGAGAGACTAGCTGGAGGTGTCTGGACGGGCAAATTTAACTCTCATTTCCCACCAGGAAGAGGAAATACTCAAAGGCTCAGCGTGCCGTGCCGGAACCAGATTAGGGCCTGAAGCCATCCTGCGGTGTTGCGGCCAGGTCACAAGAAAGCGAGTTGAAGAAAGGAGCTCAGGGGCACTGTAATTCACAAACCTGCAGAGTTATAAATGACAGCTATCGTCCAAAAATATACTGAAGTAAGGCTGGCAAGAGGACTTGAAAGCGGGGCAGAATTGCAGGAAACCGATTTCAGGAGGTAGACTGGAATTGCATTGAAAGCATAGGAAAAGAGGCAGAACGTCCACAATGATGCACTTGGCCAAAAAGTGCATATGCGTTTTTTCCTGAATATATTCAGGAAAAAACGCATACGCCCTTTTTGGCCAACCAAGCAAGCTTGCAAAGGAAATCTGCACTACAATGAAGTCTCACTTCCCCCAGGTCAAAAGGGCCATCTGAAAAAAGTGTAAAATCCAGAAAGGCAGGACAGGCCATGGAGAACTGGGAGCCTTGTTATGCTGATGGGCGGGATGTAAATTGCCAACAGACACTCGGGAGAAGTGTATGGTGTTTCCTGAAACATCTAAAAAACAAAGCAACAGAGCCTAGGGCACTTCCACTTATGGTCCTATAGCTTAGGGAAATTAAAATCAAAAAGACACAGCCACCCCAAAGTTTGGGACGCCTCTGTATACAAGAACCTCGTTTACCGTACAAGTGCAATATCACAGAAAGTGAAAAATGGATAAAGAACTTGTGGTACTTACGTACAATGCAGTATCACTCAGCAATGAAATCTATGTCATCAGGCCCGTAGCAGCATAATGAGTGGATTCAGGTACGATGATTCTAACTGAAATAAGTCACACAGAAAAAGAAACATCATAAGATATCAGTAATACACGGAATGTAAACTTGGCTACACAGGAACTGAATTCCAAAACAGAACAGGGTCTCAAATTTAGAAAACCAACTTATGCTTGCTTAAGGGGAAAGGTGAGTTGGGGTGCTGCATAAAACCAGAGATTGAAATGAGCACAGATAAAGTTCCTTAAGCCAAATATGGAATAGACAAGAGCTACTCCTTGCTCAACGAAATGGACTCAACACCCCATATTAAACGCCTAAGAATGTACCTGACTAGTAAGTATCTTAAAACCTATGGATTGCTATGTCTCCAAAAGAGAATCAAGCGTGTGTACAGGGGCATAAACGCAGCAGTGATAGGATTGGAGAGGTTCGGTGAGCAAATGAAGACCCTTTGAAGTCATATTGCATGGTACCCATTCCACGGGTTTCAACTACCCAGGTTTAAGGTATTCTTCCTTCAGCTAAAACATGCATGTGGAACCTAGAGTATGATCAACCATGTGATCGGGAGACGTGTTCAAATATGTCTCAGTTTTCCTCCCCTGGTACTCAGGTGCAACATTCCAGACGCTTTACTAACACTCTCCCCACTTGGAGAGTCAGTCCCTTTAACCTCCTGTTTGGCCCAGTTTGCAATTTCTGCGGAAGATGAACAGGAATAGCGAGAACCAATGAGAGACTAGCTGGAGGTGTCTGGACGGGCAAATTTAACTCTCATTTCCCACCAGGAAGAGGAATTAACCAAAGGCTCAGCGTGCCGTGCCGGAACCAGATTAGGGCCTGAAGCCATCCTGCGGTGTTGCGGCCAGGTCACAAGAAAGCGAGTTGAAGAAAGGAGCTCAGGGGCACTGTAATTCACAAACCTGCAGAGTTATAAATGACAGCTATCGCCCAAAAATATACTGAAGTAAGGCTGGCAAGAGGACTTGAAAGCGGGGCAGAATTGTAGGAAACCGATTTCAGGAGGTAGACTGGAATTGCATTGAAAGCATAGGAAAAGAGGCAGAACGTCCACAATGATGCACTTGGCCAAAAAGTGCATATGCGTTTTTTCCTGAATATATTCAGGAAAAAACGCATACGCCCTTTTTGGCCAACCAAGCAAGCTTGCAAAGGAAATCTGCACTACAATGAAGTCTCACTTCCCCCCGGTCAAAAGGGCCATCTGAAAAAAGTGTAAAATCCAGAAAGGCAGGACAGGCCATGGAGAACTGGGAGCCTTGTTATGCTGATGGGCGGGATGTAAATTGCCAACAGACACTCGGGAGAAGTGTATGGTGTTTCCTGAAACATCTAAAAAACAAAGCAACAGAGCCTAGGGCACTTCCACTTATGGTCCTATAGCTTAGGGAAATTAAAATCAAAAAGACACAGCCACCCCAAAGTTTGGGACGCCTCTGTTTACAAGAACCTCGTTTACCGTACAAGTGCAATATCACAGAAAGTGAAAAATGGATAAAGAACTTGTGGTACTTACGTACAATGCAGTATCACTCAGCAATGAAATCTATGTCATCAGGCCCGTAGCAGCATAATGAGTGGATTCAGGTACGATGATTCTAACTGAAATAAGTCACACAGAAAAAGAAACATCATAAGATATCAGTAATACACGGAATGTAAACTTGGCTACACAGGAACTGAATTCCAAAACAGAACAGGGTCTCAAATTTAGAAAACCAACTTATGCTTGCTTAAGAGTAAAGGTGAGTTGGGGTGCTGCATAAAACCAGAGATTGAAATGAGCACAGATAAAGTTCCTTAAGCCAAATATGGAATAGACAAGAGCTACTCCTTGCTCAACGAAATGGACTCAACACCCCAAATTAAACGCCTATCAATGTACCTGACTTGTAAGTATCTTAAAACCTATGGATTGCTATGTCTCCGAAAGAGAATCAAGCATGTGTACAGGGGCATAAACGCAGCAGTGATAGGATTGGAGAGGTTTGGTGAGCAAATGAAGACCCTTTGAAATCATATTGCATGGTACCCATTCCACGGGTTTCAACTACCCAGGTTTAAGGTATTCTTCCTTCAGCTAAAACATGCATGTGGAACGTAGAGTATGATCAACCATGTGATCGGGAGACGTGTTCAAATATGTCTCAGTTTTCCTCCCCTGGTACTCGGGTGCAACATTCCAGACGCTTTACTAACACTCTCCCCACTTGGAGAGTCAGTCCCTTTAACCTCCTGTTTGGCCCAGTTTGCAATTTCTGCGGAAGATGAACAGGAATAGCGAGAACCAATGAGAGACTAGCTGGAGGTGTCTGGACGGGCAAATTTAACTCTCATTTCCCACCAGGAAGAGGAATTAACCAAAGGCTCAGCGTGCCGTGCCGGAACCAGATTAGGGCCTGAAGCCATCCTGCGGTGTTGCGGCCAGGTCACAAGAAAGCGAGTTGAAGAAAGGAGCTCAGGGGCACTGTAATTCACAAACCTGCAGAGTTATAAATGACAGCTATCGTCCAAAAATATACTGAAGTAAGGCTGGCAAGAGGACTTGAAAGCGGGGCAGAATTGCAGGAAACCGATTTCAGGAGGTAGACTGGAATTGCATTGAAAGCATAGGAAAAGAGGCAGAACGTCCACAATGATGCACTTGGCCAAAAAGGGCGTATGCGTTTTTTCCTGAATATATTCAGGAAAAAACGCATACGCCCTTTTTGGCCAACCAAGCAAGCTTGCAAAGGAAATCTGCACTACAATGAAGTCTCACTTCCCCCAGGTCAAAAGGGCCATCTGAAAAAAGTGTAAAATCCAGAAAGGCAGGACAGGCCATGGAGAACTGGGAGCCTTGTTATGCTGATGGGCGGGATGTAAATTGCCAACAGACACTCGGGAGAAGTGTATGGTGTTTCCTGAAACATCTAAAAAACAAAGCAACAGAGCCTAGGGCACTTCCACTTATGGTCCTATAGCTTAGGGAAATTAAAATCAAAAAGACACAGCCACCCCAAAGTTTGGGACGCCTCTGTTTACAAGAACCTCGTTTACCGTACAAGTGCAATATCACAGAAAGTGAAAAATGGATAAAGAACTTGTGGTACTTACGTACAATGCAGTATCACTCAGCAATGAAATCTATGTCATCAGGCCCGTAGCAGCATAATGAGTGGATTCAGGTACGATGATTCTAACTGAAATAAGTCACACAGAAAAAGAAACATCATAAGATATCAGTAATACACGGAATGTAAACTTGGCTACACAGGAACTGAATTCCAAAACAGAACAGGGTCTCAAATTTAGAAAACCAACTTATGCTTGCTTAAGGGGAAAGGTGAGTTGGGGTGCTGCATAAAACCAGAGATTGAAATGAGCACAGATAAAGTTCCTTAAGCCAAATATGGAATAGACAAGAGCTACTCCTTGCTCAACGAAATGGACTCAACACCCCATATTAAACGCCTAAGAATGTACCTGACTAGTAAGTATCTTAAAACCTATGGATTGCTATGTCTCCAAAAGAGAATCAAGCGTGTGTACAGGGGCATAAACGCAGCAGTGATAGGATTGGAGAGGTTCGGTGAGCAAATGAAGACCCTTTGAAGTCATATTGCATGGTACCCATTCCACGGGTTTCAACTACCCAGGTTTAAGGTATTCTTCCTTCAGCTAAAACATGCATGTGGAACCTAGAGTATGATCAACCATGTGATCGGGAGACGTGTTCAAATATGTCTCAGTTTTCCTCCCCTGGTACTCAGGTGCAACATTCCAGACGCTTTACTAACACTCTCCCCACTTGGAGAGTCAGTCCCTTTAACCTCCTGTTTGGCCCAGTTTGCAATTTCTGCGGAAGATGAACAGGAATAGCGAGAACCAATGAGAGACTAGCTGGAGGTGTCTGGACGGGCAAATTTAACTCTCATTTCCCACCAGGAAGAGGAATTAACCAAAGGCTCAGCGTGCCGTGCCGGAACCAGATTAGGGCCTGAAGCCATCCTGCGGTGTTGCGGCCAGGTCACAAGAAAGCGAGTTGAAGAAAGGAGCTCAGGGGCACTGTAATTCACAAACCTGCAGAGTTATAAATGACAGCTATCGCCCAAAAATATACTGAAGTAAGGCTGGCAAGAGGACTTGAAAGCGGGGCAGAATTGCAGGAAACCGATTTCAGGAGGTAGACTGGAATTGCATTGAAAGCATAGGAAAAGAGGCAGAACGTCCACAATGATGCACTTGGCCAAAAAGTGCATATGCGTTTTTTCCTGAATATATTCAGGAAAAAACGCATACGCCCTTTTTGGCCAACCAAGCAAGCTTGCAAAGGAAATCTGCACTACAATGAAGTCTCACTTCCCCCCGGTCAAAAGGGCCATCTGAAAAAAGTGTAAAATCCAGAAAGGCAGGACAGGCCATGGAGAACTGGGAGCCTTGTTATGCTGATGGGCGGGATGTAAATAGCCAACAGACACTCGGGAGAAGTGTATGGTGTTTCCTGAAACATCTAAAAAACAAAGCAACAGAGCCTAGGGCACTTCCACTTATGGTCCTATAGCTTAGGGAAATTAAAATCAAAAAGACACAGCCACCCCAAAGTTTGGGACGCCTCTGTTTACAAGAACCTCGTTTACCGTACAAGTGCAATATCACAGAAAGTGAAAAATGGATAAAGAACTTGTGGTACTTACGTACAATGCAGTATCACTCAGCAATGAAATCTATGTCATCAGGCCCGTAGCAGCATAATGAGTGGATTCAGGTACGATGATTCTAACTGAAATAAGTCACACAGAAAAAGAAACATCATAAGATATCAGTAATACACGGAATGTAAACTTGGCTACACAGGAACTGAATTCCAAAACAGAACAGGGTCTCAAATTTAGAAAACCAACTTATGCTTGCTTAAGAGTAAAGGTGAGTTGGGGTGCTGCATAAAACCAGAGATTGAAATGAGCACAGATAAAGTTCCTTAAGCCAAATATGGAATAGACAAGAGCTACTCCTTGCTCAACGAAATGGACTCAACACCCCAAATTAAACGCCTATCAATGTACCTGACTTGTAAGTATCTTAAAACCTATGGATTGCTATGTCTCCGAAAGAGAATCAAGCATGTGTACAGGGGCATAAACGCAGCAGTGATAGGATTGGAGAGGTTTGGTGAGCAAATGAAGACCCTTTGAAATCATATTGCATGGTACCCATTCCACAGGTTTCAACTACCCAGGTTTAAGGTATTCTTCCTTCAGCTAAAACATGCATGTGGAACGTAGAGTATGATCAACCATGTGATCGGGAGACGTGTTCAAATATGTCTCAGTTTTCCTCCCCTGGTACTCGGGTGCAACATTCCAGACGCTTTACTAACACTCTCCCCACTTGGAGAGTCAGTCCCTTTAACCTCCTGTTTGGCCCAGTTTGCAATTTCTGCGGAAGATGAACAGGAATAGCGAGAACCAATGAGAGACTAGCTGGAGGTGTCTGGACGGGCAAATTTAACTCTCATTTCCCACCAGGAAGAGGAATTAACCAAAGGCTCAGCGTGCCGTGCCGGAACCAGATTAGGGCCTGAAGCCATCCTGCGGTGTTGCGGCCAGGTCACAAGAAAGCGAGTTGAAGAAAGGAGCTCAGGGGCACTGTAATTCACAAACCTGCAGAGTTATAAATGACAGCTATCGTCCAAAAATATACTGAAGTAAGGCTGGCAAGAGGACTTGAAAGCGGGGCAGAATTGCAGGAAACCGATTTCAGGAGGTAGACTGGAATTGCATTGAAAGCATAGGAAAAGAGGCAGAACGTCCACAATGATGCACTTGGCCAAAAAGGGCGTATGCGTTTTTTTCTGAATATATTCAGGAAAAAACGCATACGCCCTTTTTGGCCAACCAAGCAAGCTTGCAAAGGAAATCTGCACTACAATGAAGTCTCACTTCCCCCCGGTCAAAAGGGCCATCTGAAAAAAGTGTAAAATCCAGAAAGGCAGGAAAGGCCATGGAGAACTGGGAGCCTTGTTATGCTGATGGGCGGGATGTAAATTGCCAACAGACACTCGGGAGAAGTGTACGGTGTTTCCTGAAACATCTAAAAAACAAAGCAACAGAGCCTAGGGCACTTCCACTTATGGTCCTATAGCTTAGGGAAATTAAAATCAAAAAGACACAGCCACCCCAAAGTTTGGGACGCCTCTGTTTACAAGAACCTCGTTTACCGTACAAGTGCAATATCACAGAAAGTGAAAAATGGATAAAGAACTTGTGGTACTTACGTACAATGCAGTATCACTCAGCAATGAAATCTATGTCATCAGGCCCGTAGCAGCATAATGAGTGGATTCAGGTACGATGATTCTAACTGAAATAAGTCACACAGAAAAAGAAACATCATAAGATATCAGTAATACACGGAATGTAAACTTGGCTACACAGGAACTGAATTCCAAAACAGAACATGGTCTCAAATTTAGAAAACCAACTTATGCTTGCTTAAGAGTAAAGGTGAGTTGGGGTGCTGCATAAAACCAGAGATTGAAATGAGCACAGATAAAGTTCCTTAAGCCAAATATGGAATAGACAAGAGCTACTCCTTGCTCAACGAAATGGACTCAACACCCCAAATTAAACGCCTAACAATGTACCTGACTAGTAAGTATCTTAAAACCTATGGATTGCTATGTCTCCTAAAGAGAATCAAGCATGTGTACAGGGGCATAAACGCAGCAGTGATAGGATTGGAGAGGTTTGGTGAGCAAATGAAGACACTTTGATGTCATATTGCATGGTACCCATTCCACGGGTTTCAACTACCCAGGTTTAAGGTATTCTTCCTTCAGCTAAAACATGCATGTGGAACCTAGAGTATGATCAACCATGTGATCGGGAGACGTGTTCAAATATGTCTCAGTTTTCCTCCCCTGGTACTCGGGTGCAACATTCCAGACGCTTTACTAACACTCTCCCCACTTGGAGAGTCAGCGCCTTTAACCTCCTGTTTGGCCCAGTTTGCAATTTCTGCGGAAGATGAACAGGAATAGGGAGAACCAATGAGAGACTAGCTGGAGGTGTCTGGACGAGCAAATTTAAGTCTCATTTCCCACCAGGAAGAGGAAATAACCAAAGGCTCAGCGTGCCGTGCCGGAACCAGATTAGAGCCTGAAGTCATCCTGCGGTGTCGCGGCCAGCTCAAAAGACAGCGAGTTGAAGAAAGGAGCTCAGGGGCACTGTAATTCACAAACCTGCAGAGTTATAAATGACAGCTATCGTCCAAAAATATACTGAAGTAAGGCTGCCAAGAGGACTTGAAAGCGGGGCAGAATTGCAGGAAACCGATTTCAGGAGGTAGACTGGAATTGCATTGAAAGCATAGGAAAAGAGGCAGAACGTCCACAATGATGCACTTGGCCAAAAAGGGCGTATGCGTTTTTTCCTGAATATATTCAGGAAAAAACGCATACGCCCTTTTTGGCCAACCAAGCAAGCTTGCAAAGGAAATCTGCACTACAATGAAGTCTCACTTCCGCCCGGTCTAAAGGGCCATCTGAAAAAAGTGTAAAATCCAGAAAGGCAGGACAGGCCATGGAGAACTGGGAGCCTTGTTATGCTGATGGGCGGGATGTAAATTGCCAACAGACACTCGGGAGAAGTGTATGGTGTTTCCTGAAACATCTAAAAAACAAAGCAACAGAGCCTAGGGCACTTCCACTTATGGTCCTATAGCTTAGGGAAATTAAAATCAAAAAGACACAGCCACCCCAAAGTTTGGGACGCCTCTGTTTACAAGAACCTCGTTTACAGTACAAGTTCAACATCGCAGAAAGTGAAAAATGGATAAAGAAGTTGTGCTATTTACTTACAAAGCAATATCACTCAGCAATGAAATCTATGTCATCAGGCCCTTAGCAGCACAATGAGTGGATTCAGGTATGATGATTCTAACTGAAATAAGTCACACAGAAAATGAAACATCATAAGATATCAGTAATACACGGAATGTAAACTTGGCTACACAGGAACTGAATTACAGAACAGAACAGGGTCTCAAATTTAGAAAACCAACTTATGCTTGCTTAAGGGGAAAGGTGAGTTGGGGTGCTGCATAAAACCAGAGATTGAAATGAGCACAGATAAAGTTCCTTAAGCCAAATATGGAATAGACAAGAGCTACTCCTTGCTCAACGAAATGGACTCAACACCGCATATTAAACGCCTAAGCATGTACCTGACTAGTAAGTATCTTAAAACCTATGGATTGCTATGTCTCCAAAAGAGAATCAAGCATGTGTACAGGGGCATAAACGCAGCAGTGATAGGATTGGAGAGGTTCGGTGAGCAAACGAAGACCCTTTGAAGTCATATTGCATGGTACCCATTCCACGGGTTTCAACTACCCAGGTTTAAGGTATTCTTCCTTCAGCTAAAACATGCATGTGGAACCTAGAGTATGATCAACCATGTGATCGGGAGACGTGTTCAAATATGTCTCAGTTTTCCTCCCCTGGTACTCGGGTGCAACATTCCAGACGCTTTACTAACACTCTCCCCACTTGGAGAGTCAGTCCCTTTAACCTCCTGTTTGGCCCAGTTTGCAATTTCTGCGGAAGATGAACAGGAATAGCGAGAACCAATGAGAGACTAGCTGGAGGTGTCTGGACGGGCAAATTTAACTCTCATTTCCCACCAGGAAGAGGAATTAACCAAAGGCTCAGCGTGCCGTGCCGGAACCAGATTAGGGCCTGAAGCCATCCTGCGGTGTTGCGGCCAGGTCACAAGAAAGCGAGTTGAAGAAAGGAGCTCAGGGGCACTGTAATTCACAAACCTGCAGAGTTATAAATGACAGCTATCGTCCAAAAATATACTGAAGTAAGGCTGGCAAGAGGACTTGAAAGCGGGGCAGAATTGCAGGAAACCGATTTCAGGAGGTAGACTGGAATTGCATTGAAAGCATAGGAAAAGAGGCAGAACGTCCACAATGATGCACTTGGCCAAAAAGGGCGTATGCGTTTTTTCCTGAATATATTCAGGAAAAAACGCATACGCCCTTTTTGGCCAACCAAGCAAGCTTGCAAAGGAAATCTGCACTACAATGAAGTCTCATTTCCCCCCGGTCAAAAGGGCCATCTGAAAAAAGTGTAAAATCCAGAAAGGCAGGACAGGCCATGGAGAACTGGGAGCCTTGTTATGCTGATGGGCGGGATGTAAATTGCCAACAGACACTCGGGAGAAGTGTATGGTGTTTCCTGAAACATCTAAAAAACAAAGCAACAGAGCCTAGGGCACTTCCACTTATGGTCCTATAGCTTAGGGAAATTAAAATCAAAAAGACACAGCCACCCCAAAGTTTGGGACGCCTCTGCTTACAAGAACCTCGTTTACAGTACAAGTTTAACATCGCAGAAAGTGAAAAATGGATAAAGAAGTTGTGGTATTTACTTACAAAGCAATATCACTCAGCAATGAAATCTATGTCATCAGGCCCTTAGCAGCACAATGAGTGGATTCAGGTATGATGATTCTAACTGAAATAAGTCACACAGAAAAAGAAACATCATAAGATATCACTAATACACGGAATGTAAACTTGGCTACACAGGAACTGAATTACAGAACAGAACAGGGTCTCAAATTTAGAAAACCAACTTATGCTTGCTTAAGGGGAAAGGTGAGTTGGGGTGCTGCATAAAACCAGAGATTGAAATGAGCACAGATAAAGTTCCTTAAGCCAAATATGGAATAGACAAGAGCTACTCCTTGCTCAACGAAATGGACTCAACACCGCATATTAAACGCCTAAGAATGTACCTGACTAGTAAGTATCTTAAAACCTATGGATTGCTATGTCTCCGAAAGAGAATCAAGCATGTGTACAGGGGCATAAATGCAGCAGTGATAGGATTGGAGAGGTTTGGTGAGCAAATGAAGACCCTTTGAAGTCATATTGCATGGTACCCATTCCACAGGTTTCAACTACCCAGGTTTAAGGTATTCTTCCTTCAGCTAAAACATGCATGTGGAACCTAGAGTATGATCAACCATGTGATCGGGAGACGTGTTCAAATATGTCTCAGTTTTCGTACCCTGGTACTCGGGTGCAACCTTCCACACGCTTTACTAACACTCTCCCGACTTGGAGAGTCAGTCCCTTTAACCTCCTGTTTGGCCCAGTTTGCAATTTGTGCGGAAGATGAACAGGAATAGCGAGAACCAATGAGAGACTAGCTGGAGGTGTCTGGACGGGCAAATTTAACTCTCATTTCCCACCAGGAAGAGGAATTAACCAAAGGCTCAGCGTGCCGTGCCGGAACCAGATTAGGGCCTGAAGCCATCCTGCGGTGTTGCGGCCAGGTCACAAGAAAGCGAGTTGAAGAAAGGAGCTCAGGGGCACTGTAATTCACAAACCTGCAGAGTTATAAATGACAGCTATCGTCCAAAAATATACTGAAGTAAGGCTGGCAAGAGGACTTGAAAGCGGGGCAGAATTGCAGGAAACCGATTTCAGGAGGTAGACTGGAATTGCATTGAAAGCATAGGAAAAGAGGCAGAACGTCCACAATGATGCACTTGGCCAAAAAGTGCATATGCGTTTTTTCCTGAATATATTCAGGAAAAAACGCATACGCCCTTTTTGGCCAACCAAGCAAGCTTGCAAAGGAAATCTGCACTACAATGAAGTCTCACTTCCCCCCGGTCAAAAGGGCCATCTGAAAAAAGTGTAAAATCCAGAAAGGCAGGACAGGCCATGGAGAACTGGGAGCCTTGTTATGCTGATGGGCGGGATGTAAATTGCCAACAGACACTCGGGAGAAGTGTATGGTGTTTCCTGAAACATCTAAAAAACAAAGCAACAGAGCCTAGGGCACTTCCACTTATGGTCCTATAGCTTAGGGAAATTAAAATCAAAAAGACACAGCCACCCCAAAGTTTGGGACGCCTCTGTATACAAGAACCTCGTTTACCGTACAAGTGCAATATCACAGAAAGTGAAAAATGGATAAAGAACTTGTGGTACTTACGTACAATGCAGTATCACTCAGCAATGAAATCTATGTCATCAGGCCCGTAGCAGCATAATGAGTGGATTCAGGTACGATGATTCTAACTGAAATAAGTCACACAGAAAAAGAAACATCATAAGATATCAGTAATACACGGAATGTAAACTTGGCTACACAGGAACTGAATTCCAAAACAGAACAGGGTCTCAAATTTAGAAAACCAACTTATGCTTGCTTAAGAGTAAAGGTGAGTTGGGGTGCTGCATAAAACCAGAGATTGAAATGAGCACAGATAAAGTTCCTTAAGCCAAATATGGAATAGACAAGAGCTACTCCTTGCTCAACGAAATGGACTCAACACCGCATATTAAACGCCTAAGAATGTACCTGACTAGTAAGTATCTTAAAACCTATGGATTGCTATGTCTCCAAAAGAGAATCAAGCGTGTGTACAGGGGCATAAACGCAGCAGTGATAGGATTGGAGAGGTTCGGTGAGCAAATGAAGACCCTTTGAAGTCATATTGCATGGTACCCATTCCACGGGTTTCAACTACCCAGGTTTAAGGTATTCTTCCTTCAGCTAAAACATGCATGTGGAACCTAGAGTATGATCAACCATGTGATCGGGAGACGTGTTCAAATATGTCTCAGGTTTCCTCCCCTGGTACTCAGGTGCAACATTCCAGACGCTTTACTAACACTCTCCCCACTTGGAGAGTCAGTCCCTTTAACCTCCTGTTTGGCCCAGTTTGCAATTTCTGTGGAAGATGAACAGGAATAGCGAGAACCAATGAGAGACTAGCTGGAGGTGTCTGGACGGGCAAATTTAACTCTCATTTCCCACCAGGAAGAGGAATTAACCAAAGGCTCAGCGTGCCGTGCCGGAACCAGATTAGGGGCTGAAGCCATCCTGCGGTGTTGCGGCCAGGTCACAAGAAAGCGAGTTGAAGAAAGGAGCTCAGGGGCACTGTAATTCACAAACCTGCAGAGTTATAAATGACAGCTATCGTCCAAAAATATACTGAAGTAAGGCTGGCAAGAGGACTTGAAAGCGGGGCAGAATTGCAGGAAACCGATTTCAGGAGGTAGACTGGAATTGCATTGAAAGCATAGGAAAAGAGGCAGAACGTCCACAATGATGCACTTGGCCAAAAAGGGCGTATGCGTTTTTTCCTGAATATATTCAGGAAAAAACGCATACGCCTTTTTTGGCCAACCAAGCAAGCTTGCAAAGGAAATCTGCACTACAATGAAGTCTCACTTCCCCCCGGTCAAAAGGGCCATCTGAAAAAAGTGTAAAATCCAGAAAGGCAGGACAGGCCATGGAGAATTGGGAGTCTTGTTATGCTGATGGGCGGGATGTAAATTGCCAACAGACACTCGGGAGAAGTGTATGGTGTTTCCTGAAACATCTAAAAAACAAAGCAACAGAGCCTAGGGCACTTCCACTTATGGTCCTATAGCTTAGGGAAATTAAAATCAAAAAGACACAGCCACCCCAAAGTTTGGGACGCCTCTGTTTACAAGAACCTCGTTTACCGTACAAGTGCAATATCACAGAAAGTGAAAAATGGATAAAGAACTTGTGGTACTTACGTACAATGCAGTATCACTCAGCAATGAAATCTATGTCATCAGGCCCGTAGCAGCATAATGAGTGGATTCAGGTACGATGATTCTAACTGAAATAAGTCACACAGAAAAAGAAACATCATAAGATATCAGTAATACACGGAATGTAAACTTGGCTACACAGGAACTGAATTCCAAAACAGAACAGGGTCTCAAATTTAGAAAACCAACTTATGCTTGCTTAAGAGTAAAGGTGAGTTGGGGTGCTGCATAAAACCAGAGATTGAAATGAGCACAGATAAAGTTCCTTAAGCCAAATATGGAATAGACAAGAGCTACTCCTTGCTCAACGAAATGGACTCAACACCCCAAATTAAACGCCTAACAATGTACCTGACTAGTAAGTATCTTAAAACCTATGGATTGCTATGTCTCCGAAAGAGAATCAAGCATGTGTACAGGGGCATAAACGCAGCAGTGATAGGATTGGAGAGGTTTGGTGAGCAAATGAAGACCCTTTGAAGTCATATTGCATGGTACCCATTCCACGGGTTTCAACTACCCAGGTTTAAGGTATTCTTCCTTCAGCTAAAACATGCATGTGGAACCCAGAGTATGATCATCCGTGTGAACGGGAGACGTGTTCAAATATGTCTCAGTTTTCCTCCCCTGGTACTCGGGTGCAACATTCCAGACGCTTTACTAACACTCTCCCCACTTGGAGAGTCAGCGCCTTTAACCTCCTGTTTGGCCCAGTTTCCAATTTCTGCGGAAGATGAACAGGAATAGCGAGAACCAATGAGAGACTAGCTGGAGGTGTCTGGACGGGCAAATTTAACTCTCATTTCCCACCAGGAAGAGGAAATAACCAAAGGCTCAGCGTGCCGTGCCGGAACCAGATTAGAGCCTGAAGTCATCCTGCGGTGTCGCGGCCAGCTCAAAAGACAGCGAGTTGAAGAAAGGAGCTCAGGGGCACTGTAATTCACAAACCTGCAGAGTTATAAATGACAGCTATCGTCCAAAAATATACTGAAGTAATGCTGCCAAGAGGACTTGAAAGCGGGGCAGAATTGCAGGAAACCGATTTCAGGAGGTAGACTGGAATTGCATTGAAAGCATAGGAAAAGAGGCAGAACGTCCACAATGATGCACTTGGCCAAAAAGGGCGTATGCGTTTTTTCCTGAATATATTCAGGAAAAAACGCATACGCCCTTTTTGGCCAACCAAGCAAGCTTGCAAAGGAAATCTGCACTACAATGAAGTCTCACTTCCCCCCGGTCAAAAGGGCCATCTGAAAATAGTGTAAAATCCAGAAAGGCAGGACAGGCCATGGAGAACTGGGAGCCTTGTTATGCTGATGGGCGGGATGTAAATTGCCAACAGACACTCGGGAGAAGTGTATGGTGTTTCCTGAAACATCTAAAAAACAAAGCAACAGAGCCTAGGGCACTTCCACTTATGGTCCTATAGCTTAGGGAAATTAAAATCAAAAAGACACAGCCACCCCAAAGTTTGGGACGCCTCTGTTTACAAGAACCTCGCTTACAGTACAAGTTCAACATCGCAGAAAGTGAAAAATGGATAAAGAAGTTGTGCTATTTACTTACAAAGCAATATCACTCAGCAATGAAATCTATGTCATCAGGCCCTTAGCAGCACAATGAGTGGATTCAGGTATGATGATTCTAACTGAAATAAGTCACACAGAAAATGAAACATCATAAGATATCAGTAATACACGGAATGTAAACTTGGCTACACAGGAACTGAATTACAGAACAGAACAGGGTCTCAAATTTAGAAAACCAACTTATGCTTGCTTAAGGGGAAAGGTGAGTTGGGGTGCTGCATAAAACCAGAGATTGAAATGAGCACAGATAAAGTTCCTTAAGCCAAATATGGAATAGACAAGAGCTACTCCTTGCTCAACGAAATGGACTCAACACCGCATATTAAACGCCTAAGAATGTACCTGACTAGTAAGTATCTTAAAACCTATGGATTGCTATGTCTCCAAAAGAGAATCAAGCATGTGTACAGGGGCATAAACGCAGCAGTGATAGGATTGGAGAGGTTCGGTGAGCAAACGAAGACCCTTTGAAGTCATATTGCATGGTACCCATTCCACGGGTTTCAACTACCCAGGTTTAAGGTATTCTTCCTTCAGCTAAAACATGCATGTGGAACCCAGAGTATGATCAAACGTGTGAACGGGAGACGTGTTCAAATATGTCTCAGTTTTCCTCCCCTGGTACTCGGGTGCAACATTCCAGACGCTTTACTAACACTCTCCCCACTTGGAGAGTCAGCGCCTTTAACCTCCTGTTTGGCCCAGTTTGCAATTTCTGCGGAAGATGAACAGGAATAGGGAGAACCAATGAGAGACTAGCTGGAGGTGTCTGGACGGGCAAATTTAACTCTCATTTCCCACCAGGAAGAGGAAATAACCAAAGGCTCAGCGTGCCGTGCCGGAACCAGATTAGGGCCTGAAGCCATCCTGCGGTGTTGCGGCCAGCTCAAAAGAAAGCGAGTTGAAGAAAGGAGCTCAGGGGCACTGTAATTCACAAACCTGCAGAGTTATAAATGACAGCTATTGTCCAAAAATATACTGAAGTAAGGCTGCCAAGAGGACTTGAAAGCGGGGCAGAATTGCAGGAAACCGATTTCAGGAGGTAGACTGGAATTGCATTGAAAGCATAGGAAAAGAGGCAGAACGTCCACAATGATGCACTTGGCCAAAAAGGGCGTATGCGTTTTTTCCTGAATATATTCAGGAAAAAACGCATACGCCCTTTTTGGCCAACCAAGCAAGCTTGCAAAGGAAATCTGCACTACAATGAAGTCTCACTTCCCCCCGGTCAAAAGGGCCATCTGAAAAAAGTGTAAAATCCAGAAAGGCAGGACAGGCCATGGAGAACTGGGAGCCTTGTTATGCTGATGGGCGGGATGTAAATTGCCAACAGACACTCGGGAGAAGTGTATGGTGTTTCCTGAAACATCTAAAAAACAAAGCAACAGAGCCTAGGGCACTTCCACTTATGGTCCTATAGCTTAGGGAAATTAAAATCAAAAAGACACAGCCACCCCAAAGTTTGGGACGCCTCTGTATACAAGAACCTCGTTTACCGTACAAGTGCAATATCACAGAAAGTGAAAAATGGATAAAGAACTTGTGGTAATTACGTACAATGCAGTATCACTCAGCAATGAAATCTATGTCATCAGGCCCGTAGCAGCATAATGAGTGGATTCAGGTACGATGATTCTAACTGAAATAAGTCACACAGAAAAAGAAACATCATAAGATATCAGTAATACACGGAATGTAAACTTGGCTACACAGGAACTGAATTCCAAAACAGAACAGGGTCTCAAATTTAGAAAACCAACTTATGCTTGCTTAAGAGTAAAGGTGAGTTGGGGTGCTGCATAAAACCAGAGATTGAAATGAGCACAGATAAAGTTCCTTAAGCCAAATATGGAATAGACAAGAGCTACTCCTTGCTCAACGAAATGGACTCAACACCGCATATTAAACGCCTAAGAATGTACCTGACTAGTAAGTATCTTAAAACCTATGGATTGCTATGTCTCCAAAAGAGAATCAAGCGTGTGTACAGGGGCATAAACGCAGCAGTGATAGGATTGGAGAGGTTCGGTGAGCAAATGAAGACCCTTTGAAGTCATATTGCATGGTACCCATTCCACGGGTTTCAACTACCCAGGTTTAAGGTATTCTTCCTTCAGCTAAAACATGCATGTGGAACCTAGAGTATGATCAACCATGTGATCGGGAGACGTGTTCAAATATGTCTCAGTTTTCCTCCCCTGGTACTCAGGTGCAACATTCCAGACGCTTTACTAACACTCTCCCCACTTGGAGAGTCAGTCCCTTTAACCTCCTGTTTGGCCCAGTTTGCAATTTCTGCGGAAGATGAACAGGAATAGCGAGAACCAATGAGAGACTAGCTGGAGGTGTCTGGACGGGCAAATTTAACTCTCATTTCCCACCAGGAAGAGGAATTAACCAAAGGCTCAGCGTGCCGTGCCGGAACCAGATTAGGGCGTGAAGCCATCCTGCGGTGTTGCGGCCAGCTCACAAGAAAGCGAGTTGAAGAAAGGAGCTCAGGGGCACTGTAATTCACAAACCTGCAGAGTTATAAATGACAGCTATCGTCCAAAAATATACTGAAGTAAGGCTGGCAAGAGGACTTGAAAGCGGGGCAGAATTGCAGGAAACCGATTTCAGGAGGTAGACTGGAATTGCATTGAAAGCATAGGAAAAGAGGCAGAACGTCCACAATGATGCACTTGGCCAAAAAGTGCATATGCGTTTTTTCCTGAATATATTCAGGAAAAAACGCATACGCCCTTTTTGGCCAACCAAGCAAGCTTGCAAAGGAAATCTGCACTACAATGAAGTCTCACTTCCCCCCGGTCAAAAGGGCCATCTGAAAAAAGTGTAAAATCCAGAAAGGCAGGACAGGCCATGGAGAACTGGGAGCCTTGTTATGCTGATGGGCGGGATGTAAATTGCCAACAGACACTCGGGAGAAGTGTATGGTGTTTCCTGAAACATCTAAAAAACAAAGCAACAGAGCCTAGGGCACTTCCACTTATGGTCCTATAGCTTAGGGAAATTAAAATCAAAAAGACACAGCCACCCCAAAGTTTGGGACGCCTCTGTTTACAAGAACCTCGTTTACCGTACAAGTGCAATATCACAGAAAGTGAAAAATGGATAAAGAACTTGTGGTACTTACGTACAATGCAGTATCACTCAGCAATGAAATCTATGTCATCAGGCCCGTAGCAGCATAATGAGTGGATTCAGGTACGATGATTCTAACTGAAATAAGTCACACAGAAAAAGAAACATCATAAGATATCAGTAATACACGGAATGTAAACTTGGCTACACAGGAACTGAATTCCAAAACAGAACAGGGTCTCAAATTTAGAAAACCAACTTATGCTTGCTTAAGAGTAAAGGTGAGTTGGGGTGCTGCATAAAACCAGAGATTGAAATGAGCACAGATAAAGTTCCTTAAGCCAAATATGGAATAGACAAGAGCTACTCCTTGCTCAACGAAATGGACTCAACACCCCAAATTAAACGCCTAACAATGTACTTGACTAGTAAGTATCTTAAAACCTATGGATTGCTATGTCTCCGAAAGAGAATCAAGCATGTGTACAGGGGCATAAACGCAGCAGTGATAGGATTGGAGAGGTTTGGTGAGCAAATGAAGACCCTTTGAAGTCATATTGCATGGTACCCATTCCACGGGTTTCAACTACCCAGGTTTAAGGTATTCTTCCTTCAGCTAAAACATGCATGTGGAACCCAGAGTATGATCAACCGTGTGAACGGGAGACGTGTTCAAATATGTCTCAGTTTTCCTCACCTGGTACTCGGGTGCAACATTCCAGACGCTTTACTAACACTCTCCCCACTTGGAGAGTCAGCGCCTTTAACCTCCTGTTTGGCCCAGTTTGCAATTTCTGCGGAAGATGAACAGGAATAGGGAGAACCAATGAGAGACTAGCTGGAGGTGTCTGGACGGGCAAATTTAACTCTCATTTCCCACCAGGAAGAGGAAATAACCAAAGGCTCAGCGTGCCGTGCCGGAACCAGATTAGAGCCTGAAGTCATCCTGCGGTGTCGCGGCCAGCTCAAAAGACAGCGAGTTGAAGAAAGGAGCTCAGGGGCACTGTAATTCACAAACCTGCAGAGTTATAAATGACAGCTATCGTCCAAAAATATACTGAAGTAAGGCTGCCAAGAGGACTTGAAAGCGGGGCAGAATTGCAGGAAACCGATTTCAGGAGGTAGACTGGAATTGCATTGAAAGCATAGGAAAAGAGGCAGAACGTCCACAATGATGCACTTGGCCAAAAAGGGCGTATGCGTTTTTTCCTGAATATATTCAGGAAAAAACGCATACGCCCTTTTTGGCCAACCAAGCAAGCTTGCAAAGGAAATCTGCACTACAATGAAGTCTCACTTCCCCCCGGTCAAAAGGGCCATCTGAAAAAAGTGTAAAATCCAGAAAGGCAGGACAGGCCATGGAGAACTGGGAGCCTTGTTATGCTGATGGGCGGGATGTAAATTGCCAACAGACACTCGGGAGAAGTGTATGGTGTTTCCTGAAACATCTAAAAAACAAAGCAACAGAGCCTAGGGCACTTCCACTTATGGTCCTATAGCTTAGGGAAATTAAAATCAAAAAGACACAGCCACCCCAAAGTTTGGGACGCCTCTGTTTACAAGAACCTCGTTTACCGTACAAGTTCAATATCACAGAAAGTGAAAAATGGATAAAGAACTTGTGGTATTTACGTACAATGCAGTATCACTCAGCAATGAAATCTATGTCATCAGGCCCGTAGCAGCATAATGAGTGGATTCAGGTACGATGATTCTAACTGAAATAAGTCACACAGAAAAAGAAACATCATAAGATATCAGTAATACACGGAATGTAAACTTGGCTACACAGGAACTGAATTCCAAAACAGAACAGGGTCTCAAATTTAGAAAACCAACTTATGCTTGCTTAAGGGGAAAGGTGAGTTGGGGTGCTGCATAAAACCAGAGATTGAAATGAGCACAGATAAAGTTCCTTAAGCCAAATATGGAATAGACAAGAGCTACTCCTTGCTCAACGAAATGGACTCAACACCCCAAATTAAACGCCTAAGAATGTACCTGACTAGTAAGTATCTTAAAACCTATGGATTGCTATGTCTCCAAAAGAGAATCAAGCGTGTGTACAGGGGCATAAACGCAGCAGTGATAGGATTGGAGAGGTTCGGTGAGCAAATGAAGACCCTTTGAAGTCATATTGCATGGTACCCATTCCACGGGTCTCAACTCTCCAGGTTTATGGTATTCTTCCTTCAGCTAAAACATGCATGTGGAACCCAGAGTATGATCAACCGTGTGAACGGGAGACATGTTCAAATATGTCTCAGTTTTCCTCCCCTGGTACTCGGGTGCAACATTCCAGACGCTTTACTAACACTCTCCCCACTTGGAGAGTCAGCGCCTTTAACCTCCTGTTTGGCCCAGTTTGCAATTTCTGCGGAAGATCAACAGGAATAGCGAGAACCAATGAGACACTAGCTGGAGGTGTCTGGACGGGCAAATTTAACTCTCATTTCCCACCAGGAAGAGGAAATAACCAAAGGCTCAGCGTGCCGTGCCGGAACCAGATTAGGGCCTGAAGCCATCCTGCGGTGTTGCGGCCAGCTCACAAGAAAGCGAGTTGAAGAAAGGAGCTCAGGGGCACTGTAATTCACAAACCTGCAGAGTTATAAATGACAGCTATCGTCCAAAAATATACTGAAGTAAGGCTGCCAAGAGGACTTGAAAGCGGGGCAGAATTGCAGGAAACCGATTTCAGGATGTAGACTGGAATTGCATTGAAAGCATAGGAAAAGAGGCAGAACGTCCACAATGATGCACTTGGCCAAAAAGGGCGTATGCGTTTTTTCCTGAATATATTCAGGAAAAAACGCATACGCCCTTTTTGGCCAACCAAGCAAGCTTGCAAAGGAAATCTGCACTACAATGAAGTCTCACTTCCCCCCGGTCAAAAGGGCCATCTGAAAATAGTGTAAAATCCAGAAAGGCAGGACAGGCCATGGAGAACTGGGAGCCTTGTTATGCTGATGGGCGGGATGTAAATTGCCAACAGACACTCGGGAGAAGTGTATGGTGTTTCCTGAAACATCTAAAAAACAAAGCAACAGAGCCTAGGGCACTTCCACTTATGGTCCTATAGCTTAGGGAAATTAAAATCAAAAAGACACAGCCACCCCAAAGTTTGGGACGCCTCTGTTTACAAGGACCTCGCTTACAGTACAAGTTCAACATCGCAGAAAGTGAAAAATGGATAAAGAAGTTATGCTATTTACTTACAAAGCAATATCACTCAGCAATGAAATCTATGTCATCAGGCCCTTAGCAGCACAATGAGTGGATTCAGGTATGATGATTCTAACTGAAATAAGTCACACAGAAAATGAAACATCATAAGATATCAGTAATACACGGAATGTAAACTTGGCTACACAGGAACTGAATTACAGAACAGAACAGGGTCTCAAATTTAGAAAACCAACTTATGCTTGCTTAAGGGTAAAGGTGAGTTGGGGTGCTGCATAAAACCAGAGATTGAAATGAGCACAGATAAAGTTCCTTAAGCCAAATATGGAATAGACAAGAGCTACTCCTTGCTCAACGAAATGGACTCAACACCGCATATTAAACGCCTAAGAATGTACCTGACTAGTAAGTATCTTAAAACCTATGGATTGCTATGTCTCCAAAAGAGAATCAAGCATGTGTACAGGGGCATAAACGCAGCAGTGATAGGATTGGAGAGGTTCGGTGAGCAAACGAAGACCCTTTGAAGTCATATTGCATGGTACCCATTCCACGGGTTTCAACTACCCAGGTTTAAGGTATTCTTCCTTCAGCTAAAACATGCATGTGGAACCCAGAGTATGATCAAACGTGTGAACGGGAGACGTGTTCAAATATGTCTCAGTTTTCCTCCCCTGGTACTCGGGTGCAACATTCCAGACGCTTTACTAACACTCTCCCCACTTGGAGAGTCAGCGCCTTTAACCTCCTGTTTGGCCCAGTTTGCAATTTCTGCGGAAGATGAACAGGAATAGGGAGAACCAATGAGAGACTAGCTGGAGGTGTCTGGACGGGCAAATTTAACTCTCATTTCCCACCAGGAAGAGGAAATAACCAAAGGCTCAGCGTGCCGTGCCGGAACCAGATTAGGGCCTGAAGCCATCCTGCGGTGTTGCGGCCAGCTCAAAAGAAAGCGAGTTGAAGAAAGGAGCTCAGGGGCACTGTAATTCACAAACCTGCAGAGTTATAAATGACAGCTATTGTCCAAAAATATACTGAAGTAAGGCTGCCAAGAGGACTTGAAAGCGGGGCAGAATTGCAGGAAACCGATTTCAGGAGGTAGACTGGAATTGCATTGAAAGCATAGGAAAAGAGGCAGAACGTCCACAATGATGCACTTGGCCAAAAAGGGCGTATGCGTTTTTTCCTGAATATATTCAGGAAAAAACGCATACGCCCTTTTTGGCCAACCAAGCAAGCTTGCAAAGGAAATCTGCACTACAATGAAGTCTCACTTCCCCCCGGTCAAAAGGGCCATCTGAAAAAAGTGTAAAATCCAGAAAGGCAGGACAGGCCATGGAGAACTGGGAGCCTTGTTATGCTGATGGGCGGGATGTAAATTGCCAACAGACACTCGGGAGAAGTGTATGGTGTTTCCTGAAACATCTAAAAAACAAAGCAACAGAGCCTAGGGCACTTCCACTTACGGTCCTATAGCTTAGGGAAATTAAAATCAAAAAGACACAGCCACCCCAAAGTTTGGGACGCCTCTGTTTACAAAAACCTCGTTTACCGTACAAGTTCAATATCACAGAAAGTGAAAAATGGATAAAGAACTTGTGGTATTTACGTACAATGCAGTATCACTCAGCAATGAAATCTATGTCATCAGGCCCGTAGCAGCATAATGAGTGGATTCAGGTACGATGATTCTAACTGAAATAAGTCACACAGAAAAAGAAACATCATAAGATATCAGTAATACACGGAATGTAAACTTGGCTACACAGGAACTGAATTCCAAAACAGAACAGGGTCTCAAATTTAGAAAACCAACTTATGCTTGCTTAAGGGGAAAGGTGAGTTGGGGTGCTGCATAAAACCGGAGATTGAAATGAGCACAGATAAAGTTCCTTAAGCCAAATATGGAATAGACAAGAGCTACTCCTTGCTCAACGAAATGGACTCAACACCCCATATTAAACGCCTAAGAATGTACCTGACTAGTAAGAATCTTAAAACCTATGGATTGCTATGTCTCCGAAAGAGAATCAAGGATGTGTACAGGGGCATAAACGAAGCAGTGATAGGATTTGAGAGGTTCGGTGAGCAAATGAAGACCCTTTGAAGTCATATTGCATGGTACCTATTACACGGGTCTCAACTCTCCATGTTTAAGGTATTCTTCCTTCAGCTAAAACATGCATGTGGGACCCAGAGTATGATCAACCGTGTGAACGGGAGACATGTTCAAATATGTCTCAGTTTTCCTCCCCTGGTACTCGGGTGCAACATTCCAGACGCTTTACTAACACTCTCCCCACTTGGAGAGTCAGCGCCTTTAACCTCCTGTTTGGCCCAGTTTGCAATTTCTGCGGAAGATCAACTGGAATAGCGAGAACCAATGAGACACTAGCTGGAGATGTCTGGACGGGCAAATTTAACTCTCATTTCCCACCAGGAAGAGGAAATAACCAAAGGCTCAGCGTGCCGTGCCGGAACCAGATTAGGGCCTGAAGCCATCCTGCGGTGTTGCGGCCAGCTCACAAGAAAGCGAGTTGAAGAAAGGAGCTCAGGGGCACTGTAATTCACAAACCTGCAGAGTTATAAATGACAGCTATCGTCCAAAAATATACTGAAGTAAGGCTGCCAAGAGGACTTGAAAGCGGGGCAGAATTGCAGGAAACCGATTTCAGGAGGTAGACTGGAATTGCATTGAAAGCATAGGAAAAGAGGCAGAACGTCCACAATGATGCACTTCGCCAAAAAGGGCGTATGCGTTTTTTCCTGAATATATTCAGGAAAAAACGCATACGCCCTTTTTGGCCAACCAAGCAAGCTTGCAAAGGAAATCTGCACTACAATGAAGTCTCACTTCTCCCCGGTCAAAAGGGCCATCTGAAAAAAGTGTAAAATCCAGAAAGGCAGGACAGGCCATGGAGAACTGGGAGCCTTGTTATGCTGATGGGCGGGATGTAAATTGCCAACAGACACTCGGGAGAAGTGTATGGTGTTTCCTGAAACATCTAAAAAACAAAGCAACAGAGCCTAGGGCACTTCCACTTATGGTCCTATAGCTTAGGGAAATTAAAATCAAAAAGACACAGCCACCCCAAATGTTGGGGACGCCTCTGTTTACAAGAACCTCGTTTACAGTACAAGTTCAACATCGCAGAAAGTGAAAAATGGATAAAGAAGTTGTGGTATTTACTTACAAAGCAATATCACTCAGCAATGAAATCTATGTCTTCAGGCCCTTAGCAGCACAATGAGTGGATTCGGGTATGATGATTCTAACTAAAATAAGTCACACAGAAAAAGAAACATCATAAGATATCAGTAATACACAGAATGTAAACTTGGCTACACAGGAACTGAATTACAGAACAGAACAGGGTCTCAAATTTAGAAAACCAACTTATGCTTGCTTAAGGGGAAAGGTGAGTTGGGGTGCTGCATAAAACCAGAGATTGAAATGAGCACAGATAAATTTCCTTAAGCCAAATATGGAATAGACAAGAGCTACTCCTTGCTCAACGAAATGGACTCAACACCCCAAATTAAACGCCTAAGAATGTACCTGACTAGTAAGTATCTTAAAACCTATGGATTGCTATGTCTCCATAAGAGAATCAAGCGTGTGTACAGGGGCATAAATGCAGCAGTGATAGGATTGGAGAGGTTCGGTGAGCAAATGAAGACCCTTTGAAGTCATATTGCATGGTACCCATTCCACGGGTCTCAACTCTCCAGGTTTAAGGTATTCTTCCTTCAGCTAAAACATGCATGTGGAACCCAGAGTATGATCAACCGTGTGAACGGGAGACGTGTTCAAATATGTCTCAGTTTTCCTCCCCTGGTACTCGGGTGCATCATTCTAGACACTTTACTAACACTCTCCCCACTTGGAGAGTCAGCGCCTTTAACCTCCTGTTTGGCCCAGTTTGCAATTTCTGCGGAAGATGAACAGGAATAGCGAGAACCAATGAGAGACTAGCTGGAGGTGTCTGGACGGGCAAATTTAACTCTCATTTCCCACCAGGAAGAGGAAATAACCAAAGGCTCAGCGTGCCGTGCCGGAACCAGATTAGGGCCTGAAGCCATCCTGCGGTGTTGCGGCCAGCTCACAAAAAAGCGAGTTGAAGAAAGGAGCTCAGGGGCACTGTAATTCACAAACGTGCAGAGTTATAAATGACAGCTATCGTCCAAAAATATACTGAAGTAAGGCTGCCAAGAGGACTTGAAAGCGGGGCAGAATTGCAGGAAACCGATTTCAGGAGGTAGACTGGAATTGCATTGAAAGCATAGGAAAAGAGGCAGAACGTCCACAATGATGCACTTCGCCAAAAAGGGCGTATGCGTTTTTTCCTGAATATATTCAGGAAAAAACGCATACGCCCTTTTTAGCCAACCAAGCAAGCTTGCAAAGGAAATCTGCACTACAATGAAGTCTCACTTCCCCCCGGTCAAAAGGGCCATCTGAAAAAAGTGTAAAATCCAGAAAGGCAGGACAGGCCATGGAGAACTGGGAGCCTTGTTATGCTGATGGGCGGGATGTAAATTGCCAACAGACACTCGGGAGAAGTGTATGGTGTTTCCTGAAACATCTAAAAAACAAAGCAACAGAGCCTAGGGCACTTCCACTTATGGTCCTATAGCTTAGGGAAATTAAAATCAAAAAGACACAGCCACCCCAAAGTTTGGGACGCCTCTGTTTACAAGAACCTCGTTTGCAGTACAAGTTCAACATCGCAGAAAGTGAAAAATGGATAAAGAAGTTGTGGTATTTACTTACAAAGCAATATCACTCAGCAATGAAATCTATGTCATCAGGCCCTTAGCAGCACAATGAGTGGATTCAGGTATGATGATTCTAACTAAAATAAGTCACACAGAAAAAGAAACATCATAAGATATCAGTAATACACAGAATGTAAACTTGGCTACACAGGAACTGAATTACAGAACAGAACAGGGTCTCAAATTTAGAAAACCAACTTATGCTTGCTTAAGGGGAAAGGTGAGTTGGGGTGCTGCATAAAACCAGAGATTGAAATGAGCACAGATAAAGTTCCTTAAGCCAAATATGGAATAGACAAGAGCTACTCCTTGCTCAACGAAATGGACTCAACACCCCATATTAAATGCCTAAGAATATACCCGACTAGTAAGTATCTTAAAACCTATGGATTGCTCTGTCTCCGATAGAGAATCAAGCATGTGTACAGGGGCATAAACGCAGCAGTGATAGGATTGGAGAGGTTCGGTGAGCAAATGAAGACCCTTTGAAGTCATATTGCATGGTACCTATTACACGGGTCTCAACTCTCCAGGTTTAAGGTATTCTTCCTTCAGCTAAAACATGCATGTGGGACCCAGAGTATGATCAACCGTGTGAACGGGAGACATTTTCAAATATGTCTCAGTTTTCCTCCCCTGGTACTCGGGTGCAACATTCCAGACGCTTTACTAACACTCTCCCCACTTGGAGAGTCAGCGCCTTTAACCTCCTGTTTGGCCCGGTTTTCAATTTCTGCGGAAGATCAACAGGAATAGCGAGAACCAATGAGACACTAGCTGGAGGTGTCTGGACGGGCAAATTTAACTCTCATTTCCCACCAGGAAGAGGAAATAACCAAAGGCTCAGCGTGCCGTGCCGAAACCAGATTAGGGCCTGAAGCCATCCTGCGGTGTTGCGGCCAGCTCACAAGAAAGCGAGTTGAAGAAAGGAGCTCAGGGGCACTGTAATTCACAAACCTGCAGAGTTATAAATGACAGCTATCGTCCAAAAATATACTGAAGTAAGGCTGCCAAGAGGACTTGAAAGCGGGGCAGAATTGCAGTAAACCGATTTCAGGAGGTAGACTGGAATTGCATTGAAAGCATAGGAAAAGAGGCAGAACGTCCACAATGATGCACTTCGCAAAAAAGGGCGTATGCGTTTTTTCCTGAATATATTCAGGAAAAAACGCATACGCCCTTTTTGGCCAACCAAGCAAGCTTGCAAAGGAAATCTGCACTACAATGAAGTCTCACTTCTCCCCGGTCAAAAGGGCCATCTGAAAAAAGTGTAAAATCCAGAAAGGCAGGAAAGGCCATGGAGAACTGGGAGCCTTGTTATGCTGATGGGCGGGATGTAAATTGCCAACAGACACTCGGGAGAAGTGTATGGTGTTTCCTGAAACATCTAAAAAACAAAGCAACAGAGCCTAGGGCACTTCCACTTATGGTCCTATAGCTTAGGGAAATTAAAATCAAAAAGACACAGCCACCCCAAAGGTTGGGACGCCTCTGTTTACAAGAACCTCGTTTACAGTACAAGTTCAACATCGCAGAAAGTGAAAAATGGATAAAGAAGTTGTGGTATTTACTTACAAAGCAATATCACTCAGCAATGAAATCTATGTCATCAGGTCCTTAGCAGCACAATGAGTGGATTCGGGTATGATGATTCTAACTAAAATAAGTCACACAGAAAAAGAAACATCATAAGATATCAGTAATACACAGAATGTAAACTTGGCTACACAGGAACTGAATTACAGAACAGAACAGGGTCTCAAATTTAGAAAACCAACTTATGCTTGCTTAAGGGGAAAGGTGAGTTGGGGTGCTGCATAAAACCAGAGATTGAAATGAGCACAGATAAAGTTCCTTAAGCCAAATATGGAATAGACAAGAGCTACTCCTTGCTCAACGAAATGGACTCAACACCCCATATTAAATGCCTAAGAATATACCCGACTAGTAAGTATCTTAAAACCTATGGATTGCTGTGTCTCTGAAAGAGAATCAAGCATGTGTACAGGGGCATAAACGCAGCAGTGATAGGATTGGAGAGGTTCGGTGAGCAAATGAAGACCCTTTGAAGTCATATTGCATGGTACCCATTCCACGGGTTTCAACTACCCAGGTTTAAGGTATTCTTCCTTCAGCTAAAATATGCATGTGGGACCCAGAGTATGATCAACCGTGTGAACGGGAGACGTGTTCAAATATGTCTCAGTTTTCCTCCCCTGGTACTCGGGTGCAACATTCCAGACGCTTTACTAACACTCTCCCCACTTGGAGAGTCAGCGCCTTTAACCTCCTGTTTGGCCCAGTTTGCAATTTCTGCGGAAGATGAACAGGAATAGCGAGAACCAATGAGAGACTAGCTGGAGGTGTCTGGACGGGCAAATTTAACTCTCATTTCCCACCAGGAAGAGGAAATAACCAAAGGCTCAGCGTGCCGTGCCGGAACCAGATTAGGGCCTGAAGCCATCCTGCGGTGTTGCGGCCAGCTCACAAGAAAGCTAGTTGAAGAAAGGAGCTCAGGGGCACTGTAATTCACAAACCTGCAGAGTTATAAATGACAGCTATCGTCCAAAAATATACTGAAGTAAGGCTGCCAAGAGGACTTGAAAGCGGGGCAGAATTGCAGGAAACCGATTTCAGGAGGTAGACAGGAATTGCATTGAAAGCATAGGAAAAGAGGCAGAACGTCCACAATGATGCACTTGGCCAAAAAGGGCGTATGCGTTTTTTCCTGAATATATTCAGGAAAAAACGCATACGCCCTTTTTGGCCAACCAAGCAAGCTTGCAAAGGAAATCTGCACTACAATGAAGTCTCACTTCCCCCCGGTCAAAAGGGCCATCTGAAAAAAGTGTAAAATCCAGAAAGGCAGGAAAGGCCATGGAGAACTGGGAGCCTTGTTATGCTGATGGGCGGGATGTAAATTGCCAACAGACACTCGGGAGAAGTGTATGGTGTTTCCTGAAACATCTAAAAAACAAAGCAACAGAGCCTAGGGCACTTCCACTTACGGTCCTATAGCTTAGGGAAATTAAAATCAAAAAGACACAGCCACCCCAAAGTTTGGGACGCCTCTGTTTACAAAAACCTCGTTTACCGTACAAGTTCAATATCACAGAAAGTGAAAAATGGATAAAGAACTTGTGGTATTTACGTACAATGCAGTATCACTCAGCAATGAAATCTATGTCATCAGGCCCGTAGCAGCATAATGAGTGGATTCAGGTACGATGATTCTAACTGAAATAAGTCACACAGAAAAAGAAACATCATAAGATATCAGTAATACACGGAATGTAAACTTGGCTACACAGGAACTGAATTCCAAAACAGAACAGGGTCTCAAATTTAGAAAACCAACTTATGCTTGCTTAAGGGGAAAGGTGAGTTGGGGTGCTGCATAAAACCGGAGATTGAAATGAGCACAGATAAAGTTCCTTAAGCCAAATATGGAATAGACAAGAGCTACTCCTTGCTCAACGAAATGGACTCAACACCCCAAATTAAACGCCTAAGAATGTACCTGACTAGTAAGTATCTTAAAACCTATGGATTGCTATGTCTCCATAAGAGAATCAAGCATGTGTACAGGGGCATAAATGCAGCAGTGATAGGATTGGAGAGGTTCGGTGAGCAAATGAAGACCCTTTGAAGTCATATTGCATGGTACCCATTCCACGGGTCTCAACTCTCCAGGTTTAAGGTATTCTTCCTTCAGCTAAAACATGCATGTGGAACCCAGAGTATGATCAACCGTGTGAACGGGAGACATGTTCAAATATGTCTCAGTTTTCCTCCCCTGGTACTCGGGTGCAACATTCCAGACGCTTTACTAACACTCTCCCCACTTGGAGAGTCAGCGCCTTTAACCTCCTGTTTGGCCCAGTTTGCAATTTCTGCGGAAGATCAACAGGAATAGCGAGAACCAATGAGACACTAGCTGGAGGTGTCTGGACGGGCAAATTTAACTCTCATTTCCCACCAGGAAGAGGAAATAACCAAAGGCTCAGCGTGCCGTGCCGGAACCAGATTAGGGCCTGAAGCCATCCTGCGGTGTTGCGGCCAGCTCACAAGAAAGCGAGTTGAAGAAAGGAGCTCAGGGGCACTGTAATTCACAAACCTGCAGAGTTATAAATGACAGCTATCGTCCAAAAATATACTGAAGTAAGGCTGCCAAGAGGACTTGAAAGCGGGGCAGAATTGCAGTAAACCGATTTCAGGAGGTAGACTGGAATTGCATTGAAAGCATAGGAAAAGAGGCAGAACGTCCACAATGATGCACTTCGCAAAAAAGGGCGTATGCGTTTTTTCCTGAATATATTCAGGAAAAAACGCATACGCCCTTTTTGGCCAACCAAGCAAGCTTGCAAAGGAAATCTGCACTACAATGAAGTCTCACTTCTCCCCGGTCAAAAGGGCCATCTGAAAAAAGTGTAAAATCCAGAAAGGCAGGAAAGGCCATGGAGAACTGGGAGCCTTGTTATGCTGATGGGCGGGATGTAAATTGCCAACAGACACTCGGGAGAAGTGTATGGTGTTTCCTGAAACATCTAAAAAACAAAGCAACAGAGCCTAGGGCACTTCCACTTATGGTCCTATAGTTTAGGGAAATTAAAATCTAAAAGACACAGCCACCCCAAAGTTTGGGACGCCTCTGTTTACAAGAACCTCGTTTACAGTACAAGTTCAACATCGCAGAAAGTGAAAAATGGATAAAGAAGTTGTGGTATTTACTTACAAAGCAATATCACTCAGCAATGAAATCTATGTCATCAGGCCCTTAGCAGCACAATGAGTGGATTCAGGTATGATGATTCTAACTGAAATAAGTCACACAGAAAAAGAAACATCATAAGATATCACTAATACACAGAATGTAAACTTGGCTACACAGGAACTGAATTACAGAACAGAACAGGGTCTCAAATATAGAAAACCAACTTATGCTTGCTTAAGGGGAAAGGTGAGTTGGGGTGCTGCATAAAACCAGAGATTGAAATGAGCACAGATAAAGTTCCTTAAGCCAAATATGGAATAGACAAGAGCTACTCCTTGCTCAACGAAATGGACTCAACACCCCATATTAAACGCCTAAGAATGTACCTGACTAGTAAGAATCTTAAAACCTATGGATTGCTATGTCTCCGAAAGAGAATCAAGGATGTGTACAGGGGCATAAACGAAGCAGTGATAGGATTTGAGAGGTTCGGTGAGCAAATGAAGACCCTTTGAAGTCATATTGCATGGTACCTATTACACGGGTCTCAACTCTCCATGTTTAAGGTATTCTTCCTTCAGCTAAAACATGCATGTGGGACCCAGAGTATGATCAACCGTGTGAACGGGAGACATGTTCAAATATGTCTCAGTTTTCCTCCCCTGGTACTCGGGTGCAACATTCCAGACGCTTTACTAACACTCTCCCCACTTGGAGAGTCAGCGCCTTTAACCTCCTGTTTGGCCCAGTTTGCAATTTCTGCGGAAGATCAACTGGAATAGCGAGAACCAATGAGACACTAGCTGGAGATGTCTGGACGGGCAAATTTAACTCTCATTTCCCACCAGGAAGAGGAAATAACCAAAGGCTCAGCGTGCCGTGCCGGAACCAGATTAGGGCCTGAAGCCATCCTGCGGTGTTGCGGCCAGCTCACAAGAAAGCGAGTTGAAGAAAGGAGCTCAGGGGCACTGTAATTCACAAACCTGCAGAGTTATAAATGACAGCTATCGTCCAAAAATATACTGAAGTAAGGCTGCCAAGAGGACTTGAAAGCGGGGCAGAATTGCAGGAAACCGATTTCAGGAGGTAGACTGGAATTGCATTGAAAGCATAGGAAAAGAGGCAGAACGTCCACAATGATGCACTTCGCCAAAAAGGGCGTATGCGTTTTTTCCTGAATATATTCAGGAAAAAACGCATACGCCCTTTTTGGCCAACCAAGCAAGCTTGCAAAGGAAATCTGCACTACAATGAAGTCTCACTTCTCCCCGGTCAAAAGGGCCATCTGAAAAAAGTGTAAAATCCAGAAAGGCAGGACAGGCCATGGAGAACTGGGAGCCTTGTTATGCTGATGGGCGGGATGTAAATTGCCAACAGACACTCGGGAGAAGTGTATGGTGTTTCCTGAAACATCTAAAAAACAAAGCAACAGAGCCTAGGGCACTTCCACTTATGGTCCTATAGCTTAGGGAAATTAAAATCAAAAAGACACAGCCACCCCAAATGTTGGGACGCCTCTGTTTACAAGAACCTCGTTTACAGTACAAGTTCAACATCGCAGAAAGTGAAAAATGGATAAAGAAGTTGTGGTATTTACTTACAAAGCAATATCACTCAGCAATGAAATCTATGTCTTCAGGCCCTTAGCAGCACAATGAGTGGATTCGGGTATGATGATTCTAACTAAAATAAGTCACACAGAAAAAGAAACATCATAAGATATCAGTAATACACAGAATGTAAACTTGGCTACACAGGAACTGAATTACAGAACAGAACAGGGTCTCAAATTTAGAAAACCAACTTATGCTTGCTTAAGGGGAAAGGTGAGTTGGGGTGCTGCATAAAACCAGAGATTGAAATGAGCACAGATAAAGTTCCTTAAGCCAAATATGGAATAGACAAGAGCTACTCCTTGCTCAACGAAATGGACTCAACACCCCAAATTAAACGCCTAAGAATGTACCTGACTAGTAAGTATCTTAAAACCTATGGATTGCTATGTCTCCATAAGAGAATCAAGCGTGTGTACAGGGGCATAAATGCAGCAGTGATAGGATTGGAGAGGTTCGGTGAGCAAATGAAGACCCTTTGAAGTCATATTGCATGGTACCCATTCCACGGGTCTCAACTCTCCAGGTTTAAGGTATTCTTCCTTCAGCTAAAACATGCATGTGGAACCCAGAGTATGATCAACCGTGTGAACGGGAGACGTGTTCAAATATGTCTCAGTTTTCCTCCCCTGGTACTCGGGTGCATCATTCTAGACACTTTACTAACACTCTCCCCACTTGGAGAGTCACCGCCTTTAACCTCCTGTTTGGCCCAGTTTGCAATTTCTGCGGAAGATGAACAGGAATAGCGAGAACCAATGAGAGACTAGCTGGAGGTGTCTGGACGGGCAAATTTAACTCTCATTTCCCACCAGGAAGAGGAAATAACCAAAGGCTCAGCGTGCCGTGCCGGAACCAGATTAGGGCCTGAAGCCATCCTGCGGTGTTGCGGCCAGCTCACAAAAAAGCGAGTTGAAGAAAGGAGCTCAGGGGCACTGTAATTCACAAACGTGCAGAGTTATAAATGACAGCTATCGTCCAAAAATATACTGAAGTAAGGCTGCCAAGAGGACTTGAAAGCGGGGCAGAATTGCAGGAAACCGATTTCAGGAGGTAGACTGGAATTGCATTGAAAGCATAGGAAAAGAGGCAGAACGTCCACAATGATGCACTTCGCCAAAAAGGGCGTATGCGTTTTTTCCTGAATATATTCAGGAAAAAACGCATACGCCCTTTTTAGCCAACCAAGCAAGCTTGCAAAGGAAATCTGCACTACAATGAAGTCTCACTTCCCCCCGGTCAAAAGGGCCATCTGAAAAAAGTGTAAAATCCAGAAAGGCAGGACAGGCCATGGAGAACTGGGAGCCTTGTTATGCTGATGGGCGGGATGTAAATTGCCAACAGACACTCGGGAGAAGTGTATGGTGTTTCCTGAAACATCTAAAAAACAAAGCAACAGAGCCTAGGGCACTTCCACTTATGGTCCTATAGCTTAGGGAAATTAAAATCAAAAAGACACAGCCACCCCAAAGTTTGGGACGCCTCTGTTTACAAGAACCTCGTTTGCAGTACAAGTTCAACATCGCAGAAAGTGAAAAATGGATAAAGAAGTTGTGGTATTTACTTACAAAGCAATATCACTCAGCAATGAAATCTATGTCATCAGGCCCTTAGCAGCACAATGAGTGGATTCAGGTATGATGATTCTAACTAAAATAAGTCACACAGAAAAAGAAACATCATAAGATATCAGTAATACACAGAATGTAAACTTGGCTACACAGGAACTGAATTACAGAACAGAACAGGGTCTCAAATTTAGAAAACCAACTTATGCTTGCTTAAGGGGAAAGGTGAGTTGGGGTGCTGCATAAAACCAGAGATTGAAATGAGCACAGATAAAGTTCCTTAAGCCAAATATGGAATAGACAAGAGCTACTCCTTGCTCAACGAAATGGACTCAACACCCCATATTAAACGCCTAAGAATGTACCTGACTAGTAAGTATCTTAAAACCTATGGATTGCTATGTCTCCGAAAGAGAATCAAGCATGTGTACAGGGTCATAAACGCAGCAGTGATAGGATTGGAGAGGTTCGGTGAGCAAATGAAGACCCTTTGAAGTCATATTGCATGGTACCTATTACACGGGTCTCAACTCTCCAGGTTTAAGGTATTCTTCCTTCAGCTAAAACATGCATGTGGGACCCAGAGTATGATCAACCGTGTGAACGGGAGACATTTTCAAATATGTCTCAGTTTTCCTCCCCTGGTACTCGGGTGCAACATTCCAGACGCTTTACTAACACTCTCCCCACTTGGAGAGTCAGCGCCTTTAACCTCCTGTTTGGCCCAGTTTTCAATTTCTGCGGAAGATCAACAGGAATAGCGAGAACCAATGAGACACTAGCTGGAGGTGTCTGGACGGGCAAATTTAACTCTCATTTCCCACCAGGAAGAGGAAATAACCAAAGGCTCAGCGTGCCGTGCCGAAACCAGATTAGGGCCTGAAGCCATCCTGCGGTGTTGCGGCCAGCTCACAAGAAAGCGAGTTGAAGAAAGGAGCTCAGGGGCACTGTAATTCACAAACCTGCAGAGTTATAAATGACAGCTATCGTCCAAAAATATACTGAAGTAAGGCTGCCAAGAGGACTTGAAAGCGGGGCAGAATTGCAGTAAACCGATTTCAGGAGGTAGACTGGAATTGCATTGAAAGCATAGGAAAAGAGGCAGAACGTCCACAATGATGCACTTCGCAAAAAAGGGCGTATGCGTTTTTTCCTGAATATATTCAGGAAAAAACGCATACGCCCTTTTTGGCCAACCAAGCAAGCTTGCAAAGGAAATCTGCACTACAATGAAGTCTCACTTCTCCCCGGTCAAAAGGGCCATCTGAAAAAAGTGTAAAATCCAGAAAGGCAGGAAAGGCCATGGAGAACTGGGAGCCTTGTTATGCTGATGGGCGGGATGTAAATTGCCAACAGACACTCGGGAGAAGTGTATGGTGTTTCCTGAAACATCTAAAAAACAAAGCAACAGAGCCTAGGGCACTTCCACTTATGGTCCTATAGCTTAGGGAAATTAAAATCAAAAAGACACAGCCACCCCAAAGGTTGGGACGCCTCTGTTTACAAGAACCTCGTTTACAGTACAAGTTCAACATCGCAGAAAGTGAAAAATGGATAAAGAAGTTGTGGTATTTACTTACAAAGCAATATCACTCAGCAATGAAATCTATGTCATCAGGTCCTTAGCAGCACAATGAGTGGATTCGGGTATGATGATTCTAACTAAAATAAGTCACACAGAAAAAGAAACATCATAAGATATCAGTAATACACAGAATGTAAACTTGGCTACACAGGAACTGAATTACAGAACAGAACAGGGTCTCAAATTTAGAAAACCAACTTATGCTTGCTTAAGGGGAAAGGTGAGTTGGGGTGCTGCATAAAACCAGAGATTGAAATGAGCACAGATAAAGTTCCTTAAGCCAAATATGGAATAGACAAGAGCTACTCCTTGCTCAACGAAATGGACTCAACACCCCATATTAAATGCCTAAGAATATACCCGACTAGTAAGTATCTTAAAACCTATGGATTGCTGTGTCTCTGAAAGAGAATCAAGCATGTGTACAGGGGCAAAAACGCAGCAGTGATAGGATTGGAGAGGTTCGGTGAGCAAATGAAGACCCTTTGAAGTCATATTGCATGGTACCCATTCCACGGGTTTCAACTACCCAGGTTTAAGGTATTCTTCCTTCAGCTAAAATATGCATGTGGGACCCAGAGTATGATCAACCGTGTGAACGGGAGACGTGTTCAAATATGTCTCAGTTTTCCTCCCCTGGTACTCGGGTGCAACATTCCAGACGCTTTACTAACACTCTCCCCACTTGGAGAGTCAGCGCCTTTAACCTCCTGTTTGGCCCAGTTTGCAATTTCTGCGGAAGATGAACAGGAATAGCGAGAACCAATGAGAGACTAGCTGGAGGTGTCTGGACGGGCAAATTTAACTCTCATTTCCCACCAGGAAGAGGAAATAACCAAAGGCTCAGCGTGCCGTGCCGGAACCAGATTAGGGCCTGAAGCCATCCTGCGGTGTTGCGGCCAGCTCACAAGAAAGCTAGTTGAAGAAAGGAGCTCAGGGGCACTGTAATTCACAAACCTGCAGAGTTATAAATGACAGCTATCGTCCAAAAATATACTGAAGTAAGGCTGCCAAGAGGACTTGAAAGCGGGGCAGAATTGCAGGAAACCGATTTCAGGAGGTAGACAGGAATTGCATTGAAAGCATAGGAAAAGAGGCAGAACGTCCACAATGATGCACTTGGCCAAAAAGGGCGTATGCGTTTTTTCCTGAATATATTCAGGAAAAAACGCATACGCCCTTTTTGGCCAACCAAGCAAGCTTGCAAAGGAAATCTGCACTACAATGAAGTCTCACTTCCCCCCGGTCAAAAGGGCCATCTGAAAAAAGTGTAAAATCCAGAAAGGCAGGAAAGGCCATGGAGAACTGGGAGCCTTGTTATGCTGATGGGCGGGATGTAAATTGCCAACAGACACTCGGGAGAAGTGTATGGTGTTTCCTGAAACATCTAAAAAACAAAGCAACAGAGCCTAGGGCACTTCCACTTATGGTCCTATAGCTTAGGGAAATTAAAATCAAAAAGACACAGCCACCCCAAAGTTTGGGACACCTCTGTTTACAAGAACCTCGTTTACAGTACAAGTTCAACATCGCAGAAAGTGAAAAATGGATAAAGAAGTTGTGGTATTTACTTACAAAGCAATATCACTCAGCAATGAAATCTATGTCATCAGGCCCTTAGCAGCACAGTGAGTGGATTCAGGTATGATGATTCTAACTGAAATAAGTCACACAGAAAAAGAAACATCATAAGATATCACTAATACACGGAATGTAAACTTGGCTACACAGGAACTGAATTACAGAAGAGAACAGGGTCTCAAATTTAGAAAACCAACTTATGCTTGCTTAAGGGGAAAGGTGAGTTGGGGTGCTGCATAAAACCAGAGATTGAAATGAGCACAGATAAAGTTCCTTAAGCCAAATATGGAATAGACAAGAGCTACTCCTTGCTCAACGAAATGGACTCAACACCGCATATTAAACGCCTAAGAATGTACCTGACTAGTAAGTATCTTAAAACCTATGGATTGCTATGTCTCCGAAAGAGAATCAAGGATGTGTACAGGGGCATAAACGCAGCAGTGATAGGATTGGAGAGGTTCGGTGAGCAAATGAAGACCCTTTGAAGTCATATTGCATGGTACCTATTACACGGGTCTCAACTCTCCAGGTTTAAGGTATTCTTCCTTCAGCTAAAACATGCATGTGGGACCCAGAGTATGATCAACCGTGTGAACGGGAGACGTGTTCAAATATGTCTCAGTTTTCCTCCCCTGGTACTCGGGTGCAACATTCCAGACGCTTTACTAACACTCTCCCCACTTGGAGAGTCAGCGCCTTTAACTTCCTGTTTGGCCCAGTTTGCAATTTCTGCGGAAGATCAACAGGAATAGAGAGAACCAATGAGACACTAGCTGGAGGTGTCTGGACGGGCAAATTTAACTCTCATTTCCCACCAGGAAGAGGAAATAACCAAAGGCTCAGCGTGCCGTGCCGGAACCAGATTAGGGCCTGAAGCCATCCTGCGGTGTTGCGGCCAGCTCACAAGAAAGCGAGTTGAAGAAAGGAGCTCAGGGGCACTGTAATTCACAAACCTGCAGAGTTATAAATGACAGCTATCGTCCAAAAATATACTGAAGTAAGGCTGCCAAGAGGACTTGAAAGCGGGGCAGAATTGCAGGAAACCGATTTCAGGAGGTAGACTGGAATTGCATTGAAAGCATAGGAAAAGAGGCAGAACGTCCACAATGATGCACTTCGCCAAAAAGGGCGTATGCGTTTTTTCCTGAATATATTCAGGAAAAAACGCATACGCCCTTTTTGGCCAACCAAGCAAGCTTGCAAAGGAAATCTGCACTACAATGAAGTCTCACTTCCCCCCGGTCAAAAGGGCCATCTGAAAAAAGTGTAAAATCCAGAAAGGCAGGAAAGGCCATGGAGAACTGGGAGCCTTGTTATGCTGATGGGCGGGATGTAAATTGCCAACAGACACTCGGGAGAAGTGTATGGTGTTTCCTGAAACATCTAAAAAACAAAGCAACAGAGCCTAGGGCACTTCCACTTATGGTCCTATAGCTTAGGGAAATTAAAATCAAAAAGACACAGCCACCCCAAAGGTTGGGACGCCTCTGTTTACAAGAACCTCGTTTACAGTACAAGTTCAACATCGCAGAAAGTGAAAAATGGATAAAGAAGTTGTGGTATTTACTTACAAAGCAATATCACTCAGCAATGAAATCTATGTCGTCAGGCCCTTAGCAGCACAATGAGTGGATTTGGGTATGATGATTCTAACTAAAATAAGTCACACAGAAAAAGAAACATCATAAGATATCAGTAATACACAGAATGTAAACTTGGCTACACAGGAACTGAATTACAGAACAGAACAGGGTCTCAAATTTAGAAAACCAACTTATGCTTGCTTAAGGGGAAAGGTGAGTTGGGGTGCTGCATAAAACCAGAGATTGAAATGAGCACAGATAAAGTTCCTTAAGCCAAATATGGAATAGACAAGAGCTACTCCTTGCTCAGCGAAATGGACTCAACACCCCATATTAAATGCCTAAGAATGTACCCGACTAGTAAGTATCTTAAAACCTATGAATTGCTGTGTCTCTGAAAGAGAATCAAGCATGTGTACAGGGGCATAAACGCAGCAGTGATAGGATTGGAGAGGTTCGGTGAGCAAATGAAGACCCTTTGAAGTCATATTGCATGGTACCCATTCCACGGGTTTCAACTACCCAGGTTTAAGGTATTCTTCCTTCAGCTAAAACATGCATGTGGGACCCAGAGTATGATCAACCGTGTGAACGGGAGACGTGTTCAAATATGTCTCAGTTTTCCTCCCCTGGTACTCGGGTGCAACATTCCAGACGCTTTACTAACACTCTCCCCACTTGGAGAGTCAGCGCCTTTAACCTCCTGTTTGGCCCAGTTTGCAATTTCTGCGGAAGATCAACAGGAATAGCGAGAACCAATGAGACACTAGCTGGAGGTGTCTGGACGGGCAAATTTAACTCTCATTTCCCACCAGGAAGAGGAAATAACCAAAGGCTCAGCGTGCCGTGCCGGAACCAGATTAGGGCCTGAAGCCATCCTGCGGTGTTGCGGCCAGCTCACAAGAAAGCGAGTTGAAGAAAGGAGCTCAGGGGCACTGTAATTCACAAACCTGCAGAGTTATAAATGACAGCTATCGTCCAAAAATATACTGAAGTAAGGCTGCCAAGAGGACTTGAAAGCGGGGCAGAATTGCAGGGAACCGATTTCAGGAGGTAGACTGGAATTGCATTGAAAGCATAGGAAAAGAGGCAGAACGTCCACAATGATGCACTTGGCCAAAAAGGGCGTATACGTTTTTTCCTGAATATATTCAGGAAAAAACGCATACGCCCTTTTTGGCCAACCAAGCAAGCTTGCAAAGGAAATCTGCACTACAATGAAGTCTCACTTCCCCCCGGTCAAAAGGGCCATCTGAAAAAAGTGTAAAATCCAGAAAGGCAGGAAAGGCCATGGAGAACTGGGAGCCTTGTTATGCTGATGGGCGGGATGTAAATTGCCAACAGACACTCGGGAGAAGTGTATGGTGTTTCCTGAAACATCTAAAAAACAAAGCAACAGAGCCTAGGGCACTTCCACTTATGGTCCTATAGCTTAGGGAAATTAAAATCAAAAAGACACAGCCACCCCAAAGTTTGGGACGCCTCTGTTTACAAGAACCTCGTTTACAGTACAAGTTCAACATCGCAGAAAGTGAAAAATGGATAAAGAAGTTGTGGTATTTACTTACAAAGCAATATCACTCAGCAATGAAATCTATGTCATCAGGCCCTTAGCAGCACAGTGAGTGGATTCAGGTATGATGATTCTAACTGAAATAAGTCACACAGAAAAAGAAACATCATAAGATATCACTAATACACGGAATGTAAACTTGGCTACACAGGAACTGAATTACAGAACAGAACAGGGTCTCAAATTTAGAAAACCAACTTATGCTTGCTTAAGGGGAAAGGTGAGTTGGGGTGCTGCATAAAACCAGAGATTGAAATGAGCACAGATAAAGTTCCTTAAGCCAAATATGGAATAGACAAGAGCTACTCCTTGCTCAACGAAATGGACTCAACACCGCATATTAAACGCCTAAGAATGTACCTGACTAGTAAGTATCTTAAAACCTATGGATTGCTATGTCTCCGAAAGAGAATCAAGCATGTGTACAGGGGCATAAACGCAGCAGTGATAGGATTGGAGAGGTTCGGTGAGCAAACGAAGACCCTTTGAAGTCATATTGCATGGTACCCATTCCACGGGTTTCAACTACCCAGGTTTAAGGTATTCTTCCTTCAGCTAAAACATGCATGTGGGACCCAGAGTATGATCAACCGTGTGAACGGGAGACGTGTTCAAATATGTCTCAGTTTTCCTCCCCTGGTACTCGGGTGCAACATTCCAGACGCTTTACTAACACTCTCCCCACTTGGAGAGTCAGCGCCTTTAACCTCCTGTTTGGCCCAGTTTGCAATTTCTGCGGAAGATGAACAGGAATAGCGAGAACCAATGAGAGACTAGCTGGAGGTGTCTGGACGGGCAAATTTAACTCTCATTTCCCACCAGGAAGAGGAAATAACCAAAGGCTCAGCGTGCCGTGCCGGAACCAGATTAGGGCCTGAAGCCATCCTGCGGTGTTGCGGCCAGCTCACAAGAAAGCGAGTTGAAGAAAGGAGCTCAGGGGCACTGTAATTCACAAACCTGCAGAGTTATAAATGACAGCTATCGTCCAAAAATATACTGAAGTAAGGCTGCCAAGAGGACTTGAAAGCGGGGCAGAATTGCAGGAAACCGATTTCAGGAGGTAGACTGGAATTGCATTGAAAGCATAGGAAAAGAGGCAGAACGTCCACAATGATGCACTTGGCCAAAAAGGGCGTATGCGTTTTTTCCTGAATATATTCAGGAAAAAACGCATACGCCCTTTTTGGCCAACCAAGCAAGCTTGCAAAGGAAATCTGCACTACAATGAAGTCTCACTTCCCCCCGGTCAAAAGGGCCATCTGAAAAAAGTGTAAAATCCAGAAAGGCAGGACAGGCTATGGAGAACTGGGAGCCTTGTTATGCTGATGGGCGGGATGTAAATTGCCAACAGACACTCGGGAGAAGTGTATGGTGTTTCCTGAAACATCTAAAAAACAAAGCAACAGAGCCTAGGGCACTTCCACTTATGGTCCTATAGCTTAGGGAAATTAAAATCAAAAAGACACAGCCACCCCGAAGTTTGGGACGCCTCTGTTTACAAGAACCTCGTTTACAGTACAAGTTCAACATCGCAGAAAGTGAAAAATGGATAAAGAAGTTGTGGTATTTACTTACAAAGCAATATCACTCAGCAATGAAATCTATGTCATCAGGCCCTTAGCAGCACAATGAGTGGATTCAGGTATGATGATTCTAACTGAAATAAGTCACACAGAAAAAGAAACATCATAAGATATCACTAATACACGGAATGTAAACTTGGCTACACAGGAACTGAATTACAGAACAGAACAGGGTCTCAAATTTAGAAAACCAACTTATGCTTGCTTAAGGGGAAAGGTGAGATGGGGTGCTGCATAAAACCAGAGATTGAAATGAGCACAGATAAAGTTCCTTAAGCCAAATATGGAATAGAAAAGAACTACGCCTTGCTCAACGAAATGGACTCAACACCGCATATTAAACGCCTAAGAATGTACCTGACTAGTAAGTATCTTAAAACCTATGGATTGCTATGTCTCCGAAAGAGAATCAAGCATGTGTACAGGGGCATAAACGCAGCAGTGATAGGATTGGAGAGGTTCGGTGAGCAAATGAAGACCCTTTGAAGTCATATTGCATGGTACCCATTCCACGGGTTTCAACTACCCAGGTTTAAGGTATTCTTCCTTCAGCTAAAACATGCATGTGGGACCCAGAGTATGATCAACCGTGTGAACGGGAGACGTGTTCAAATATGTCTCAGTTTTCCTCCCCTGGTACTCGGGTGCAACATTCCAGACGCTTTACTAACACTCTCCCCACTTGGAGAGTCAGCGCCTTTAACCTCCTGTTTGGCCCAGTTTGCAATTTCTGCGGAAGATGAACAGGAATAGCGAGAACCAATGAGAGACTAGCTGGAGGTGTCTGGACGGGCAAATTTAACTCTCATTTCCCACCAGGAAGAGGAAATAACCAAAGGCTCAGCGTGCCGTGCCGGAACCAGATTAGGGCCTGAAGCCATCCTGCGGTGTTGCGGCCAGGTCACAAGAAAGCGAGTTGAAGAAAGGAGCTCAGGGGCACTGTAATTCACAAACCTGCAGAGTTATAAATGACAGCTATCGTCCAAAAATATACTGAAGTAAGGCTGCCAAGAGGACTTGAAAGCGGGGCAGAATTGCAGGAAACCGATTTCAGGAGGTAGACTGGAATTGCATTGAAAGCATAGGAAAAGAGGCAGAACGTCCACAATGATGCACTTGGCCAAAAAGGGCGTATGCGTTTTTTCCTGAATATATTCAGGAAAAAACGCATACGCCCTTTTTGGCCAACCAAGCAAGCTTGCAAAGGAAATCTGCACTACAATGAAGTCTCACTTCCCCCCGGTCAAAAGGGCCATCTGAAAAAAGTGTAAAATCCAGAAAGGCAGGAAAGGCCATGGAGAACTGGGAGCCTTGTTATGCTGATGGGCGGGATGTAAATTGCCAACAGACACTCGGGAGAAGTGTATGGTGTTTCCTGAAACATCTAAAAAACAAAGCAACAGAGCCTAGGGCACTTCCACTTATGGTCCTATAGCTTAGGGAAATTAAAATCAAAAAGACACAGCCACCCCAAAGTTTGGGACGCCTCTGTTTACAAGAACCTCGTTTACAGTACAAGTTCAACATCGCAGAAAGTGAAAAATGAATAAAGAAGTTGTGGTATTTACTTACAAAGCAATATCACTCAACAATGAAATCTATGTCATCAGGCCCTTAGCAGCACAGTGAGTGGATTCAGGTATGATGATTCTAACTGAAATAAGTCACACAGAAAAAGAAACATCATAAGATATCACTAATACACGGAATGTAAACTTGGCTACACAGGAACTGAATTACAGAACAGAACAGGGTCTCAAATTTAGAAAACCAACTTATGCTTGCTTAAGGGGAAAGGTGAGTTGGGGTGCTGCATAAAACCAGAGATTGAAATGAGCACAGATAAAGTTCCTTAAGCCAAATATGGAATAGACAAGAGCTACTCCTTGCTCAACGAAATGGACTCAACACCGCATATTAAACGCCTAAGAATGTACCTGACTAGTAAGTATCTTAAAACCTATGGATTGCTATGTCTCCAAAAGAGAATCAAGCATGTGTACAGGGGCATAAACGCAGCAGTGATAGGATTGGAGAGGTTCGGTGAGCAAATGAAGACCCTTTGAAGTCATATTGCATGGTACCCATTCCTCGGGTTTCAACTACCCAGGTTTAAGGTATTCTTCCTTCAGCTAAAACATGCATGTGGGACCCAGAGTATGATCAACCGTGTGAACGGGAGACGTGTTCAAATATGTCTCAGTTTTCCTCCCCTGGTACTCGGGTGCAACATTCCAGACGCTTTACTAACACTCTCCCCACTTGGAGAGTCAGCGCCTTTAACCTCCTGTTTGGCCCAGTTTGCAATTTCTGCGAAAGATGAACAGGAATAGCGAGAACCAATGAGAGACTAGCTGGAGGTGTCTGGACGGGCAAATTTAACTCTCATTTCCCACCAGGAAGAGGAAATAACCAAAGGCTCAGCGTGCCGTGCCGGAACCAGATTAGGGCCTGAAGCCATCCTGCGGTGTTGCGGCCAGCTCACAAGAAAGCGAGTTGAAGAAAGGAGCTCAGGGGCACTGTAATTCACAAACCTGCAGAGTTATAAATGACAGCTATCGTCCAAAAATATACTGAAGTAAGGCTGCCAAGAGGACTTGAAAGCGGGGCAGAATTGCAGGAAACCGATTTCAGGAGGTAGACTGGAATTGCATTGAAAGCATAGAAAAAGAGGCAGAACGTCCACAATGATGCACTTGGCCAAAAAGGGCGTATGCGTTTTTTCCTGAATATATTCAGGAAAAAACGCATACGCCCTTTTTGGCCAACCAAGCAAGCTTGCAAAGGAAATCTGCACTACAATGAAGTCTCACTTCCCCCCGGTCAAAAGGGCCATATGAAAAAAGTGTAAAATCCAGAAAGGCAGGACAGGCCATGGAGAACTGGGAGCCTTGTTATGCTGATGGGCGGGATGTAAATTGCCAACAGACACTCGGGAGAAGTGTATGGTGTTTCCTGAAACATCTAAAAAACAAAGCAACAGAGCCTAGGGCACTTCCACTTATGGTCCTATAGCTTAGGGAAATTAAAATCAAAAAGACACAGCCACCCCGAAGTTTGGGACGCCTCTGTTTACAAGAACCTCGTTTACAGTACAAGTTCAACATCGCAGAAAGTGAAAAATGGATAAAGAAGTTGTGGTATTTACTTACAAAGCAATATCACTCAGCAATGAAATCTATGTCATCAGGCCCTTAGCAGCACAATGAGTGGATTCAGGTATGATGATTCTAACTGAAATAAGTCACACAGAAAAAGAAACATCATAAGATATCACTAATACACGGAATGTAAACTTGGCTACACAGGAACTGAATTCCAAAACAGAACAGGGTCTCAAATTTAGAAAACCAACTTATGCTTGCTTAAGGGGAAAGGTGAGTTGGGGTGCTGCATAAAACCAGAGATTGAAATGAGCACAGATAAAGTTCCTTAAGCCAAATATGGAATAGACAAGAGCTACTCCTTGCTCAACGAAATGGACTCAACACCGCATATTAAACGCCTAAGAATGTACCTGACTAGTAAGTATCTTAAAACCTATGGATTGCTATGTCTCCGAAAGAGAATCAAGCATGTGTACAGGGGCATAAACGCAGCAGTGATAGGATTGGAGAGGTTCGGTGAGCAAATGAAGACCCTTTGAAGTCATATTGCATGGTACCCATTCCACGGGTTTCAACTACCCAGGTTTAAGGTATTCTTCCTTCAGCTAAAACATGCATGTGGAACCCAGAGTATGATCAACCATGTGAACGGGAGACGTGTTCAAATATGTCTCAGTTTTCCTCCCCTGGTACTCAGGTGCAACATTCCAGACGCTTTACTAACACTCTCCCCACTTGGAGAGTCAGCGCCTTTAACCTCCTGTTTGGCCCAGTTTGCAATTTCTGCGGAAGATGAACAGGAATAGCGAGAACCAATGAGAGACTAGCTGGAGGTGTCTGGACGGGCAAATTTAACTCTCATTTCCCACCAGGAATAGGAAATAACCAAAGGCACAGCGTGCCGTGCCGGAACCAGATTAGGGCCTGAAGCCATCCTGCGGTGTTGCGGCCAGCTCACCAGAAAGCGAGTTGAAGAAAGGAGCTCAGGGGCACTGTAATTCACAAACCTGCAGAGTTATAAATGACAGCTATCGTCCAAAAATATACTGAAGTAAGACTGCCAAGAGGACTTGAAAGCGGGGCAGAATTGCAGGAAACCGATTTCAGGAGGTAGACTGGAATTGCATTGAAAGCATAGGAAAAGAGGCAGAACGTCCACAATGATGCACTTGGCCAAAAAGGGCGTATGCGTGTTTTCCTGAATATATTCAGGAAAACACGCATACGCCCTTTTTGGCCAACCAAGCAAGCTTGCAAAGGAAATCTGCACTACAATGAAGTCTCACTTCCCCCCGGTCAAAAGGGCCATATGAAAAAAGTGTAAAATCCAGAAAGGCAGGACAGGTCATGGAGAACTGGGAGCCTTGTTATGCTGATGGGCGGGATGTAAATTGCCAACAGACACTCGGGAGAAGTGTATGGTGTTTCCTGAAACATCTAAAAAACAAAGCAACAGAGCCTAGGGCACTTCCACTTATGGTCCTATAGCTTAGGGAAATTAAAATCAAAAAGACACAGCCACCCCAAAGTTTGGGACGCCTCTGTTTACAAGAACCTCGTTTACCGTACAAGTTCAATATCACAGAAAGTGAAAAATGGATAAAGAACTTGTGGTACTTACATACAATGCAGTATCACTCAGCAATGAAATCTATGTCATCAGGCCCTTAGCAGCACAATGAGTGGATTCAGGTATGATGATTCTAACTGAAATAAGTCACACAGAAAAAGAAACATCATAAGATATCACTAATACACGGAATGTAAACTTGGCTACACAGGAACTGAATTCCAAAACAGAACAGGGTCTCAAATTTAGAAAACCAACTTATGCTTGCTTAAGGGGAAAGGTGAGTTGGGGTGCTGCATAAAACCAGAGATTGAAATGAGCACAGATAAAGTTCCTTAAGCCAAATATGGAATAGACAAGAGCTACTCCTTGCTCAACGAAATGGACTCAACACCGCATATGAAACGCCTAAGAATATACCTGACTAGTAAGTATCTTAAAACCTATGGATTGCTGTGTCTCTGAAAGAGAATCAAGAATGTGTACAGGGGCATAAACGCAGCAGTGATAGGATTGGAGAGGTTCGGTGAGCAAATGAAGACCCTTTGAAGTCATATTGCATGGTACCCATTACACGGGTCTCAACTCTCCAGGTTTAAGGTATTCTTCCTTCAGCTAAAACATGCATGTGGAACCCAGAGTATGATCAACCGTGTGAACGGGAGACGTGTTCAAATATGTCTCAGTTTTCCTCCCCTGGTACTCGGGTGCAACATTCCAGACGCTTTACTAACACTCTCCCCACTTGGAGAGTCAGCGCCTTTAACCTCCTGTTTGGCCCAGTTTGCAATTTCGGCGGAAGATGAACAGGAATAGGGAGAACCAATGAGAGACTAGCTGGAGGTGTCTGGACGGGCAAATTTAACTCTCATTTCCCACCAGGAAGAGGAAATACCCAAAGGCTCAGCGTGCCGTGCCGGAACCAGATTATGGCCTGAAGCCATCCTGCGGTGTTGCGGCCAGCTCAAAAGAAAGCGAGTTGAAGAAAGGAGCTCAGGGGCACTGTAATTCACAAACCTGCAGAGTTATAAATAACAGCTATCGTCCAAAAATATACTGAAGTAAGGCTGCCAAGAGGACTTGAAAGCGGGGCAGAATTGCAGGAAACCGATTTCAGGAGGTAGACTGGAATTGCATTGAAAGCATAGGAAAAGAGGCAGAACGTCCACAATGATGCACTTGGCCAAAAAGGGCGTATGCGTTTTTTCCTGAATATATTCAGGAAAAAACGCATACGCCCTTTTTGGCCAACCAAGCAAGCTTGCAAAGGAAATCTGCACTACAATGAAGTCTCACTTCCCCCCGTTCAAAATGGCCATCTGAAATAAGTGTAAAATCCAGAAAGGCAGGACAGGCCATGGAGAACTGGGACCCTTGTTATGCTGATGGGCGGGATGTAAATTGCCAACAGACACTCGGGAGAAGTGTATGGTGTTTCCTGAAACATCTAAAAAACAAAGCAACAGAGCCTAGGGCACTTCCACTTATGGTCCTATAGCTTAGGGAAATTAAAATCAAAAAGACACAGCCACCCCAAAGTTTGGGACGCCTCTGTTTACAAGAACCTCGTTTACAGTACAAGTTCAATATCGCAGAAAGTGAAAAATGGATAAAGAAGTTGTGGTATTTACTTACAAAGCAATATCACTCAGCAATGAAATCTATGTCATCAGGCCCTTAGCAGCACAATGAGTGGATTCAGGTATGATGATTCTAACTGAAATAAGTCACACAGAAAAAGAAACATCATAAGATATCACTAATACACGGAATGTAAACTTGGCTACACAGGAACTGAATTACAGAACAGAACAGGGTCTCAAATTTAGAAAACCAACTTATGCTTGCTTAAGGGGAAAGGTGAGTTGGGGTGCTGCATAAAACCAGAGATTGAAATGAGCACAGATAAAGTTCCTTAAGCCAAATATGGAATAGACAAGAGCTACTCCTTGCTCAACGAAATGGACTCAACACCGCATATTAAACGCCTAAGAATGTACCTGACTAGTAAGTATCTTAAAACCTATGGATTGCTATGTCTCCGAAAGAGAATCAAGCATGTGTACAGGGGCATAAACGCAGCAGTGATAGGATTGGAGAGGTTCGGTGAGCAAATGAAGACCCTTTGAAGTCATATTGCATGGTACCCATTCCACGGGTTTCAACTACCCAGGTTTAAGGTATTCTTCCTTCAGCTAAAACATGCATGTGGAACCCAGAGTATGATCAACCATGTGAACGGGAGACGTGTTCAAATATGTCTCAGTTTTCCTCCCCTGGTACTCAGGTGCAACATTCCAGACGCTTTACTAACACTCTCCCCACTTGGAGAGTCAGCGCCTTTAACCTCCTGTTTGGCCCAGTTTGCAATTTCTGCAGAAGATGAACAGGAATAGGGAGAACCAATGAGAGACTAGCTGGAGGTGTCTGGACGGGCAAATTTAACTCTCATTTCCCACCAGGAATAGGAAATAACCAAAGGCACAGCGTGCCGTGCCGGAACCAGATTAGGGCCTGAAGCCATCCTGCGGTGTTGCGGCCAGCTCACCAGAAAGCGAGTTGAAGAAAGGAGCTCAGGGGCACTGTAATTCACAAACCTGCAGAGTTATAAATGACAGCTATCGTCCAAAAATATACTGAAGTAAGACTGCCAAGAGGACTTGAAAGCGGGGCAGAATTGCAGGAAACCGATTTCAGGAGGTAGACTGGAATTGCATTGAAAGCATAGGAAAAGAGGCAGAACGTCCACAATGATGCACTTGGCCAAAAAGTGCGTATGCGTGTTTTCCTGAATATATTCAGGAAAATACGCATACGCACTTTTTGGCCAACCAAGCAAGCTTGCAAAGGAAATCTGCACTACAATGAAGTCTCACTTCCCCCCGGTCAAAAGGGCCATATGAAAAAAGTGTAAAATCCAGAAAGGCAGGACAGGTCATGGAGAACTGGGAGCCTTGTTATGCTGATGGGCGGGATGTAAATTGCCAACAGACACTCGGGAGAAGTGTATGGTGTTTCCTGAAACATCTAAAAAACAAAGCAACAGAGCCTAGGGCACTTCCACTTATGGTCCTATAGCTTAGGGAAATTAAAATCAAAAAGACACAGCCACCCCAAAGTTTGGGACGCCTCTGTTTACAAGAACCTCGTTTACCGTACAAGTTCAATATCACAGAAAGTGAAAAATGGATAAAGAACTTGTGGTACTTACATACAATGCAGTATCACTCAGCAATGAAATCTATGTCATCAGTCCCGTAGCAGCATAATGAGTGGATTCAGGTACGATGATTCTAACTGAAATAAGTCACACAGAAAAAGAAACATCATAAGATATCACTAATACACGGAATGTAAACTTGGCTACACAGGAACTGAATTACAGAACAGAACAGGGTCTCAAATTTAGAAAACCAACTTATGCTTGCTTAAGGGGAAAGGTGAGTTGGGGTGCTGCATAAAACCAGAGATTGAAATGAGCACAGATAAAGTTCCTTAAGCCAAATATGGAATAGACAAGAACTACTCCTTGCTCAACGAAATGGACTCAACACCGCATATTAAACGCCTAAGAATGTACCTGACTAGTAAGTATCTTAAAACCTATGGATTGCTATGTCTCCGAAAGAGAATCAAGCATGTGTACAGGGGCATAAATGCAGCAGTGATAGGATTGGAGAGGTTCGGTGAGCAAATGAAGACCCTTTGAAGTCATATTGCATGGTACCCATTCCACGGGTTTCAACTACCCAGGTTTAAGGTATTCTTCCTTCAGCTAAAACATGCATGTGAGACCCAGAGTATGATCAACCGTGTGAACGGGAGACGTGTTCAAATATGTCTCAGTTTTCCTCCCCTGGTACTCGGGTGCAACATTCCAGACGCTTTACTAACACTCTCCCCACTTGGAGAGTCAGCGCCTTTAACCTCCTGTTTGGCCCAGTTTGCAATTTCTGCGAAAGATGAACAGGAATAGCGAGAACCAATGAGAGACTAGCTGGAGGTGTCTGGACGGGCAAATTTAACTCTCATTTCCCACCAGGAAGAGGAAATAACCAAAGGCTCAGCGTGCCGTGCCGGAACCAGATTAGGGCCTGAAGCGATCCTGCGGTGTTGCGGCCAGCTCACAAGAAAGCGAGTTGAAGAAAGGAGCTCAGGGGCACTGTAATTCACAAACCTGCAGAGTTATAAATGACAGCTATCGTCCAAAAATATACTGAAGTAAGGCTGCCAAGAGGACTTGAAAGCGGGGCAGAATTGCAGGAAACCGATTTCAGGAGGTAGACTGGAATTGCATTGAAAGCATAGAAAAAGAGGCAGAACGTCCACAATGATGCACTTGGCCAAAAAGGGCGTATGCGTTTTTTCCTGAATATATTCAGGAAAAAACGCATACGCCCTTTTTGGCCAACCAAGCAAGCTTGCAAAGGAAATCTGCAGTACAATGAAGTCTCACTTCCCCCCGGTCAAAAGGGCCATCTGAAAAAAGTGTAAAATCCAGAAAGGCAGGACAGGCCATGGAGAACTGGGAGCCTTGTTATGCTGATGGGCGGGATGTAAATTGCCAACAGACACTCGGGAGAAGTGTATGGTGTTTCCTGAAACATCTAAAAAACAAAGCAACAGAGCCTAGGGCACTTCCACTTATGGTCCTATAGCTTAGGGAAATTAAAATCAAAAAGACACAGCCACCCCGAAGTTTGGGACGCCTCTGTTTACAAGAACCTCGTTTACAGTACAAGTTCAACATCGCAGAAAGTGAAAAATGGATAAAGAAGTTGTGGTATTTACTTACAAAGCAATATCACTCAGCAATGAAATCTATGTCATCAGGCCCTTAGCAGCACAATGAGTGGATTCAGGTATGATGATTCTAACTGAAATAAGTCACACAGAAAAAGAAACATCATAAGATATCACTAATACACGGAATGTAAACTTGGCTACACAGGAACTGAATTCCAAAACAGAACAGGGTCTCAAATTTAGAAAACCAACTTATGCTTGCTTAAGGGGAAAGGTGAGTTGGGGTGCTGCATAAAACCAGAGATTGAAATGAGCACAGATAAAGTTCCTTAAGCCAAATATGGAATAGACAAGAGCTACTCCTTGCTCAACGAAATGGACTCAACACCGCATATTAAACGCCTAAGAATGTACCTGACTAGTAAGTATCTTAAAACCTATGGATTGCTATGTCTCCGAAAGAGAATCAAGCATGTGTACAGGGGCATAAACGCAGCAGTGATAGGATTGGAGAGGTTCGGTGAGCAAATGAAGACCCTTTGAAGTCATATTGCATGGTACCCATTCCACGGGTTTCAACTACCCAGGTTTAAGGTATTCTTCCTTCAGCTAAAACATGCATGTGGAACCCAGAGTATGATCAACCATGTGAACGGGAGACGTGTTCAAATATGTCTCAGTTTTCCTCCCCTGGTACTCAGGTGCAACATTCCAGACGCTTTACTAACACTCTCCCCACTTGGAGAGTCAGCGCCTTTAACCTCCTGTTTGGCCCAGTTTGCAATTTCTGCGGAAGATGAACAGGAATAGCGAGAACCAATGAGAGACTAGCTGGAGGTGTCTGGACGGGCAAATTTAACTCTCATTTCCCACCAGGAATAGGAAATAACCAAAGGCACAGCGTGCCGTGCCGGAACCAGATTAGGGCCTGAAGCCATCCTGCGGTGTTGCGGCCAGCTCACCAGAAAGCGAGTTGAAGAAAGGAGCTCAGGGGCACTGTAATTCACAAACCTGCAGAGTTATAAATGACAGCTATCGTCCAAAAATATACTGAAGTAAGACTGCCAAGAGGACTTGAAAGCGGGGCAGAATTGCAGGAAACCGATTTCAGGAGGTAGACTGGAATTGCATTGAAAGCATAGGAAAAGAGGCAGAACGTCCACAATGATGCACTTGGCCAAAAAGGGCGTATGCGTGTTTTCCTGAATATATTCAGGAAAATACGCATACGCCCTTTTTGGCCAACCAAGCAAGCTTGCAAAGGAAATCTGCACTACAATGAAGTCTCACTTCCCCCCGGTCAAAAGGGCCATATGAAAAAAGTGTAAAATCCAGAAAGGCAGGACAGGTCATGGAGAACTGGGAGCCTTGTTATGCTGATGGGCGGGATGTAAATTGCCAACAGACACTCGGGAGAAGTGTATGGTGTTTCCTGAAACATCTAAAAAACAAAGCAACAGAGCCTAGGGCACTTCCACTTATGGTCCTATAGCTTAGGGAAATTAAAATCAAAAAGACACAGCCACCCCAAAGTTTGGGACGCCTCTGTTTACAAGAACCTCGTTTACCGTACAAGTTCAATATCACAGAAAGTGAAAAATGGATAAAGAACTTGTGGTACTTACATACAATGCAGTATCACTCAGCAATGAAATCTATGTCATCAGGCCCGTAGCAGCATAATGAGTGGATTCAGGTACGATGATTCTAACTGAAATAAGTCACACAGAAAAAGAAACATCATAAGATATCACTAATACACGGAATGTAAACTTGGCTACACAGGAACTGAATTACAGAACAGAACAGGGTCTCAAATTTAGAAAACCAACTTATGCTTGCTTAAGGGGAAAGGTGAGTTGGGGTGCTGCATAAAACCAGAGATTGAAATGAGCACAGATAAAGTTCCTTAAGCCAAATATGGAATAGACAAGAACTACTCCTTGCTCAACGAAATGGACTCAACACCGCATATTAAACGCCTAAGAATGTACCTGACTAGTAAGTATCTTAAAACCTATGGATTGCTATGTCTCCGAAAGAGAATCAAGCATGTGTACAGGGGCATAAATGCAGCAGTGATAGGATTGGAGAGGTTCGGTGAGCAAATGAAGACCCTTTGAAGTCATATTGCATGGTACCCATTCCACGGGTTTCAACTACCCAGTTTTAAGGTATTCTTCCTTCAGCTAAAACATGCATGTGGGACCCAGAGTATGATCAACCGTGTGAACGGGAGACGTGTTCAAATATGTCTCAGTTTTCCTCCCCTGGTACTCGGGTGCAACATTCCAGACGCTTTACTAACACTCTCCCCACTTGGAGAGTCAGCGCCTTTAACCTCCTGTTTGGCCCAGTTTGCAATTTCTGCGGAAGATGAACAGGAATAGCGAGAACCAATGAGAGACTAGCTGGAGGTGTCTGGACGGGCAAATTTAACTCTCATTTCCCACCAGGAAGAGGAAATAACCAAAGGCTCAGCGTGCCGTGCCGGAACCAGATTAGGGCCTGAAGCCATCCTGCGGTGTTGCGGCCAGCTCACAAGAAAGCGAGTTGAGGAAAGGAGCTCAGGGGCACTGTAATTCACAAACCTGCAGAGTTATAAATGACAGCTATCGTCCAAAAATATACTGAAGTAAGGCTGCCAAGAGGACTTGAAAGCGGGGCAGAATTGCAGGAAACCGATTTCAGGAGGTAGACTGGAATTGCATTGAAAGCATAGGAAAAGAGGCAGAACGTCCACAATGATGCACTTGGCCAAAAAGGGCGTATGCGTTTTTTCCTGAATATATTCAGGAAAAAACGCATACGCCCTTTTTGGCCAACCAAGCAAGCTTGCAAAGGAAATCTGCACTACAATGAAGTCTCACTTCCCCCCGGTCAAAAGGGCCATCTGAAAAAAGTGTAAAATCCAGAAAGGCAGGAAAGGCCATGGAGAACTGGGAGCCTTGTTATGCTGATGGGCGGGATGTAAATTGCCAACAGACACTCGGGAGAAGTGTATGGTGTTTCCTGAAACATCTAAAAAACAAAGCAACAGAGCCTAGGGCACTTCCACTTATGGTCCTATAGCTTAGGGAAATTAAAATCAAAAAGACACAGCCACCCCGAAGTTTGGGACGCCTCTGTTTACAAGAACCTCGTTTACAGTACAAGTTCAACATCGCAGAAAGTGAAAAATGGATAAAGAAGTTGTGGTATTTACTTACAAAGCAATATCACTCAGCAATGAAATCTATGTCATCAGGCCCTTAGCAGCACAATGAGTGGATTCAGGTATGATGATTCTAACTGAAATAAGTCACACAGAAAAAGAAACATCATAAGATATCACTAATACACGGAATGTAAACTTGGCTACACAGGAACTGAATTCCAAAACAGAACAGGGTCTCAAATTTAGAAAACCAACTTATGCTTGCTTAAGGGGAAAGGTGAGTTGGGGTGCTGCATAAAACCAGAGATTGAAATGAGCACAGATAAAGTTCCTTAAGCCAAATATGGAATAGACAAGAGCTACTCCTTGCTCAACGAAATGGACTCAACACCGCATATGAAACGCCTAAGAATATACCTGACTAGTAAGTATCTTAAAACCTATGGATTGCTGTGTCTCTGAAAGAGAATCAAGAATGTGTACAGGGGCATAAACGCAGCAGTGATAGGATTAGAGAGGTTCGGTGAGCAAATGAAGACCCTTTGAAGTCATATTGCATGGTACCCATTACACGGGTCTCAACTCTCCAGGTTTAAGGTATTCTTCCTTCAGCTAAAACATGCATGTGGAACCCAGAGTATGATCAACCGTGTGAACGGGAGACGTGTTCAAATATGTCTCAGTTTTCCTCCCCTGGTACTCGGGTGCAACATTCCAGACGCTTTACTAACACTCTCCCCACTTGGAGAGTCAGCGCCTTTAACCTCCTGTTTGGCCCAGTTTGCAATTTCGGCGGAAGATGAACAGGAATAGGGAGAACCAATGAGAGACTAGCTGGAGGTGTCTGGACGGGCAAATTTAACTCTCATTTCCCACCAGGAAGAGGAAATACCCAAAGGCTCAGCGTGCCGTGCCGGAACCAGATTATGGCCTGAAGCCATCCTGCGGTGTTGCGGCCAGCTCAAAAGAAAGCGAGTTGAAGAAAGGAGCTCAGGGGCACTGTAATTCACAAACCTGCAGAGTTATAAATAACAGCTATCGTCCAAAAATATACTGAGGTAAGGCTGCCAAGAGGACTTGAAAGCGGGGCAGAATTGCAGGAAACCGATTTCAGGAGGTAGACTGGAATTGCATTGAAAGCATAGGAAAAGAGGCAGAACGTCCACAATGATGCACTTGGCCAAAAAGGGCGTATGCGTTTTTTCCTGAATATATTCAGGAAAAAACGCATACGCCCTTTTTGGCCAACCAAGCAAGCTTGCAAAGGAAATCTGCACTACAATGAAGTCTCACTTCCCCCCGGTCAAAACGGCCATCTGAAATAAGTGTAAAATCCAGAAAGGCAGGACAGGCCATGGAGAACTGGGACCCTTGTTATGCTGATGGGCGGGATGTAAATTGCCAACAGACACTCGGGAGAAGTGTATGGTGTTTCCTGAAACATCTAAAAAACAAAGCAACAGAGCCTAGGGCACTTCCACTTATGGTCCTATAGCTTAGGGAAATTAAAATCAAAAAGACACAGCCACCCCGAAGTTTGGGACGCCTCTGTTTACAAGAACCTCGTTTACAGTACAAGTTCAACATCGCAGAAAGTGAAAAATGGATAAAGAAGTTGTGGTATTTACTTACAAAGCAATATCACTCAGCAATGAAATCTATGTCATCAGGCCCTTAGCAGCACAATGAGTGGATTCAGGTATGATGATTCTAACTGAAATAAGTCACACAGAAAAAGAAACATCATAAGATATCACTAATACACGGAATGTAAACTTGGCTACACAGGAACTGAATTCCAAAACAGAACAGGGTCTCAAATTTAGAAAACCAACTTATGCTTGCTTAAGGGGAAAGGTGAGTTGGGGTGCTGCATAAAACCAGAGATTGAAATGAGCACAGATAAAGTTCCTTAACCCAAATATGGAATAGACAAGAGCTACTCCTTGCTCAACGAAATGGACTCAACACCGCATATGAAACGCCTAAGAATGTACCTGACTAGTAAGTATCTTAAAACCTATGGATTGGTATGTCTCCGAAAGAGAATCAAGGATGTGTACCGGGGCATAAACGCAGCAGTGATAGGATTGGAGAGGTTCGGTGAGCAAATGAAGACCCTTTGAAGTCATATTGCATGGTACCCATTCCACGGGTTTCAACTACCCAGGTTTAAGGTATTCTTCCTTCAGCTAAAACATGCATGTGGAACCCAGAGTATGATCAACCGTGTGAACGGGAGACGTGTTCAAATATGTCTCAGTTTTCCTCCCCTGGTACTCGGGTGCAACATTCCAGACGCTTTACTAACACTCTCCCCACTTGGAGAGTCAGCGCCTTTAACCTCCTGTTTGGCCCAGTTTGCAATTTCTGCGGAAGATGAACAGGAATAGCGAGAACCAATGAGAGACTAGCTGGAGGTGTCTGGACGGGCAAATTTAACTCTCATTTCCCACCAGGAAGAGGAAATAACCAAAGGCTCAGCGTGCCGTGCCGGAACCAGATTAGGGCCTGAAGCCATCCTGCGGTGTTGCGGCCAGCTCACAAGAAAGCGAGTTGAAGAAAGGAGCTCAGGGGCACTGTAATTCACAAACCTGCAGAGTTATAAATGACAGCTATCGTCCAAAAATATACTGAAGTAAGGCTGCCAAGAGGACTTGAAAGCGGGGCAGAATTGCAGGAAACCGATTTCAGGAGGTAGACTGGAATTGCATTGAAAGCATAGGAAAAGAGGCAGAACGTCCACAATGATGCACTTGGCCAAAAAGGGCGTATGCGTTTTTTCCTGAATATATTCAGGAAAAAACGCATACGCCCTTTTTGGCCAACCAAGCAAGCTTGCAAAGGAAATCTGCACTACAATGAAGTCTCACTTCCCCCCGGTCAAAAGGGCCATCTGAAAAAAGTGTAAAATCCAGAAAGGCAGGACAGGCCATGGAGAACTGGGAGCCTTGTTATGCTGATGGGCGGGATGTAAATTGCCAACAGACACTCGGGAGAAGTGTATGGTGTTTCCTGAAACATCTAAAAAACAAAGCAACAGAGCCTAGGGCACTTCCACTTATGGTCCTATAGCTTAGGGAAATTAAAATCAAAAAGACACAGCCACCCCGAAGTTTGGGACGCCCCTGTTTACAAGAACCTCGTTTACAGTACAAGTTCAACATCGCAGAAAGTGAAAAATGGATAAAGAAGTTGTGGTATTTACTTACAAAGCAATATCACTCAGCAATGAAATCTATGTCATCAGGCCCTTAGCAGCACAATGAGTGGATTCAGGTATGATGATTCTAACTGAAATAAGTCACACAGAAAAAGAAACATCATAAGATATCACTAATACACGGAATGTAAACTTGGCTACACAGGAACTGAATTACAGAACAGAACAGGGTCTCAAATTTAGAAAACCAACTTATGCTTGCTTAAGGGGAAAGGTGAGTTGGGGTGCTGCATAAAACCAGAGATTGAAATGAGCACAGATAAAGTTACTTAAGCCAAATATGGAATAGACAAGAACTACTCCTTGCTCAACGAAATGGACTCAACACCGCATATTAAACGCCTAAGAATGTACCTGACTAGTAAGTATCTTAAAACCTATGGATTGCTATGTCTCCAAAAGAGAATCAAGCATGTGTACAGGGGCATAAACGCAGCAGTGATAGGATTGGAGAGGTTCGGTGAGCAAATGAAGACCCTTTGAAGTCATATTGCATGGTACCCATTCCACGGGTTTCAACTACCCAGGTTTAAGGTATTCTTCCTTCAGCTAAAACATGCATGTGGGACCCAGAGTATGATCAACCGTGTGAACGGGAGACGTGTTCAAATATGTCTCAGTTTTCCTCCCCTGGTACTCGGGTGCAACATTCCAGACGCTTTACTAACACTCTCCCCACTTGGAGAGTCAGCGCCTTTAACCTCCTGTTTGGCCCAGTTTGCAATTTCTGCGGAAGATGAACAGGAATAGCGAGAACCAATGAGAGACTAGCTGGAGGTGTCTGGACGGGCAAATTTAACTCTCATTTCCCACCAGGAAGAGGAAATAACCAAAGGCTCAGCGTGCCGTGCCGGAACCAGATTAGGGCCTGAAGCCATCCTGCGGTGTTGCGGCCAGGTCACAAGAAAGCGAGTTGAAGAAAGGAGCTCAGGGGCACTGTAATTCACAAACCTGCAGAGTTATAAATGACAGCTATCGTCCAAAAATATACTGAAGTAAGGCTGCCAAGAGGACTTGAAAGCGGGGCAGAATTGCAGGAAACCGATTTCAGGAGGTAGACTGGAATTGCATTGAAAGCATAGGAAAAGAGGCAGAACGTCCACAATGATGCACTTGGCCAAAAAGGGCGTATGCGTTTTTTCCTGAATATATTCAGGAAAAAACGCATACGCCCTTTTTGGCCAACCAAGCAAGCTTGCAAAGGAAATCTGCACTACAATGAAGTCTCACTTCCCCCCGGTCAAAAGGGCCATCTGAAAAAAGTGTAAAATCCAGAAAGGCAGGAAAGGCCATGGAGAACTGGGAGCCTTGTTATGCTGATGGGCGGGATGTAAATTGCCAACAGACACTCGGGAGAAGTGTATGGTGTTTCCTGAAACATCTAAAAAACAAAGCAACAGAGCCTAGGGCACTTCCACTTATGGTCCTATAGCTTAGGGAAATTAAAATCAAAAAGACACAGCCACCCCAAAGTTTGGGACGCCTCTGTTTACAAGAACCTCGTTTACAGTACAAGTTCAACATCGCAGAAAGTGAAAAATGGATAAAGAAGTTGTGGTATTTACTTACAAAGCAATATCACTCAACAATGAAATCTATGTCATCAGGCCCTTAGCAGCACAGTGAGTGGATTCAGGTATGATGATTCTAACTGAAATAAGTCACACAGAAAAAGAAACATCATAAGATATCACTAATACACGGAATGTAAACTTGGCTACACAGGAACTGAATTACAGAACAGAACAGGGTCTCAAATTTAGAAAACCAACTTATGCTTGCTTAAGGGGAAAGGTGAGTTGGGGTGCTGCATAAAACCAGAGATTGAAATGAGCACAGATAAAGTTCCTTAAGCCAAATATGGAATAGACAAGAGCTACTCCTTGCTCAACGAAATGGACTCAACACCGCATATTAAACGCCTAAGAATGTACCTGACTAGTAAGTATCTTAAAACCTATGGATTGGTATGTCTCCGAAAGAGAATCAAGCATGTGTACAGGGGCATAAACGCAGCAGTGATAGGATTGGAGAGGTTCGGTGAGCAAATGAAGACCCTTTGAAGTCATATTGCATGGTACCCATTCCACGGGTTTCAACTACCCAGGTTTAAGGTATTCTTCCTTCAGCTAAAACATGCATGTGGAACCCAGAGTATGATCAACCATGTGAACGGGAGACGTGTTCAAATATGTCTCAGTTTTCCTCCCCTGGTACTCGGGTGCAACATTCCAGACGCTTTACTAACACTCTCCCCACTTGGAGAGTCAGCGCCTTTAACCTCCTGTTTGGCCCAGTTTGCAATTTCTGCGGAAGATGAACAGGAATAGCGAGAACCAATGAGAGACTAGCTGGAGGTGTCTGGACGGGCAAATTTAACTCTCATTTCCCACCAGGAAGAGGAAATAACCAAAGGCTCAGCGTGCCGTGCCGGAACCAGTTTAGGGCCTGAAGCCATCCTGCGGTGTTGCGGCCAGCTCACAAGAAAGCGAGTTGAAGAAAGGAGCTCAGGGGCACTGTAATTCACAAACCTGCAGAGTTATAAATGACAGCTATCGTCCAAAAATATACTGAAGTAAGGCTGCCAAGAGGACTTGAAAGCGGGGCAGAATTGCAGGAAACCGATTTCAGGAGGTAGAATGGAATTGCATTGAAAGCATAGAAAAAGAGGCAGAACGTCCACAATGATGCACTTGGCCAAAAAGGGCGTATGCGTTTTTTCCTGAATATATTCAGGAAAAAACGCATACGCCCTTTTTGGCCAACCAAGCAAGCTTGCAAAGGAAATCTGCACTACAATGAAGTCTCACTTCCCCCCGGTCAAAAGGGCCATCTGAAAAAAGTGTAAAATCCAGAAAGGCAGGACAGGCCATGGAGAACTGGGAGCCTTGTTATGCTGATGGGCGGGATGTAAATTGCCAACAGACACTCGGGAGAAGTGTATGGTGTTTCCTGAAACATCTAAAAAACAAAGCAACAGAGCCTAGGGCACTTCCACTTATGGTCCTATAGCTTAGGGAAATTAAAATCAAAAAGACACAGCCACCCCGAAGTTTGGGACGCCTCTGTTTACAAGAACCTCGTTTACAGTACAAGTTCAACATCGCAGAAAGTGAAAAATGGATAAAGAAGTTGTGGTATTTACTTACAAAGCAATATCACTCAGCAATGAAATCTATGTCATCAGGCCCTTAGCAGCACAATGAGTGGATTCAGGTATGATGATTCTAACTGAAATAAGTCACACAGAAAAAGAAACATCATAAGATATCACTAATACACGGAATGTAAACATGGCTACACAGGAACTGAATTACAGAACAGAACAGGGTCTCAAATTTAGAAAACCAACTTATGCTTGCTTAAGGGGAAAGGTGAGTTGGGGTGCTGCATAAAACCAGAGATTGAAATGAGCACAGATAAAGTTCCTTAAGCCAAATATGGAATAGACAAGAGCTACTCCTTGCTCAACGAAATGGACTCAACACCGCATATTAAACGCCTAAGAATGTACCTGACTAGTAAGTATCTTAAAACCTATGGATTGGTATGTCTCCGAAAGAGAATCAAGCATGTGTACAGGGGCATAAACGCAGCAGTGATAGGATTGGAGAGGTTCGGTGAGCAAATGAAGACCCTTTGAAGTCATATTGCATGGTACCCATTCCACGGGTTTCAACTACCCAGGTTTAAGGTATTCTTCCTTCAGCTAAAACATGCATGTGGAACCCAGAGTATGATCAACCATGTGAACGGGAGACGTGTTCAAATATGTCTCAGTTTTCCTCCCCTGGTACTCGGGTGCAACATTCCAGACGCTTTACTAACACTCTCCCCACTTGGAGAGTCAGCGCCTTTAACCTCCTGTTTGGCCCAGTTTGCAATTTCTGCGGAAGATGAACAGGAATAGCGAGAACCAATGAGAGACTAGCTGGAGGTGTCTGGACGGGCAAATTTAACTCTCATTTCCCACCAGGAAGAGGAAATAACCAAAGGCTCAGCGTGCCGTGCCGGAACCAGTTTAGGGCCTGAAGCCATCCTGCGGTGTTGCGGCCAGCTCACAAGAAAGCGAGTTGAAGAAAGGAGCTCAGGGGCACTGTAATTCACAAACCTGCAGAGTTATAAATGACAGCTATCGTCCAAAAATATACTGAAGTAAGGCTGCCAAGAGGACTTGAAAGCGGGGCAGAATTGCAGGAAACCGATTTCAGGAGGTAGAATGGAATTGCATTGAAAGCATAGAAAAAGAGGCAGAACGTCCACAATGATGCACTTGGCCAAAAAGGGCGTATGCGTTTTTTCCTGAATATATTCAGGAAAAAACGCATACGCCCTTTTTGGCCAACCAAGCAAGCTTGCAAAGGAAATCTGCACTACAATGAAGTCTCACTTCCCCCCGGTCAAAAGGGCCATCTGAAAAAAGTGTAAAATCCAGAAAGGCAGGACAGGCCATGGAGAACTGGGAGCCTTGTTATGCTGATGGGCGGGATGTAAATTGCCAACAGACACTCGGGAGAAGTGTATGGTGTTTCCTGAAACATCTAAAAAACAAAGCAACAGAGCCTAGGGCACTTCCACTTATGGTCCTATAGCTTAGGGAAATTAAAATCAAAAAGACACAGCCACCCCGAAGTTTGGGACGCCTCTGTTTACAAGAACCTCGTTTACAGTACAAGTTCAACATCGCAGAAAGTGAAAAATGGATAAAGAAGTTGTGGTATTTACTTACAAAGCAATATCACTCAGCAATGAAATCTATGTCATCAGGCCCTTAGCAGCACAATGAGTGGATTCAGGTATGATGATTCTAACTGAAATAAGTCACACAGAAAAAGAAACATCATAAGATATCACTAATACACGGAATGTAAACTTGGCTACACAGGAACTGAATTACAGAACAGAACAGGGTCTCAAATTTAGAAAACCAACTTATGCTTGCTTAAGGGGAAAGGTGAGTTGGGGTGCTGCATAAAACCAGAGATTGAAATGAGCACAGATAAAGTTCCTTAAGCCAAATATGGAATAGACAAGAACTACTCCTTGCTCAACGAAATGGACTCAACACCGCATATTAAACGCCTAAGAATGTACCTGACTAGTAAGTATCTTAAAACCTATGGATTGCTATGTCTCCGAAAGAGAATCAAGCATGTGTACAGGGGCATAAACGCAGCAGTGATAGGATTGGAGAGGTTCGGTGAGCAAATGAAGACCCTTTGAAGTCATATTGCATGGTACCCATTCCACGGGTTTCAACTACCCAGGTTTAAGGTATTCTTCCTTCAGCTAAAACATGCATGTGGGACCCAGAGTATGATCAACCGTGTGAACGGGAGACGTGTTCAAATATGTCTCAGTTTTCCTCCCCTGGTACTCGGGTGCAACATTCCAGACGCTTTACTAACACTCTCCCCACTTGGAGAGTCAGCGCCTTTAACCTCCTGTTTGGCCCAGTTTGCAATTTCTGCGAAAGATGAACAGGAATAGCGAGAACCAATGAGAGACTAGCTGGAGGTGTCTGGACGGGCAAATTTAACTCTCATTTCCCACCAGGAAGAGGAAATAACCAAAGGCTCAGCGTGCCGTGCCGGAACCAGATTAGGGCCTGAAGCCATCCTGCGGTGTTGCGGCCAGGTCACAAGAAAGCGAGTTGAAGAAAGGAGCTCAGGGGCACTGTAATTCACAAACCTGCAGAGTTATAAATGACAGCTATCGTCCAAAAATATACTGAAGTAAGGCTGCCAAGAGGACTTGAAAGCGGGGCAGAATTGCAGGAAACCGATTTCAGGAGGTAGACTGGAATTGCATTGAAAGCATAGGAAAAGAGGCAGAACGTCCACAATGATGCACTTGGCCAAAAAGGGCGTATGCGTTTTTTCCTGAATATATTCAGGAAAAAACGCATACGCCCTTTTTGGCCAACCAAGCAAGCTTGCAAAGGAAATCTGCACTACAATGAAGTCTCACTTCCCCCCGGTCAAAAGGGCCATCTGAAAAAAGTGTAAAATCCAGAAAGGCAGGAAAGGCCATGGAGAACTGGGAGCCTTGTTATGCTGATGGGCGGGATGTAAATTGCCAACAGACACTCGGGAGAAGTGTATGGTGTTTCCTGAAACATCTAAAAAACAAAGCAACAGAGCCTAGGGCACTTCCACTTATGGTCCTATAGCTTAGGGAAATTAAAATCAAAAAGACACAGCCACCCCAAAGTTTGGGACGCCTCTGTTTACAAGAACCTCGTTTACAGTACAAGTTCAACATCGCAGAAAGTGAAAAATGGATAAAGAAGTTGTGGTATTTACTTACAAAGCAATATCACTCAGCAATGAAATCTATGTCATCAGGCCCTTAGCAGCACAGTGAGTGGATTCAGGTATGATGATTCTAACTGAAATAAGTCACACAGAAAAAGAAACATCATAAGATATCACTAATACACGGAATGTAAACTTGGCTACACAGGAACTGAATTACAGAACAGAACAGGGTCTCAAATTTAGAAAACCAACTTATGCTTGCTTAAGGGGAAAGGTGAGTTGGGGTGCTGCATAAAACCAGAGATTGAAATGAGCACAGATAAAGTTCCTTAAGCCAAATATGGAATAGACAAGAGCTACTCCTTGCTCAACGAAATGGACTCAACACCGCATATTAAACGCCTAAGAATGTACCTGACTAGTAAGTATCTTAAAACCTATGGATTGCTATGTCTCCGAAAGAGAATCAAGCATGTGTACAGGGGCATAAACGCAGCAGTGATAGGATTGGAGAGGTTCGGTGAGCAAATGAAGACCCTTTGAAGTCATATTGCATGGTACCCATTCCACGGGTTTCAACTACCCAGGTTTAAGGTATTCTTCCTTCAGCTAAAACATGCATGTGGAACCCAGAGTATGATCAACCGTGTGAACGGGAGACGTGTTCAAATATGTCTCAGTTTTCCTCCCCTGGTACTCGGGTGCAACATTCCAGATGCTTTACTAACACTCTCCCCACTTGGAGAGTCAGCGCCTTTAACCTCCTGTTTGGCCCAGTTTGCAATTTCTGCGGAAGATGAACAGGAATAGCGAGAACCAATGAGAGACTAGCTGGAGGTGTCTGGACGGGCAAATTTAACTCTCATTTCCCACCAGGAAGAGGAAATAACCAAAGGCTCAGCGTGCCATGCCGGAACCAGATTAGGGCCTGAAGCCATCCTGCGGTGTTGCGGCCAGGTCACAAGAAAGCGAGTTGAAGAAAGGAGCTCAGGGGCACTGTAATTCACAAACCTGCAGAGTTATAAATGACAGCTATCGTCCAAAAATATACTGAAGTAAGGCTGCCAAGAGGACTTGAAAGCGGGGCAGAATTGCAGGAAACCGATTTCAGGAGGTAGACTGGAATTGCATTGAAAGCATAGGAAAAGAGGCAGAACGTCCACAATGATGCACTTGGCCAAAAAGGGCGTATGCGTGTTTTCCTGAATATATTCAGGAAAATACGCATACGCCCTTTTTGGCCAACCAAGCAAGCTTGCAAAGGAAATCTGCACTACAATGAAGTCTCACTTCCCCCCGGTCAAAAGGGCCATATGAAAAAAGTGTAAAATCCAGAAAGGCAGGACAGGTCATGGAGAACTGGGAGCCTTGTTATGCTGATGGGCGGGATGTAAATTGCCAACAGACACTCGGGAGAAGTGTATGGTGTTTCCTGAAACATCTAAAAAACAAAGCAACAGAGCCTAGGGCACTTCCACTTATGGTCCTATAGCTTAGGGAAATTAAAATCAAAAAGACACAGCCACCCCAAAGTTTGGGAGGCCTCTGTTTACAAGAACCTCGTTTACCGTACAAGTTCAATATCACAGAAAGTGAAAAATGGATAAAGAACTTGTGGTACTTACGTACAATGCAGTATCACTCAGCAATGAAATCTATGTCATCAGGCCCGTAGCAGCATAATGAGTGGATTCAGGTACGATGATTCTAACTGAAATAAGTCACACAGAAAAAGAAACATCATAAGATATCACTAATACACGGAATGTAAACTTGGCTACACAGGAACTGAATTCCAAAACAGAACAGGGTCTCAAATTTAGAAAACCAACTTATGCTTGCTTAAGGGGAAAGGTGAGTTGGGGTGCTGCATAAAACCAGAGATTGAAATGAGCACAGATAAAGTTCCTTAAGCCAAATATGGAATAGACAAGAGCTACTCCTTGCTCAACGAAATGGACTCAACACCCCATATTAAACGCCTAAGAATGTACCTGACTAGTAAGTATCTTAAAACCTATGGATTGCTATGTCTCCAAAAGAGAATCAAGCGTGTGTACAGGGGCATAAACGCAGCAGTGATAGGATTGGAGAGGTTCGGTGAGCAAATGAAGACCCTTTGAAGTCATATTGCATGGTATCCATTCCACGGGTTTCAACTACCCAGGTTTAAGGTATTCTTCCTTCAGCTAAAACATGCATGTGGAACCCAGAGTATGATCAACCGTGTGAACAGGAGACGTGTTCAAATATGTCTCAGTTTTCCTCCCCTGGTACTCGGGTGCAACATTCCAGACACTTTACTAACACTCTCCCCACTTGGCGAGTCAGCGCCTTTAACCTCCTGTTTGGCCCAGTTTGCAATTTCTGCAGAAGATGAACAGGAATAGCGAGAACCAATGAGAGACTAGCTGAAGGTGTCTGGACGGGCAAATTTAACTCTCATTTCCCACCAGGAAGAGGAATTAACCAAAGGCTCAGTGTGCCGTGCCGGAACCAGATAAGGGCCTGAAGCCATCCTGCGGTGTTGCGCCCAGGTCACAAGAAAGTGAGTTGAAGAAAGGAGCTCAGGGGCACTGTAGTTCAAAAACCTGCAGAGTTATAAATGACAGCTGTCGTCCAAAAATATACTGAAGTAAGGCTGCCAAGAGGACTTGAAAGCGTGGCAGAATTGCAGGAAACCGATTTCAGGAGGTAGACTGGAATTGCATTGAAAGCATAGGAAAAGAGGCAGAACGTCCACAATGATGCACTTGGCCATACAGGGCGTATGCGTTTTTTCCTGAATATATTCAGGAAAAAACGCATACGCCCTGTTTGGACAACCAAGCAAACTTGCAAAGGAAATCTGCACTACAATGAAGTCTCACTTCCCCCCGGTCAAAAGGGCCATCTGAAAAAAGTGTAAAATCCAGAAAGGCAGGACAGGCCATGGAGAACTGGGAGCCTTGTTATGCTGATGGGAGGGATGTAAATTGCCAACAGACACTCGGGAGAAGTGTATGGTGTTTCCTGAAACATCTAAAAAACAAAGCAACAGAGCCTAGGGCACTTCCACTTATGGTCCTATAGCTTAGGGAAATTAAAATCAAAAAGACACAGCCACCCCAAAGTTTGGGACGCATCTGTTTACAAGAACCTCGTTTACCGTACAAGTTCAATATCACAGAAAGTGAAAAATGGATAAAGAACTTGTGGTACTTACGTACAATGCAGTATCACTCAGCAATGAAATCTATGTCATCAGGCCCATAGCAGCATAATGAGTGGATTCAGGTACGATGATTCTAACTGAAATAAGTCACACAGCAAAAGAAACATCATAAGATATCACTAATACACGGAATGTAAACTTGGCGACACAGGAACTGAATTCCAAAACAGAACAGGTTCTCAAATTTAGAAAACCAACTTATGCTTGCTTAAGGGGAAAGGTGAGTTGGGGTGCTGCATAAAACCAGAGATTGAAATGAGCACAGATAAAGTTCCTTAAGCCAAATATAGAATAGACAAGAGCTACTCCTTGCTCAACGAAATGGACTCAACACCGCATATTAAACGCCTAAGAATGTACCTGACTAGTAAGTATCTTAAAACCTATGGATTGCTAAGTCTCCGAAAGAGAATCAAGCATGTGTACAGGGGCATAAACGCAGCAGTGATAGGATTGGAGAGGTTCGGTGAGCAAATGAAGACCCTTTGAAGTCATATTGCATGGTACCCATTCCACGGGTTTCAACTACCCAGGTTTAAGGTATTCTTCCTTCAGCTAAAACATGCATGTGGAACCTAGAGTATGATCAACCATGTGATCGGCACACGTGTTCAAATATGTCTCAGTTTTCGTACCCTGGTACTTGGGTGCAACATTCCAGATGCTTTACTAACACTCTCCCCACTTGGAGAGTCAGCGCCTTTAACCTCCTGTTTGGCCCAGTTTGCAATTTCTGCAGAAGATGAACAGGAATAGGGAGAACCAATGAGAGACTAGCTGGAGGTGTCTGGACGGGCAAATTTAACTCTCATTTCCCACCAGGAAGAGGAATTAACCAAAGGCTCAGCTGCCGTGCCGGAACCAGATTAGGGCCTGAAGCCATCCTGCGGTGTTGCGGCCAGGTCACAAGAAAGCGAGTTGAAGAAAGGAGCTCAGGGGCACTGTAATTCACAAACCTGCAGAGTTATAAATGACAGCTATCGTCCAAAAATATACTGAAGTAAGGCTGTCAAGAGGACTTGAAAGCGGGGCAGAATTGCAGGAAACCGATTTCAGGAGGTAGACTGGAATTGCATTGAAAGCATAGGAAAAGAGGCAGAACGTCCACAATGATGCACTTGGCCAAAAAGGGCGTATGCGTTTTTTCCTGAATATATTCAGGAAAAAACGCATACGCCCTTTTTGGCCAACCAAGCAAGCTTGCAAAGGAAATCTGCACTACAATGAAGTGTCACTTCCCCCCGGTAAAAAGGGCCATCTGAAAAAAGTGTAAAATCCAGAAAGGCAGGACAGGCCATGGAGAACTGTGAGCCTTGTTATGCTGATGGGCGGGATGTAAATTGCCAACAGACACTCGGGAGAAGTGTATGGTATTTCCTGAAACATCTAAAGAACAAAGCAACAGAGCCTAGGGCACTTCCACTTATGGTCCTATAGCTTAGGGAAATTAAAATCAAAAAGACACAGCCACCCCAAAGTTTGGGACGCCTCTGTTTACAAGAACCTCGTTTACAATACAAGTTCAACATCGCAGAAAGTGAAAAATGGATAAAGAAGTTGTGGTATTTACTTACAAAGCAATATCACTCAGCAATGAAATCTATATCATCAGGCCCTTAGCAGCACAATGAGTGGATTCAGGTATGATGATTCTAACTGAAATAAGTCACACAGAAAAAGAAACATCATAAGATATCAGTAATACACGGAATGTAAACTTGGCTACAAAAAAACTGAATTACAGAACAGAACAGGGTCTCAAATTTAGAAAACCAACTTATGCTTGCTTAAGGGTAAAGGTTAGTTGGGGTGCTGCATAAAACCAGTGATCGAAATGAGCACAGATAATGTTCCTTAAGCCAAATATGGAATAGACAAGAGCTACTCCTTGCTCAACGAAATGGACTCAACACCGCATATTAAACGCCTAAGAATGTACCTGACTAGTAAGTATCTTAAAACCTATGGATTGCTATGTCTCCGAAAGAGAATCAATCATGTGTACAGGGGCATAAACGCAGCAGTGATAGGATTGGAGAGGTTCGGTGAGCAAATGAAAACCCTTTGAAGTCATATTGCATGGTACCCATTCCACGGGTTTCAACTACCCAGGTTTAAGGTATTCTTCCTTCAGCTAAAACATGCATGTGGAACCTAGAGTATGATCAACCATGTGATCGGCACACGTGTTCAAATATGTCTCAGTTTTCGTACCCTGGTACTCGGGTGCAACATTCCAGACGCTTTACTAACACTCTCCCGACTTGGAGAGTCAGTCCCTTTAACCTCCTGTTTGGCCCAGTTTGCAATTTCTGCGGAAGATGAACAGGAATAGCGAGAACCAATGAGAGACTAGCTGGAGGTGTCTGGACGGGCAAATTTAACTCTCATTTCCCACCTGGAAGAGAAATTAACCAAAGGCTCAGTGTGCCGTGCCGGAACCAGATTAGGGCCTGAAGCCATCCTGCGGTGTTGCGGCCAGCTCAAAAGAAAGCGAGTTGAAGAAAGGAGCTCAGGGGCACTGTAATTCACAAACCTGCAGAGTTATAAATGACAGCTATTCTCCAAAAATATACTGAAGTAAGGCTGCCAAGAGGACTTGAATGCGGGGCAGAATTGCAGGAAACCGATTTCAGGAGGTAGACTGGAATTGCATTGAAAGCATAGGAAAAGAGGCAGAACGTCCACAATGATGCACTTGGCCAAAAAGGGAGTATGCGTTTTTTCCTGAATATATTCAGGAAAAAACGCATACGCCCTTTTTGGCCAACCAAGCAAGCTTGCAAAGGAAACCTGCACTACAATGAAGTCTCACTTCCCCACGGTCAAAAGGGCCATCTGAAAAAAATGTAAAATCCAGAAAGGCAGGACAGGCCATGGAGAACTGGGAGCCTTGTTATGCTGATGGGCGGGATGTAAATTGCCAACAGACACTCGGGAGAAGTGTATGGTGTTTCCTGAAACATCTAAAAAACAAAGCAACAGAGCCTAGGGCACTTCCACTTATGGTCCTATAGCTTAGGGAAATTAAAATCAAAAAGACACAGCCACCCCAAAGTTTGGGACGCCTCTGTTTACAAGAACCTCGTTTACAGTACAAGTTCAACATCGCAGAAAGTGAAAAATGGATAAAGAACTTGTGGTACTTACGTACAATGCAGTATCACACAGCAATGAAATCTGTGTCATCAGGCCCGTAGCAGCATAATCAGTGGATTCAGGTACGATGATTCTAACTAAAATAAGGCACACAGAAAAAGAAACATCATAAGATATCACTAATACACGGAATGTAAACTTGGCTACACAGGAACTGAATTACAGAACAGAACAGGGTCTCAAATTTAGAAAACCAACTTATGCTTGCTTAAGGGGAAAGGAGAGTTGGGGTACTGCATAAAACCAGAGATTGAAATGAGCACAGATAAAGTTCCTTAAGCCAAATATGGAATAGACAAGAGCTACTCCTTGCTCAATGAAATGGACTCAACACCCCATATTAAACGCCTAAGAATGTACTTGACTAGTAAGTATCTTAAAACCTATGGATTGCTATGTCTCCGAAAGAGAATCAAGCATGTGTACAGGGGCATAAATGCAGGAATGATAGGATTGGAGAGGTTCGGTGAGCAAATGAAGACCCTTTGAAGTCATATTGCATGGTACCCATTCCACGGGTCTCAACTCTCCAGGTTTAAGGTATTCTTCCTTCAGCTAAAACATGCATGTGGAACCCAGAGTATGATCAACCGTGTGAACGGGAGACGTGTTCAAATATGTCTCAGTTTTTCTCCCCTGGTACTTGGGTGCAACATTCCAGACGCTTTACTAACAGTCTCCCCACTTGGAGAGTCAGCGCCTTTAACCTCCTGTTTGGTCCAGTTTGCAATTTCTGCGGAAGATGAACAGGAATAGCGAGAACCAATGAGAGACTAGCTGGAGGTGTCTGGACGGGCAAATTTAACTCTCATTTCCCACCAGGAAGAGGAAATAACCAAAGGCTCAGCTGCCGTGCCAGAACCAGATTAGGGCCTGAAGCCATCCTGCGGTGTTGCGGCCAGCTCAAAAGAAAGCGAGTTAAAGAAAGGAGCTCAGGGGCACTGTAATTCACAAACCTGCAGAGTTATAAATGACAGCTATCGTCCAAAAATATACTGAAGTAAGGCTGCCAAGAGGACTTGAAAGCGGGGCAGAATTGCAGGAAACCGATTTCAGGAGGTAGACTGGAATTGCATTGAAAGCATAGGAAAAGAGGCAGAACGTCCACAATGATGCACTTGGCCAAAAAGGGCGTATGCGTTTTTTCCTGAATATATTCAGGAAAAAACGCATACGCCCTGTTTGGCCAACCAAGCAAGCTTGCAAAGGAAATCTGCACTACAATGAAGTCTCACTTCCCCCCGGTCAAAAGGGCCATATGAAAAAAGTGTAAAATCCAGAAAGGCAGGACAGGCCATGGAGAACTGGGAGCCTTGTTATGCTGATGGGCGGGATGTAAATTGCCAACAGACACTCGGGAGAAGTGTATGGTGTTTCCTGAAACATCTAAAAAACAAAGCAACAGAGCCTAGGGCACTTCCACTTATGGTCCTATAGCTTAGGGAAATTAAAATCAAAAAGACACAGCCACCCCAAAGTTTGGGAGGCCTCTGTTTACAAGAACCTCGTTTACCGTACAAGTTCAATATCACAGAAAGTGAAAAATGGATAAAGAACTTGTGGTACTTACGTACAATGCAGTATCACTCAGCAATGAAATCTATGTCATCAGGCCCGTAGCAGCATAATGAGTGGATTCAGGTACGATGATTCTAACTGAAATAAGTCACACAGAAAAAGAAACATCATAAGATATCACTAATACACGGAATGTAAACTTGGCTACACAGGAACTGAATTCCAAAACAGAACAGGGTCTCAAATTTAGAAAACCAACTTATGCTTGCTTAAGGGGAAAGGTGAGTTGGGGTGCTGCATAAAACCAGAGATTGAAATGAGCACAGATAAAGTTCCTTAAGCCAAATATGGAATAGACAAGAGCTACTCCTTGCTCAACGAAATGGACTCAACACCCCATATTAAACGCCTAAGAATGTACCTGACTAGTAAGTATCTTAAAACCTATGGATTGCTATGTCTCCAAAAGAGAATCAAGCGTGTGTACAGGGGCATAAACGCAGCAGTGATAGGATTGGAGAGGTTCGGTGAGCAAATGAAGACCCTTTGAAGTCATATTGCATGGTATCCATTCCACGGGTTTCAACTACCCAGGTTTAAGGTATTCTTCCTTCAGCTAAAACATGCATGTGGAACCCAGAGTATGATCAACCGTGTGAACAGGAGACGTGTTCAAATATGTCTCAGTTTTCCTCCCCTGGTACTCGGGTGCAACATTCCAGACGCTTTCCTAACACTCTCCCCACTTGGAGAGTCAGCGCCTTTAACCTCCTGTTTGGCCCAGTTTGCAATTTCTGCGGAAGATGAACAGGAATAGGAAGAACCAATGAGAGACTATCTGGAGGTGTCTGGACGGGCAAATTTAACTCTCATTTCCCACCAGGAAGAGGAAATACCCAAAGGCTCAGCGTTCCGTGCCGGAACCAGATTAGGGCCTGAAGCCATCCTGCGGTGTTGCGGCCAGCTCACAAGAAAGCGAGTTGAAGAAAGGAGCTCAGGGGCACTGTAATTCACAAACCTGCAGAGTTATAAATGACAGCTATCGTCCAAAAATATACTGAAGTAAGGCTGCCAAGAGGACTTGAAAGCGGGGCAGAATTGCAGGAAACCGATTTCAGGAGGTAGACTGGAATTGCATTGAAAGCATAGGAAAAGAGGCAGAACGTCCACAATGATGCACTTGGCCAAAAAGGGCGTATGCGTTTTTTCCTGAATATATTCAGGAAAAAACGCATACGCCCTTTTTGGCCAACCAAGCAAGCTTGCAAAGGAAATCTGCACAACAATGAAGTCTCACTTCCCCCCGGTCAAAAGGGCCATCTGAAAAAAGTGTAAAATCCAGAAAGGCAGGACAGGCCATGGAGAACTGGGAGCCTTCTTATGCTGATGGGCGGGATGTAAATTGCCAACAGACACTCGGGAGAAGTGTATGGTGTTTCCTGAAACATCTAAAAAACAAAGCAACAGAGCCTAGGGCACTTCCACTTATGGTCCTATAGCTTAGGGAAATTAAAATCAAAAAGACACAGCCACCCCAAAGTTTGGGACGCCTCTGTTTACAAGAACCTCGTTTACAGTACAAGTTCAACATCGCAGAAAGTGAAAAATGGATAAAGAAGTTGTGGTATTTACTTACAAAGCAATATCACTCAGCAATGAAATCTATGTCATCAGGCCCTTAGCAGCACAATGAGTGGATTCAGGTATGATGATTCTAACTAAAATAAGTAAAACAGAAAAAGAAACATCATAAGATATCACTAATACACGGAATGTAAACTTGGCGACACAGGAACTGAATTCCAAAACAGAACAGGTTCTCAAATTTAGAAAACCAACTTATGCTTGCTTAAGGGGAAAGGTGATTTGGGGTGTTGCATAAAACCAGAGATTGAAATGAGCACAGATAAAGTTCCTTAAGCCAAATATGGAATAGACAAGAGCTACTCCTTGCTCAACGAAATGGACTCAACACCCCATATTAAACGCCTAAGAATGTACCTGACTAGTAAGTATCTTAAAACCTATGGATTGCTATGTCTCCAAAAGAGAATCAAGCGTGTGTATAGGGGCATAAACGCAGCAGTGATAGGATTGGAGAGGTTCGGTGAGCAAATGAAGACCCTTTGAAGTCATATTGCATGGTACCCATTCCACGGGTTTCAACTACCCAGGTTTAAGGTATTCTTCCTTCAGCTAAAACATGCATGTGGAACCTAGAGTATGATCAACCATGTGATCGGGAGACGTGTTCAAATATGTCTCAGTTTTCGTACCCTGGTACTCGGGTGCAACATTCCAGATGCTTTACTAACACTCTCCCGACTTGGAGAGTCAGTCCCTTTAACCTCCTGTTTGGCCCAGTTTGCAATTTCTGCGGAAGATGAACAGGAATAGCGAGAACCAATGAGAGACTAGCTGGAGGTGTCTGGACGGGCAAATTTAACTCTCATTTCCCACCAGGAAGAGGAATTAACCAAAGGCTCAGTGTGCCGTGCCGGAACCAGATAAGGGCCTGAAGCCATCCTGCGGTGTTGCGCCCAGCTCACAAGAAAGCGAGTTGAAGAAAGGAGCTCAGGGGCACTGTAGTTCAAAAACCTGCAGAGTTATAAATGACAGCTGTCGTCCAAAAATATACTGAAGTAAGGCTGCCAAGAGGACTTGAAAGCGTGGCAGAATTGCAGGAAACCGATTTCAGGAGGTAGACTGGAATTGCATTGAAAGCATAGGAAAAGAGGCAGAACGTCCACAATGATGCACTTGGCCATACAGGGTGTATGCGTTTTTTCCTGAATATATTCAGGAAAAAACGCATACGCCCTGTTTGGACAACCAAGCAAACTTGCAAAGGAAATCTGCACTACAATGAAGTCTCACTTCCCCCCGGTCAAAAGGGCCATCTGAAAAAAGTGTAAAATCCAGAAAGGCAGGACAGGCCATGGAGAACTGGGAGCCTTGTTATGCTGATGGGAGGGATGTAAATTGCCAACAGACACTCGGGAGAAGTGTATGGTGTTTCCTGAAACATCTAAAAAACAAAGCAACAGAGCCTAGGGCACTTCCACTTATGGTCCTATAGCTTAGGGAAATTAAAATCAAAAAGACACAGCCACCCCAAAGTTTGGGACGCATCTGTTTACAAGAACCTCGTTTACCGTACAAGTTCAATATCACAGAAAGTGAAAAATGGATAAAGAACTTGTGGTACTTACGTACAATGCAGTATCACTCAGCAATGAAATCTATGTCATCAGGCCCATAGCAGCATAATGAGTGGATTCAGGTATGATGATTCTAACTGAAATAAGTCACACAGCAAAAGAAACATCATAAGATATCACTAATACACGGAATGTAAACTTGGCGACACAGGAACTGAATTCCAAAACAGAACAGGTTCTCAAATTTAGAAAACCAACTTATGCTTGCTTAAGGGGAAAGGTGAGTTGGGGTGCTGCATAAAACCAGAGATTGAAATGAGCACAGATAAAGTTCCTTAAGCCAAATATGGAATAGACAAGAGCTACTCCTTGCTCAACGAAATGGACTCAACACCGCATATTAAACGCCTAAGAATGTACCTGACTAGTAAGTATCTTAAAACCTATGGATTGCTAAGTCTCCGAAAGAGAATCAAGCATGTGTACAGGGGCATAAACGCAGCAGTGATAGGATTGGAGAGGTTCGGTGAGCAAATGAAGACCCTTTGAAGTCATATTGCATGGTACCCATTCCACGGGTTTCAACTACCCAGGTTTAAGGTATTCTTCCTTCAGCTAAAACATGCATGTGGAACCTAGAGTATGATCAACCATGTGATCGGCACACGTGTTCAAATATGTCTCAGTTTTCGTACCCTGGTACTTGGGTGCAACATTCCAGATGCTTTACTAACACTCTCCCCACTTGGAGAGTCAGCGCCTTTAACCTCCTGTTTGGCCCAGTTTGCAATTTCTGCAGAAGATGAACAGGAATAGGGAGAACCAATGAGAGACTAGCTGGAGGTGTCTGGACGGGCAAATTTAACTCTCATTTCCCACCAGGAAGAGGAATTAACCAAAGGCTCAGCTGCCGTGCCGGAACCAGATTAGGGCCTGAAGCCATCCTGCGGTGTTGCGGCCAGGTCACAAGAAAGCGAGTTGAAGAAAGGAGCTCAGGGGCACTGTAATTCACAAACCTGCAGAGTTATAAATGACAGCTATCGTCCAAAAATATACTGAAGTAAGGCTGCCAAGAGGACTTGAAAGCGGGGCAGAATTGCAGGAAACCGATTTCAGGAGGTAGACTGGAATTGCATTGAAAGCATAGGAAAAGAGGCAGAACGTCCACAATGATGCACTTGGCCAAAAAGGGCGTATGCGTTTTTTCCTGAATATATTCAGGAAAAAACGCATACGCCCTTTTTGGCCAACCAAGCAAGCTTGCAAAGGAAATCTGCACTACAATGAAGTGTCACTTCCCCCCGGTAAAAAGGGCCATCTGAAAAAAGTGTAAAATCCAGAAAGGCAGGACAGGCCATGGAGAACTGTGAGCCTTGTTATGCTGATGGGCGGGATGTAAATTGCCAACAGACACTCGGGAGAAGTGTATGGTATTTCCTGAAACATCTAAAAAACAAAGCAACAGAGCCTAGGGCACTTCCACTTATGGTCCTATAGCTTAGGGAAATTAAAATCAAAAAGACACAGCCACCCCAAAGTTTGGGACGCCTCTGTTTACAAGAACCTCGTTTACAATACAAGTTCAACATCGCAGAAAGTGAAAAATGGATAAAGAAGTTGTGGTATTTACTTACAAAGCAATATCACTCAGCAATGAAATCTATATCATCAGGCCCTTAGCAGCACAATGAGTGGATTCAGGTATGATGATTCTAACTGAAATAAGTCACACAGAAAAAGAAACATCATAAGATATCAGTAATACACGGAATGTAAACTTGGCTACAAAAAAACTGAATTACAGAACAGAACAGGGTCTCAAATTTAGAAAACCAACTTATGCTTGCTTAAGGGTAAAGGTTAGTTGGGGTGCTGCATAAAACCAGTGATCGAAATGAGCACAGATAAAGTTCCTTAAGCCAAATATGGAATAGACAAGAGCTACTCCTTGCTCAACGAAATGGACTCAACACCGCATATTAAACGCCTAAGAATGTACCTGACTAGTAAGTATCTTAAAACCTATGGATTGCTATGTCTCCGAAAGAGAATCAATCATGTGTACAGGGGCATAAACGCAGCAGTGATAGGATTGGAGAGGTTCGGTGAGAAAATGAAAACCCTTTGAAGTCATATTGCATGGTACCCATTCCACAGGTTTCAACTACCCAGGTTTAAGGTATTCTTCCTTCAGCTAAAACATGCATGTGGAACCTAGAGTATGATCAACCATGTGATCGGCACACGTGTTCAAATATGTCTCAGTTTTCGTACCCTGGTACTCGGGTGCAACATTCCAGACGCTTTACTAACACTCTCCCGACTTGGAGAGTCAGTCCCTTTAACCTCCTGTTTGGCCCAGTTTGCAATTTCTGCGGAAGATGAACAGGAATAGCGAGAACCAATGAGAGACTAGCTGGAGGTGTCTGGACGGGCAAATTTAACTCTCATTTCCCACCTGGAAGAGAAATTAACCAAAGGCTCAGTGTGCCGTGCCGGAACCAGATTAGGGCCTGAAGCCATCCTGCGGTGTTGCGGCCAGCTCAAAAGAAAGCGAGTTGAAGAAAGGAGCTCAGGGGCACTGTAATTCACAAACCTGCAGAGTTATAAATGACAGCTATTCTCCAAAAATATACTGAAGTAAGGCTGCCAAGAGGACTTGAATGCGGGGCAGAATTGCAGGAAACCGATTTCAGGAGGTAGACTGGAATTGCATTGAAAGCATAGGAAAAGAGGCAGAACGTCCACAATGATGCACTTGGCCAAAAAGGGAGTATGCGTTTTTTCCTGAATATATTCAGGAAAAAACGCATACGCCCTTTTTGGCCAACCAAGCAAGCTTGCAAAGGAAATCTGCACTACAATGAAGTCTCACTTCCCCACGGTCAAAAGGGCCATCTGAAAAAAATGTAAAATCCAGAAAGGCAGGACAGGCCATGGAGAACTGGGAGCCTTGTTATGCTGATGGGCGGGATGTAAATTGCCAACAGACACTCGGGAGAAGTGTATGGTGTTTCCTGAAACATCTAAAAAACAAAGCAACAGAGCCTAGGGCACTTCCACTTATGGTCCTATAGCTTAGGGAAATTAAAATCAAAAAGACACAGCCACCCCAAAGTTTGGGACGCCTCTGTTTACAAGAACCTCGTTTACAGTACAAGTTCAACATCGCAGAAAGTGAAAAATGGATAAAGAACTTGTGGTACTTACGTACAATGCAGTATCACACAGCAATGAAATCTGTGTCATCAGGCCCGTAGCAGCATAATCAGTGGATTCAGGTACGATGATTCTAACTAAAATAAGGCACACAGAAAAAGAAACATCATAAGATATCACTAATACACGGAATGTAAACTTGGCTACACAGGAACTGAATTCCAAAACAGAACAGGGTCTCAAATTTAGAAAACCAACTTATGCTTGCTTAAGGGGAAAGGAGAGTTGGGGTACTGCATAAAACCAGAAATTGAAATGAGCACAGATAAAGTTCCTTAAGCCAAATATGGAATAGACAAGAGCTACTCCTTGCTCAATGAAATGGACTCAACACCCCATATTAAACGCCTAAGAATGTACTTGACTAGTAAGTATCTTAAAACCTATGGATTGCTATGTCTCCGAAAGAGAATCAAGCATGTGTACAGGGGCATAAATGCAGGAATGATAGGATTGGAGAGGTTCGGTGAGCAAATGAAGACCCTTTGAAGTCATATTGCATGGTACCCATTCCACGGGTCTCAACTGTCCAGGTTTAAGGTATTCTTCCTTCAGCTAAAACATGCATGTGGAACCCAGAGTATGATCAACCGTGTGAACGGGAGACGTGTTCAAATATGTCTCAGTTTTTCTCCCCTGGTACTTGGGTGCAACATTCCAGACGCTTTACTAACAGTCTCCCCACTTGGAGAGTCAGCGCCTTTAACCTCCTGTTTGGTCCAGTTTGCAATTTCTGCGGAAGATGAACAGGAATAGCGAGAACCAATGAGAGACTAGCTGGAGGTGTCTGGACGGGCAAATTTAACTCTCATTTCCCACCAGGAAGAGGAAATAACCAAAGGCTCAGCTGCCGTGCCAGAACCAGATTAGGGCCTGAAGCCATCCTGCGGTGTTGCGGCCAGCTCAAAAGAAAGCGAGTTAAAGAAAGGAGCTCAGGGGCACTGTAATTCACAAACCTGCAGAGTTATAAATGACAGCTATCGTCCAAAAATATACTGAAGTAAGGCTGCCAAGAGGACTTGAAAGCGGGGCAGAATTGCAGGAAACCGATTTCAGGAGGTAGACTGGAATTGCATTGAAAGCATAGGAAAAGAGGCAGAACGTCCACAATGATGCACTTGGCCAAAAAGGGCGTATGCGTTTTTTCCTGAATATATTCAGGAAAAAACGCATACGCCCTGTTTGGCCAACCAAGCAAGCTTGCAAAGGAAATCTGCACTACAATGAAGTCTCACTTCCCCCCGGTCAAAAGGGACATCTGAAAAAAGTGTAAAATCCAGAAAGGCAGGACAGGCCATGGAGAACTGGGAGCCTTGTTATGCTGATGGGAGGGATGTAAATTGCCAACAGACACTCGGGAGAAGTGTATGGTGTTTCCTGAAACATCTAAAAAACAAAGCAACAGAGCCTAGGGCACTTCCACTTATGGTCCTATAGCTTAGGGAAATTAAAATCAAAAAGACACAGCCACCCCAAAGTTTGGGACGCATCTGTTTACAAGAACCTCGTTTACCGTACAAGTTCAATATCACAGAAAGTGAAAAATGGATAAAGAACTTGTGGTACTTACGTACAATGCAGTATCACTCAGCAATGAAATCTATGTCATCAGGCCCATAGCAGCATAATGAGCGGATTCAGGTACGATGATTCTAACTGAAATAAGTCACACAGCAAAAGAAACATCATAAGATATCACTAATACACGGAATGTAAACTTGGCTACACAGGAACTGAATTCCAAAACAGAACAGGTTCTCAAATTTAGAAAACCAACTTATGCTTGCTTAAGGGGAAAGGTGAGTTGGGGTGCTGCATAAAACCAGAGATTGAAATGAGCACAGATAAAGTTCCTTAAGCCAAATATGGAATAGACAAGAGGTACTCCTTGCTCAACGAAATGGACTCAACACCGCATATTAAACGCCTAAGAATGTACCTGACTAGTAAGTATCTTAAAACCTATGGATTGCTAAGTCTCCGAAAGAGAATCAAGCATGTGTACAGGGGCATAAACGCAGCAGTGATAGGATTGGAGAGGTTCGGTGAGCAAATGAAGACCCTTTGAAGTCATATTGCATGGTACCCATTCCACGGGTTTCAACTACCCAGGTTTAAGGTATTCTTCCTTCAGCTAAAACATGCATGTGGAACCTAGAGTATGATCAACCATGTGATCGGCACACGTGTTCAAATATGTCTCAGTTTTCGTACCCTGGTACTCGGGTGCAACATTCCAGATGCTTTACTAACACTCTCCCCACTTGGAGAGTCAGCGTCTTTAACCTCCTGTTTGGCCCAGTTTGCAATTTCTGCAGAAGATGAACAGGAATAGGGAGAACCAATGAGAGACTAGCTGGAGGTGTCTGGACGGGCAAATTTAACTCTCATTTCCCACCAGGAAGAGGAATTAACCAAAGGCTCAGCTGCCGTGCCGGAACCAGATTAGGGCCTGAAGCCATTCTGCGGTGTTGCGGCCAGGTCACAAGAAAGCGAGTTGAAGAAAGGAGCTCAGGGGCACTGTAATTCACAAACCTGCAGAGTTATAAATGACAGCTATCGTCCAAAAATATACTGAAGTAAGGCTGCCAAGAGGACTTGAAAGCGGGGCAGAATTGCAGGAAACCGATTTCAGGAGGTAGACTGGAATTGCATTGAAAGCATAGGAAAAGAGGCAGAACGTCCACAATGATGCACTTGGCCAAAAAGGGCGTATGCGTTTTCTCCTGAATATATTCAGGAAAAAACGCATACGCCCTTTTTGGCCAACCAAGCAAGCTTGCAAAGGAAATCTGCACTACAATGAAGTGTCACTTCCCCCCGGTAAAAAGGGCCATCTGAAAAAAGTGTAAAATCCAGAAAGGCAGGACAGGCCATGGAGAACTGGGAGCCTTGTTATGCTGATGGGCGGGATGTAAATTGCCAACAGACACTCGGGAGAAGTGTATGGTGTTTCCTGAAACATCTAAAAAACAAAGCAACAGAGCCTAGGGCACTTCCACTTATGGTCCTATAGCTTAGGGAAATTAAAATCAAAAAGACACAGCCACCCCAAAGTTTGGGACGCCTCTGTTTACAAGAACCTCGTTTACAGTACAAGTTCAACATCGCAGAAAGTGAAAAATGGATAAAGAAGTTGTGGTATTTACTTACAAAGCAATATCACTCAGCAATGAAATCTATGTCATCAGGCCCTTAGCAGCACAATGAGTGGATTCAGGTATGATGATTCTAACTAAAATAAGTAAAACAGAAAAAGAAACATCATAAGATATCACTAATACACGGAATGTAAACTTGGCGACACAGGAACTGAATTCCAAAACAGAACAGGTTCTCAAATTTAGAAAACCAACTTATGCTTGCTTAAGGGGAAAGGTGATTTGGGGTGTTGCATAAAACCAGAGATTGAAATGAGCACAGATAAAGTTCCTTAAGCCAAATATGGAATAGACAAGAGCTACTCCTTGCTCAACGAAATGGACTCAACACCCCATATTAAACGCCTAAGAATGTACCTGACTAGTAAGTATCTTAAAACCTATGGATTGCTATGTCTCCAAAAGAGAATCAAGCGTGTGTATAGGGGCATAAACGCAGCAGTGATAGGATTGGAGAGGTTCGGTGAGCAAATGAAGACCCTTTGAAGTCATATTGCATGGTACCCATTCCACGGGTTTCAACTACCCAGGTTTAAGGTATTCTTCCTTCAGCTAAAACATGCATGTGGAACCTAGAGTATGATCAACCATGTGATCGGGAGACGTGTTCAAATATGTCTCAGTTTTCGTACCCTGGTACTCGGGTGCAACATTCCAGATGCTTTACTAACACTCTCCCGACTTGGAGAGTCAGTCCCTTTAACCTCCTGTTTGGCCCAGTTTGCAATTTCTGCGGAAGATGAACAGGAATAGCGAGAACCAATGAGAGACTAGCTGGAGGTGTCTGGACGGGCAAATTTAACTCTCATTTCCCACCAGGAAGAGGAATTAACCAAAGGCTCAGTGTGCCGTGCCGGAACCAGATAAGGGCCTGAAGCCATCCTGCGGTGTTGCGCCCAGGTCACAAGAAAGTGAGTTGAAGAAAGGAGCTCAGGGGCACTGTAGTTCAAAAACCTGCAGAGTTATAAATGACAGCTGTCGTCCAAAAATATACTGAAGTAAGGCTGCCAAGAGGACTTGAAAGCGTGGCAGAATTGCAGGAAACCGATTTCAGGAGGTAGACTGGAATTGCATTGAAAGCATAGGAAAAGAGGCAGAACGTCCACAATGATGCACTTGGCCATACAGGGTGTATGCGTTTTTTCCTGAATATATTCAGGAAAAAACGCATACGCCCTGTTTGGACAACCAAGCAAACTTGCAAAGGAAATCTGCACTACAATGAAGTCTCACTTCCCCCCGGTCAAAAGGGCCATCTGAAAAAAGTGTAAAATCCAGAAAGGCAGGACAGGCCATGGAGAACTGGGAGCCTTGTTATGCTGATGGGAGGGATGTAAATTGCCAACAGACACTCGGGAGAAGTGTATGGTGTTTCCTGAAACATCTAAAAAACAAAGCAACAGAGCCTAGGGCACTTCCACTTATGGTCCTATAGCTTAGGGAAATTAAAATCAAAAAGACACAGCCACCCCAAAGTTTGGGACGCATCTGTTTACAAGAACCTCGTTTACCGTACAAGTTCAATATCACAGAAAGTGAAAAATGGATAAAGAACTTGTGGTACTTACGTACAATGCAGTATCACTCAGCAATGAAATCTATGTCATCAGGCCCATAGCAGCATAATGAGTGGATTCAGGTATGATGATTCTAACTGAAATAAGTCACACAGCAAAAGAAACATCATAAGATATCACTAATACACGGAATGTAAACTTGGCGACACAGGAACTGAATTCCAAAACAGAACAGGTTCTCAAATTTAGAAAACCAACTTATGCTTGCTTAAGGGGAAAGGTGAGTTGGGGTGCTGCATAAAACCAGAGATTGAAATGAGCACAGATAAAGTTCCTTAAGCCAAATATGGAATAGACAAGAGCTACTCCTTGCTCAACGAAATGGACTCAACACCGCATATTAAACGCCTAAGAATGTACCTGACTAGTAAGTATCTTAAAACCTATGGATTGCTAAGTCTCCGAAAGAGAATCAAGCATGTGTACAGGGGCATAAACGCAGCAGTGATAGGATTGGAGAGGTTCGGTGAGCAAATGAAGACCCTTTGAAGTCATATTGCATGGTACCCATTCCACGGGTTTCAACTACCCAGGTTTAAGGTATTCTTCCTTCAGCTAAAACATGCATGTGGAACCTAGAGTATGATCAACCATGTGATCGGCACACGTGTTCAAATATGTCTCAGTTTTCGTACCCTGGTACTTGGGTGCAACATTCCAGATGCTTTACTAACACTCTCCCCACTTGGAGAGTCAGCGCCTTTAACCTCCTGTTTGGCCCAGTTTGCAATTTCTGCAGAAGATGAACAGGAATAGGGAGAACCAATGAGAGACTAGCTGGAGGTGTCTGGACGGGCAAATTTAACTCTCATTTCCCACCAGGAAGAGGAATTAACCAAAGGCTCAGCTGCCGTGCCGGAACCAGATTAGGGCCTGAAGCCATCCTGCGGTGTTGCGGCCAGGTCACAAGAAAGCGAGTTGAAGAAAGGAGCTCAGGGGCACTGTAATTCACAAACCTGCAGAGTTATAAATGACAGCTATCGTCCAAAAATATACTGAAGTAAGGCTGCCAAGAGGACTTGAAAGCGGGGCAGAATTGCAGGAAACCGATTTCAGGAGGTAGACTGGAATTGCATTGAAAGCATAGGAAAAGAGGCAGAACGTCCACAATGATGCACTTGGCCAAAAAGGGCGTATGCGTTTTTTCCTGAATATATTCAGGAAAAAACGCATACGCCCTTTTTGGCCAACCAAGCAAGCTTGCAAAGGAAATCTGCACTACAATGAAGTGTCACTTCCCCCCGGTAAAAAGGGCCATCTGAAAAAAGTGTAAAATCCAGAAAGGCAGGACAGGCCATGGAGAACTGTGAGCCTTGTTATGCTGATGGGCGGGATGTAAATTGCCAACAGACACTCGGGAGAAGTGTATGGTATTTCCTGAAACATCTAAAAAACAAAGCAACAGAGCCTAGGGCACTTCCACTTATGGTCCTATAGCTTAGGGAAATTAAAATCAAAAAGACACAGCCACCCCAAAGTTTGGGACGCCTCTGTTTACAAGAACCTCGTTTACAATACAAGTTCAACATCGCAGAAAGTGAAAAATGGATAAAGAAGTTGTGGTATTTACTTACAAAGCAATATCACTCAGCAATGAAATCTATATCATCAGGCCCTTAGCAGCACAATGAGTGGATTCAGGTATGATGATTCTAACTGAAATAAGTCACACAGAAAAAGAAACATCATAAGATATCAGTAATACACGGAATGTAAACTTGGCTACAAAAAAACTGAATTACAGAACAGAACAGGGTCTCAAATTTAGAAAACCAACTTATGCTTGCTTAAGGGTAAAGGTTAGTTGGGGTGCTGCATAAAACCAGTGATCGAAATGAGCACAGATAAAGTTCCTTAAGCCAAATATGGAATAGACAAGAGCTACTCCTTGCTCAACGAAATGGACTCAACACCGCATATTAAACGCCTAAGAATGTACCTGACTAGTAAGTATCTTAAAACCTATGGATTGCTATGTCTCCGAAAGAGAATCAATCATGTGTACAGGGGCATAAACGCAGCAGTGATAGGATTGGAGAGGTTCGGTGAGCAAATGAAAACCCTTTGAAGTCATATTGCATGGTACCCATTCCACAGGTTTCAACTACCCAGGTTTAAGGTATTCTTCCTTCAGCTAAAACATGCATGTGGAACCTAGAGTATGATCAACCATGTGATCGGCACACGTGTTCAAATATGTCTCAGTTTTCGTACCCTGGTACTCGGGTGCAACATTCCAGACGCTTTACTAACACTCTCCCGACTTGGAGAGTGAGTCCCTTTAACCTCCTGTTTGGCCCAGTTTGCAATTTCTGCGGAAGATGAACAGGAATAGCGAGAACCAATGAGAGACTAGCTGGAGGTGTCTGGACGGGCAAATTTAACTCTCATTTCCCACCTGGAAGAGAAATTAACCAAAGGCTCAGTGTGCCGTGCCGGAACCAGATTAGGGCCTGAAGCCATCCTGCGGTGTTGCGGCCAGCTCAAAAGAAAGCGAGTTGAAGAAAGGAGCTCAGGGGCACTGTAATTCACAAACCTGCAGAGTTATAAATGACAGCTATTCTCCAAAAATATACTGAAGTAAGGCTGCCAAGAGGACTTGAATGCGGGGCAGAATTGCAGGAAACCGATTTCAGGAGGTAGACTGGAATTGCATTGAAAGCATAGGAAAAGAGGCAGAACGTCCACAATGATGCACTTGGCCAAAAAGGGAGTATGCGTTTTTTCCTGAATATATTCAGGAAAAAACGCATACGCCCTTTTTGGCCAACCAAGCAAGCTTGCAAAGGAAATCTGCACTACAATGAAGTCTCACTTCCCCACGGTCAAAAGGGCCATCTGAAAAAAATGTAAAATCCAGAAAGGCAGGACAGGCCATGGAGAACTGGGAGCCTTGTTATGCTGATGGGCGGGATGTAAATTGCCAACAGACACTCGGGAGAAGTGTATGGTGTTTCCTGAAACATCTAAAAAACAAAGCAACAGAGCCTAGGGCACTTCCACTTATGGTCCTATAGCTTAGGGAAATTAAAATCAAAAAGACACAGCCACCCCAAAGTTTGGGACGCCTCTGTTTACAAGAACCTCGTTTACAGTACAAGTTCAACATCGCAGAAAGTGAAAAATGGATAAAGAACTTGTGGTACTTACGTACAATGCAGTATCACACAGCAATGAAATCTGTGTCATCAGGCCCGTAGCAGCATAATCAGTGGATTCAGGTACGATGATTCTAACTAAAATAAGGCACACAGAAAAAGAAACATCATAAGATATCACTAATACACGGAATGTAAACTTGGCTACACAGGAACTGAATTCCAAAACAGAACAGGGTCTCAAATTTAGAAAACCAACTTATGCTTGCTTAAGGGGAAAGGAGAGTTGGGGTACTGCATAAAACCAGAAATTGAAATGAGCACAGATAAAGTTCCTTAAGCCAAATATGGAATAGACAAGAGCTACTCCTTGCTCAATGAAATGGACTCAACACCCCATATTAAACGCCTAAGAATGTACTTGACTAGTAAGTATCTTAAAACCTATGGATTGCTATGTCTCCGAAAGAGAATCAAGCATGTGTACAGGGGCATAAATGCAGGAATGATAGGATTGGAGAGGTTCGGTGAGCAAATGAAGACCCTTTGAAGTCATATTGCATGGTACCCATTCCACGGGTCTCAACTGTCCAGGTTTAAGGTATTCTTCCTTCAGCTAAAACATGCATGTGGAACCCAGAGTATGATCAACCGTGTGAACGGGAGACGTGTTCAAATATGTCTCAGTTTTTCTCCCCTGGTACTTGGGTGCAACATTCCAGACGCTTTACTAACAGTCTCCCCACTTGGAGAGTCAGCGCCTTTAACCTCCTGTTTGGTCCAGTTTGCAATTTCTGCGGAAGATGAACAGGAATAGCGAGAACCAATGAGAGACTAGCTGGAGGTGTCTGGACGGGCAAATTTAACTCTCATTTCCCACCATGAAGAGGAAATAACCAAAGGCTCAGCTGCCGTGCCAGAACCAGATTAGGGCCTGAAGCCATCCTGCGGTGTTGCGGCCAGCTCAAAAGAAAGCGAGTTAAAGAAAGGAGCTCAGGGGCACTGTAATTCACAAACCTGCAGAGTTATAAATGACAGCTATCGTCCAAAAATATACTGAAGTAAGGCTGCCAAGAGGACTTGAAAGCGGGGCAGAATTGCAGGAAACCGATTTCAGGAGGTAGACTGGAATTGCATTGAAAGCATAGGAAAAGAGGCAGAACGTCCACAATGATGCACTTGGCCAAAAAGGGCGTATGCATTTTTTCCTGAATATATTCAGGAAAAAACGCATACGCCCTGTTTGGCCAACCAAGCAAGCTTGCAAAGGAAATCTGCACTACAATGAAGTCTCACTTCCCCCCGGTCAAAAGGGACATCTGAAAAAAGTGTAAAATCCAAAAAGGCAGGACAGGCCATGGAGAACTGGGAGCCTTGTTATGCTGATGGGAGGGATGTAAATTGCCAACAGACACTCGGGAGAAGTGTATGGTGTTTCCTGAAACATCTAAAAAACAAAGCAACAGAGCCTAGGGCACTTCCACTTATGGTCCTATAGCTTAGGGAAATTAAAATCAAAAAGACACAGCCACCCCAAAGTTTGGGACGCATCTGTTTACAAGAACCTCGTTTACCGTACAAGTTCAATATCACAGAAAGTGAAAAATGGATAAAGAACTTGTGGTACTTACGTACAATGCAGTATCACTCAGCAATGAAATCTATGTCATCAGGCCCGTAGCAGCATAATGAGCGGATTCAGGTACGATGATTCTAACTGAAATAAGTCACACAGCAAAAGAAACATCATAAGATATCACTAATACACGGAATGTAAACTTGGCTACACAGGAACTGAATTCCAAAACAGAACAGGTTCTCAAATTTAGAAAACCAACTTATGCTTGCTTAAGGGGAAAGGTGAGTTGGGGTGCTGCATAAAACCAGAGATTGAAATGAGCACAGATAAAGTTCCTTAAGCCAAATATGGAATAGACAAGAGGTACTCCTTGCTCAACGAAATGGACTCAACACCGCATATTAAACGCCTAAGAATGTACCTGACTAGTAAGTATCTTAAAACCTATGGATTGCTAAGTCTCCGAAAGAGAATCAAGCATGTGTACAGGGGCATAAACGCAGCAGTGATAGGATTGGAGAGGTTCGGTGAGCAAATGAAGACCCTTTGAAGTCATATTGCATGGTACCCATTCCACGGGTTTCAACTACCCAGGTTTAAGGTATTCTTCCTTCAGCTAAAACATGCATGTGGAACCTAGAGTATGATCAACCATGTGATCGGCACACGTGTTCAAATATGTCTCAGTTTTCGTACCCTGGTACTCGGGTGCAACATTCCAGATGCTTTACTAACACTCTCCCCACTTGGAGAGTCAGCGTCTTTAACCTCCTGTTTGGCCCAGTTTGCAATTTCTGCAGAAGATGAACAGGAATAGGGAGAACCAATGAGAGACTAGCTGGAGGTGTCTGGACGGGCAAATTTAACTCTCATTTCCCACCAGGAAGAGGAATTAACCAAAGGCTCAGCTGCCGTGCCGGAACCAGATTAGGGCCTGAAGCCATTCTGCGGTGTTGCGGCCAGGTCACAAGAAAGCGAGTTGAAGAAAGGAGCTCAGGGGCACTGTAATTCACAAACCTGCAGAGTTATAAATGACAGCTATCGTCCAAAAATATACTGAAGTAAGGCTGCCAAGAGGACTTGAAAGCGGGGCAGAATTGCAGGAAACCGATTTCAGGAGGTAGACTGGAATTGCATTGAAAGCATAGGAAAAGAGGCAGAACGTCCACAATGATGCACTTGGCCAAAAAGGGCGTATGCGTTTTCTCCTGAATATATTCAGGAAAAAACGCATACGCCCTTTTTGGCCAACCAAGCAAGCTTGCAAAGGAAATCTGCACTACAATGAAGTGTCACTTCCCCCCGGTAAAAAGGGCCATCTGAAAAAAGTGTAAAATCCAGAAAGGCAGGACAGGCCATGGAGAACTGGGAGCCTTGTTATGCTGATGGGCGGGATGTAAATTGCCAACAGACACTCGGGAGAAGTGTATGGTGTTTCCTGAAACATCTAAAAAACAAAGCAACAGAGCCTAGGGCACTTCCACTTATGGTCCTATAGCTTAGGGAAATTAAAATCAAAAAGACACAGCCACCCCAAAGTTTGGGATTTCTCTGTTTACAAGAACCTCGTTTACAATACAAGTTCAACATCGCAGAAAGTGAAAAATGGATAAAGAAGTTGTGGTATTTACTTACAAAGCAATATCACTCAGCAATGAAATCTATATCATCAGGCCCTTAGCAGCACAATGAGTGGATTCAGGTATGATGATTCTAACTGAAATAAGTCACACAGAAAAAGAAACATCATAAGATATCAGTAATACACGGAATGTAAACTTGGCTACACAGGAACTGAATTACAGAACAGAACAGGGTCTCAAATTTAGAAAACCAACTTATGCTTGCTTAAGGGTAAAGGTTAGTTGGGGTGCTGCATAAAACCAGTGATCGAAATGAGCACAGATAAAGTTCCTTAAGCCAAATATGGAATAGACAAGAGCTACTCCTTGCTCAACGAAATGGACTCAACACCGCATATTAAACGCCTAAGAATGTACCTGACTAGTAAGTATCTTAAAACCTATGGATTGCTATGTCTCCGAAAGAGAATCAATCATGTGTACAGGGGCATAAACGCAGCAGTGATAGGATTGGAGAGGTTCGGTGAGAAAATGAAAACCCTTTGAAGTCATATTGCATGGTACCCATTCCACGGGTTTCAACTACCCAGGTTTAAGGTATTCTTCCTTCAGCTAAAACATGCATGTGGAACCTAGAGTATGATCAACCATGTGATCGGCACACGTGTTCAAATATGTCTCAGTTTTCGTACCCTAGTACTCGGGTGCAACATTCCAGATGCTTTACTAACACTCTCCCCACTTGGAGAGTCAGCGCCTTTAACCTCCTGTTTGGCCCAGTTTGCAATTTCTGCGGAAGATGAACAGGAATAGCGAGAACCAATGAGAGACTAGCTGGAGGTGTCTGGACGGGCAAATTTAACTCTCATTTCCCACCTGGAAGAGAAATTAACCAAAGGCTCAGTGTGCCGTGCCGGAACCAGATTAGGGCCTGAAGCCATCCTGCGGTGTTGCGGCCAGCTCAAAAGAAAGCGAGTTGAAGAAAGGAGCTCAGGGGCACTGTAATTCACAAACCTGCAGAGTTATAAATGACAGCTATTCTCCAAAAATATACTGAAGTAAGGCTGCCAAGAGGACTTGAAAGCGGGGCAGAATTGCAGGAAACCGATTTCAGGAGGTAGACTGGAATTGCATTGAAAGCATAGGAAAAGAGGCAGAACGTCCACAATGATGCACTTGGCCAAAAAGGGAGTATGCGTTTTTTCCTGAATATATTCAGGAAAAAACGCATACGCCCTTTTTGGCCAACCAAGCAAGCTTGCAAAGGAAATCTGCACTACAATGAAGTCTCACTTCCCCACGGTCAAAAGGGCCATCTGAAAAAAATGTAAAATCCAGAAAGGCAGGACAGGCCATGGAGAACTGGGAGCCTTGTTATGCTGATGGGCGGGATGTAAATTGCCAACAGACACTCGGGAGAAGTGTATGGTGTTTCCTGAAACATCTAAAAAACAAAGCAACAGAGCCTAGGGCACTTCCACTTATGGTCCTATAGCTTAGGGAAATTAAAATCAAAAAGACACAGCCACCCCAAAGTTTGGGACGCCTCTGTTTACAAGAACCTCGTTTACAGTACAAGTTCAACATCGCAGAAAGTGAAAAATGGATAAAGAACTTGTGGTACTTACGTACAATGCAGTATCACACAGCAATGAAATCTGTGTCATCAGGCCCGTAGCAGCATAATCAGTGGATTCAGGTACGATGATTCTAACTAAAATAAGGCACACAGAAAAAGAAACATCATAAGATATCACTAATACACGGAATGTAAACTTGGCTACACAGGAACTGAATTCCAAAACAGAACAGGGTCTCAAATTTAGAAAACCAACTTATGCTTGCTTAAGGGGAAAGGAGAGTTGGGGTACTGCATAAAACCAGAAATTGAAATGAGCACAGATAAAGTTCCTTAAGCCAAATATGGAATAGACAAGAGCTACTCCTTGCTCAATGAAATGGACTCAACACCCCATATTAAACGCTTAAGAATGTACTTGACTAGTAAGTATCTTAAAACCTATGGATTGCTATGTCTCCGAAAGAGAATCAAGCATGTGTACAGGGGCATAAATGCAGGAATGATAGGATTGGAGAGGTTCGGTGAGCAAATGAAGACCCTTTGAAGTCATATTGCATGGTACCCATTCCACGGGACTCAACTCTCCAGGTTTAAGGTATTCTTCCTTCAGCTAAAACATGCATGTGGAACCCAGAGTATGATCAACCGTGTGAACGGGAGACGTGTTCAAATATGTCTCAGTTTTTCTCCCCTGGTACTTGGGTGCAACATTCCAGACGCTTTACTAACAGTCTCCCCACTTGGAGAGTCAGCGCCTTTAACCTCCTGTTTGGTCCAGTTTGCAATTTCTGCGGAAGATGAACAGGAATAGCGAGAACCAATGAGAGACTAGCTGGAGGTGTCTGGACGGGCAAATTTAACTCTCATTTCCCACCAGGAAGAGGAAATAACCAAAGGCTCAGCTGCCGTGCCGGAACCAGATTAGGGCCTGAAGCCATCCTGCGGTGTTGCGGCCAGCTCAAAAGAAAGCGAGTTGAAGAAAGGAGCTCAGGGGCACTGTAATTCACAAACCTGCAGAGTTATAAATGACAGCTATCGTCCAAAAATATACTGAAGTAAGGCTGCCAAGAGGACTTGAAAGCGGGGCAGAATTGCAGGAAACCGATTTCAGGAGGTAGACTGGAATTGCATTGAAAGCATAGGAAAAGAGGCAGAACGTCCACAATGATGCACTTGGCCAAAAAGGGCGTATGCGTTTTTTCCTGAATATATTCAGGAAAAAACGCATACGCCCTGTTTGGCCAACCAAGCAAGCTTGCAAAGGAAATCTGCACTACAATGAAGTCTCACTTCCCCCCGGTCAAAAGGGCCATCTGAAAAAAGTGTAAAATCCAGAAAGGCAGGACAGGCCATGGAGAACTGGGAGCCTTGTTATGCTGATGGGAGGGATGTAAATTGCCAACAGACACTCGGGAGAAGTGTATGGTGTTTCCTGAAACATCTAAAAAACAAAGCAACAGAGCCTAGGGCACTTCCACTTATGGTCCTATAGCTTAGGGAAATTAAAATCAAAAAGACACAGCCACCCCAAAGTTTGGGACGCATCTGTTTACAAGAACCTCGTTTACCGTACAAGTTCAATATCACAGAAAGTGAAAAATGGATAAAGAACTTGTGGTACTTACGTACAATGCAGTATCACTCAGCAATGAAATCTATGTCATCAGGCCCATAGCAGCATAATGAGTGGATTCAGGTACGATGATTCTAACTGAAATAAGTCACACAGCAAAAGAAACATCATAAGATATCACTAATACACGGAATGTAAACTTGGCTACACAGGAACTGAATTCCAAAACAGAACAGGTTCTCAAATTTAGAAAACCAACTTATGCTTGCTTAAGGGGAAAGGTGAGTTGGGGTGCTGCATAAAACCAGAGATTGAAATGAGCACAGATAAAGTTCCTTAAGCCAAATATGGAATAGACAAGAGGTACTCCTTGCTCAACGAAATGGACTCAACACCGCATATTAAACGCCTAAGAATGTACCTGACTAGTAAGTATCTTAAAACCTATGGATTGCTAAGTCTCCGAAAGAGAATCAAGCATGTGTACAGGGGCATAAACGCAGCAGTGATAGGATTGGAGAGGTTCGGTGAGCAAATGAAGACCCTTTGAAGTCATATTGCATGGTACCCATTCCACGGGTTTCAACTACCCAAGTTTAAGGTATTCTTCCTTCAGCTAAAACATGCATGTGGAACCTAGAGTATGATCAACCATGTGATCGGCACACGTGTTCAAATATGTCTCAGTTTTCGTACCCTGGTACTCGGGTGCAACATTCCAGATGCTTTACTAACACTCTCCCCACTTGGAGAGTCAGCGCCTTTAACCTCCTGTTTGGCCCAGTTTGCAATTTCTGCAGAAGATGAACAGGAATAGGGAGAACCAATGAGAGACTAGCTGGAGGTGTCTGGACGGGCAAATTTAACTCTCATTTCCCACCAGGAAGAGGAATTAACCAAAGGCTCAGCTGCCGTGCCGGAACCAGATTAGGGCCTGAAGCCATCCTGCGGTGTTGCGGCCAGGTCACAAGAAAGCGAGTTGAAGAAAGGAGCTCAGGGGCACTGTAATTCACAAACCTGCAGAGTTATAAATGACAGCTATCGTCCAAAAATATACTGAAGTAAGGCTGCCAAGAGGACTTGAAAGCGGGGCAGAATTGCAGGAAACCGATTTCAGGAGGTAGACTGGAATTGCATTGAAAGCATAGGAAAAGAGGCAGAACGTCCACAATGATGCACTTGGCCAAAAAGGGCGTATGCGTTTTTTCCTGAATATATTCAGGAAAAAACGCATACGCCCTTTTTGGCCAACCAAGCAAGCTTGCAAAGGAAATCTGCACTACAATGAAGTGTCACTTCCCCCCGGTAAAAAGGGCCATCTGAAAAAAGTGTAAAATCCAGAAAGGCAGGACAGGCCATGGAGAACTGGGAGCCTTGTTATGCTGATGGGCGGGATGTAAATTGCCAACAGACACTCGGGAGAAGTGTATGGTGTTTCCTGAAACATCTAAAAAACAAAGCAACAGAGCCTAGGGCACTTCCACTTATGGTCCTATAGCTTAGGGAAATTAAAATCAAAAAGACACAGCCACCCCAAAGTTTGGGATTTCTCTGTTTACAAGAACCTCGTTTACAATACAAGTTCAACATCGCAGAAAGTGAAAAATGGATAAAGAAGTTGTGGTATTTACTTACAAAGCAATATCACTCAGCATTGAAATCTATATCATCAGGCCCTTAGCAGCACAATGAGTGGATTCAGGTATGATGATTCTAACTGAAATAAGTCACACAGAAAAAGAAACATCATAAGATATCACTAATACACGGAATGTAAACTTGGCTACACAGGAACTGAATTACAGAACAGAACAGGGTCTCAAATTTAGAAAACCAACTTATGCTTGCTTAAGGGTAAAGGTTAGTTGGGGTGCTGCATAAAACCAGTGATCGAAATGAGCACAGATAAAGTTCCTTAAGCCAAATATGGAATAGACAAGAGCTACTCCTTGCTCAACGAAATGGACTCAACACCGCATATTAAACGCCTAAGAATGTACCTGACTAGTAAGTATCTTAAAACCTATGGATTGCTATGTCTCCGAAAGAGAATCAATCATGTGTACAGGGGCATAAACGCAGCAGTGATAGGATTGGAGAGGTTCGGTGAGCAAATGAAAACCCTTTGAAGTCATATTGCATGGTACCCATTCCACGGGTTTCAACTACCCAGGTTTAAGGTATTCTTCCTTCAGCTAAAACATGCATGTGGAACCTAGAGTATGATCAACCATGTGATCGGCACACGTGTTCAAATATGTCTCAGTTTTCGTACCCTAGTACTCGGGTGCAACATTCCAGATGCTTTACTAACACTCTCCCCACTTGGAAAGTCAGCGCCTTTAACCTCCTGTTTGGCCCAGTTTGCAATTTCTGCAGAAGATGAACAGGAATAGGGAGAACCAATGAGAGACTAGCTGGAGGTGTCTGGACGGGCAAATTTAACTCTCATTTCCCACCAGGAAGAGGAATTAACCAAAGGCTCAGCTGCCATGCCAGAACCAGATTAGGGCCTGAAGCCATCCTGCGGTGTTGCGGCCAGGTCACAAGAAAGCGAGTTGAAGAAAGGAGCTCAGGGGCACTGTAATTCACAAACCTGCAGAGTTATAAATGACAGCTATCGTCCAAAAATATACTGAAGTAAGGCTGCCAAGAGGACTTGAAAGCGGGGCAGAATTGCAGGAAACCGATTTCAGGAGGTAGACTGGAATTGCATTGAAAGCATAGGAAAAGAGGCAGAACGTCCACAATGATGCACTCGGCCAAAAAGGGCGTATGCGTTTTTTCCTGAATATATTCAGGAAAAAACGCATACGCCCTTTTTGGCCAACCAAGCAAGCTTGCAAAGGAAATCTGCACTACAATGAAGTCTCACTTCCACCTGGTCAAAAGGGCCATCTGAAAAAAGTGTAAAATCCAGAAAGGCAGGACAGGCCATGGAGAACTGGGAGCCTTGTTATGCTGATGAGCGGGATGTAAATTGCCAACAGACACTCGGGAGAAGTGTATGGTGTTTCCTGAAACATCTAAAAAACAAAGCAACAGAGCCTAGGGCACTTCCACTTATGGTCCTATAGCTTAGGGAAATTAAAATCAAAAAGACACAGCCACCCCAAAGTTTGGGACGCCTCTGTTTACAAGAACCTCGTTTACAATACAAGTTCAACATCGCAGAAAGTGAAAAATGGATAAAGAAGTTGTGGTATTTACTTACAAAGCAATATCACTCAGCAATGAAATCTATATCATCAGGCCCTTAGCAGCACAATGAGTGGATTCAGGTATGATGATTCTAACTGAAATGAGTCACACAGAAAAAGAAACATCATAAGATATCAGTAATACACGGAATGTAAACTTGGCTAAACAGTAACTGAATTACAGAACAGAACAGGGTCTCAAATTTAGAAAACCAACTTATGCTTGCTTAAGGGTAAAGGTGAGTTGGGGTGCTGCATAAAACCAGAGATTGAAATGAGCACAGATAAAGTTCCTTAAGCCAAATATGGAATAGACAAGAGCTACTCCTTGCTCAACGAAATGGACTCAACACCGCATATTAAACGCCTAAGAATGTACCTGATTAGTAAGTATCTTAAAACCTATGGATTGCTATGTCTCCGAAAGAGAATCAAGCATGTGTACACGGGCATAAACGCAGCAGTGATAGGATTGGAGATTTTCGGTGAGCAAATGAAGACCCTTTGAAGTCATATTGCATGGTACTCATTCCACGGGTTTCAACTACCCAGGTTTAAGGTATTCTTCCTTCAGCTAAAACATGCATGTGGAACCTAGAGTATGATCAACCATGTGATCGGGAGACGTGTTCAAATATGTCTCAGTTTTCGTACCCTGGTACTCGGGTGCAACATTCCAGATGCTTTAATAACACTCTCCCGACTTGGAGAGTCAGTCCCTTTAACCTCCTGTTTGGCCCAGTTTGCAATTTCTGCGGAAGATGAACAGGAATAACGAGAACCAATGAGAGACTAGCTGGAGGTATCTGGACGGGCAAATTTAACTCTCATTTCCCACCTGGAAGAGAAATTAACCAAAGGCTCAGTGTGCCGTGCCGGAACCAGATTAGGGCCTGAAGCCATCCTGCGGTGTTGCGGCCAGCTCAAAAGAAAGCGAGTTGAAGAAAGGAGCTCAGGGGCACTGTAATTCACAAACCTGCAGAGTTATAAATGACAGCTATTCTCCAAAAATATACTGAAGTAAGGCTGCCAAGAGGACTTGAAAGCGGGGCAGAATTGCAGGAAACCGATTTCAGGAGGTAGACTGGAATTGCATTGAAAGCATAGGAAAAGAGGCAGAACGTCCACAATGATGCACTTGGCCAAAAAGGGAGTATGCGTTTTTTCCTGAATATATTCAGGAAAAAACGCATACGCCCTTTTTGGCCAACCAAGCAAGCTTGCAAAGGAAATCTGCACTACAATGAAGTCTCACTTCCCCACGGTCAAAAGGGCCATCTGAAAAAAATGTAAAATCCAGAAAGGCAGGACAGGCCATGGAGAACTGGGAGCCTTGTTATGCTGATGGGCGGGATGTAAATTGCCAACAGACACTCGGGAGAAGTGTATGGTGTTTCCTGAAACATCTAAAAAACAAAGCAACAGAGCCTAGGGCACTTCCACTTATGGTCCTATAGCTTAGGGAAATTAAAATCAAAAAGACACAGCCACCCCAAAGTTTGGGACGCCTCTGTTTACAAGAACCTCGTTTACAGTACAAGTTCAACATCGCAGAAAGTGAAAAATGGATAAAGAACTTGTGGTACTTACGTACAATGCAGTATCACACAGCAATGAAATCTGTGTCATCAGGCCCGTAGCAGCATAATCAGTGGATTCAGGTACGATGATTCTAACTAAAATAAGGCACACAGAAAAAGAAACATCATAAGATATCACTAATACACGGAATGTAAACTTGGCTACACAGGAACTGAATTCCAAAACAGAACAGGGTCTCAAATTTAGAAAACCAACTTATGCTTGCTTAAGGGGAAAGGAGAGTTGGGGTACTGCATAAAACCAGAAATTGAAATGAGCACAGATAAAGTTCCTTAAGCCAAATATGGAATAGACAAGAGCTACTCCTTGCTCAATGAAATGGACTCAACACCCCATATTAAACGCTTAAGAATGTACTTGACTAGTAAGTATCTTAAAACCTATGGATTGCTATGTCTCCGAAAGAGAATCAAGCATGTGTACAGGGGCATAAATGCAGGAATGATAGGATTGGAGAGGTTCGGTGAGCAAATGAAGACCCTTTGAAGTCATATTGCATGGTACCCATTCCACGGGTCTCAACTCTCCAGGTTTAAGGTATTCTTCCTTCAGCTAAAACATGCATGTGGAACCCAGAGTATGATCAACCGTGTGAACGGGAGACGTGTTCAAATATGTCTCAGTTTTTCTCCCCTGGTACTTGGGTGCAACATTCCAGACGCTTTACTAACAGTCTCCCCACTTGGAGAGTCAGCGCCTTTAACCTCCTGTTTGGTCCAGTTTGCAATTTCTGCGGAAGATGAACAGGAATAGCGAGAAACAATGAGAGACTAGCTGGAGGTGTCTGGACGGGCAAATTTAACTCTCATTTCCCACCAGGAAGAGGAAATAACCAAAGGCTCAGCTGCCGTGCCGGAACCAGATTAGGGCCTGAAGCCATCCTGCGGTGTTGCGGCCAGGTCACAAGAAAGCGAGTTGAAGAAAGGAGCTCAGGGGCACTGTAATTCACAAACCTGCAGAGTTATAAATGACAGCTATCGTCCAAAAATATACTGAAGTAAGGCTGCCAAGAGGACTTGAAAGCGGGGCAGAATTGCAGGAAACCGATTTCAGGAGGTAGACTGGAATTGCATTGAAAGCATAGGAAAAGAGGCAGAACGTCCACAATGATGCACTTGGCCAAAAAGGGCGTATGCGTTTTTTCCTGAATATATTCAGGAAAAAACGCATACGCCCTGTTTGGCCAACCAAGCAAGCTTGCAAAGGAAATCTGCACTACAATGAAGTCTCACTTCCCCCCGGTCAAAAGGGCCATCTGAAAAAAGTGTAAAATCCAGAAAGGCAGGACAGGCCATGGAGAACTGGGAGCCTTGTTATGCTGATGGGCGGGATGTAAATTGCCAGCAGACACTTGGGAGAAGTGTATGGTGTTTCCTGAAACATCTAAAAAACAAAGCAACAGAACCTAGGGCACTTCCACTTATGGTCCTATAGCTTATGGAAATTAAAATCAAAAAGACACAGCCACCCCAAAGTTTGGGACGCCTCTGTTTACAAGAACCTCGTTTACCGTACAAGTTCAATATCACAGAAAGTGAAAAATGGATAAAGAACTTGTGGTACTTACGTACAATGCAGTATCACTCAGCAATGAAATCTATGTCATCAGGCCCGTAGCAGCATAATGAGTGGATTCAGGTACGATGATTCTAACTGAAATAAGTCACACAGAAAAAGAAACATCATAAGATATCAGTAATACACGGAATGTAAACTTGGCTACACAGGAACTGAATTCCAAAACAGAACAGGGTCTCAAATTTAGAAAACCAACTTATGCTTGCTTAAGGGGAAAGGTGAGTTGGGGTGCTGCATAAAACCAGAGATTGAAATGAGCACAGATAAAGTTCCTTAAGCCAAATATGGAATAGACAAGAGCTACTCCTTGCTCAACGAAATGGACTCAACACCCCATATTAAACGCCTAAGAATGTACCTGACTAGTAAGTATCTTAAAACCTATGGATTGCTATGTCTCCAAAAGAGAATCAAGCGTGTGTACAGGGACATAAACGCAGCAGTGATAGGATTGGAGAGGTTCAGTGAGCAAATGAAGACCCTTTGAAGTCATATTGCATGGTACCCATTACACGGGTCTCAACTCTCCAGGTTTAAGGTATTCTTCCTTCAGCTAAAACATGCATGTGGAACCCAGAGTATGATGAACCGTGTGAACGGGAGAAGTGTTCAAATATGTCTCAGTTTTTGTCCCCTGGTACTTGGGTGCCACATTCCAGACGCTTTACTAACACTCTCCCCACTTGGAGAGTCAGCGCCTTTAACCTCCTGTTTGGCCCAGTTTGCAATTTCTGCGGAAGATGAACAGGAATAGGGAGAACCAATGAGAGACTAGCTGGAGATGTCTGGACGGGCAAATTTAACTCTCATTTCCCACTAGGAAGAGGAAATAACCAAAGGCTCAGCTGCTGTGCTAGAACCAGATTAGGGCCTGAAGCCATCCTGCGGTGTTGCGGCCAGCTCAAAAGAAAGCGAGTTGAAGAAAGGAGCTCAGGGGCACTGTAATTCACAAACCTGCAGAGTTATAAATGACAGCTATCGTCCAAAAATATACTGAAGTAAGGCTGCCAAGAGGACTTGAAAGCGGGGCAGAATTGCAGGAAACCGATTTCAGGAGGTAGACTGGAATTGCATTGAAAGCATAGGAAAAGAGGCAGAACGTCCACAATGACGCACTTGGCCAAAAAGGGCGTATGCGTTTTTTCCTGAATATATTCAGGAAAAAACGCATACGCCCTTTTTGGCCAACCAAGCAAGCTTGCAAAGGAAATCTGCACTACAATGAAGTCTCACTTCCCCCCGGTCAAAAGGGACATCTGAAAAAAGTGTAAAATCCAGAAAGGCAGGACAGGCCATGCAGAACTGGGAGCCTTGTTATGCTGATGGGCGGGATGAAAATTGCCAACAGACACTCGGGAGAAGTGTATGGTGTTTCCTGAAACATCTAAAAAACAAAGCAACAGAGCCTAGGGCACTTCCACTTATGGTCCTATAGCTTAGGGAAATTAAAATCAAAAAGACACAGCCACCTCAAAGTTTGGGACGCCTCTGTTTACAAGAACCTCGTTTACAGTACAAGTTCAACATCGCAGAAAGTGAAAAATGGATAAAGAAGTTGTGGTATTTACTTACAAAGCAATATCACTCAGCAATGAAATCTATGTCATCAGCCCCTTAGCAGCACAATGAGTGGATTCAGGTATGATGATTCTAACTGAAATAAGTCACACAGAAAAAGAAACATCATAAGATATCAGTAATACACGGAATGTAAACTTGGCTACACAGGAACTGAATTACAGAACAGAACAGGGTCTCAAATTTAGAAAACCAACTTATGCTTCCTTAAGGGGAAAGGTGAGTTGGGGTGCTGCATAAAACCAGAGATCGAAATGAGCACAGATAAAGTTCCTTAAGCCAAATATGGTATAGACAAGAGTTACTCCTTTCTCAACGAAATGGACTCAACACCCCATATTAAATGCCTAAGAATGTACCTGACTAGTAAGTATCTTAAAACCTATGGATTGCTATGTCTCCGAAAGAGAATCAAACATGTGTACAGGGGCATAAACGCAGCAGTGATAGGATTGGAGAGGTTCGGTGAGCAAATGAAGACCCTTTGAAGTCATATTGCATGGTACCCATTCCACGGGTTTCTACTACCCAAGTTTAAGGTATTCTTCCTTCAGCTAAAACATGCATGTGGAACCCAGAGTATGATCAACCATGTGAACGGGAGACGTGTTCAAATATATCTCAGTTTTCCTCCCGTGGTACTCGGGTGCAACATTCCAGATGCTTTACTAACACTCTCCCGACTTGGAGAGTCAGTCCCTTTAACCTCCTGTTTGGCCCAGTTTGCAATTTCTGCGGAAGATGAACAGGAATAGCGAGAACCAATGAGAGACTAGCTGGAGGTGTCTGGACGGGCAAATTTAACTCTCATTTCCCACCAGGAAGAGGAATTAACCAAAGGCTCAGCGTGCCGTGCCGGAACCAGATTAGGGCCTGAAGCCATCCTGCGGTGTTGCGGCCAGGTCACAAGAAAACGAGTTGAAGAAAGGAGCTCAGGGGCACTGTAATTCACAAACCTGCAGAGTTATAAATGACAGCTATCGTCCAAAAATATACTGAAGTAAGGCTGCCAAGAGGACTTGAAAGCGGGGCAGAATTGCAGGAAACCGATTTCAGGAGGTAGACTGGAATTGCATTGAAAGCATAGGAAAAGAGGCAGAACGTCCACAATGATGCACTTGGCCAAAAAGGGCGTATGCGTTTTTTCCTGAATATATTCAGGAAAAAACGCATACGCCCTGTTTGGCCAACCAAGCAAGCTTGCAAAGGAAATCTGCACTACAATGAAGTCTCACTTCCCCCCGGTCAAAAGGGCCATCTGAAAAAAGTGTAAAATCCAGAAAGGCAGGACAGGCCATGGAGAACTGGGAGCCTTGTTATGCTGATGGGCGGGATGTAAATTGCCAACAGACACTCGGGAGAAGTGTATGGTGTTTCCTGAAACATCTAAAAAACAAAGCAACAGAGCCTAGGGCACTTCCACTTATGGTCCTATAGCTTAGGGAAATTAAAATCAAAAAGACACAGCCACCCCAAAGTTTGGGACGCCTCTGTTTACAAGAACCTCGTTTACCGTACAAGTTCAATATCACAGAAAGTGAAAAATGGATAAAGAACTTGTGGTACTTACGTACAATGCAGTATCACTCAGCAATGAAATCTATGTCATCAGGCCCGTAGCAGCATAATGAGTGGATTCAGGTACGATGATTCTAACTGAAATAAGTCACACAGAAAAAGAAACATCATAAGATATCACTAATACACGGAATGTAAACTTGGCTACACAGGAACTGAATTACAGAACAGAACAGGGTCTCAAATTTAGAAAACAAACTTATGCTTCCTTAAGGGGAAAGGTGAGATGGGGTGCTGCATAAAACCAGAGATTGAAATGAGCACAGATAAAGTTCCTTAAGCCAATATGGAATAGACAATTGCTACTCCTTGCTCAACGAAATGGACTCAACACCGCCTATTAAACGCCTAACAATGTACCTGACTAGTAAGTATCTTAAAACCTATGGATTGCTATGTCTCCGAAAGAGAATCAAGCATGTGTACAGGGGCATAAACGCAGCAGTGATAGGATTGGAGAGGTTCTGTGAGCAAATGAAGACCCTTTGAAGTCATATTGCATGGTACCCATTCCACGGGTTTCAACTCTCCAGGTTTAAGGTATTCTTCCTTCAGCTAAAACATACATGTGGAACCTAGAGTATGATCAACCATGTGATCGGGAGACGTGTTCAAATATGTCTCAGTTTTCGTACCCTTGTACTCGGGTGCAACATTCCAGACGCTTTACTAACACTCTCCCGACTTGGAGAGTCAGTCCCTTTAACCTCCTGTTTGGCCCAGTTTGCAATTTCTGCGGAAGATGAACAGGAATAAGGAGAACCAATGAGAGACTAGCTGGAGATGTCTGGACGGGCAAATTTAACTCTCATTTCCCACCAGGAAGAGGAAATAACCAAAGGCTCAGCTGACGTGCCAGAACCAGATTAGGGCCTGAAGCCATCCTGCGGTGTTGCGGTCAGCTCAAAAGAAAGCGAGTTGAAGAAAGGAGCTCAGGGGCACTGTAATTCACAAACCTGCAGAGTTATAAATGACAGCTATCGTCCAAAAATATACTGAAGTAAGGCTGCCAAGAGGACTTGAAAGCGGGGCAGAATTGCAGGAAACCGATTTCAGGAGGTAGACTGGAATTGCATTGAAAGCATAGGAAAAGAGGCAGAACGTCCACAATGACGCACTTGGCCAAAAAGGGCGTATGCGTTTTTTCCTGAATATATTCAGGAAAAAACGCATACGCCCTTTTTGGCCAACCAAGCAAGCTTGCAAAGGAAATCTGCACTACAATGAAGTCTCACTTCCCCCCGGTCAAAAGGGCCATCTGAAAAAAGTGTAAAATCCAGAAAGGCAGGACAAGCCATGGAGAACTGGGAGCCTTGTTATGCTGATGGGCGGGATGAAAATTGCCAACAGACACTCGGGAGAAGTGTATGGTGTTTCCTGAAACATCTAAAAAACAAAGCAACAGCGCCTAGGGCACTTCCACTTATGGTCCTATAGCATAGGGAAATTAAAATCAAAAAGACACAGCCACCCCAAAGTTTGGGACGCCTCTGTTTACAAGAACCTCGTTTACAGTACAAGTTCAACATCGCAGAAAGTGAAAAATGGATAAAGAAGTTGTGGTATTTACTTACAAAGCAATATCACTCAGCAATGAAATCTATGTCATCAGGCCCTTAGCAGCACAATGAGTGGATTCAGGTATGATGATTCTAACTGAAATAAGTCACACAGAAAAAGAAACATCATAAGATATCAGTAATACACGGAATGTAAACTTGGCTACACAGGAACTGAATTACAGAACAGAACAGGGTCTCAAATTTAGAAAACCAACTTATGCTTCCTTAAGGGGAAAGGTGAGTTGGGGTGCTGCATAAAACCAGAGATCGAAATGAGCACAGATAAAGTTCCTTAAGCCAAATATGGAATAGACAAGAGCTACTCCTTGCTCAACGAAATGGACTCAACACCCCATATTAAACGCCTAAGAATGTACCTGACTAGTAAGTATCTTAAAACCTATGGATTGCTATGTCTCCAAAAGAGAATCAAGCGTGTGTATAGGGACATAAACGCAGCAGTGATAGGATTGGAGAGGTTCGGTGAGCAAATGAAGACCCTTTGAAGTCATATTGCATGGTACCCATTCCACGGGTTTCAACTACCCAGGTTTAAGGTATTCTTCCTTCAGCTAAAACATGCATGTGGAACCTAGAGTATGATCAACCATGTGATCGGGAGACGTGTTCAAATATGTCTCAGTTTTCGTACCCTGGTACTCGGGTGCAACATTCCAGATGCTTTACTAACACTCTCCCGACTTGGAGAGTCAGTCCCTTTAACCTCCTGTTTGGCCCAGTTTGCAATTTCTGCGGAAGATGAACAGGAATAGCGAGAACCAATGAGAGACTAGCTGGAGGTGTCTGGACGGGCAAATTTAACTCTCATTTCCCACCAGGAAGAGGAATTAACCAAAGGCTCAGTGTGCCGTGCCGGAACCAGATAAGGGCCTGAAGCCATCCTGCGGTGTTGCGCCCAGGTCACAAGAAAGTGAGTTGAAGAAAGGAGCTCAGGGGCACTGTAGTTCAAAAACCTGCAGAGTTATAAATGACAGCTGTCGTCCAAAAATATACTGAAGTAAGGCTGCCAAGAGGACTTGAAAGCGTGGCAGAATTGCAGGAAACCGATTTCAGGAGGTAGACTGGAATTGCATTGAAAGCATAGGAAAAGAGGCAGAACGTCCACAATGATGCACTTGGCCATACAGGGCGTATGCGTTTTTTCCTGAATATATTCAGGAAAAAACGCATACGCCCTGTTTGGACAACCAAGCAAACTTGCAAAGGAAATCTGCACTACAATGAAGTCTCACTTCCCCCCGGTCAAAAGGGCCATCTGAAAAAAGTGTAAAATCCAGAAAGGCAGGACAGGCCATGGAGAACTGGGAGCCTTGTTATGCTGATGGGAGGGATGTAAATTGCCAACAGACACTCGGGAGAAGTGTATGGTGTTTCCTGAAACATCTAAAAAACAAAGCAACAGAGCCTAGGGCACTTCCACTTATGGTCCTATAGCTTAGGGAAATTAAAATCAAAAAGACACAGCCACCCCAAAGTTTGGGACGCATCTGTTTACAAGAACCTCGTTTACCGTACAAGTTCAATATCACAGAAAGTGAAAAATGGATAAAGAACTTGTGGTACTTACGTACAATGCAGTATCACTCAGCAATGAAATCTATGTCATCAGGCCCATAGCAGCATAATGAGTGGATTCAGGTACGATGATTCTAACTGAAATAAGTAACACAGCAAAAGAAACATCATAAGATATCACTAATACACGGAATGTAAACTTGGCGACACAGGAACTGAATTCCAAAACAGAACAGGTTCTCAAATTTAGAAAACCAACTTATGCTTGCTTAAGGGGAAAGGTGAGTTGGGGTGCTGCATAAAACCAGAGATTGAAATGAGCACAGATAAAGTTCCTTAAGCCAAATATGGAATAGACAAGAGGTACTCCTTGCTCAACGAAATGGACTCAACACCGCATATTAAACGCCTAAGAATGTACCTGACTAGTAAGTATCTTAAAACCTATGGATTGCTAAGTCTCCGAAAGAGAATCAAGCATGTGTACAGGGGCATAAACGCAGCAGTGATAGGATTGGAGAGGTTCGGTGAGCAAATGAAGACCCTTTGAAGTCATATTGCATGGTACCCATTCCACGGGTTTCAACTACCCAGGTTTAAGGTATTCTTCCTTCAGCTAAAACATGCATGTGGAACCTAGAGTATGATCAACCATGTGATCGGCACACGTGTTCAAATATGTCTCAGTTTTCGTACCCTGGTACTTGGGTGCAACATTCCAGATGCTTTACTAACACTCTCCCCACTTGGAGAGTCAGCGCCTTTAACCTCCTGTTTGGCCCAGTTTGCAATTTCTGCAGAAGATGAACAGGAATAGGGAGAACCAATGAGAGACTAGCTGGAGGTGTCTGGACGGGCAAATTTAACTCTCATTTCCCACCAGGAAGAGGAATTAACCAAAGGCTCAGCTGCCGTGCCGGAACCAGATTAGGGCCTGAAGCCATCCTGCGGTGTTGCGGCCAGGTCACAAGAAAGCGAGTTGAAGAAAGGAGCTCAGGGGCACTGTAATTCACAAACCTGCAGAGTTATAAATGACAGCTATCGTCCAAAAATATACTGAAGTAAGGCTGCCAAGAGGACTTGAAAGCGGGGCAGAATTGCAGGAAACCGATTTCAGGAGGTAGACTGGAATTGCATTGAAAGCATAGGAAAAGAGGCAGAACGTCCACAATGATGCACTTGGCCAAAAAGGGCGTATGCGTTTTTTCCTGAATATATTCAGGAAAAAACGCATACGCCCTTTTTGGCCAACCAAGCAAGCTTGCAAAGGAAATCTGCACTACAATGAAGTGTCACTTCCCCCCGGTAAAAAGGGCCATCTGAAAAAAGTGTAAAATCCAGAAAGGCAGGACAGGCCATGGAGAACTGTGAGCCTTGTTATGCTGATGGGCGGGATGTAAATTGCCAACAGACACTCGGGAGAAGTGTATGGTATTTCCTGAAACATCTAAAAAACAAAGCAACAGAGCCTAGGGCACTTCCACTTATGGTCCTATAGCTTAGGGAAATTAAAATCAAAAAGACACAGCCACCCCAAAGTTTGGGACGCCTCTGTTTACAAGAACCTCGTTTACAATACAAGTTCAACATCGCAGAAAGTGAAAAATGGATAAAGAAGTTGTGGTATTTACTTACAAAGCAATATCACTCAGCAATGAAATCTATATCATCAGGCCCTTAGCAGCACAATGAGTGGATTCAGGTATGATGATTCTAACTGAAATAAGTCACACAGAAAAAGAAACATCATAAGATATCAGTAATACACGGAATGTAAACTTGGCTACAAAAAAACTGAATTACAGAACAGAACAGGGTCTCAAATTTAGAAAACCAACTTATGCTTGCTTAAGGGTAAAGGTTAGTTGGGGTGCTGCATAAAACCAGTGATCGAAATGAGCACAGATAAAGTTCCTTAAGCCAAATATGGAATAGACAAGAGCTACTCCTTGCTCAACGAAATGGACTCAACACCGCATATTAAACGCCTAAGAATGTACCTGACTAGTAAGTATCTTAAAACCTATGGATTGCTATGTCTCCGAAAGAGAATCAATCATGTGTACAGGGGCATAAACGCAGCAGTGATAGGATTGGAGAGGTTCGGTGAGCAAATGAAAACCCTTTGAAGTCATATTGCATGGTACCCATTCCACGGGTTTCAACTACCCAGGTTTAAGGTATTCTTCCTTCAGCTAAAACATGCATGTGGAACCTAGAGTATGATCAACCATGTGATCGGCACACGTGTTCAAATATGTCTCAGTTTTCGTACCCTGGTACTCGGGTGCAACATTCCAGACGCTTTACTAACACTCTCCCGACTTGGAGAGTCAGTCCCTTTAACCTCCTGTTTGGCCCAGTTTGCAATTTCTGCGGAAGATGAACAGGAATAGCGAGAACCAATGAGAGACTAGCTGGAGGTGTCTGGACGGGCAAATTTAACTCTCATTTCCCACCTGGAAGAGAAATTAACCAAAGGCTCAGTGTGCCGTGCCGGAACCAGATTAGGGCCTGAAGCCATCCTGCGGTGTTGCGGCCAGCTCAAAAGAAAGCGAGTTGAAGAAAGGAGCTCAGGGGCACTGTAATTCACAAACCTGCAGAGTTATAAATGACAGCTATTCTCCAAAAATATACTGAAGTAAGGCTGCCAAGAGGACTTGAATGCGGGGCAGAATTGCAGGAAACCGATTTCAGGAGGTAGACTGGAATTGCATTGAAAGCATAGGAAAAGAGGCAGAACGTCCACAATGATGCACTTGGCCAAAAAGGGAGTATGCGTTTTTTCCTGAATATATTCAGGAAAAAACGCATACGCCCTTTTTGGCCAACCAAGCAAGCTTGCAAAGGAAATCTGCACTACAATGAAGTCTCACTTCCCCACGGTCAAAAGGGCCATCTGAAAAAAATGTAAAATCCAGAAAGGCAGGACAGGCCATGGAGAACTGGGAGCCTTGTTATGCTGATGGGCGGGATGTAAATTGCCAACAGACACTCGGGAGAAGTGTATGGTGTTTCCTGAAACATCTAAAAAACAAAGCAACAGAGCCTAGGGCACTTCCACTTATGGTCCTATAGCTTAGGGAAATTAAAATCAAAAAGACACAGCCACCCCAAAGTTTGGGACGCCTCTGTTTACAAGAACCTCGTTTACAGTACAAGTTCAACATCGCAGAAAGTGAAAAATGGATAAAGAACTTGTGGTACTTACGTACAATGCAGTATCACACAGCAATGAAATCTGTGTCATCAGGCCCGTAGCAGCATAATCAGTGGATTCAGGTACGATGATTCTAACTAAAATAAGGCACACAGAAAAAGAAACATCATAAGATATCACTAATACACGGAATGTAAACTTGGCTACACAGGAACTGAATTCCAAAACAGAACAGGGTCTCAAATTTAGAAAACCAACTTATGCTTGCTTAAGGGGAAAGGAGAGTTGGGGTACTGCATAAAACCAGAAATTGAAATGAGCACAGATAAAGTTCCTTAAGCCAAATATGGAATAGACAAGAGCTACTCCTTGCTCAATGAAATGGACTCAACACCCCATATTAAACGCCTAAGAATGTACTTGACTAGTAAGTATCTTAAAACCTATGGATTGCTATGTCTCCGAAAGAGAATCAAGCATTTGTACAGGGGCATAAATGCAGGAATGATAGGATTGGAGAGGTTCGGTGAGCAAATGAAGACCCTTTGAAGTCATATTGCATGGTACCCATTCCACGGGTCTCAACTGTCCAGGTTTAAGGTATTCTTCCTTCAGCTAAAACATGCATGTGGAACCCAGAGTATGATCAACCGTGTGAACGGGAGACGTGTTCAAATATGTCTCAGTTTTTCTCCCCTGGTACTTGGGTGCAACATTCCAGACGCTTTACTAACAGTCTCCCCACTTGGAGAGTCAGCGCCTTTAACCTCCTGTTTGGTCCAGTTTGCAATTTCTGCGGAAGATGAACAGGAATAGCGAGAACCAATGAGAGACTAGCTGGAGGTGTCTGGACGGGCAAATTTAACTCTCATTTCCCACCAGGAAGAGGAAATAACCAAAGGCTCAGCTGCCGTGCCAGAACCAGATTAGGGCCTGAAGCCATCCTGCGGTGTTGCGGCCAGCTCAAAAGAAAGCGAGTTAAAGAAAGGAGCTCAGGGGCACTGTAATTCACAAACCTGCAGAGTTATAAATGACAGCTATCGTCCAAAAATATACTGAAGTAAGGCTGCCAAGAGGACTTGAAAGCGGGGCAGAATTGCAGGAAACCGATTTCAGGAGGTAGACTGGAATTGCATTGAAAGCATAGGAAAAGAGGCAGAACGTCCACAATGATGCACTTGGCCAAAAAGGGCGTATGCGTTTTTTCCTGAATATATTCAGGAAAAAACGCATACGCCCTGTTTGGCCAACCAAGCAAGCTTGCAAAGGAAATCTGCACTACAATGAAGTCTCACTTCCCCCCGGTCAAAAGGGACATCTGAAAAAAGTGTAAAATCCAGAAAGGCAGGACAGGCCATGGAGAACTGGGAGCCTTGTTATGCTGATGGGAGGGATGTAAATTGCCAACAGACACTCGGGAGAAGTGTATGGTGTTTCCTGAAACATCTAAAAAACAAAGCAACAGAGCCTAGGGCACTTCCACTTATGGTCCTATAGCTTAGGGAAATTAAAATCAAAAAGACACAGCCACCCCAAAGTTTGGGACGCATCTGTTTACAAGAACCTCGTTTACCGTACAAGTTCAATATCACAGAAAGTGAAAAATGGATAAAGAACTTGTGGTACTTACGTACAATGCAGTATCACTCAGCAATGAAATCTATGTCATCAGGCCCATAGCAGCATAATGAGTGGATTCAGGTACGATGATTCTAACTGAAATAAGTCACACAGCAAAAGAAACATCATAAGATATCACTAATACACGGAATGTAAACTTGGCTACACAGGAACTGAATTCCAAAACAGAACAGGTTCTCAAATTTAGAAAACCAACTTATGCTTGCTTAAGGGGAAAGGTGAGTTGGGATGCTGCATAAAACCAGAGATTGAAATGAGCACAGATAAAGTTCCTTAAGCCAAATATGGAATAGACAAGAGGTACTCCTTGCTCAACGAAATGGACTCAACACCGCATATTAAACGCCTAAGAATGTACCTGACTAGTAAGTATCTTAAAACCTATGGATTGCTAAGTCTCCGAAAGAGAATCAAGCATGTGTACAGGGGCATAAACGCAGCAGTGATAGGATTGGAGAGGTTCGGTGAGCAAATGAAAACCCTTTGAAGTCATATTGCATGGTACCCATTCCACGGGTTTCAACTACCCAGGTTTAAGGTATTCTTCCTTCAGCTAAAACATGCATGTGGAACCTAGAGTATGATCAACCATGTGATCGGCACACGTGTTCAAATATGTCTCAGTTTTCGTACCCTGGTACTCGGGTGCAACATTCCAGATGCTTTACTAACACTCTCCCCACTTGGAGAGTCAGCGCCTTTAACCTCCTGTTTGGCCCAGTTTGCAATTTCTGCAGAAGATGAACAGGAATAGGGAGAACCAATGAGAGACTAGCTGGAGGTGTCTGGACGGGCAAATTTAACTCTCATTTCCCACCAGGAAGAGGAATTAACCAAAGGCTCAGCTGCCGTGCCGGAACCAGATTAGGGCCTGAAGCCATTCTGCGGTGTTGCGGCCAGGTCACAAGAAAGCGAGTTGAAGAAAGGAGCTCAGGGGCACTGTAATTCACAAACCTGCAGAGTTATAAATGACAGCTATCGTCCAAAAATATACTGAAGTAAGGCTGCCAAGAGGACTTGAAAGCGGGGCAGAATTGCAGGAAACCGATTTCAGGAGGTAGACTGGAATTGCATTGAAAGCATAGGAAAAGAGGCAGAACGTCCACAATGATGCACTTGGCCAAAAAGGGCGTATGCGTTTTCTCCTGAATATATTCAGGAAAAAACGCATACGCCCTTTTTGGCCAACCAAGCAAGCTTGCAAAGGAAATCTGCAGTACAATGAAGTGTCACTTCCCCCCGGTAAAAAGGGCCATCTGAAAAAAGTGTAAAATCCAGAAAGGCAGGACAGGCCATGGAGAACTGGGAGCCTTGTTATGCTGATGGGCGGGATGTAAATTGCCAACAGACACTCGGGAGAAGTGTATGGTGTTTCCTGAAACATCTAAAAAACAAAGCAACAGAGCCTAGGGCACTTCCACTTATGGTCCTATAGCTTAGGGAAATTAAAATCAAAAAGACACAGCCACCCCAAAGTTTGGGATTTCTCTGTTTACAAGAACCTCGTTTACAATACAAGTTCAACATCGCAGAAAGTGAAAAATGGATAAAGAAGTTGTGGTATTTACTTACAAAGCAATATCACTCAGCAATGAAATCTATATCATCAGGCCCTTAGCAGCACAATGAGTGGATTCAGGTATGATGATTCTAACTGAAATAAGTCACACAGAAAAAGAAACATCATAAGATATCAGTAATACACGGAATGTAAACTTGGCTACACAGGAACTGAATTACAGAACAGAACAGGGTCTCAAATTTAGAAAACCAACTTATGCTTGCTTAAGGGTAAAGGTTAGTTGGGGTGCTGCATAAAACCAGTGATCGAAATGAGCACAGATAAAGTTCCTTAAGCCAAATATGGAATAGACAAGAGCTACTCCTTGCTCAACGAAATGGACTCAACACCGCATATTAAACGCCTAAGAATGTACCTGACTAGTAAGTATCTTAAAACCTATGGATTGCTATGTCTCCGAAAGAGAATCAATCATGTGTACAGGGGCATAAACGCAGCAGTGATAGGATTGGAGAGGTTCGGTGAGAAAATGAAAACCCTTTGAAGTCATATTGCATGGTACCCATTCCACGGGTTTCAACTACCCAGGTTTAAGGTATTCTTCCTTCAGCTAAAACATGCATGTGGAACCTAGAGTATGATCAACCATGTGATCGGCACACGTGTTCAAATATGTCTCAGTTTTCGTACCCTAGTACTCGGGTGCAACATTCCAGATGCTTTACTAACACTCTCCCCACTTGGAGAGTCAGCGCCTTTAACCTCCTGTTTGGCCCTGTTTGCAATTTCTGCGGAAGATGAACAGGAATAGCGAGAACCAATGAGAGACTAGCTGGAGGTGTCTGGACGGGCAAATTTAACTCTCATTTCCCACCTGGAAGAGAAATTAACCAAAGGCTCAGTGTGCCGTGCCGGAACCAGATTAGGGCCTGAAGCCATCCTGCGGTGTTGCGGCCAGCTCAAAAGAAAGCGAGTTGAAGAAAGGAGCTCAGGGGCACTGTAATTCACAAACCTGCAGAGTTATAAATGACAGCTATTCTCCAAAAATATACTGAAGTAAGGCTGCCAAGAGGACTTGAAAGCGGGGCAGAATTGCAGGAAACCGATTTCAGGAGGTAGACTGGAATTGCATTGAAAGCATAGGAAAAGAGGCAGAACGTCCACAATGATGCACTTGGCCAAAAAGGGAGTATGCGTTTTTTCCTGAATATATTCAGGAAAAAACGCATACGCCCTTTTTGGCCAACCAAGCAAGCTTGCAAAGGAAATCTGCACTACAATGAAGTCTCACTTCCCCACGGTCAAAAGGGCCATCTGAAAAAAATGTAAAATCCAGAAAGGCAGGACAGGCCATGGAGAACTGGGAGCCTTGTTATGCTGATGGGCGGGATGTAAATTGCCAACAGACACTCGGGAGAAGTGTATGGTGTTTCCTGAAACATCTAAAAAACAAAGCAACAGAGCCTAGGGCACTTCCACTTATGGTCCTATAGCTTAGGGAAATTAAAATCAAAAAGACACAGCCACCCCAAAGTTTGGGACGCCTCTGTTTACAAGAACCTCGTTTACAGTACAAGTTCAACATCGCAGAAAGTGAAAAATGGATAAAGAACTTGTGGTACTTACGTACAATGCAGTATCACACAGCAATGAAATCTGTGTCATCAGGCCCGTAGCAGCATAATCAGTGGATTCAGGTACGATGATTCTAACTAAAATAAGGCACACAGAAAAAGAAACATCATAAGATATCACTAATACACGGAATGTAAACTTGGCTACACAGGAACTGAATTCCAAAACAGAACAGGGTCTCAAATTTAGAAAACCAACTTATGCTTGCTTAAGGGGAAAGGAGAGTTGGGGTACTGCATAAAACCAGAAATTGAAATGAGCACAGATAAAGTTCCTTAAGCCAAATATGGAATAGACAAGAGCTACTCCTTGCTCAATGAAATGGACTCAACACCCCATATTAAACGCTTAAGAATGTACTTGACTAGTAAGTATCTTAAAACCTATGGATTGCTATGTCTCCGAAAGAGAATCAAGCATGTGTACAGGGGCATAAATGCAGGAATGATAGGATTGGAGAGGTTCGGTGAGCAAATGAAGACCCTTTGAAGTCATATTGCATGGTACCCATTCCACGGGTCTCAACTCTCCAGGTTTAAGGTATTCTTCCTTCAGCTAAAACATGCATGTGGAACCCAGAGTATGATCAACCGTGTGAACGGGAGACGTGTTCAAATATGTCTCAGTTTTTCTCCCCTGGTACTTGGGTGCAACATTCCAGACGCTTTACTAACAGTCTCCCCACTTGGAGAGTCAGCGCCTTTAACCTCCTGTTTGGTCCAGTTTGCAATTTCTGCGGAAGATGAACAGGAATAGCGAGAACCAATGAGAGACTAGCTGGAGGTGTCTGGACGGGCAAATTTAACTCTCATTTCCCACCAGGAAGAGGAAATAACCAAAGGCTCAGCTGCCGTGCCGGAACCAGATTAGGGCCTGAAGCCATCCTGCGGTGTTGCGGCCAGCTCAAAAGAAAGCGAGTTGAAGAAAGGAGCTCAGGGGCACTGTAATTCACAAACCTGCAGAGTTATAAATGACAGCTATCGTCCAAAAATATACTGAAGTAAGGCTGCCAAGAGGACTTGAAAGCGGGGCAGAATTGCAGGAAACCGATTTCAGGAGGTAGACTGGAATTGCATTGAAAGCATAGGAAAAGAGGCAGAACGTCCACAATGATGCACTTGGCCAAAAAGGGCGTATGCGTTTTTTCCTGAATATATTCAGGAAAAAACGCATACGCCCTTTTTGGCCAACCAAGCAAGCTTGCAAAGGAAATCTGCACTACAATGAAGTGTCACTTCCCCCCGGTAAAAAGGGCCATCTGAAAAAAGTGTAAAATCCAGAAAGGCAGGACAGGCCATGGAGAACTGGGAGCCTTGTTATGCTGATGGGCGGGATGTAAATTGCCAACAGACACTCGGGAGAAGTGTATGGTGTTTCCTGAAACATCTAAAAAACAAAGCAACAGAGCCTAGGGCACTTCCACTTATGGTCCTATAGCTTAGAGAAATTAAAATCAAAAAGACACAGCCACCCCAAAGTTTGGGACGCATCTGTTTACAAGAACCTCGTTTACCGTACAAGTTCAATATCACAGAAAGTGAAAAATGGATAAAGAACTTGTGGTACTTACGTACAATGCAGTATCACTCAGCAATGAAATCTATGTCATCAGGCCCATAGCAGCATAATGAGTGGATTCAGGTACGATGATTCTAACTGAAATAAGTCACACAGCAAAAGAAACATCATAAGATATCACTAATACACGGAATGTAAACTTGGCGACACAGGAACTGAATTCCAAAACAGAACAGGTTCTCAAATTTAGAAAACCAACTTATGCTTGCTTAAGGGGAAAGGTGAGTTGGGGTGCTGAATAAAACCAGAGATTGAAATGAGCACAGATAAAGTTCCTTAAGCCAAATATGGAATAGACAAGAGCTACTCCTTGCTCAACGAAATGGACTCAACACCGCATATTAAACGCCTAAGAATGTACCTGACTAGTAAGTATCTTAAAACCTATGGATTGCTAAGTCTCCGAAAGAGAATCAAGCATGTGTACAGGGGCATAAACGCAGCAGTGATAGGATTGGAGAGGTTCGGTGAGCAAATGAAGACCCTTTGAAGTCATATTGCATGGTACCCATTCCACGGGTTTCAACTACCCAGGTTTAAGGTATTCTTCCTTCAGCTAAAACATGCATGTGGAACCTAGAGTATGATCAACCATGTGATCGGCACACGTGTTCAAATATGTCTCAGTTTTCGTACCCTGGTACTTGGGTGCAACATTCCAGATGCTTTACTAACACTCTCCCCACTTGGAGAGTCAGCGCCTTTAACCTCCTGTTTGGCCCAGTTTGCAATTTCTGCAGAAGATGAACAGGAATAGGGAGAACCAATGAGAGACTAGCTGGAGGTGTCTGGACGGGCAAATTTAACTCTCATTTCCCACCAGGAAGAGGAATTAACCAAAGGCTCAGCTGCCGTGCCGGAACCAGATTAGGGCCTGAAGCCATCCTGCGGTGTTGCGGCCAGGTCACAAGAAAGCGAGTTGAAGAAAGGAGCTCAGGGGCACTGTAATTCACAAACCTGCAGAGTTATAAATGACAGCTATCGTCCAAAAATATACTGAAGTAAGGCTGCCAAGAGGACTTGAAAGCGGGGCAGAATTGCAGGAAACCGATTTCAGGAGGTAGACTGGAATTGCATTGAAAGCATAGGAAAAGAGGCAGAACGTCCACAATGATGCACTTGGCCAAAAAGGGCGTATGCGTTTTTTCCTGAATATATTCAGGAAAAAACGCATACGCCCTGTTTGGCCAACCAAGCAAGCTTGCAAAGGAAATCTGCACTACAATGAAGTCTCACTTCCCCCCGGTCAAAAGGGACATCTGAAAAAAGTGTAAAATCCAGAAAGGCAGGACAGGCCATGGAGAACTGGGAGCCTTGTTATGCTGATGGGAGGGATGTAAATTGCCAACAGACACTCGGGAGAAGTGTATGGTGTTTCCTGAAACATCTAAAAAACAAAGCAACAGAGCCTAGGGCACTTCCACTTATGGTCCTATAGCTTAGGGAAATTAAAATCAAAAAGACACAGCCACCCCAAAGTTTGGGACGCATCTGTTTACAAGAACCTCGTTTACCGTACAAGTTCAATATCACAGAAAGTGAAAAATGGATAAAGAACTTGTGGTACTTACGTACAATGCAGTATCACTCAGCAATGAAATCTATGTCATCAGGCCCATAGCAGCATAATGAGTGGATTCAGGTACGATGATTCTAACTGAAATAAGTCACACAGCAAAAGAAACATCATAAGATATCACTAATACACGGAATGTAAACTTGGCTACACAGGAACTGAATTCCAAAACAGAACAGGTTCTCAAATTTAGAAAACCAACTTATGCTTGCTTAAGGGGAAAGGGGAGTTGGGGTGCTGCATAAAACCAGAGATTGAAATGAGCACAGATAAAGTTCCTTAAGCCAAATATGGAATAGACAAGAGGTACTCCTTGCTCAACGAAATGGACTCAACACCGCATATTAAACGCCTAAGAATGTACCTGACTAGTAAGTATCTTAAAACCTATGGATTGCTAAGTCTCCGAAAGAGAATCAAGCATGTGTACAGGGGCATAAACGCAGCAGTGATAGGATTGGAGAGGTTCGGTGAGCAAATGAAGACCCTTTGAAGTCATATTGCATGGTACCCATTCCACGGGTTTCAACTACCCAGGTTTAAGGTATTCTTCCTTCAGCTAAAACATGCATGTGGAACCTAGAGTATGATCAACCATGTGATCGGCACACGTGTTCAAATATGTCTCAGTTTTCGTACCCTGGTACTCGGGTGCAACATTCCAGATGCTTTACTAACACTCTCCCCACTTGGAGAGTCAGCGCCTTTAACCTCCTGTTTGGCCCAGTTTGCAATTTCTGCAGAAGATGAACAGGAATAGGGAGAACCAATGAGAGACTAGCTGGAGGTGTCTGGACGGGCAAATTTAACTCTCATTTCCCACCAGGAAGAGGAATTAACCAAAGGCTCAGCTGCCGTGCCGGAACCAGATTAGGGCCTGAAGCCATCCTGCGGTGTTGCGGCCAGGTCACAAGAAAGCGAGTTGAAGAAAGGAGCTCAGGGGCACTGTAATTCACAAACCTGCAGAGTTATAAATGACAGCTATCGTCCAAAAATATACTGAAGTAAGGCTGCCAAGAGGACTTGAAAGCGGGGCAGAATTGCAGGAAACCGATTTCAGGAGGTAGACTGGAATTGCATTGAAAGCATAGGAAAAGAGGCAGAACGTCCACAATGATGCACTTGGCCAAAAAGGGCGTATGCGTTTTTTCCTGAATATATTCAGGAAAAAACGCATACGCCCTTTTTGGCCAACCAAGCAAGCTTGCAAAGGAAATCTGCACTACAATGAAGTGTCACTTCCCCCCGGTAAAAAGGGCCATCTGAAAAAAGTGTAAAATCCAGAAAGGCAGGACAGGCCATGGAGAACTGGGAGCCTTGTTATGCTGATGGGCGGGATGTAAATTGCCAACAGACACTCGGGAGAAGTGTATGGTGTTTCCTGAAACATCTAAAAAACAAAGCAACAGAGCCTAGGGCACTTCCACTTATGGTCCTATAGCTTAGAGAAATTAAAATCAAAAAGACACAGCCACCCCAAAGTTTGGGACGCATCTGTTTACAAGAACCTCGTTTACCGTACAAGTTCAATATCACAGAAAGTGAAAAATGGATAAAGAACTTGTGGTACTTACGTACAATGCAGTATCACTCAGCAATGAAATCTATGTCATCAGGCCCATAGCAGCATAATGAGTGGATTCAGGTACGATGATTCTAACTGAAATAAGTCACACAGCAAAAGAAACATCATAAGATATCACTAATACACGGAATGTAAACTTGGCGACACAGGAACTGAATTCCAAAACAGAACAGGTTCTCAAATTTAGAAAACCAACTTATGCTTGCTTAAGGGGAAAGGTGAGTTGGGGTGCTGAATAAAACCAGAGATTGAAATGAGCACAGATAAAGTTCCTTAAGCCAAATATGGAATAGACAAGAGCTACTCCTTGCTCAACGAAATGGACTCAACACCGCATATTAAACGCCTAAGAATGTACCTGACTAGTAAGTATCTTAAAACCTATGGATTGCTAAGTCTCCGAAAGAGAATCAAGCATGTGTACAGGGGCATAAACGCAGCAGTGATAGGATTGGAGAGGTTCGGTGAGCAAATGAAGACCCTTTGAAGTCATATTGCATGGTACCCATTCCACGGGTTTCAACTACCCAGGTTTAAGGTATTCTTCCTTCAGCTAAAACATGCATGTGGAACCTAGAGTATGATCAACCATGTGATCGGCACACGTGTTCAAATATGTCTCAGTTTTCGTACCCTGGTACTTGGGTGCAACATTCCAGATGCTTTACTAACACTCTCCCCACTTGGAGAGTCAGCGCCTTTAACCTCCTGTTTGGCCCAGTTTGCAATTTCTGCAGAAGATGAACAGGAATAGGGAGAACCAATGAGAGACTAGCTGGAGGTGTCTGGACGGGCAAATTTAACTCTCATTTCCCACCAGGAAGAGGAATTAACCAAAGGCTCAGCTGCCGTGCCGGAACCAGATTAGGGCCTGAAGCCATCCTGCGGTGTTGCGGCCAGGTCACAAGAAAGCGAGTTGAAGAAAGGAGCTCAGGGGCACTGTAATTCACAAACCTGCAGAGTTATAAATGACAGCTATCGTCCAAAAATATACTGAAGTAAGGCTGCCAAGAGGACTTGAAAGCGGGGCAGAATTGCAGGAAACCGATTTCAGGAGGTAGACTGGAATTGCATTGAAAGCATAGGAAAAGAGGCAGAACGTCCACAATGATGCACTTGGCCAAAAAGGGCGTATGCGTTTTTTCCTGAATATATTCAGGAAAAAACGCATACGCCCTTTTTGGCCAACCAAGCAAGCTTGCAAAGGAAATCTGCACTACAATGAAGTGTCACTTCCCCCCGGTAAAAAGGGCCATCTGAAAAAAGTGTAAAATCCAGAAAGGCAGGACAGGCCATGGAGAACTGTGAGCCTTGTTATGCTGATGGGCGGGATGTAAATTGCCAACAGACACTCGGGAGAAGTGTATGGTATTTCCTGAAACATCTAAAAAACAAAGCAACAGAGCCTAGGGCACTTCCACTTATGGTCCTATAGCTTAGGGAAATTAAAATCAAAAAGACACAGCCACCCCAAAGTTTGGGACGCCTCTGTTTACAAGAACCTCGTTTACAATACAAGTTCAACATCGCAGAAAGTGAAAAATGGATAAAGAAGTTGTGGTATTTACTTACAAAGCAATATCACTCAGCAATGAAATCTATATCATCAGGCCCTTAGCAGCACAATGAGTGGATTCAGGTATGATGATTCTAACTGAAATAAGTCACACAGAAAAAGAAACATCATAAGATATCAGTAATACACGGAATGTAAACTTGGCTACAAAAAAACTGAATTACAGAACAGAACAGGGTCTCAAATTTAGAAAACCAACTTATGCTTGCTTAAGGGTAAAGGTTAGTTGGGGTGCTGCATAAAACCAGTGATCGAAATGAGCACAGATAAAGTTCCTTAAGCCAAATATGGAATAGACAAGAGCTACTCCTTGCTCAACGAAATGGACTCAACACCGCATATTAAACGCCTAAGAATGTACCTGACTAGTAAGTATCTTAAAACCTATGGATTGCTATGTCTCCGAAAGAGAATCAATCATGTGTACAGGGGCATAAACGCAGCAGTGATAGGATTGGAGAGGTTCGGTGAGCAAATGAAAACCCTTTGAAGTCATATTGCATGGTACCCATTCCACGGGTTTCAACTACCCAGGTTTAAGGTATTCTTCCTTCAGCTAAAACATGCATGTGGAACCTAGAGTATGATCAACCATGTGATCGGCACACGTGTTCAAATATGTCTCAGTTTTCGTACCCTGGTACTCGGGTGCAACATTCCAGACGCTTTACTAACACTCTCCCGACTTGGAGAGTCAGTCCCTTTAACCTCCTGTTTGGCCCAGTTTGCAATTTCTGCGGAAGATGAACAGGAATAGCGAGAACCAATGAGAGACTAGCTGGAGGTGTCTGGACGGGCAAATTTAACTCTCATTTCCCACCTGGAAGAGAAATTAACCAAAGGCTCAGTGTGCCGTGCCGGAACCAGATTAGGGCCTGAAGCCATCCTGCGGTGTTGCGGCCAGCTCAAAAGAAAGCGAGTTGAAGAAAGGAGCTCAGGGGCACTGTAATTCACAAACCTGCAGAGTTATAAATGACAGCTATTCTCCAAAAATATACTGAAGTAAGGCTGCCAAGAGGACTTGAATGCGGGGCAGAATTGCAGGAAACCGATTTCAGGAGGTAGACTGGAATTGCATTGAAAGCATAGGAAAAGAGGCAGAACGTCCACAATGATGCACTTGGCCAAAAAGGGAGTATGCGTTTTTTCCTGAATATATTCAGGAAAAAACGCATACGCCCTTTTTGGCCAACCAAGCAAGCTTGCAAAGGAAATCTGCACTACAATGAAGTCTCACTTCCCCACGGTCAAAAGGGCCATCTGAAAAAAATGTAAAATCCAGAAAGGCAGGACAGGCCATGGAGAACTGGGAGCCTTGTTATGCTGATGGGCGGGATGTAAATTGCCAACAGACACTCGGGAGAAGTGTATGGTGTTTCCTGAAACATCTAAAAAACAAAGCAACAGAGCCTAGGGCACTTCCACTTATGGTCCTATAGCTTAGGGAAATTAAAATCAAAAAGACACAGCCACCCCAAAGTTTGGGACGCCTCTGTTTACAAGAACCTCGTTTACAGTACAAGTTCAACATCGCAGAAAGTGAAAAATGGATAAAGAACTAGTGGTACTTACGTACAATGCAGTATCACACAGCAATGAAATCTGTGTCATCAGGCCCGTAGCAGCATAATCAGTGGATTCAGGTACGATGATTCTAACTAAAATAAGGCACACAGAAAAAGAAACATCATAAGATATCACTAATACACGGAATGTAAACTTGGCTACACAGGAACTGAATTCCAAAACAGAACAGGGTCTCAAATTTAGAAAACCAACTTATGCTTCCTTAAGGGGAAAGGAGAGTTGGGGTACTGCATAAAACCAGAAATTGAAATGAGCACAGATAAAGTTCCTTAAGCCAAATATGGAATAGACAAGAGCTACTCCTTGCTCAATGAAATGGACTCAACACCCCATATTAAACGCCTAAGAATGTACTTGACTAGTAAGTATCTTAAAACCTATGGATTGCTATGTCTCCGAAAGAGAATCAAGCATGTGTACAGGGGCATAAATGCAGGAATGATAGGATTGGAGAGGTTCGGTGAGCAAATGAAGACCCTTTGAAGTCATATTGCATGGTACCCATTCCACGGGTCTCAACTGTCCAGGTTTAAGGTATTCTTCCTTCAGCTAAAACATGCATGTGGAACCCAGAGTATGATCAACCGTGTGAACGGGAGACGTGTTCAAATATGTCTCAGTTTTTCTCCCCTGGTACTTGGGTGCAACATTCCAGACGCTTTACTAACAGTCTCCCCACTTGGAGAGTCAGCGCCTTTAACCTCCTGTTTGGTCCAGTTTGCAATTTCTGCGGAAGATGAACAGGAATAGCGAGAACCAATGAGAGACTAGCTGGAGGTGTCTGGACGGGCAAATTTAACTCTCATTTCCCACCAGGAAGAGGAAATAACCAAAGGCTCAGCTGCCGTGCCAGAACCAGATTAGGGCCTGAAGCCATCCTGCGGTGTTGCGGCCAGCTCAAAAGAAAGCGAGTTAAAGAAAGGAGCTCAGGGGCACTGTAATTCACAAACCTGCAGAGTTATAAATGACAGCTATCGTCCAAAAATATACTGAAGTAAGGCTGCCAAGAGGACTTGAAAGCGGGGCAGAATTGCAGGAAACCGATTTCAGGAGGTAGACTGGAATTGCATTGAAAGCATAGGAAAAGAGGCAGAACGTCCACAATGATGCACTTGGCCAAAAAGGGCGTATGCGTTTTTTCCTGAATATATTCAGGAAAAAACGCATACGCCCTGTTTGGCCAACCAAGCAAGCTTGCAAAGGAAATCTGCACTACAATGAAGTCTCACTTCCCCCCGGTCAAAAGGGACATCTGAAAAAAGTGTAAAATCCAGAAAGGCAGGACAGGCCATGGAGAACTGGGAGCCTTGTTATGCTGATGGGAGGGATGTAAATTGCCAACAGACACTCGGGAGAAGTGTATGGTGTTTCCTGAAACATCTAAAAAACAAAGCAACAGAGCCTAGGGCACTTCCACTTATGGTCCTATAGCTTAGGGAAATTAAAATCAAAAAGACACAGCCACCCCAAAGTTTGGGACGCATCTGTTTACAAGAACCTCGTTTACCGTACAAGTTCAATATCACAGAAAGTGAAAAATGGATAAAGAACTTGTGGTACTTACGTACAATGCAGTATCACTCAGCAATGAAATCTATGTCATCAGGCCCATAGCAGCATAATGAGTGGATTCAGGTACGATGATTCTAACTGAAATAAGTCACACAGCAAAAGAAACATCATAAGATATCACTAATACACGGAATGTAAACTTGGCTACACAGGAACTGAATTCCAAAACAGAACAGGTTCTCAAATTTAGAAAACCAACTTATGCTTGCTTAAGGGGAAAGGTGAGTTGGGGTGCTGCATAAAACCAGAGATTGAAATGAGCACAGATAAAGTTCCTTAAGCCAAATATGGAATAGACAAGAGGTACTCCTTGCTCAACGAAATGGACTCAACACCGCATATTAAACGCCTAAGAATGTACCTGACTAGTAAGTATCTTAAAACCTATGGATTGCTAAGTCTCCGAAAGAGAATCAAGCATGTGTACAGGGGCATAAACGCAGCAGTGATAGGATTGGAGAGGTTCGGTGAGCAAATGAAGACCCTTTGAAGTCATATTGCATGGTACCCATTCCACGGGTTTCAACTACCCAGGTTTAAGGTATTCTTCCTTCAGCTAAAACATGCATGTGGAACCTAGAGTATGATCAACCATGTGATCGGCACACGTGTTCAAATATGTCTCAGTTTTCGTACCCTGGTACTCGGGTGCAACATTCCAGATGCTTTACTAACACTCTCCCCACTTGGAGAGTCAGCGCCTTTAACCTCCTGTTTGGCCCAGTTTGCAATTTCTGCAGAAGATGAACAGGAATAGGGAGAACCAATGAGAGACTAGCTGGAGGTGTCTGGACGGGCAAATTTAACTCTCATTTCCCACCAGGAAGAGGAATTAACCAAAGGCTCAGCTGCCGTGCCGGAACCAGATTAGGGCCTGAAGCCATTCTGCGGTGTTGCGGCCAGGTCACAAGAAAGCGAGTTGAAGAAAGGAGCTAAGGGGCACTGTAATTCACAAACCTGCAGAGTTATAAATGACAGCTATCGTCCAAAAATATACTGAAGTAAGGCTGCCAAGAGGACTTGAAAGCGGGGCAGAATTGCAGGAAACCGATTTCAGGAGGTAGACTGGAATTGCATTGAAAGCATAGGAAAAGAGGCAGAACGTCCACAATGATGCACTTGGCCAAAAAGGGCGTATGCGTTTTCTCCTGAATATATTCAGGAAAAAACGCATACGCCCTTTTTGGCCAACCAAGCAAGCTTGCAAAGGAAATCTGCACTACAATGAAGTGTCACTTCCCCCCGGTAAAAAGGGCCATCTGAAAAAAGTGTAAAATCCAGAAAGGCAGGACAGGCCATGGAGAACTGGGAGCCTTGTTATGCTGATGGGCGGGATGTAAATTGCCAACAGACACTCGGGAGAAGTGTATGGTGTTTCCTGAAACATCTAAAAAACAAAGCAACAGAGCCTAGGGCACTTCCACTTATGGTCCTATAGCTTAGGGAAATTAAAATCAAAAAGACACAGCCACCCCAAAGTTTGGGATTTCTCTGTTTACAAGAACCTCGTTTACAATACAAGTTCAACATCGCAGAAAGTGAAAAATGGATAAAGAAGTTGTGGTATTTACTTACAAAGCAATATCACTCAGCAATGAAATCTATATCATCAGGCCCTTAGCAGCACAATGAGTGGATTCAGGTATGATGATTCTAACTGAAATAAGTCACACAGAAAAAGAAACATCATAAGATATCAGTAATACACGGAATGTAAACTTGGCTACACAGGAACTGAATTACAGAACAGAACAGGGTCTCAAATTTAGAAAACCAACTTATGCTTGCTTAAGGGTAAAGGTTAGTTGGGGTGCTGCATAAAACCAGTGATCGAAATGAGCACAGATAAAGTTCCTTAAGCCAAATATGGAATAGACAAGAGCTACTCCTTGCTCAACGAAATGGACTCAACACCGCATATTAAACGCCTAAGAATGTACCTGACTAGTAAGTATCTTAAAACCTATGGATTGCTATGTCTCCGAAAGAGAATCAATCATGTGTACAGGGGCATAAACGCAGCAGTGATAGGATTGGAGAGGTTCGGTGAGAAAATGAAAACCCTTTGAAGTCATATTGCATGGTACCCATTCCACGGGTTTCAACTACCCAGGTTTAAGGTATTCTTCCTTCAGCTAAAACATGCATGTGGAACCTAGAGTATGATCAACCATGTGATCGGCACACGTGTTCAAATATGTCTCAGTTTTCGTACCCTAGTACTCGGGTGCAACATTCCAGATGCTTTACTAACACTCTCCCCACTTGGAGAGTCAGCGCCTTTAACCTCCTGTTTGGCCCAGTTTGCAATTTCTGCGGAAGATGAACAGGAATAGCGAGAACCAATGAGAGACTAGCTGGAGGTGTCTGGACGGGCAAATTTAACTCTCATTTCCCACCTGGAAGAGAAATTAACCAAAGGCTCAGTGTGCCGTGCCGGAACCAGATTAGGGCCTGAAGCCATCCTGCGGTGTTGCGGCCAGCTCAAAAGAAAGCGAGTTGAAGAAAGGAGCTCAGGGGCACTGTAATTCACAAACCTGCAGAGTTATAAATGACAGCTATTCTCCAAAAATATACTGAAGTAAGGCTGCCAAGAGGACTTGAAAGCGGGGCAGAATTGCAGGAAACCGATTTCAGGAGGTAGACTGGAATTGCATTGAAAGCATAGGAAAAGAGGCAGAACGTCCACAATGATGCACTTGGCCAAAAAGGGAGTATGCGTTTTTTCCTGAATATATTCAGGAAAAAACGCATACGCCCTTTTTGGCCAACCAAGCAAGCTTGCAAAGGAAATCTGCACTACAATGAAGTCTCACTTCCCCACGGTCAAAAGGGCCATCTGAAAAAAATGTAAAATCCAGAAAGGCAGGACAGGCCATGGAGAACTGGGAGCCTTGTTATGCTGATGGGCGGGATGTAAATTGCCAACAGACACTCGGGAGAAGTGTATGGTGTTTCCTGAAACATCTAAAAAACAAAGCAACAGAGCCTAGGGCACTTCCACTTATGGTCCTATAGCTTAGGGAAATTAAAATCAAAAAGACACAGCCACCCCAAAGTTTGGGACGCCTCTGTTTACAAGAACCTCGTTTACAGTACAAGTTCAACATCGCAGAAAGTGAAAAATGGATAAAGAACTTGTGGTACTTACGTACAATGCAGTATCACACAGCAATGAAATCTGTGTCATCAGGCCCGTAGCAGCATAATCAGTGGATTCAGGTACGATGATTCTAACTAAAATAAGGCACACAGAAAAAGAAACATCATAAGATATCACTAATACACGGAATGTAAACTTGGCTACACAGGAACTGAATTCCAAAACAGAACAGGGTCTCAAATTTAGAAAACCAACTTATGCTTGCTTAAGGGGAAAGGAGAGTTGGGGTACTGCATAAAACCAGAAATTGAAATGAGCACAGATAAAGTTCCTTAAGCCAAATATGGAATAGACAAGAGCTACTCCTTGCTCAATGAAATGGACTCAACACCCCATATTAAACGCTTAAGAATGTACTTGACTAGTAAGTATCTTAAAACCTATGGATTGCTATGTCTCCGAAAGAGAATCAAGCATGTGTACAGGGGCATAAATGCAGGAATGATAGGATTGGAGAGGTTCGGTGAGCAAATGAAGACCCTTTGAAGTCATATTGCATGGTACCCATTCCACGGGTCTCAACTCTCCAGGTTTAAGGTATTCTTCCTTCAGCTAAAACATGCATGTGGAACCCAGAGTATGATCAACCGTGTGAACGGGAGACGTGTTCAAATATGTCTCAGTTTTTCTCCCCTGGTACTTGGGTGCAACATTCCAGACGCTTTACTAACAGTCTCCCCACTTGGAGAGTCAGCGCCTTTAACCTCCTGTTTGGTCCAGTTTGCAATTTCTGCGGAAGATGAACAGGAATAGCGAGAACCAATGAGAGACTAGCTGGAGGTGTCTGGACGGGCAAATTTAACTCTCATTTCCCACCAGGAAGAGGAAATAACCAAAGGCTCAGCTGCCGTGCCGGAACCAGATTAGGGCCTGAAGCCATCCTGCGGTGTTGCGGCCAGCTCAAAAGAAAGCGAGTTGAAGAAAGGAGCTCAGGGGCACTGTAATTCACAAACCTGCAGAGTTATAAATGACAGCTATCGTCCAAAAATATACTGAAGTAAGGCTGCCAAGAGGACTTGAAAGCGGGGCAGAATTGCAGGAAACCGATTTCAGGAGGTAGACTGGAATTGCATTGAAAGCATAGGAAAAGAGGCAGAACGTCCACAATGATGCACTTGGCCAAAAAGGGCGTATGCGTTTTTTCCTGAATATATTCAGGAAAAAACGCATACGCCCTTTTTGGCCAACCAAGCAAGCTTTCAAAGGAAATCTGCACTACAATGAAGTCTCACTTCCCCCCGGTCAAAAGGGCCATCTGAAAAAAGTGTAAAATCCAGAAAGGCAGGACAGGCCATGGAGAACTGGGAGCCTTGTTATGCTGATGGGAGGGATGTAAATTGCCAACAGACACTCGGGAGAAGTGTATGGTGTTTCCTGAAACATCTAAAAAACAAAGCAACAGAGCCTAGGGCACTTCCACTTATGGTCCTATAGTTTAGGGAAATTAAAATCAAAAAGACACAGCCACCCCAAAGTTTGGGACGCATCTGTTTACAAGAACCTCGTTTACCGTACAAGTTCAATATCACAGAAAGTGAAAAATGGATAAAGAACTTGTGGTACTTACGTACAATGCAGTATCACTCAGCAATGAAATCTATGTCATCAGGCCCATAGCAGCATAATGAGTGGATTCAGGTACGATGATTCTAACTGAAATAAGTCACACAGCAAAAGAAACATCATAAGATATCACTAATACACGGAATGTAAACTTGGCTACACAGGAACTGAATTCCAAAACAGAACAGGTTCTCAAATTTAGAAAACCAACTTATGCTTGCTTAAGGGGAAAGGTGAGTTGGGGTGCTGCATAAAACCAGAGATTGAAATGAGCACAGATAAAGTTCCTTAAGCCAAATATGGAATAGACAAGAGGTACTCCTTGCTCAACGAAATGGACTCAACACCGCATATTAAACGCCTAAGAATGTACCTGACTAGTAAGTATCTTAAAACCTATGGATTGCTAAGTCTCCGAAAGAGAATCAAGCATGTGTACAGGGGCATAAACGCAGCAGTGATAGGATTGGAGAGGTTCGGTGAGCAAATGAAGACCCTTTGAAGTCATATTGCATGGTACCCATTCCACGGGTTTCAACTACCCAGGTTTAAGGTATTCTTCCTTCAGCTAAAACATGCATGTGGAACCTAGAGTATGATCAACCATGTGATCGGCACACGTGTTCAAATATGTCTCAGTTTTCGTACCCTGGTACTCGGGTGCAACATTCCAGATGCTTTACTAACACTCTCCCCACTTGGAGAGTCAGCGCCTTTAACCTCCTGTTTGGCCCAGTTTGCAATTTCTGCAGAAGATGAACAGGAATAGGGAGAACCAATGAGAGACTAGCTGGAGGTGTCTGGACGGGCAAATTTAACTCTCATTTCCCACCAGGAAGAGGAATTAACCAAAGGCTCAGCTGCCGTGCCGGAACCAGATTAGGGCCTGAAGCCATCCTGCGGTGTTGCGGCCAGGTCACAAGAAAGCGAGTTGAAGAAAGGAGCTCAGGGGCACTGTAATTCACAAACCTGCAGAGTTATAAATGACAGCTATCGTCCAAAAATATACTGAAGTAAGGCTGCCAAGAGGACTTGAAAGCGGGGCAGAATTGCAGGAAACCGATTTCAGGAGGTAGACTGGAATTGCATTGAAAGCATAGGAAAAGAGGCAGAACGTCCACAATGATGCACTTGGCCAAAAAGGGCGTATGCGTTTTTTCCTGAATATATTCAGGAAAAAACGCATACGCCCTTTTTGGCCAACCAAGCAAGCTTGCAAAGGAAATCTGCACTACAATGAAGTGTCACTTCCCCCCGGTAAAAAGGGCCATCTGAAAAAAGTGTAAAATCCAGAAAGGCAGGACAGGCCATGGAGAACTGGGAGCCTTGTTATGCTGATGGGCGGGATGTAAATTGCCAACAGACACTCGGGAGAAGTGTATGGTGTTTCCTGAAACATCTAAAAAACAAAGCAACAGAGCCTAGGGCACTTCCACTTATGGTCCTATAGCTTAGGGAAATTAAAATCAAAAAGACACAGCCACCCCAAAGTTTGGGATTTCTCTGTTTACAAGAACCTCGTTTACAATACAAGTTCAACATCGCAGAAAGTGAAAAATGGATAAAGAAGTTGTGGTATTTACTTACAAAGCAATATCACTCAGCATTGAAATCTATATCATCAGGCCCTTAGCAGCACAATGAGTGGATTCAGGTATGATGATTCTAACTGAAATAAGTCACACAGAAAAAGAAACATCATAAGATATCACTAATACACGGAATGTAAACTTGGCTACACAGGAACTGAATTACAGAACAGAACAGGGTCTCAAATTTAGAAAACCAACTTATGCTTGCTTAAGGGTAAAGGTTAGTTGGGGTGCTGCATAAAACCAGTGATCGAAATGAGCACAGATAAAGTTCCTTAAGCCAAATATGGAATAGACAAGAGCTACTCCTTGCTCAACGAAATGGACTCAACACCGCATATTAAACGCCTAAGAATGTACCTGAGTAGTAAGTATCTTAAAACCTATGGATTGCTATGTCTCCGAAAGAGAATCAATCATGTGTACAGGGGCATAAACGCAGCAGTGATAGGATTGGAGAGGTTCGGTGAGCAAATGAAAACCCTTTGAAGTCATATTGCATGGTACCCATTCCACGGGTTTCAACTACCCAGGTTTAAGGTATTCTTCCTTCAGCTAAAACATGCATGTGGAACCTAGAGTATGATCAACCATGTGATCGGCACACGTGTTCAAATATGTCTCAGTTTTCGTACCCTAGTACTCGGGTGCAACATTCCAGATGCTTTACTAACACTCTCCCCACTTGGAGAGTCAGCGCCTTTAACCTCCTGTTTGGCCCAGTTTGCAATTTCTGCAGAAGATGAACAGGAATAGGGAGAACCAATGAGAGACTAGCTGGAGGTGTCTGGACGGGCAAATTTAACTCTCATTTCCCACCAGGAAGAGGAATTAACCAAAGGCTCAGCTGCCATGCCAGAACCAGATTAGGGCCTGAAGCCATCCTGCGGTGTTGCGGCCAGGTCACAAGAAAGCGAGTTGAAGAAAGGAGCTCAGGGGCACTGTAATTCACAAACCTGCAGAGTTATAAATGACAGCTATCGTCCAAAAATATACTGAAGTAAGGCTGCCAAGAGGACTTGAAAGCGGGGCAGAATTGCAGGAAACCGATTTCAGGAGGTAGACTGGAATTGCATTGAAAGCATAGGAAAAGAGGCAGAACGTCCACAATGACGCACTTGGCCAAAAAGGGCGTATGCGTTTTTTCCTGAATATATTCAGGAAAAAACGCATACGCCCTTTTTGGCCAACCAAGCAAGCTTGCAAAGGAAATCTGCACTACAATGAAGTCTCACTTCCCCCCGGTCAAAAGGGCCATCTGAAAAAAGTGTAAAATCCAGAAAGGCAGGACAGGCCATGCAGAACTGGGAGCCTTGTTATGCTGATGGGCGGGATGAAAATTGCCAACAGACACTCGGGAGAAGTGTATGGTGTTTCCTGAAACATCTAAAAAACAAAGCAACAGAGCCTAGGGCACTTCCACTTATGGTCCTATAGCTTAGGGAAATTAAAATCAAAAAGACACAGCCACCTCAAAGTTTGGGACGCCTCTGTTTACAAGAACCTCGTTTACAGTACAAGTTCAACATCGCAGAAAGTGAAAAATGGATAAAGAAGTTGTGGTATTTACTTACAAAGCAATATCACTCAGCAATGAAATCTATGTCATCAGCCCCTTAGCAGCACAATGAGTGGATTCAGGTATGATGATTCTAACTGAAATAAGTCACACAGAAAAAGAAACATCATAAGATATCAGTAATACACGGAATGTAAACTTGGCTACACAGGAACTGAATTACAGAACAGAACAGGGTCTCAAATTTAGAAAACCAACTTATGCTTCCTTAAGGGGAAAGGTGAGTTGGGGTGCTGCATAAAACCAGAGATCGAAATGAGCAGAGATAAAGTTCCTTAAGCCAAATATGGTATAGACAAGAGTTACTCCTTTCTCAACGAAATGGACTCAACACCCCATATTAAATGCCTAAGAATGTACCTGACTAGTAAGTATCTTAAAACCTATGGATTGCTATGTCTCCGAAAGAGAATCAAACATGTGTACAGGGGCATAAACGCAGCAGTGATAGGATTGGAGAGGTTCGGTGAGCAAATGAAGACCCTTTGAAGTCATATTGCATGGTACCCTTTCCACGGGTCTCAACTACCCAGGTTTAAGGTATTCTTCCTTCAGCTAAAACATGCATGTGGAACCCAGAGTATGATCAACCATGTGAACGGGAGACGTGTTCAAATATATCTCAGTTTTCCTCCCCTGGTACTCGGGTGCAACATTCCAGACGCTTTACTAACACTCTCCCCACTTGGAGAGTCAGTCCCTTTAACCTCCTGTTTGGCCCAGCTTGCAATTTCTGCGGAAGATGAACAGGAATAGCGAGAACCAATGAGAGACTAGCTGGAGGTGTCTGGACGGGCAAATTTAACTCTCATTTCCCACCAGGAAGAGGAATTAACCAAAGGCTCAGCGTGCCGTGCCGGAACCAGATTAGGGCCTGAAGCCATCCTGCGGTGTTGCGGCCAGGTCACAAGAAAACGAGTTGAAGAAAGGAGCTCAGGGGCACTGTAATTCACAAACCTGCAGAGTTATAAATGACAGCTATCGTCCAAAAATATACTGAAGTAAGGCTGGCAAGAGGACTTGAAAGCGGGGCAGAATTGCAGGAAACCGATTTCAGGAGGTAGACTGGAATTGCATTGAAAGCATAGGAAAAGAGGCAGAACGTCCACAATGATGCACTTGGCCAAAAAGGGCGTATGCGTTTTTTCCTGAATATATTCAGGAAAAAACGCATACGCCCTTTTTGGCCAACCAAGCAAGCTTGCAAAGGAAATCTGCACTACAATGAAGTCTCACTTCCCCCCGGTCAAAAGGGCCATCTGAAAAAAGTGTAAAATCCAGAAAGGCAGGACAGGCCATGGAGAACTGGGAGCCTTGTTATGCTGATGGGTGGGATGTAAATTGCCAACAGAGACTCGGGAGAAGTGTATGGTGTTTCCTGAAACATCTAAACAACAAAGCAACAGAGCCTAGGGCACTTCCACTTATGGTCCTATAGCTTAGGGAAATTAAAATCAAAAAGACACAGCCACCCCAAAGTTTAGGAGGCCTCTGTTTACAAGAACCTCATTTACCGTACAAGTTCAATATCACAGAAAGGGAAAAATGGATAAAGAACTTGTGGTACTTACGTACAATGCAGTATCACTCAGCAATGAAATCTATGTCATCAGGCCCATAGCAGCATAATGAGTGGATTCAGGTACGATGATTCTAACTGAAATAAGTCACACAGAAAAAGAAACATCATAAGATATCACTAATACACGGAATGTAAACTTGGCTACACAGGAACTGAATTACAGAACAGAACAGGGTCTCAAATTTAGAAAACCAACTTATGCTTGCTTAAGGGGAAAGGTGAGATGGGGTGCTGCATAAAACCAGAGATTGAAATGAGCACAGATAAAGTTCCTTAAGCCAAATATGGAATAGACAAGAGCTACTCCTTGCTCAACGAAATGGACTCAACACCGCCTATTAAACGCCTAACAATGTACCTGACTAGTAAGTATCTTAAAACCTATGGATTGCTATGTCTCCGAAAGAGAATCAAGCATGTGTACAGGGGCATAAACGCAGCAGTGATAGGATTGGAGAGGTTCGGTGAGCAAATGAAGACCCTTTGAAGTCATATTGCATGGTACCCATTCCACGGGTTTCAACTACCCAGGTTTAAGGTATTCTTCCTTCAGCTAAAACATGCATGTGGAACCCAGAGTATGATCAACCGTGTGAACGGGAGACGTGATCAAATATGTCTCAGTTTTCCTCCCCTGGTACTCGGGTGCAACATTCCAGACGCTTTACTAACACTCTCCCCACTTGGAGAGTCAGTCCCTATAACCTCCTGTTTGGCCCAGTTTGCAATTTCTGCGGAAGATGAACAGGAATGGGGAGAACCAATGAGAGACTAGCTGGAGGTGTCTGGAGGGGCAAATTTAACTCTCATTTCCCACCAGGAAGAGGAAATAACCAAAGGCACCGCGTGCCGTGCCGGAAGCAGATTAGGGCCTGAAGCCATCCTGCGGTGTTGCGGCCAGCTCAAAAGAATGCGAGTTGAAGAAAGGAGCTCAGGGGCACTGTAATTCACAAACCTGCAGAGTTATAAATGACAGCTATCGTCCAAAAATATACTGAAGTAAGGCTGCCAAGAGGACTTGAAAGCGGGGCAGAATTGCAGGAAACCGATTTCAGGAGGTAGACTAGAATTGCATTGAAAGCATAGGAAAAGAGGCAGAACGTCCACAATGATGCACTTGGCCAAAAAGGGCGTATGCGTTTTTTCCTGAATATATTCAGGAAAAAACGCATACGCCCTTTTTGGCCAACCAAGCAAGCTTGCAAAGGAAATCTGCACTACAATGAAGTCTCACTTCCCCCCGGTCAAAAGGGCCATCTGAAAAAAGTGTAAAATCCAGAAAGGCAAGACAGGCCATGGAGAACAGCGAGCCTTGTTATGCTGATGGGCAGGATGGAAATTGCCAAAAGACACTCGGGAGAAGTGTATGGTGTTTCCTGAAACATCTAAAAAACAAAGCAACAGAGCCTAGGGCACTTCCACTTATGGTCCTATAGCTCAGGGAAATTAAAATCAAAAAGACACAGCCACCCCAAAGTTTCGGACGCCTCTGTTTACAAGAACCTCGTTTACAGTACAAGTTCAACATCGCAGAAAGTGAAAAATGGATAAAGAAGTTGTGGTATTTACTTACAAAGCAATATCACTCAGCAATGATATCTATGTCATCAGGCCCTTAGCAGCACAATGAGTGGATTGAGGTATGATGATTCTAACTGAAATAAGTCACACAGAAAAAGAAACATCATAAGATATCACTAAAACACGGAATGTAAACTTGGCTACACAGGAACTGAATTAAAGAACAGAACAGGGTCTCAAATTTAGAAAACCAACTTATGCTTGCTTAAGGGGAAAGGTGACTTGGGGTGCTGCATAAAACCAGAGATTGAAATGAGCACAGATAAAGTTCCTTAAGCCAAATATGGAATAGACAAGAGCTACTCCTTGCTCAACGAAATGGACTCAACGCCCCATATTAAACGCCTAAGAATGTACCTGACTAGTAAGTATCTTAAAACCTATGGATTGCTATGTCTCCAAAAGAGAATCAAGCGTGTGTACAGGGGCATAAACGCAGCAGTGATAGGATTGGAGAGGTTCGGTGAGCAAATGAAGACCCTTTGAAGTCATAGTGCATGGTACCCATTCCACGGGTTTCAACAACCCAGGTTTAAGGTATTCTTCCTTCAGCTAAAACATGCATGTGGAACCCAGAGTATGATGAACCGTGTGAACGGGAGACGTGTACAAATATGTCTCAGTTTTCGTCCCCTGGTACTTGGGTGCAACATTCCAGATGCTTTACTAACACTCTCCCCACTTGGAGAGTCAGCGCCTTTAACCTCCTGTTTGGCCCAGTTTGCAATTTCTGCGGAAGATGAACAGGAATAGGGAGAACCAATGAGAGACTAGCTGGAGGTGTCTGGACGGGCAAATTTAACTCTCATTTCCCACCAGGAAGAGGAAATAACAAAAGGCTCAGCGTGCTGTGCCGGAACCAGATTAGGGCCTGAAGCCATCAAGCAGTGTTGCGGCCAGCTCACAAGAAAGCGGGTTGAAGAAAGGAGCTCAGGGGCACTGTAATTCACAAACCTGCAGAGTTATAAATGACAGCTATCATCCAAAAATATACTGAAGTAAGGCTGCCAAGAGGACTTGAAAGCGGGGCAGAATTGCAGGAAACCGATTTCAGGAGGTAGACTTGAATTGCATTGAAAGCATAGGAAAAGAGGCAGAACGTCCACAATGATGCACTTGGCCAAAAAGGGCGTATGCGTTTTTTCCTGAATATATTCAGGAAAAAACGCATACGCTCTTTTTGGCCAACCAAGCAAGCTTGCAAAGGAAATCTGCACTACAATGAAGTCTCACTTCCCCACGGTCAAAAGGGCCATCTGAAAAAAGTGTAAAATCCAGAAAGGCAGGACAGGCCATGGAGAACTGGGAGCCATGTTATGCTGATGGGCGGGATATAAATTGCCAACAGACACTCGGGAGAAGTGTATGGTGTTTCCTGAAACATCTAGAAAACAAAGCAACAGAGCCTAAGGCACTTCCACTTATGGTCCTATAGTTTAGGGAAATTAAAGTCAAAAAGACACAGCCACCCCAAAGTTTGGGACGCCTCTGTTTACAAGAACCTCGTTTACAGTACAAGTTCAACATCGCAGAAAGTGAAAAATGGATAAAGAAGTTGTGGTATTTACTTACAAAGCTATATCACTCAGCAATGAAATCTATGTCATCAGGCCCATAGCAGCACAATGAGTGGATTCAGGTATGATGATTCTAACTGAAATAAGTCACACAGAAAAAGAAACATCATAAGATATCAGTAATACACGGAATGTAAACTTGGCTACACAGGAACTGAATTCCAAAACAGAACAGGGTCTCAAATTTAGAAAACCAACTTATGCTTGCTTAAGGGGAAAGGTGAGTTGGGGGGCTGCAAAAAACCAGAGATTGAAATGAGCACAGATAACGTTCCTTAAGCCAAATATGGAATAGACAAGAGCCACTCATTGCTCAACGAAATGGACTCAACACCGCATATTAAACGCCTAAGAATGTACCTGACTAGTAAGTATCTTAAAACCTATGGATTGCTATGTCTCCGAAAGAGAATCAAGCGTGTGTACAGGGGCATAAACGCAGCAGTGATAGGATTGGAGAGGTTCGGTGAGCAAATGAAGACCGTTTGAAGTCATATTGCATGGTACCCATTCCACGGGTCTCAACTCTCCAGGTTTAAGGTATTCTTCCTTCAGCTAAAACACGCATGTGGAACCCAGAGTATGATCAACCGTGTGAATGGGAGACATGTTCAAATATGTCTCAGTTTTCCTCCCCTGGTACTCGGGTGCAACATTCCAGACACTTTACTAACACTCTCCCCACTTGGAGAGTCAGCGCCTTTAACCTCCTGTTTCGCCCAGTTTGCAATTTCTGCGGAAGATGATCAGGAATAAGGAGAACCAAAGAGACTAGCTGGAGGTGTCTGGACGGGCAAATTTAACTCTCATTTCCCACCAGGAAGAGGAAATAACCAAAGGCTCAGCGTGCCGTGCCGGAACCAGATTAGGGCCTGAAGCCATCCTGCGGTGTTGCGGCCAGGTCACAAGAAAGCGAGTTGAAGAAAGGAGCTCAGGGGCACTGTAATTCACAAACCTGCAGAGTTATAAATGACAGCTATCGTCCAAAAATATACTGAAGTAAGGCTGCCAAGAGGACTTGAAAGCGGGGCAGAATTGCAGGAAACCGATTTCAGGAGGTAGACTGGAATTGCATTGAAAGCATAGGAAAAGAGGCAGAACGTCCACAATGATGCACTTGGCCAAAAAGGGCGTATGCGTTTTTTCCTGAATATATTCAGGAAAAAACACATACGTCCTTTTTGGGCAACCAAGCAAGCTTGCAAAGGAAATCTGCACTACAATGAAGTCTCACTTCCCCCCGGTCAAAAGGGCCATCTGAAAAAAGTGTAAAATCCAGAAAGGCAGGACAGGCCATGGAGAACTGGGAGCCTTGTTATGCTGATGGGCGGGATGTAAATTGCCAACAGACACTCGGGAGAAGTGTATGGTGTTTCCTGAAACATCTAAAAAACAAAGCAACAGAGCCTAGGGCACTTCCACTTATGGTCCTATAGCTTAGGGAAATTAAAATCAAAAAGACACAGCCACCCCAAAGTTTGGGACGCCTCTGTTTAAAAGAACCTCATTTACAGTACAAGTTCAACATCGCAGAAAGTGAAAAATGGATAAAGAAGTTGTGGTATTTACTTACAAAGCAATATCACTCAGCAATTAAATCTATGTCATCAGGCCCTTAGCAGCACAATGAGTGGATTCAGGTATGATGATTCTAACTGAAATAAGTCACACAGAAAAAGAAACATCATAAGATATCAGTAATACACGGAATGTAAACTTCGCTACACAGGAACTGAATTACAGAACAGAACAGGGTCTCAAATTTAGAAAACCAACTTCTGCTTGTTTAAGGGTAAAGGTGAGTTGGGGTGCTGCATAAAACCAGAGATTGAAATGAGCACAGATAAAGTTCCTTAAGCCAAATATGGAATAGACAAGAGCTACTCCTTGCTCAACGAAATGGACTCAACACCGCATATTAAACGCCTAAGAATGTACCTGACTAGTAAGTATCTTAAAACCTATGGATTGCTATGTCTCCGAAAGAGAATCAAGCATGTTTACAGGGGCATAAACGCAGCAGTGATAGGATTGGAGAGGTTCGGTGAGCAAATGAAGACCCTTTGAAGTCATATTGCATGGTACCCATTCCACGGGTTTCAACTACCCAGGTTTAAGGTATTCTTCCTTCAGCTAAAACATGCATGTGGAACCCAGAGTATGATGAACCGTGTGAACGGGAGACGTGTTCAAATATGTCTCAGTTTTCGTACCCTGGTACTCGGGTGCAACATTCCAGACGCTTTACTAACACTCTCCCCACTTGGAGAGTCAGTCCCTATAACCTCCTGTTTGGCCCAGTTTGCAATTTCTGCGGAAGATGAACAGGAATGGGGAGAACCAATGAGAGACTAGCTGGAGGTGTCTGGACGGGCAAATTTAACTCTCATTTCCCACCAGGAAGAGGAAATAACCAAAGGAACCGCGTGCCGTGCCGGAACCAGATTAGGGCCTGAAGCCATCCTGCGGTGTTGCGGCCAGCTCAAAAGAAAGCGAGTTGAAGAAAGGAGCTCAGGGGCACTGTAATTCACAAACCTGCAGAGTTATAAATGACAGCTATCGTCCAAAAATATACTGAAGTAAGGCTGCCAAGAGGACTTGAAAGCGGGGCAGAATTGCAGGAAACCGATTTCAGGAGGTAGACTGGAATTGCATTGAAAGCATAGGAAAAGAGGCAGAACGTCCACAATGATGCACTTGGCCAAAAAGGGCGTATGCGTTTTTTCCTGAATATATTCAGGAAAAAACGCATACGCCCTTTTTGGCCAACCAAGCAAGCTTGCAAAGGAAATCTGCACTACAATGAAGTTTCACTTTCCCCCGGTCAAAATGGCCATCTGAAAAAAGTGTAAAATCCAGAAAGGCAAGACAGGCCATGGAGAACAGGGAGCCTTGTTATGCTGATGGGCAGGATGGAAATTGCCAACAGACACTCGGGAGAAGTGTATGGTGTTTCCTGAAACATCTAAACAACAAAGCAACAGAGCCTAGGGCACTTCCACTTATGGTCCTATAGCTCAGGGAAATTAAAATCAAAAAGACACAGCCACCCCAAAGTTTGGGACGCCTCTGTTTACAAGAACCTCGTTTACAGTACAAGTTCAACATCGCAGAAAGTGAAAAATGGATAAAGAAGTTGTGGTATTTACTTACAAAGCAATATCACTCAGCAATGAAATCTATGTCATCAGGCCCTTAGCAACACAATGAGTGGATTCAGGTATGATGATTCTAACTGAAATAAGTCACACAGAAAAAGAAACATCATAAGATATCACTAATACACGGAATGTAAACTTGGCTACACAGGAACTGAATTAAAGAACAGAACAGGGTCTCAAATTTAGAAAACCAACTTATGCTTGCTTAAGGGGAAAGGTGACTTGGGGTGCTGCATAAAACCAGAGATTGAAATGAGCACAGATAAAGTTCCTTAAGCCAAATATGGAATAGACAAGAGCTACTCCTTGCTCAATGAAATGCACTCAACACCCCATATTAAACGCCTAAGAATGTACCTGACTAGTAATTATCTTAAAACCTATGGATTGCTATGTCTCCAAAAGAGAATCAAGCGTGTGTACAGGGGCATAAACGCAGCAGTGATAGGATTGGAGAGGTTCGGTGAGCAAATGAAGACCCTTTGAAGTCATATTGCATGGTACCCATTCCACGGGTCTCAACTCTCCAGGTTTAAGGTATTCTTCCTTCAGCTAAAACATGCATGTGGAACCCAGAGTATGATCAACCGTGTGAACGGGAGACGTGTACAAATATGTCTCAGTTTTCATCCCCTGGTACTTGGGTGCAACATTCCATACGCTTTACTAACACTCTCTCCACTTGGAGAGTCAGCGCCTTTAACCTCCTGTTTGGCCCAGTTTGCAATTTCTGCGGAAGATGAACAGGAATAGGGAGAACCAATGAGAGACTAGCTGGAGGTGTCTGGACGGGAAATTTAACTCTCATTTCCCACCAGGAAGAGGAAATAACAAAAGGCTCAGCGTGCTGTGCCGGAACCAGATTAGGGCCTGAAGCCATCCAGCAGTGTTGCGGCCAGCTCACAAGAAAGCGGGTTGAAGAAAGGAGCTCAGGGGCACTGTAATTCACAAACCTGCAGAGTTATAAATGACAGCAATCATCCAAAAATATACTGAAGTAAGGCTGCCAAGAGGACTTGAAAGCGGGGCAGAATTGCAGGAAACCAATTTCAGGAGGTAGACTTGAATTGCATTGAAAGCATAGGAAAAGAGGCAGAACGTCCACAATGATGCACTTGGCCAAAAAGGGCATATGCGTTTTTTCCTGAATATATTCAGGAAAAAACGCATACGCCCTTTTTGGCCAACCAAGCAAGCTTGCAAAGGAAATCTGCACTACAATGAAGTCTCACTTCCCCCCGGTCAAAAGGGCCATCTGAAAAAAGTGTAAAATCCAGAAAGGCAGGACAGGCCATGGAGAACTGGGAGCCTTGTTATGCTGATGGGCGGGATATAAATTGCCAACAGACACTCGGGAGAAGTGTATGGTGTTTCCTGAAACATCTAAAAAACAAAGCAACAGAGCCTAGGGCACTTCCACTTATGGTCCTATAGATTAGGGAAATTAAAGTCAAAAAGACACAGCCACCCCAAAGTTTGGGAAGCCTCTGTTTACAAGAACCTCGTTTACAGTACAAGTTCAACATCGCAGAAAGTGAAAAATGGATAAAGAAGTTGTGGTATTTACTTACAAAGCTATATCACTCAGCAATGAAATCTATGTCATCAGGCCCATAGCAGCACAATGAGTGGATTCAGGTATGATGATTCTAACTGAAATAAGTCACACAGAAAAAGAAACATCATAAGATATCAGTAATACACGGAATGTAAACTTGGCTACACAGGAACTGAATTCCAAAACAGAACAGGGTCTCAAATTTAGAAAACCAACTTATGCTTGCTTAAGGGGAAAGGTGAGTTGGGGGGCTGCAAAAAACCAGAGATTGAAATGAGCACAGATAACGTTCCTTAAGCCAAATATGGAATAGACAAGAGCCACTCATTGCTCAACGAAATGGACTCAACACCGCATATTAAACGCCTAAGAATGTACCTGACTAGTAAGTATCTTAAAACCTATGGATTGCTATGTCTCCGAAAGAGAATCAAACATGTGTACAGGGGCATAAACGCAGCACTGATAGGATTGGAGAGGTTCGGTGAGCAAATGAAGACCCTTTGAAATCATATTGCATGGTACCCATTCCACAGGTTTCAACTACCCAGGTTTAAGGTATTCTTCCTTCAGCTAAAACATGCATGTGGAACCTAGAGTATGATCAACCATGTGATCGGGAGACGTGTTCAAATATGTCTCAGTTTTCGTACCCTGGTACTCGGGTGCAACATTCCAGACGCTTTACTAACACTCTCCCGACTTGGAGAGTCAGTCCCTTTAACCTCCTGTTTGGCCCAGTTTGCAATTTCTGCGGAAGATGAACAGGAATAGCGAGAACCAATGAGAGACTAGCTGGAGGTGTCTGGACGGGCAAATTTAACTCTCATTTCCCACCAGGAAGAGAAATTAACCAAAGGCTCAGTGTGCCGTGCCGGAACCAGATTAGGGCCTGAAGCCATCCTGCGGTGTTGCGGCCAGCTCAAAAGAAAGCGAGTTGAAGAAAGGAGCTCAGGGGCACTGTAATTCACAAACCTGCAGAGTTATAAATGACAGCTATTCTCCAAAAATATACTGAAGTAAGGCTGCCAAGAGGACTTGAAAGCGGGGCAGAATTGCAGGAAACCGATTTCAGGAGGTAGACTGGAATTGCATTGAAAGCATAGGAAAAGAGGCAGAACGTCCACAATGATGCACTTGGCCAAAAAGGGCGTATGCGTTTTTTCCTGAATATATTCAGGAAAAAACGCATACGCCCTTTTTGGCCAACCAAGCAAGCTTGCAAAGGAAATCTGCACTACAATGAAGTCTCACTTCCCCACGGTCAAAAGGGCCATCTGAAAAAAGTGTAAAATCCAGAAAGGCAGGAAAGGCCATGGAGAACTGGGAGCCTTGTTATGCTGATGGGCGGGATGTAAATTGCCAACAGACACTCGGGAGAAGTGTATGGTGTTTCCTGAAACATCTAAAAAACAAAGCAACAGAGCCTAGGGCACTTCCACTTATGGTCCTATAGCTTAGGGAAATTAAAATCAAAAAGACACAGCCACCCCAAAGTTTGGGACGCCTCTGTTTACAAGAACCTCGTTTACAGTACAAGTTCAACATCGCAGAAAGTGAAAAATGGATAAAGAAGTTGTGGTATTTACTTACAAAGCAATATCACTCAGCAATGAAATCTATGTCATCAGGCCCTTAGTAGCACAATGAGTGGATTCAGGTATGATGATTCTAACTGAAATAAGTCACACAGAAAAAGAAACATCATAAGATATCACTAATACACGGAATGTAAACTTGGCTACACAGGAACTGAATTACAGAACAGAACAGGGTCTCAAATTTAGAAAACCAACTTATGCTTGCTTAAGGGGAAAGGTGAGTTGGGGTGCTGCATAAAACCAGAGATTGAAATGAGCACAGATAAAGTTCCTTAAGCCAAATATGGAATAGACAAGAGCTACTCCTTGCTCAACGAAATGGACTCAACACCCCATATTAAACGCCTAAGAATGTACCTGACTAGTAAGTATCTTAAAACCTATGGATTGCTATGTCTCCGAAAGAGAATCAAGCGTGTGTACAGGGGCATAAACGCAGCAGTGATAGGATTGGAGAGGTTCGGTGAGCAAATGAAGACCCTTTGAAGTCATATTGCATGGTACCCATTCCACGGGTCTCAACTATCCAGGTTTAAGGTATTCTTCCTTCAGCTAAAACATGCATGTGGAACCCAGAGTATGATCAACCGTGTGAACGGGAGACATGTTCAAATATGTCTCAGTTTTCCTCCCCTGGTACTTGGGTGCAACATTCCAGACGCTTTACTAACACTCTCCCCACTTGGAGAGTCAGCGCCTTTAACCTCCTCTTTCGCCCAGTTTGCAATTTCTCCGGAAGATGATCAGGAATAAGGAGAACCAAAGAGACTAGCTGGAGGTGTGTGGACGGGCAAATTTAACTCTCATTTCCCACCAGGAAGAGGAAATAACCAAAGGCACAGCGTGCCGTGCCGGAACCAGATTAGGGCCTGAAGCCATCCTGCGGTGTTGCGGCCAGCTCAAAAGAAAGCGAGTTGAAGAAAGGAGCTCAGGGGCACTGTAATTCACAAACCTGCAGAGTTATAAATGACAGCTATCGTCCAAAAATATACTGAAGTAAGGCTGCCAAGAGGACTTGAAAGCGGGGCAGAATTGCAGGAAACCGATTTCAGGAGGTAGACTGGAATTGCATTGAAAGCATAGGAAAAGAGGCAGAACGTGCACAATGATGCACTTGGCCAAAAAGGGCGTATGCGTTTTTTCCTGAATATATTCAGGAAAAAACGCATACGCCCTTTTTGGCCAACCAAGCAAGCTTGCAAAGGAAATCTGCACTACAATGAAGTCTCACTTCCCCCCGGTCAAAAGGGCCATCTGAAAAAAGTGTAAAATCCAGAAAGGCAAGACAGGCCATGGAGAACTGGGAGCCTTGTTATGCTGATGGGCAGGATAGAAATTGCCAACAGACACTCGGGAGAAGTGTATGGTGTTTCCTGAAACATCTAAAAAACAAAGCAACAGAGCCTAGGGCAATTCCACTTATGGTCCTATAGCTTAGGGAAATTAAAATAAAAAAGACACAGCCACCCCAAAGTTTGGGACGCCTCTGTTTACAAGAACCTCGTTTACAGTACAAGTTCAACATCGCAGAAAGTGAAAAATGGATAAAGAAGTTGTGGTATTTACTTACAAAGCAATATCACTCAGCAATGAAATCTATGTCATCAGGCCGTTAGCAGCACAATGAGTGGATTCAGGTATGATGATTCTAACTGAAATAAGTCAAACAGAAAAAGAAACATCATAAGATATCAGTAATACACGGAATGTAAACTTGGCTACCCAGGAACTGAATTACAGAATAGAACAGGGTCTCAAATTTAGAAAACCAACTTATGCTTGCTTAAGGGTAAAGGTGAGTTGGGGTGCTGCATAAAACCAGAGATTGAAATGAGCACAGATAAAGTTCCTTAAGCCAAATATGGAATAGACAAGAGCTACTCCTTGCTCAACGAAATGGACTCAACACCCCATATTAAACGCCTAAGAATGTACCTGACTAGTAAGTATCTTAAAACCTATGGATTGCTATGTCTCCAAAAGAGAATCAAGCGTGTGTATAGGGGCATAAACGCAGCAGTGATAGGATTGGAGAGGTTCGGTGAGCAAATGAAGACCCTTTGAAGTCATATTGCATGGTACCCATTCCACGGGTCTCAACTCTCCAGGTTTAAGGTATTCTTCCTTCAGCTAAAACATGCATGTGGAACACAGAGTATGATGAACCGTGTGAACGGGAGACGTGTACAAATATGTCTCAGTTTTCGTCCCCTGGTACTTGGGTGCAACATTCCAGATGCTTTACTAACACTCTCCCCACTTGGAGAGTCAGCGCCTTTAACCTCCTGTTTGGCCCAGTTTGCAATTTCTGCGGAAGATGAACAGGAATAGCGAGAACCAATGAGAGACTAGCTGGAGGTGTCTGGACGGGCAAATTTAACTCTCATTTCCCACCAGGAAGAGGAAATAACCAAAGGCTCAGCTGCCGTGCCGGAACCAGATTAGGGCCTGAAGCCATCCTGCGGTGTTGCGGCCAGCTCACAAGAAAGCGAGTTGAAGAAAGGAGCTCAGTGGCACTGTAATTCACAAACCTGCAGAGTTATAAATGACAGCTATCGTCCAAAAATATACTGAAGTAAGGCTGCCAAGAGGACTTGAAAGCGGGGCAGAATTGCAGGAAACCGATTTCAGGAGGTAGACTGGAATTGCATTGAAAGCATAGGAAAAGAGGCAGAACGTCCACAATGATGCACTTGGCCAAAAAGGGCGTATGCGTTTTTTCCTGAATATATTCAGGAAAAAAGGCATACGCCCTTTTTGGCCAACCAAGCAAGCTTGCAAAGGAAAACTGCACTACAATGAAGTCTCACTTCCCCCTGGTCAAAAGGGCCATCTGAAAATAGTGTAAAATCCAGAAAGGCAGGACAGGCCATGGAGAACTGGGAGCCTTGTTATGCTGATGGGCGGGATGTAAATTGCCAACAGACACTCGGGAGAAGTGTATGGTGTTTCCTGAAACATCTAAAAAACAGAGCAACAGAGCCTAGGGCACTTCCACTTATGGTCTTATAGCTTAGGGAAATTAAAATCAAAAACACACAGCCACCCCAAAGTATGGGACGCCTCTGTTTACAAGAACCTCGTTTACAGTACAAGTTCAACATCGCAGAAAGTGAAAAATGGATAAAGAAGTTGTGGTATTTACTTACAAAGCAATATCACTCAGCAATGAAATCTATGTCATCAGGCCCTTAGCAGCACAATGAGTGGATTCAGGTATGATGATTCTAACTGAAATAAGTCACACAGAAAAAGAAACATCATAAGATATCACTAATACACGGAATGTAAACTTGGCTACACAGGAACTGAATTACAGAACAGAACAGGGTCTCAAATTTAGAAAACCAACTTATGCTTGCTTAAGGGTAAAGGTGAGTTGGGGTGCTGCATAAAACCAGAGATTGAAATGAGCACAGATAAAGTTCCTTAAGCCAAATATGGAATAGACAAGAGCTACTCCTTGCTCAACGAAATGGACTCAACACCGCATATTAAACGCCTAAGAATGTACCTGACTAGTAAGTATCTTAAAACCTATGGATTTCTATGTCTCCGAAAGAGAATCAAGCATGTGTACAGGGGCATAAACGCAGCAGTGATAGGATTGGAGAGGTTCGGTGAGCAAATGAAGACCCTTTAAAGTCATATTGCATGGTACCCATTACACGGGTTTCAACTACCCAGGTTTAAGGTATTCTTCCTTCAGCTAAAACATGCATGTGGAACCTAGGGTATGATCAACCATGTGATCGGGAGACGTGTTAAAATATGTCTCAGTTTTCGTACCCTGGTACTCGGGTGCAACATTCCAGACGCTTTACTAACACTCTCCCCATTTGGAGAGTCAGCGCCTTTAACCTCCTGTTTGGCCCAGTTTGCAATTTCTGCGGAAGATGAACAGGAATGGGGAGAACCAATGAGAGACTAGCTGGAGTTGTCTGGACGGGCAAATTTAACTCTCATTTCCCACCAGGAAGAGGAAATAACCAAAGGCACATCGTGCCGTGCCGGAACCAGATTAGGGCCTGAAGCCATCCTGCGGTGTTGCGGCCAGCTCAAAAGAAAGCGAGTTGAAGAAAGGAGCTCAGGGGCACTGTAATTCACAAACCTGCAGAGTTATAAATGAAAGCTATCGTCCAAAAATATACTGAAGTAAGGCTGCCAAGAGGACTTGAAAGCGGGGCAGAATTGCAGGAAACCGATTTCAGGAGGTAGACTGGAATTGCATTGAAAGCATAGGAAATGAGGCAGAACGTGCACAATGATGCACTTGGCCAAAAAGGGCGTATGCGTTTTTTCCTGAATATATTCAGGAAAAAACGCATACGCCCTTTTTGGCCAACCAAGCAAGCTTGCAAAGGAAATCTGCACTACAATGAAGTGTCACTTCCCCCCAGTCAAAAGGGCCATCTGAAAAAAATGTAAAATCCAGAAAGGCAAGACAGGCCATGAAGAACTGGGAGCCTTGTTATGCTGATGGGCAGGATGGAAATTGCCAAAAGACACTCGGGAGAAGTGTATGGTGTTTCCTGAAACATCTAAAAAACAAAGCAACAGAGCCTAGGGCACTTCCACTTATGGTCCTATAGCTTAGGGAAATTAAAATCAAAAAGACACAGCCACCCCAAAGTTTGGGACGCCTCTGTTTACAAGAACCTCGTTTACAGTACAAGTTCAACATCGCAGAAAGTGAAAAATGAATAAAGAAGTTGTGGTATTTACTTACAAAGCAATATCACTCAACAATGAAATCTATGTCATCAGGCCCTTAGCAGCACAGTGAGTGGATTCAGGTATGATGATTCTAACTGAAATAAGTCACACAGAAAAAGAAACATCATAAGATATCACTAATACACGGAATGTAAACTTGGCTACACAGGAACTGAATTACAGAACAGAACAGGGTCTCAAATTTAGAAAACCAACTTATGCTTGCTTAAGGGGAAAGGTGAGTTGGGGTGCTGCATAAAACCAGAGATTGAAATGAGCACAGATAAAGTTCCTTAAGCCAAATATGGAATAGACAAGAGCTACTCCTTGCTCAACGAAATGGACTCAACACCCCATATTAAACGCCTAAGAATGTACCTGACTAGTAAGTATCTTAAAACCTATGGATTGCTATGTCTCCGAAAGAGAATCAAGCGTGTGTACAGGGGCATAAACGCAGCAGTGATAGGATTGGAGAGGTTCGGTGAGCAAATGAAGACCCTTTGAAGTCATATTGCATGGTACCCCTTCCACGGGTCTCAACTCTCCAGGTTTAAGGTATTCTTCCTTCAGCTAAAACATGCATGTGGAACCCAGAGTATGATCAACCGTGTGAATGGGAGACATGTTCAAATATGTCTCAGTTTTCCTCCCCTGGTACTCGGGTGCAACATTCCAAACGCTTTACTAACACTCTCCCCACTTGGAGAGTCAGCGCCTTTAACCTCCTGTTTCGCCCAGTTTGCAATTTCTGCGGAAGATGATCAGGAATAAGGAGAACCAAAGAGACTACCTGGAGGTGTCTGGACGGGCAAATTTAACTCTCATTTCCCACCAGGAAGAGGAAATAACCAAAGGCTCAGCGTGCCGTGCCGGAACCAGATTAGGGCCTGATGCCATCCTGCGGTGTTGCGGCCAGGTCACAAGAAAGCGAGTTGAAGAAAGGAGCTCAGGGGCACTGTAATTCACAAACCTGCAGAGTTATAAATGACAGCTATCGTCCAAAAATATACTGAAGTAAGGCTGCCAAGAGGACTTGAAAGCAGGGCAGAATTGCAGGAAACCGATTTCAGGAGGTAGACTGGAATTGCATTGAAAGCATAGGAAAAGAGGCAGAACGTCCACAATGATGCACTTGGCCTAAAAGGGCGTATGCGTTTTTTCCTGAATATATTCAGGAAAAAACGCATACGTCCTTTTTGGGCAACCAAGCAAGCTTGCAAAGGAAATCTGCACTACAATGAAGTCTCACTTCCCCCCAGTCAAAAGGGCCATCTGAAAAAAGTGTAAAATCCAGAAAGGCAGGACAGGCCATGGAGAACTGGGAGCCTTGTTATGCTGATGGGCGGGATGTAAATTGCCAACAGACACTCGGGAGAAGTGTATGGTGTTTCCTGAAACATCTAAAAAACAAAGCAACAGAGCCTAGGGCACTTCCACTTATGGTCCTATAGCTTAGGGAAATTAAAATCAAAAAGACACAGCCACCCCAAAGTTTGGGACGCCTCTGTTTACAAGAACCTCGTTTACAGTACAAGTTCAACATCGCAGAAAGTGAAAAATGGATAATGAATTTGTGGTATTTACTTACAAAGCAATATCACTCAGGAATGAAATCTATGTCATCAGGCCCTTAGTAGCACAATGACTGGATTCAGGTATGATGATTCTAACTGAAATAAGTCACACAGAAAAAGAAACATCATAAGATATCAGTAATACACGGAATGTAAACTTGGCTACACAGGAACTGAATTACAGAACAGAACAGGGTCTCAAATTTAGAAAACCAACTTATGCTTGCTTAAGGGGAAAGGTGAGTTGGGGTGCTGCATAAAACCAGAGATTGAAATGAGCACAGATAAAGTTCCTTAAGCCAAATATGGAATAGACAAGAGCTACTCCTTGCTCAACGAAATGGACTCAACACCGCATATTAAACGCCTAAGAATGTACCTGACTAGTAAGTATCTTAAAACCTATGGATTTCTATGTCTCCGAAAGAGAATCAAGCATGTGTACAGGGGCATAAACGCAGCAGTGATAGGATTGGAGAGGTTCGGTGAGCAAATGAAAACCCTTTGAAGTCATATTGCATGGTACCCATTACACGGGTTTCAACTACCCAGGTTTAAGGTATTCTTCCTTCAGCTAAAACATGCATGTGGAACCTAGGGTATGATCAACCATGTGATCGGGAGACGTGTTCAAATATGTCTCAGTTTTCGTACCCTGGTACTTGGGTGAAACATTCCAGACGCTTTATTAACACTCTCCCGACTTGGAGAGTCAGTCCTTTTAACCTCCTGTTTGGGCCAGTTTGCAATTTCTGCGGAAGATGAACAGGAATAGCGAGAACCAATGAGAGACTAGCTGGAGGTGTCTGGACGGGCAAATTTAACTCTCATTTCCCACCAGGAAGAGGAAATAACCAAAGGCTCAGCTGCCGTGCCGGAACCAGATTAGGGCCTGAAGCCATCCTGCGGTGTTGCGGCCAGCTCAAAAGAAAGCGAGTTGAAGAAAGGAGCTCAGGGGCACTGTAATTCATAAACCTGCAGAGTTATAAATGACAGCTATCGTCCAAAAATAGACTGAAGTAAGGCTGCCAAGAGGACTTGAAAGCGGGGCAGAATTGCAGGAAACCGATTTCAGGAGGTAGACTGGAATTGCATTGAAAGCATAGGAAAAGAGGCAGAACGTCCACAATGATGCACTTGGCCAAAAAGGGCGTATGCATTTTTTCCTGAATATATTCAGGAAAAAACGCATACGCCCTTTTTGGCCAACCAAGCAAGCTTGCAAAGGAAATCTGCACTACAATGAAGTCACACTTCCCCCCGGTCAAAAGGGCCATCTGAAAAAAGTGTAAAATCCAGAAAGGCAGGACAGGCCATGGAGAACTGGGAGCCTTGTTATGCTGATGGGCGGGATGGAAATTGCCAAGAGACACTCGGGAGAAGTGTATGGTGTTTCCTGAAACATCTAAAAAACAAAGCAACAGAGCCTAGGGCACTTCCACTTATGGTCCTATAGCTTAGGGAAATTAAAATCAAAAAGACACAGCCACCCCAAAATTTGGGACGCCTCTGTTTACAAGAACCTCGTTTACAGTACAAGTTCAACATCGCAGAAAGTGAAAAATGGATAAAGAAGTTGTGGTATTTACTTACAAAGCAATATCACTCAGCAATGAAATCTATGTCATCAGGCCCTTAGCAGCACAATGAGTGGATTCAGGTATGATGATTCTAACTGAAATATGTCACACAGAAAAAGAAACATCATAAGATATCAGTAATACACGGAATGTAAAGTTGGCTACACAGGAACTGATTTACAGAACAGAACAGGGTCTCAAATTTAGAAAACCAACTTATGCTTGCTTAAGGGGAAAGGTGAGTTGGGGTGCTGCATAAAACCAGAGATTGAAATGAGCACAGATAAAGTTCCTTAAGCCAAATATGGAATAGACAAGAGCTACTCCTTGCTCAACGAAATGGACTCAACACCCCATATTAAACGCCTAAGAATGTACCTGACTAGTAAGTATCTTAAAACCTATGGATTGCTATGTCTCCGAAAGAGAATCAAGCATGTGTACAGGGGCATAAACGCAGCAGTGATAGGATTGGAGAGGTTCGGTGAGCAAATGAAGACCCTTTGAAGTCATATTCCATGGTACCCTTTCCACGGGTCTCAACTCTCCAGGTTTAAGGTATTCTTCCTTCAGCTAAAACATGCATGTGGAACCCAGAGTATGATCAACCATGTGAACGGGAGACGTGTTCAAATATGTCTCAGTTTTCCTCCCCTGGTACTCGGGTGCAACATTCCAGACGCTTTACTAACACTCTCCCCACTTGGAGAGTCAGCGCCTTTAACCTCCTGTTTGGCCCAGTTTGCAATTTCTGCGGAAGATGAACAGGAATAGGGAGAACCACTGAGAGACTAGCTGGAGGTGTCTGGACGGGCAAATTTAACTCTCATTTCCCACCAGGAAGAGGAAATAACCAAAGGCTCATCTGCCGTGCCAGAACCAGATTAGGGCCTGAAGCCATCCTGCGGTGTTGCGGCCAGCTCACAAGAAAGCGAGTTGAAGAAAGGAGCTCAGGGGCACTGTAATTCACAAACCTGCAGAGTTATAAATGACAGCTATCGTCCAAAAATATACTGAAGTAAGGCTGCCAAGAGGACTTGAAAGCGGGGCAGAATTGCAGGAAACCGATTTCAGGAGGTAGACTGGAATTGCATTGAAAGCATAGGAAAAGAGGCAGAACGTCCACAATGATGCACTTGGCCAAAAAGGGCGTATGCGTTTTTTCCTGAACATATTCAGGAAAAAACGCATACGCCCTTTTTGGCCAACCAAGCAAGCTTGCAAAGGAAATCTGCACTACAATGAAGTCTCACTTCCCCCCGGTCAAAAGGGCCATCTGAAAAAAGTGTAAAATCCAGAAAGGCAGGACAGGTCATGGAGACCTGGGGGCCTTGTTTTGCTGATGGGCGGGATGTAAATTGCCAACAGACACTCGGGAGAAGTGTATGGTGTTTCCTGAAACATCTAAGAAACAAAGCAACAGAGCCTAGGGCACTTCCACTTATGGTCCTATAGCTTAGGGAAATTAAAATCAAAAAGACACAGCCACCCCAAAGTTTGGGACGCCTCTGTTTACAAGAACCTCGTTTACAGTACAAGTTCAACATCGCAGAAAGTGAAAAATGGATAAAGAAGCTGTGGTATTTACTTACAAAGCAATATCACTCAGCAATGAAATCTATGTCATCAGGTCCGTAGCAGCACAATGAGTGGATTCAGGTATGATGATTCTAACTGAAATAAGTCACACAGGAAAAGAAACATCATAAGATATCAGTAATACACGGAATGTAAAGTTGGCTACACAGGAACTGAATTACAGAACAGAACAGGGTCTCAAATTTAGAAAACCAACTTATGCTTGCTTAAGGGGAAAGGTGAGTTGGGGTGCTGCATAAAACCAGAGATTGAAATGAGCACAGATAAAGTTCCTTAAGTCAAATATGGAATAGACAAGAGCTACTCCTTGCTCAACGAAATGGACACAACACCGCATATTAAACGCCTAAGAATGTACCTGACTAGTATCTTAAAACCTATGGATTGCTATGTCTCCGAAAGAGAATCAAGCATGTGTACAGAGGCATAAACGCAGCAGTGATAGGATTGGAGAGGTTCGGTGAGCAAATGAAGACCCTTTGAAGTCATATTGCATGGTACCCATTACACGGGTCTCAACTCTCCAGGTTTAAGGTATTCTTCCTTCAGCTAAAACATGCATGTGGAACCCAGAGTATGATCAACCGTGTGAACGGGAGACGTGTTCAAATATGTCTCAGTTTTCCTCCCCTGGTACTCGGGTGCAACATTCCAGACGCTTTACTAACACTCTCCCGACTTGGAGAGTCAGTCCCTTTAACCTCCTGTTTGGCCCAGTTTGCAATTTCTGCGGAAGATGAACAGGAATAGCGAGAACCAATGAGAGACTAGCTGGAGGTGTCTGGACGGGCAAATTTAACTCTCATTTCCCACCAGGAAGAGGAAATAACCAAAGGCTCAACGTGCCGTGCCGGAACCAGATTAGGGCCTGAAGCCATCCTGCGGTGTTGCGGCCAGGTCACAAGAAAGCGAGTTGAAGAAAGGAGCTCAGGGGCACTGTAATTCACAAACCTGCAGAGTTATAAATGACAGCTATCGTCCAAAAATATACTGAAGTAAGGCTGCCAAGAGGACTTGAAAGTGGGGCAGAATTGCAGGAAACCGATTTCAGGAGGTAGACTGGAATTCCATTGAAAGCATAGGAAAAGAGGCAGAACGTCCACAATGATGCACTTGGCCAAAAAGGGCGTATGCGTTTTTTCCTGAATATATTCAGGAAAAAACGCATACGCCCTTTTTGGCCAACCAAGCAAGCTTGCAAAGGAAATCTGCACTACAATGAAGTCTCACTTCCCCCCGGTCAAAAGGGCCATCTGAAAAAAGTGTAAAATCCAGAAAGGCAGGACAGGCCATGGAGAACTGGGAGCCTTGTTATGCTGATGGGCGGGATGTAAATTGCCAACAGACACTCGGGAGAAGTGTATGGTGTTTCCTGAAACATCTAAAAAACAAAGCAACAGAGCCTAGGGCAATTCCACTTATGGTCCTATAGCTTAGGGAAATTAAAATCAGAAAGACACAGCCACCCGAAAGTTTGGAACGGCTCTGTTTACAAGAACTTCGTTTACAGTACAAGTTCAACATCGCAGAAAGTGATAAATGGATAAAGAAGCTGTGGTATTTACTTACAAAGCAATATCACTCAGCAATGAAATCTATGTCATCAGGCCCTTAGCAGCACAATGAGTGGATTCAGGTATGATGATTCTAACTGAAATAAGTCACACAGAAAAAGAAACATCATAAGATATCAGTAAAACACGGAATGTAAACTTGGCTACACAGGAACTGAATTCCAAAACAGAACAGGGTCTCAAATTTAGAAAACCAACTTATGCTTGCTTAAGGGGAAAGGTGAGTTGGGGTGCTGCATAAAACCAGAGATTGAAATGAGCACAGATAAAGTTCCTTAAGCCAAATATGGAATAGACAAGAGCTACTCCTTGCTCAACGAAATGGACTCAACACCGCATATTAAACGCCTAAAAATGTACCTGACTAGTAAGTATCTTAAAACCTATGGATTGCTATGTCTCCGAAAGCGAATCAAGCGTGTGTACAGGGGCATAAACGCAGCAGTGATAGGATTGGAGAGGTTCGGTGAGCAAATGAAGACCCTTTGAAGTCATATTGCATGGTACCCATTACACGGGTCTCAACTCTCCAGGTTTAAGGTATTCTTCCTTCAGCTAAAACATGCATGTGGAACCCAGAGTATGATCAACCGTGTGAACGGGAGACGTGTTCAAATATGTCTCAGTTTTCCTCCCCTGGTACTCGGGTGCAACATTCCAGACGCTTTACTAACACTCTCCCCACTTCGAGAGTCAGCGCCTTTAACCTCCTGTTTGGCCCAGTTTGCAATTTCTGCGGAAGATGAACAGGAATAGGGAGAACCACTGACAGACTAGCTGGAGGTGTCTGGACGGGCAAATTGAACTCTCATTTCCCACCAGGAAGAGGAAATAACCAAAGGCTCAGCTGCCGTGCCGGAACCAGATTAGGGCCTGAAGCCATCCTGCAGTGTTGCGGCCAGCTCAAAAGAAAGTGAGTTGAAGAAAGGAGCTCAGGGGCACTGTAATTCACAAACCTGCAGAGTTATTAATGACAGCTATCGTCCAAAAATATACTGAAGTAAGGCTGCCAAGAGGACTTGAAAGCGGGGCAGAATTGCAGGAAACCGATTTCAGGAGGTAGACTGGAATTGCATTGAAAGCATAGGAAAAGAGGCAGAACGTCCACAATGATGCACTTGGCCAAAAAGGGCGTATGCGTTTTTTCCTGAATATATTCAGGAAAAAACGCATACGCCCTTTTTGGCCAACCAAGCAAGTTTGCAAAGGAAATCTGCACTACAATGAAGTCTCACTTCCCCCGGGTCAAAAGGGCCATCTGAAAAACGTGTAAAATCCAGAAAGGCAGGACAGGCCATGGAGAACTGGGAGCCTTGTTATGCTGATGGGCGGGATGTAAATTACCAACAGACACTCGGGAGAAGTGTATGGTGTTTCCTGAAACATCTAAAAAACAAAACAACAGAGCCTAGGGCACTTCCACTTATGGTCCTATAGCTTAGGGAAATTAAAATCAAAAAGACACAGCCACCCCAAAGTTTGGGACGCCTCTGTTTACAACAACCTCGTTTACAGTACTAGTTCAACATTGCAGAAAGTGAAAAATGGATAAAGAAGTTGTGGTATTTACTTACAAAGCAATATCACTCAGCAATGAAATCTATGTCATCAGGCCCTTAGCAGCACAATGAGTGGATTCATGTATGATGATTCTAACTGAAATAAGTCACACAGAAAAAGAAACATCATAAGATATCAGTAATACACGGAATGTAAACTTGGCTACACAGGAACTGAATTACAGAACAGAACAGGGTCTCAAATTTAGAAAACCAACTTATGCTTGCTTAAGGGGAAAGGTGAGTTGGGGTGCTGCATAAAACCAGAGATTGAAATGAGCACAGATAAAGTTCCTTAAGCCAAATATGGAATAGACAAGAGCTACTCCTTGCTCAACGAAATGGACTCAACACCCCATATTAAACGCCTAAGAATGTACCTGACTAGTAAGTATCTTAAAACCTATGGATTGCTATGTCTCCGAAAGAGAATCAAGCATGTGTACAGGGGCATAAACGCAGCAGTGATAGGATTGGAGAGGTTCGGTGAGCAAATGAAGACCCTTTGAAGTCATATTGCATGGTACCCATTCCACGGGTTTCAACTACCCAGGTTTAAGGTATTCTTCCTTCAGCTAAAACATGCATGTGGAACCTAGAGTATGATCAACCATGTGATCGGCAGACGTGTTCAAATATGTCTCAGGTTTCGTACCCTGGTACTCGGGTGCAACATTCCAGACGCTTTACTAACACTCTCCCGACTTGGAGAGTCAGTCCCTTTAACCTCCTGTTTGGCCCAGTTTGCAATTTCTGCGGAAGATGAACAGGAATAGCGAGAACCAATGAGAGACTAGCTGGAGGTGTCTGGACGGGCAAATTTAACTCTCATTTCCCACCAGGAAGAGGAATTAACCAAAGGCTCAGCATGCCGTGCAAAAACCAGATTAGGGCCTGAAGCCATCCTGCGGTGTTGCGGCCAGTTCACAAGAAAGCGAGTTGAAGAAAGGAGCTCAGGGGCACTGTAATTCACAAACCTGCAGAGTCATAAATGACAGCTATCGTCCAAAAATATACTGAAGTAAGGCTGCCAAGAGGACTTGAAAGCGGGGCAGAATTGCAGGAAACCGATTTCAGGAGGTAGACTGGAATTGCATTGAAAGCATAGGAAAAGAGGCAGAACGTCCACAATGATGCACTTGGCCAAAAAGGGCGTATGCGTTTTTTCCTGAATATATTCAGGAAAAAACGCATACGCCCTTTTTGGCCAACCAAGCAAGCTTGCAAAGGAAATCTGCACTACAATGAAGTCTCACTTCCCCCCGGTCAAAAGGGCCATCTGAAAAAAGTGTAAAATCCAGAAAGGCAGGACAGGCCATGGAGAACTGGGAGCCTTGTTATGCTGATGGGCGGGATGGAAATTGCCAACAGACACTCGGGAGAAGTGTATGGTGTTTCCTGAAACATCTAAAAAACAAAGCAACAGAGCCTAGGGCACTTCCACTTATGGTCCTATAGCTTAGGGAAATTAAAATCAAAAAGACACAGCCACCCCAATGTTTGGGACGCCTCTGTTTACAAGAACCTCGTTTACAGTACAAGTTCAACATCGCAGAAAGTGAAAAATGGATAAAGAAGATGTGGTATTTACTTACAAAGCAATATCACTCAGCAATGAAATCTATGTCATCAGGCCCTTAGCAGCACAATGAGTGGATTCAGGTATGATGATTCTAACTGAAATAAGTCACACAGAAAAAGAAACATCATAAGATATCAGTAATACACGGAATGTAAACTTGGCTACACAGGAACTGATTTACAGAACAGAACAGGGTCTCAAATTTAGAAAACCAACTTATGCTTGCTTAAGGGGAAAGGTGAGTTGGAGTGCTGCATAAAACCAGAGATTGAAATGAGCACAGATAAAGTTCCTTAAGCCAAATATGGAATAGACAAGAGCTACTCCTTGCTCAACGAAATGGACTCAACACCCCATATTAAACGCCTAAGAATGTACCTGACTAGTAAGTATCTTAAAACCTATGGATTGCTATGTCTCCGAAAGAGAATCAAGCATGTGTACAGGGGCATAAACGCAGCAGTGATAGGATTGGAGAGGTTCGGTGAGCAAATGAAGACCCTTTGAAGTCATATTGCATGGTACCCTTTCCACGGGTCTCAACTCTCCAGGTTTAAGGTATTCTTCCTTCAGCTAAAACATGCATGTGGAACCCAGAGTATGATCAACCGTGTGAATGGGAGACGTGTTCAAATATGTCTCAGTTTTTCTCCCCTGGTACTTGGGTGCAACATTCCAGACGCTTTACTAACAGTCTCCCCACTTGGAGAGTCAGCGCCTTTAACCTCCTGTTTGGCCCAGTTTGCAATTTCTGCGGAAGATGAACAGGAATAGGGAGAACCAATGAGAGACTAGCTGGAGGTGTCTGGACGGGCAAATTTAACTCTCATTTCCCACCAGGAAGAGGAAATAACCAAAGGCTCAGCTGCCGTGCCGGAACCAGATTAGGGCCTGAAGCCATCCTGCGGTGTTGCGGCCAGCTCAAAAGAAAGCGAGTTGAAGAAAGGAGCTCAGGGCCACTGTAATTCACAAACCTGCAGAGTTATAAATGACAGTTATCGTCCAAAAATATACTGAAGTAAGGCTGGCAAGAGGACTTGAAAGCGGGGCAGAATTGCAGGAAACCGATTTCAGGAGGTAGACTGGAATTGCATTGAAAGCATAGGAAAAGAGGCAGAACGTCCACAATGATGCACTTGGCCAAAAAGGGCGTATGCGTTTTTTCCTGAATATATTCAGGAAAAAACGCATACGCCCTTTTTGGCCAACCAAGCAAGCTTGCAAAGGAAATCTGCACTACAATGAAGTCTCACTTCCCCACGGTCCAAAGGGCCATCTGAAAAACGTGTAAAATCCAGAAAGGCAGGACAGGCCATGGAGAACTGGGAGCCTTGTTATGCTGATGGGCGGGATGTAAATTACCAACAGACACTCGGGAGAAGTGTATGGTGTTTCCTGAAACATCTAAAAAACAAAACAACAGAGCCTAGGGCACTTCCACTTATGGTCCTATAGCTTAGGGAAATTAAAATCAAAAAGACACAGCCACCCCAAAGTTTGGGACGCCTCTGTTTACAAGAACCTTGTTTACAGTACAAGTTCAACATCGCAGAAAGTGAAAAATGGATAAAGAAGATGTGGTATTTACTTACAAAGCAATATCACTCAGCAATGAAATCTATGTCATCAGGCCCTTAGCAGCACAATGAGTGGATTCAGGTATGATGATTCTAACTGAAATAAGTCACACAGAAAAAGAAACATCATAAGATATCAGTAATACACGGAATGTAAAGTTGGCTACACAGGAACTGATTTACAGAACAGAACAGGGTCTCAAATTTAGAAAACCAACTTATGCTTGCTTAAGGGGAAAGGTGAGTTGGGGTGCTGCATAAAACCAGAGATTGAAATGAGCACAGATAAAGTTCCTTAAGCCAAATATGGAATAGACAAGAGCTACTCCTTGCTCAACGAAATGGACTCAACACCGCATATTAAACGCCTAAGAATGTACCTGACTAGTAAGTATCTTAAAACCTATGGATTGCTATGTCTCCGAAAGAGAATCAAGCGTGTGTACAGGGGCATAAACGCAGCAGTGATAGGATTGGAGAGGTTCGGTGAGCAAATGAAGACCCTTTGAAGTCATATTGCATGGTACCCTTTCCACGGGTCTCAACTCTCCAGGTTTAATGTATTCTTCCTTCAGCTAAAACATGCATGTGGAACCCAGAGTATGATCAACCGTGTGAATGGGAGACGTGTTCAAATATGTCTCAGTTTTTCTCCCCTGGTACTTGGGTGCAACATTCCAGACGCTTTACTAACAGTCTCCCCACTTGGAGAGTCAGCGCCTTTAACCTCCTGTTTGGCCCAGTTTGCAATTTCTGCGGAAGATGAACAGGAATAGGGAGAACCAATGAGAGACTAGCTGGAGGTGTCTGGACGGGCAAATTTAACTCTCATTTCCCACCAGGAAGAGGAAATAACCAAAGGCTCAGCTGCCGTGCCGGAACCAGATTAGGGCCTGAAGCCATCCTGCGGTGTTGCGGTCAGCTCAAAAGAACGCGAGTTGAAGAAAGGAGCTCAGGGCCACTGTAATTCACAAACCTGCAGAGTTATAAATGACAGTTATCGTCCAAAAATATACTGAAGTAAGGCTGCCAAGAGGACTTGAAAGCGGGGCAGAATTGCAGGAAACCGATTTCAGGAGGTAGACTGGAATTGCATTGAAAGCATAGGAAAAGAGGCAGAACGTCCACAATGATGCACTTGGCCAAAAAGGGCGTATGCGTTTTTTCCTGAATATATTCAGGAAAAAACGCATACGCCCTTTTTGGCCAACCAAGCAAGCTTGCAAAGGAAATCTGCACTACAATGAAGTCTCACTTCCCCACGGTCAAAAGGGCCATCTGAAAAACGTGTAAAATCCAGAAAGGCAGGACAGGCCATGGAGAACTGGGAGCCTTGTTATGCTGATGGGCGGGATGTAAATTACCAACAGACACTCGGGAGAAGTGTATGGTGTTTCCTGAAACATCTAAAAAACAAAACAACAGAGCCTAGGGCACTTCCACTTATGGTCCTATAGCTTAGGGAAATTAAAATCAAAAAGACACAGCCACCCCAAAGTTTGGGACGCCTCTGTTTACAACAACCTCGTTTACAGTACAAGTTCAACATCGCAGAAAGTGAAAAATGGATAAAGAAGTTGTGGTATTTACTTACAAAGCAATATCACTCAGCAATGAAATCTATGTCATCAGGCCCTTAGCAGCACAATGAGTGGATTCATGTATGATGATTCTAACTGAAATAAGTCACACAGAAAAAGAAACATCATAAGATATCAATAATACACGGAATGTAAACTTGGCTACACAGGAACTTAATTACAGAACAGAACAGGGTCTCAAATTTAGAAAAGCAACTTATGCTTGCTTAAGGGGAAAGGTGAGTTGGGGTGCTGCATAAAACCAGAGATTGAAATGAGCACAGATAAAGTTCCTTAAGCCAAATATGGAATAGACAAGAGCTACTCCTTGCTCAACGAAATGGACTCAACACCCCATATTAAACGCCTAAGAATGTACCTGACTAGTAAGTATCTTAAAACCTATGGATTGCTATGTCTCCGAAAGAGAATCAAGCATGTGTACAGGGGCATAAACGCAGCAGTGATAGGATTGGAGAGGTTCGGTGAGCAAATGAAGACCCTTTGAAGTCATATTGCATGGTATCCATTCCACGGGTTTCAACTACCCAGGTTTAAGGTATTCTTCCTTCAGCTAAAACATGCATGTGGAACCCAGAGTATGATCAACCATGTGAACGGGAGACGTGTTCAAATATGTCTCAGTTTTCCTCCCCTGGTACTCGGGTGCAACATTCCAGACGCTTTACTAACACTCTCCCCACTTGGAGAGTCAGCGCCTTTAACCTCCTGTTTGGGCCAGTTTGCAATTTCTGCGGAAGATGAACAGGAATAGGGAGAACCAATGAGAGACTAGTTGGAGGTGTCTAGACGGGCAAATTTAACTCTCATTTCCCACCAGGAAGAGGAAATAACCAAAGGCTCAGCTGCCATGCCAGAAACAGATTAGGGCCTGAAGCCATCCTGCGGTGTTGCGGCCAGCTCAAAAGAAAGCGAGTTGAAGAAAGGAGCTCAGGGGCACTGTAATTCACAAACCTGCAGAGTTATAAATGACAGCTGTCGTCCAAAAATATACTGAAGTAAGGCTGCCAAGAGGACTTGAAAGCGGGGCAGAATTGCAGGAAACCGATTTCAGGAGGTGGACTGGAATTGCATTGAAAGCATAGGAAAAGAGGCAGAACGTCCACAATGATGCACTTGGCCAAAAAGGGCGTATGCGTTTTTTCCTGAATATATTCAGGAAAAAACGCATACGCCCTTTTTGGCCAACCAAGCAAGCTTGCAAAGGAAAACTGCACTACAATGAAGTCTCACTTCCCCCCGGTCAAAAGGGCCATCTGAAAAAAGTGTAAAATCCAGAAAGGCAGGACAGGCCATGGAGACCTGGGAGCCTTGTTATGCTGATGGGCGGGATGTAAATTGCCAACAGACACTCGGGAGAAGTGTATGGTGTTTCCTGAAACATCTAAGAAACAAAGCAACAGAGCCTAGGGCACTTCCACTTATGGTCCTATAGCTTAGGGAAATTAAAATCAAAAAGACACAGCCACCCCAAAGTTTGGGACGCCTCTGTTTACAAGAACCTCGTTTACAGTACAAGTTCAACATCGCAGAAAGTGAAAAATGGATAAAGAAGCTGTGGTATTTACTTACAAAGCAATATCACTCAGCAATGAAATCTATGTCATCAGGCCCTTAGCAGCACAATGAGTGGATTCAGGTATGATGATTCTAACTGAAATAAGTCACACAGAAAAAGAAACATCATAAGATATCAGTAATACACGGAATGTAAACTTGGCTACACAGGAACTGAATTACAGAACAGAACAGGGTCTCAAATTTAGAAAACCAACTTATGCTTGCTTAAGGGGAAAGGTGAGCTGGGGTGCTGCATAAAACCAGAGATCGAAATGAGCACAGATAAAGTTTCTTAAGCCAAATATGGAATAGACAAGAGCTACTCCTTGCTCAACGAAATGGACTCAACACCGCATATTAAACGCCTAAGAATGTACCTGACTAGTAAGTATCTTAAAACCTATGGATTGCTATGTCTCCGAAAGAGAATCAAGCATGTGTACAGGGGCATAAACGCAGCAGTGATAGGATTGGAGAGGTTCGGTGAGCAAATGAAGACCCTTTGAAGTCATATTGCATGGTACCCATTCCACGGTTTTCAACTACCCAGGTTTAAGGTATTCTTCCTTCTGCTAAAACATGCATGTGGAACCTAGAGTATGATCAACCATGTGATCGGGAAACGTGTTCAAATATGTCTCAGTTTTCGTACCCCGGTACTCGGGTGCAACATTCCAGACGCTTTACTAACACTCTCCCGACTTGGAGAGTCAGTCCCTTTAACCTCCTGTTTGGCCCAGTTTGCAATTTCTGCGGAATATGAACAGGAATAGCGAGAACCAATGAGAGACTAGCTGGAGGTGTCTGGACGGGCAAATTTAACTCTCATTTCCCACCAGGAAGAGGAATTAACCAAAGGCTCAGCGTGCCGTGCGGGAACCAGATTAGGGCCTGAAGCCATCCTGCGGTGTTGCGGCCAGGTCACTAGAAAGCGAGTTGAAGAAAGGAGCTCAGGGACACTGTAATTCACAAACCTGCAGAGTTATAAATGACAGCTATCGTCCAAAAATATACTGAAGTAAGGCTGCCAAGAGGAATTGAAAGCGGGGCAGAATTGCAGGAAACCGATTTCAGGAGGTAGACTGGAATTGCATTGAAAGCATAGGAAAAGAGGCAGAACGTCCACAATGATGCACTTGGCCTAAAAGGGCGTATGCGTTTTTTCCTGAATATATTCAGGAAAAAACGCATACGCCCTTTTTTGCCAACCAAGCAAACTTGTTAAGGAAATCTGCACTACAATGAAGTCTCACTTCCCCCCGGTCAAAAGGGCCATCTGAAAAAAGTGTAAAATCCAGAAAGGCAGGACAGGCCATGGAGAACTGGGAGCCTTGTTATGCTGATGGGCAGGATGTAAATTGTCAACAGCCACTCTGGAGAAGTGTATGGTGTTTCCTGAAACATCTAAAAAACAAAGCAACAGAGCCAAGGGCACTTCCACTTATGGTCCTATAGCTTAGGGAAATTAAAATCAAAAAGACACAGCCACCCCAAAGTTTGGGATGCCTCTGTTTACAAAAACCTCATTTACCGTACAAGTTCAATATCACAGAAAGTGAAAAATGGATAAAGAACTTGTGGTACTTACGTACAATGCAGTATCACTCAGCAATGAAATCTATGTCATCAGGCCCGTAGCAGCATAATGAGTGGATTCAGGTACGATGATTCTAACTGAAATAAGTCACACAGAAAAAGAAACATCATAAGATATCACTAATACACGGAATGTAAACTTGGCTACACAGGAACTGAACTACAGAACAGAACAGGGTCTCAAATTTAGAAAACCAACTTATGCTTGCTTAAGGGGAAAGGTGAGTTGGGGTGCTGCATAAAACCAGAGATTGAAATGAGCACAGATAAAGTTCCTTAAGTCAAATATGGAATAGACAAGAGCTACTCCTTGCTCAACGAAATGGACTCAACACTGCATATTAAACGCCTAAGAATGTACCTGACTAGTAAGTATCTTAAAACCTATGGATAGCTATGTCTCCGAAAGAGAATCAAGCATGTGTACAGGGGCATAAACGCAGCAGTGATAGGATTGGAGAGTTTCGGTGAGCAAATGAAGACCATTTGAAGTCATATTGCATGGTACCCATTCCACGGGTTTCAACTACCCAGGTTTAAGGTATTCTTCCTTCAGCTAAAACATGCATGTGGAACCCAGAGTATGATCAACCGTGTGAACGGGAGACATGTTCAAATATGTCTCAGTTTTCCTCCCCTGGTACTCGGGTGCAACATTCCAGACGCTTCACTAACACTCTCCCCACTTGGAGAGTCAGCGCCTTTAACCTCCTGTTTGGCCCAGTTTGCAATTTCTGCGGAAGATGAACAGGAATAGGGAGAACCAATGAGAGACTAGCTGGAGGTGTCTGGACGGGCAAATTGAACTCTCATTTCCCACCAGGAAGAGGAAATAACCAAAGGCTCAGCTGCCATGCCGGAACCAGATTAGGGCCTGAAGCCATCCTGCGGTGTTGCGGCCAGCTGAAAAGAAAGCGAGTTGAAGAAAGGAGCTCAGGGGCACTGTAATTCACAAACCTGCAGAGTTATAAATGACAGCTATCGTCCAAAAATATACTGAAGTAAGGCTGCCAAGAGGACTTGAAAGCGGGGCAGAATTGCAGGAAACCGATTTCAGGAGGTAGACTGGAATTGCATTGAAAGCATAGGAAAAGAGGCAGAACGTCCACAATGATGCACTTGGCCAAAAAGGGCGTATGCGTTTTTTCCTGAATATATTCAGGAGAAAACGCATACGCCCTTTTTGGCCAACCAAGCAAGCTTGCAAAGGAAATCTGCACTACACTGAAGTCTCACTTCCCCCCGGTCAAAAGGGCCATCTGAAAAAAGTGTAAAATCCAGAAAGGCAGGACAGGCCATGGAGAACTGGGAGCCTTGTTATGCTGATGGGCGGGATGTAAATGGCCAACAGACACTCTGGAGAAGTGTATGGTGTTTCCTGAAACATCTAAAAAACAAAGCAACAGAGCCAAGGGCACTTCCACTTATGGTCCTATAGCTTAGGGAAATTAAAATCAAAAAGACACAGCCACCCCAAAGTTTGGGACTCCTCTGTTTACAAAAACCTCGTTTACCATACAAGTTCAATATCACATTAAGTGAAAAATGGATAAAGAACTTGTGGTACTTACGTACAATGCAGTATCACTCAGCAATGAAATCTATGTCATCAGGCCCGTAGCAGCATAATGAGTGGATTCAGGTACAATGATTCTAACTGAAATAAGTCACACAGAAAAAGAAACATCATAAGATATCACTAATACACGAAATGTAAACTTGGCTACACAGGAACTGAATTTCAAACAGAACAGGGTCTCAAATTTAGAAAACCAACTTATCCTTGCTTAAGGGGAAAGGAGAGTTGGGGTGCTGCATAAAACCAGAGATTGAAATGACCACAGATAAATTTCCATAAGCCAAATATGGAATAGACAAGAGCTACTCCTTGCTCAACGAAATGGACTCAACACCCCATATTAAACGCCTAAGAATGTACCTGACTAGTAAGTATCTTAAAACCTATGGATTGCTATGTCTCCGAAAGAGAATCAAGCATGTGTACAGGGGCATAAACGCAGCAGTGATAGGATTGGAGAGGTTCGGTGAGCAAATGAAGACCCTTTGAAGTCATATTGCATGGTATCCATTCCACGGGTTTCAACTACCCAGGTTTAAGGTATTCTTCCTTCAGCTAAAACATGCATGTGGAACCCAGAGTATGATCAACCATGTGAATGGGAGACGTGTTCAAATATGTCTCAGTTTTCCTCCCCTGGTACTCGGGTGCAACATTCCAGACGCTTTACTAACACTCTCCCCACTTGGAGAGTCAGCGCCTTTAACCTCCTGTTTGGCCCAGTTTGCAATTTCTGCGGAAGATGAACAGGAATAGGGAGAACCAATGAGAGACTAGCTGGAGGTTTCTAGACGGGCAAATTTAACTCTCATTTCCCACCAGGAAGAGGAAATAACCAAAGGCTCAGCTGCCGTGCCGGAACCAGATTAGGGCCTGAAGCCATCCTGCGGTGTTGCGGCCAGCTCAAAAGAAAGCGAGTTGAAGAAAGGAGCTCAGGGGCACTGTAATTCACAAACCTGCAGAGTTATAAATGACAGCTATCGTCCAAAAATATACTGAAGTAAGGCTGCCAAGAGGACTTGAATGTGGGGCAGAATTGCAGGAAACCGATTTCAGGAGGTAAACTGGAATTGCATTGAAAGCATAGGAAAACAGGCAGAACGTCCATAATGATGCACTTGGCCTAAAAGGGCGTATGCGTTTTTTCCTGAATATATTCAGGAAAAAACGCATACGCCCTTTTTGGCCAACCAAGCAAACTTGTTAAGGAAATCTGCACTACAATGAAGTCTCACTTCCCCCCGGTCAAAAGGGCCATCTGAAAAAAGTGTAAAATCCAGAAAGGCAGGACAGGCCATGGAGAACTGGGAGCCTTGTTATGCTGATGGGCGGGATGTAAATTGCCAACAGCCACTCTGGAGAAGTGTATGGTGTTTCCTGAAACATCTAAAAAACAAAGCAACAGAGCCAAGGGCACTTCCACTTATGGTCCTATAGCTTAGGGAAATTAAAATCAAAAAGACACAGCCACCCCAAAGTTTGGGACGCCTCTGTTTACAAAAACCTCATTTACCGTACAAGTTCAATATCACAGAAAGTGAAAAATGGATAAAGAACTTGTGGTACTTACGTACAATGCAGTATCACTCAGCAATGAAATCTATGTCATCAGGCCCGTAGCAGCATAATGAGTGGATTCAGGTACGATGATTCTAACTGAAATAAATCACACAGAAAAAGAAACATCATAAGATATCACTAATACACGGAATGTAAACTTGGCTACACAGGAACTGAACTACAGAACAGAACAGGGTCTCAAATTTAGAAAACCAACTTATGCTTGCTTAAGGGGAAAGGAGAGTTGGGGTGCTGCATAAAACCAGAGATTGAAATGAGCACAGATAAATTTCCTTAAGTCAAATATGGAATAGACAAGAGCTACTCCTTGCTCAACGAAATGGACTCAACACCGCATATTAAACGCCTAAGAATGTACCTGACTAGTAAGTATCTTAAAACCTATGGATTGCTATGTCTCCGAAAGAGAATCAAGCATGTGTACAGGGGCATAAACGCAGCAGTGATAGGATTGGAGAGTTTTGGTGAGCAAATGAAGACCCTTTGAAGTCATATTGCATGGTACCCATTCCACGGGTTTCAACTACCCAGGTTTAAGGTATTCTTCCTTCAGCTAAAACATGCATGTGGTACCTAGAGTATGATCAACCATGTGTTCGGGAAACGTGTTCAAATATGTCTCAGTTTTCGTACCCCGGTACTCGGGTGCAACATTCCAGACGCTTTACTAACACTCTCCCGACTTGGAGAGTCAGTCCCTTTAACCTCCTGTTTGGCCCAGTTTGCAATTTCTGCGGAAGATGAACAGGAATAGCGAGAACCAATGAGAGACAAGCTGGAGGTGTCTGGACGGGCAAATTGAACTCTCATTTCCCACCAGGAAGAGGAATTAACCAAAGGCTCAGCGTGCCGTGCCGGAACCAGATTAGGGCCTGAAGCCATCCTGCGGTGTTGCGGCCAGCTCACAAGAAAGCGAGTTGAAGAAAGGAGCTCAGGGGCACTGTAATTCACAAACCTGCAGAGTTATAAATGACAGCTATCGTCCAAAAATAGACTGAAGTAAGGCTGCCAAGCGGACTTGAAAGCGGGGCAGAATTGCAGGAAACCGATTTCAGGAGGTAGACTGGAATTGCATTGAAAGCATAGGAAAAGAGGCAGATCGTCCACAATGATGCACTTGGCCAAAAAGGGCGTATGCGTTTTTTCCTGAATATATTCAGGAAAAAACGCATACGCCCTTTTTGGCCAACCAAGCAAGATTGCAAAGGAAATCTGCACTACAATGAAGTCTCACTTCCCCCCGGTCAAAAGGGCCATCTGAAAAAAGTGTAAAATCCAGAAAGGCAGGACAGGCCATGGAGAACTGGGAGCCTTGTTATGCTGATGGGTGGGATGTAAATTGCCAACAGACACTCGGGAGAAGTGTATGGTGTTTCCTGAAACATCTAAAAAACAAAGCAACAGAGCCTAGGGCACTTCCACTTATGGTCCTATAGCTTAGGGAAATTAAAATCAAAAAGACACAGCCACCCCAAAGTTTGGGACGCCTCTGTTTACAAGAACCTCGTTTACAGTACAAGTTCAACACCGCAGAAAGTGAAAAATGGATAAAGAAGTTGTGGTATTTACTTACAAAGCAATATCACTCAGCAATGAAATCTATGTCATCAGGCCCTTAGCAGCACAATGAGTGGATTCAGGTATGATGATTCTAACTGAAATAAGTCACACAGAAAAAGAAACATCATAAGATATCAGTAATACACGGAATGTAAAGTTGGCTACACAGGAACTGAATTACAGAACAGAACAGGGTCTCAAATTTAGAAAACCAACTTATGCCTGCTTAAGGGGAAAGGTGAGTTGGGGTGCTGCATAAAACCAGAGAGTGAAATGAGCACAGATAAAGTTCCTTAAGTCAAATATGGAATAGACAAGAGCTACTCCTTGCTCAACGAAATGGACTCAACACTGCATATTAAACGCCTAAGAATGTACCTGACTAGTAAGTATCTTAAAACCTATGGATGGCTATGTCTCCGAAAGAGAATCAAGCATGTGTACAGGGGCATAAACGCAGCAGTGATAGGATTGGAGAGTTTCGGTGAGCAAATGAAGACCATTTGATGTCATATTGCATGGTACCCATTCCACGGGTTTCAACTACCCAGGTTTAAGGTATTCTTCCTTCAGCTAAAACATGCATGTGGAACCCAGAGTATTATCAACCGTGTGAACGGGAGACATGTTCAAATATGTCTCAGTTTTCCTCCCCTGGTACTCGGGTGCAACATTCCAGACGCTTCACTAACACTCTCCCCACTTGGAGAGTCAGCGCCCTTAACCTCCTGTTTGGCCCTGTTTGCAATTTCTGCGGAAGATGAACAGGAATAGGGAGAACCAATGAGAGACTAGCTGGAGGTGTCTGGACGGGCAAATTGAACTCTCATTTCCCACCAGGAAGAGGAAATAACCAAAGGCTCAGCTGCCGTGCCGGAACCAGATTAGGGCCTGAAGCCATCCTGCGGTGTTGCGGCCAGCTCAAAAGAAAGCGAGTTGAAGAAAGGAGCTCAGGGGCACTGTAATTCATAAACCTGCAGAGTTATAAATGACAGCTATCGTCCAAAAATATACTGAAGTAAGGCTGCCAAGAGGACTTGAAAGCGGGGCAGAATTGCAGGAAACCGATTTCAGGAGGTAGACTGGAATTGCATTGAAAGCATAGGAAATGAGGCAGAACGTCCACAATGATGCACTTGGCCAAAAAGGGCGTATGCGTTTTTTCCTGAATATATTCACGAGAAAACGAATACGCCCTTTTTGGCCAACCAAGCAAGCTTGCAAAGGAAATCTGCACTACACTGAAGTCTCACTTCCCCCCGGTCAAAAGGGCCATCTGAAAAAAGTGTAAAATCCAGAAAGGCAGGACAGGCCATGGAGAACTGGGAGCCTTGTTATGCTGATGGGCGGGATGTAAATTGCCAACAGACACTCTGGAGAAGTGTATGGTGTTTCCTGAAACATCTAAAAAACAAAGCAACAGAGCCAAGGGCACTTCCACTTATGGTCCTATAGCTTAGGGAAATTAAAATCAAAAAGACACAGCCACCCCAAAGTTTGGGACGCCTCTGTTTACAAAAACCTCGTTTACCATACAAGTTCAATATCACAGAAAGTGAAAAATGGATAAAGAACTTGTGGTACTTACGTACAATGCAGTATCACTCAGCAATGAAATCTATGTCATCAGGCCCGTAGCAGCATAATGAGTGGATTCAGGTACAATGATTCTAACTGAAATAAGTCACACAGAAAAAGAAACATCATAAGATATCACTAATACACGAAATGTAAACTTGGCTACACAGGAACTGAATTTCAAAACAGAACAGGGTCTCAAATTTAGAAAACCAACTAATCCTTGCTTAAGGGGAAAGGAGAGTTGGGGTGCTGCATAAAACCAGAGATTGAAATGACCACAGATAAATTTCCTTAAGCCAAATATGGAATAGACAAGAGCTACTCCTTGCTCAACGAAATGGACTCAACACCCCATATTAAACGCCTAAGAATGTACCTGACTAGTAAGTATCTTAAAACCTATGGATTGCTATGTCTCCGAAAGAGAATCAAGCATGTGTACAGGGGCATAAACGCAGCAGTGATAGGATTGGAGAGGTTCGGTGAGCAAATAAAGACCCTTTTAAGTGATATTGCATGGTACCCATTCCACGGGTTTCAACTACCCAGGTTTAAGGTATTCTTCCTTCAGCTAAAACATGCATGTGGAACCTAGAGTATGATCAACCATGTGATCGGGAGACGTGTTCAAATATGTCTCAGTTTTTGTACGCTGGTAATCAGGTGCAACATTCCAGACTCTTTACTAACACTCTCCCCACTTGGAGAGTTAGCGCCTTTAACCTCCTGTTTGGGCCAGTTTGCAATTTCTGCGGAAGATGAACAGGAATAGTGAGAACCAATGAGAGACTAGCTGGAGGTGTCTGGACGGGCAAATTTAACTCTCATTTCCCACCAGGAAGAGGAATTAACCAAAGGCTCAGCGTGCCGTGCCGGAACCAGATTAGGGCCTGAAGCCATCCTGCGGTGTTGCGGCCAGCTCACAAGAAAGCGAGTTGAAGAAAGGAGCTCAGGGGCACTGTAATTCACAAACCTGCAGAGTTATAAATGACAGCTATCGTCCAAAAATAGACTGAAGTAAGGCTGCCAAGAGGACTTGAAAGCGGGGCAGAATTGCAGGAAACCGATTTCAGGAGGTAGACTGGAATTGCATTGAAAGCATAGGAAAAGAGGCAGAACGTCCACAATGATGCACTTGGCCAAAAAGGGCGTATGCGTTTTTTCCTGAATATATTCAGGAAAAAACGCATACGCCCTTTTTGGCCAACCAAGCAAGCTTGCAAAGGAAATCTGCACTACAATGAAGTCTCACTTCCCCCCGGTCAAAAGGGCCATCTGAAAAAAGTGTAAAATCCAGAAAGGCAGGACAGGCCATGGAGAACTGGGAGCCTTGTTATGCTGATGGGTGGGATGTAAATTGCCAACAGACACTCGGGAGAAGTGTATGGTGTTTCCTGAAACATCTAAAAAACAAAGCAACAGAGCCTAGGGCACTTCCACTTATGGTCCTATAGCTTAGGGAAATTAAAATCAAAAAGACACAGCCACCCCAAAGTTTGGGACGCCTCTGTTTACAAGAACCTCGTTTACAGTACAAGTTCAACACCGCAGAAAGTGAAAAATGGATAAAGAAGTTGTGGTATTTACTTACAAAGCAATATCACTCAGCAATGAAATCTATGTCATCAGGCCCTTAGCAGCACAATGAGTGGATTCAGGTATGATGATTCTAACTGAAATAAGTCACACAGAAAAAGAAACATCATAAGATATCACTAATACACAGAATGTAAACTTGGCTACACAGGAACTGAATTCCAAAACAGAACAGGGTCTCAAATTTAGAAAACCAACATATGCTTGCTTAAGGGGAAAGGAGAGTTGGGGTGCTGCATAAAATCAGAGATTGAAATGAGCACAGATAAAGTTCCTTAAGCCAAATATGGAATAGACAAGAGCTACTCCTTGCTCAACGAAATGGACTCAACACCGCATATTAAACGCCTAAGAATGTACCTGACTAGTAAGTATCTTAAAACCTATGGATTGCTATGTCTCCGAAAGAGAATCAAGCATGTGTACAGGGGCATAAACGCAGCAGTGATAGGATTGGAGAGGTTCGGTGAGCAAATGAAGACCCTTTGAAGTCATATTGCATGGTACCCATTCCACGGGTTTCAACTACCCAGGTTTAAGGTATTCTTCCTTCAGCTAAAACATGCATGTGGAACCTAGAGTATGATCAACCATGTGATCGGGAGACGTGTTCAAATATGTCTCAGTTTTCGTACCCTGGTACTCGGGTGCAACATTCCAGACGCTTTACTTACACTCTCCCGACTTGGAGAGTCAGTCCCTTTAACCTCCTGTTTGGCCCAGTTTGCAATTTCTGCGGAAGATGAACAGGAATAGCGAGAACCAATGAGAGACTAGCTGGAGGTGTCTGGACGGGCAAATTTAACTCTCATTTCCCACCAGGAAGAGGAATTAACCAAAGGCTCAGCGTGCCGTGCCGGAACCAGATTAGGGCCTGAAGCCATCTTGGGGTGTTGCGGCCAGCTCACAAGAAAGCGAGTTGAAGAAAGGAGCTCAGGGGCACTGTAATTCACAAACCTGCAGAGTTATAAATGATAGCTATCGTCCAAAAATATACTGAAGTAAGGCTGCCAAGAGGACTTGAAAGCGGGGCAGAATTGCAGGAAACCGATTTCAGGAGGTAGACTGGAATTGCATTGAAAGCATAGGAAAAGAGGCAGAACGTCCACAATGATGCACTTGGCCAAAAAGGGCGTATGCGTTTTTTCCTGAATATATTCAGGAAAAAACGCATACGCCCTTTTTGGCCAACCAAGCAAGCTTGCAAAGGAAATCTGCACTACAATGAAGTCTCACTTCCCCCCGGTCAAAAGGGCCATCTGAAAAAAGTGTAAAATCCAGAAAGGCAGGACAGGCCATGGAGAACTGGGAGCCTTGTTATGCTGATGGGCAGGATGTAAATTGTCAACAGACACTCGGGAGAAGTGTATGGTGTTTCCTGAAACATCTAAAAAACAAAGCAACAGAGCCTAGGGCACTTCCACTTATGGTCCTATAGCTTAGGGAAATTAAAATCAAAAAGACACAGCCACCCCAAAGTTTGGGACGCCTCTGTTTACAAGAACCTCGTTTACAGTACAAGTTCAACATCGCAGAAAGTGAAAAATGGATAAAGAAGTTGTGGTATTTACTTACAAAGCAATATCACTCAGCAATGAAATCTATGTCATCAGGCCCGTAGCAGCACAATGAGTGGATTCAGGTATGATGATTGTAACTGAAATAAGTCACACAGAAAAAGAAACATCATAAGATATCAGTAATACACGGAATGTAAACTTGGCTACACAGGAACTGAATTCCAAAACAGAACAGGGTCTCAAATTTAGAAAACCAACTTATGCTTGCTTAAGGGGAAAGGTGAGTTGGGGGGCTGCATAAAACCAGAGATTGAAATGAGCACAGATAAAGTTCCTTAAGCCAAATATGGAATAGACAAGAGCTACTCCTTGCTCAACGAAATGGACTCAACACCCCATATTAAACGCCTAAGAATGTACCTGACTAGTAAGTATCTTAAAACCTATGGATTGCTATGTCTCCGAAAGAGAATCAAGCATGTGTACAGGGGCATAAACGCAGCAGTGATAGGATTGGAGAGGTTCGGTGAGCAAATGAAGACCCTTTGAAGTCATATTGCATGGTACCCATTCCACGGGTTTCAACTACCCAGGTTTAAGGTATTCTTCCTTCAGCTAAAACATGCATGTGGAACCTAGAGTATGATCAACCATGTGATCGGGAAACGTGTTCAAATATGTCTCAGTTTTCGTACCCTGGTACTCGGGTGCAACATTCCAGACGCTTTACTAACACTTTCCCGACTTGGAGAGTCAGTCCCTTTAACCTCCTGTTTGGCCCAGTTTGCAATTTCTGCGGAAGATGAACAGGAATAGGGAGAACCAATGAGAGACTAGCTGGAGGTGTCTGGACGGGCAAATTGAACTCTCATTTCCCACCAGGAAGAGGAATTAACCAAAGGCTCAGCGTGCCGTGCCGGAACCAGATTAGGGCCTGAATCTATCTTGCGGTGTTGCGGCCAGCTCACAAGAAAGCGAGTTGAATAAAGGAGCTCAGGGGCACTGTAATTCACAAACCTGCAGAGTTATAAATGATTGCTATCGTCCAAAAATATACTGAAGTAAGGCTGCCAAGAGGACTTGAAAGCGGGGCAGAATTGCAGGAAACCGATTTCAGGAGGTAGACTGGAATTCCATTGAAAGCATAGGAAAAGAGGCAGAACGTCCACAATGATGCACTTGGCCAAAAAGGGCGTATGCGTTTTTTCCTGAATATATTCAGGAAAAAACGCATACGCCCTTTTTGGCCAACCAAGCAAGCTTGCAAAGGAAATCTGCACTACAATGTAGTCTCACTTCCCCCCGGTCAAAAGGGCCATCTGAAAAAAGTGTAAAATCCAGAAAGGCAGGACAGGCCATGGAGAACTGGGAGCCTTGTTATGCTGATGGGCGGGTTGTAAATTGCCAACAGACACTCGGGAGAAGTGTAAGGTGTTTCCTGAAACATCTAAAAAACCAAGCAACAGAGCCTAGGGCACTTCCACTTATGGTCCTATAGCTTAGGGAAATTAAAATCAAAAAGACACAGCCACCCCAAAGTTTGGGACGCCTCTGTTTACAAGAACCTCATTTACCGTACAAGTTCAATATCACAGAAAGTGAAAAATGGATAAAGAACTTGTGGTACTTACGTACAATGCAGTATCACTCAGCAATGAAATCTATGTCATCAGGCCCGTAGCTGCATAATGAGTGGATTCAGGTACGATGATTCTAACTGAAATAAGTAACACAGAAAAAGAAACATCATAAGATATCAGTAATACACGGAATGTAAACTTGGCTACACAGGAACTGAATTACAGAACAGAACACGGTCTCAAATTTAGAAAACCAACTTATGCTTGCTTAAGGAGAAAGGAGAGTTGGGGTGATGCATAAAACCAGAGATTGAAATGAGCACAGATAAAGTTCCTTAAGCCAAATACGGAATAGACAAGAGCTACTCCTTGCTCAACGAAATGGAATCAACACCCCATATTAAACGCCTAAGAATGTACCTGACTAGTAAGTATCTTAAAACCTATGGATTGCTATGTCTCCGAAAGAGAATCAAGCATGTGTACAGGGGCATAAACGCAGCAGTGATAGGATTGGAGAGGTTCGGTGAGCAAATGAAGACCCTTTGAAGTCATATTGCATGGTACCCATTCCACGGGTTTCAACTACCCAGGTTTAAGGTATTCTTCCTTCAGCTAAAACATGCATGTGGAACCTAGAGTATGATCAACCATGTGATCGGGAGACGTGTTCAAATATGTCTCAGTTTTCGTACCCTGGTACTCGGGTGCAACATTCCAGACGCTTTACTAACACTCTCCCGACTTGGAGAGTCAGTCCCTTTAACCTCCTGTTTGGCCCAGTTTGCAATTTCTGCGGAAGATGAACAGGAATAGCGAGAACCAATGAGAGACTAGCTGGAGGTGTCTGGACGGGCAAATTTAACTCTCATTTCCCACCAGGAAGAGGAATTAACCAAAGGCTCAGCGTGCCGTGCCGGAACCAGATTAGGGCCTGAAGCCATCCAGCGGTGTTGCGGCCAGCTCACAAGAAAGCGAGTTGAAGAAAGGAGCTCAGGGGCACTGTAATTCACAAACCTGCAGAGTTATAAATGATAGCTATCGTCCAAAAATATACTGAAGTAAGGCTGCCAAGAGGACTTGAAAGCGGGGCAGAATTGCAGGAAACCGATTTCAGGAGGTAGACTGGAATTGCATTGAAAGCATAGGAAAAGAGGCAGAACGTCCACAATGATGCACTTGGCCAAAAAGGGCGTATGCGTTTTTTCCTGAATATATTCAGGAAAAAACGCATACGCCCTTTTTGGCCAACCAAGCAAGCTTGCAAAGGAAATCTGCACTACAATGAAGTCTCACTTCCGCCGGGTCAAAAGGGCCATCTGAAAAAAGTGTAAAATCCAGAAAGGCAGGACAGGCCATGGAGAACTGGGAGCCTTGTTATGCTGATGGGCAGGATGTAAATTGCCAACAGACACTCGGGAGAAGTGTACGGTGTTTCCTGAAACATCTAAAAAACAAAGCAACAGAGCCTAGGGCACTTCCACTTATGGTCCTATAGCTTAGGGAAATTAAAATCAAAAAGACACAGCCACCCCAAAGTTTGGGACGCCTCTGTTTACAAGAACCTCGTTTACAGTACAAGTTCAACATCGCAGAAAGTGAAAAATGGATAAAGAAGTTGTGGTATTTACTTACAAAGCAATATCACTCAGCAATGAAATCTATGTCATCAGGCCCGTAGCAGCACAATGAGTGGATTCAGGTATGATGATTGTAACTGAAATAAGTCACACAGAAAAAGAAACATCATAAGATATCAGTAATACACGGAATGTAAACTTGGCTACACAGGAACTGAATTCCAAAACAGAACAGGGTCTCAAATTTAGAAAACCAACTTATGCTTGCTTAAGGGGAAAGGTGAGTTGGGGGGCTGCATAAAACCAGAGATTGAAATGAGGACAGATAAAGTTCCTTAAGCCAAATATGGAATAGACAAGAGCTACTCCTTGCTCGACGAAATGGACTCAACACCCCATATTAAACGCCTAAGAATGTACCTGACTAGTAAGCATCTTAAAACCTATGGATTGCTATGTCTCCGAAAGAGAATCAAGCATGTGTACAGGGGCATAAACGCAGCAGTGATAGGATTGGAGAGGTTCGGTGAGCAAATGAAGACCCTTTGAAGTCATATTGCATGGTACCCATTCCACGGGTTTCAACTACCCAGGTTTAAGGTATTCTTCCTTCAGCTAAAACATGCATGTGGAACCCAGAGTATGATGAACCGTGTGAACGGGAGACGTGTTCAAATATGTCTCAGTGTTCCTCCCCTGGTACTCGGGTGCAACATTCCAGAAGCTTTACTAACACTCTCCCCACTTGGAGAGTCAGTCCCTTTAACCTCCTGTTTGGCCCAGTTTACAATTTCTGCGGAAGATGAACAGGAATGGGGAGAACCAATGAGAGACTAGCTGGAGGTGTCTGGACGGGCAAATTTAACTCTCATTTCCCACCAGGAAGAGGAAATAACCAAAGGCACAGCGTGCCGTGCCGGAACCAGATTAGGGCCTGAAGCCATCCTGCGGTGTTGCGGCAAGCTCAAAAGAAAGCGAGTTGAAGAAAGGAGCTCAGGGGCACTGTAATTCACAAACCTGCAGAGTTATAAATGACAGCTATCGTCCAAAAATATACTGAAGTAAGGCTGCCAAGAGGACTTGAAAGCGGGGCAGAATTGCAGGAAACCGATTTCAGGAGGTAGACTGGAATTGCATTGAAAGCATAGGAAAAGAGGCAGAACGTCCACAATGATGCACTTGGCCAAAAAGGGCGTATGCGTTTTTTCCTGAATATATTCAGGAAAAAATGCATACGCCCTTTTTGGCCAACCAAGCAAGCTTGCAAAGGAAATCTGCACTACAATGAAGTGTCACTTCCCCCCGGTCAAAAGGGCCATCTGAAAATAGTGTAAAATCCAGAAAGGCAGGACAGGCCATGGAGAACTGGGAGCCTTGTTATGCTGATGGGCGGGATGTAAATTGCCAACAGACACTCGGGAGAAGTGTATGGTGTTTCCTGAAACATCTAAAAAACCAAGCAACAGAGCCTAGGGCACTTCCATTTATGGTCCTATAGCTTAGGGAAATTAAAATCAAAAAGACACAGCCACCCCAAAGTTTGGGACGCCTCTGTTTACAAGAACCTCATTTACCGTACAAGTTCAATATCACAGAAAGTGAAAAATGGATAAAGAACTTGTGGTACTTACGTACAATGCAGTATCACTCAGCAATGAAATCTATGTCATCAGGCCCGTAGCTGCATAATGAGTGGATTCAGGTACGATGATTCTAACTGAAATAAGTCACACAGAAAAAGAAACATCATAAGATATCAGTAATACACGGAATGTAAACTTGGCTACACAGGAACTGAATTACAGAACAGAACACGGTCTCAAATTTAGAAAACCAACTTATGCTTGCTTAAGGAGAAAGGAGAGTTGGGGTGATGCATAAAACCAGAGATTGAAATGAGCACAGATAAAGTTCCTTAAGCCAAATAAGGAATAGACAAGAGCTACTCCTTGCTCAACGAAATGGAATCAACACCCCATATTAAACGCCTAAGAATGTACCTGACTAGTAAGTATCTTAAAACCTATGGATTGCTATGTCTCCGAAAGAGAATCAAGCATGTGTACAGGGGCATAAACGCAGCAGTGATAGGATTGGAGAGGTTCGGTGAGCAAATGAAGACCCTTTGAAGTCATATTGCATGGTACCCATTCCACGGGTTTCAACTACCCAGGTTTAAGGTATTCTTCCTTCAGCTAAAACATGCATGTGGAACCTAGAGTATGATCAACCATGTGATCGGGAGACGTGTTCAAATATGTCTCAGTTTTCGTACCCTGGTACTCGGGTGCAACATTCCAGACGCTTTACTAACACTCTCCCGACTTGGAGAGTCAGTCCCTTTAACCTCCTGTTTGGCCCAGTTTGCAATTTCTGCGGAAGATGAACAGGAATAGCGAGAACCAATGAGAGACTAGCTGGAGGTGTCTGGACGGGCAAATTTAACTCTCATTTCCCACCAGGAAGAGGAATTAACCAAAGGCTCAGCGTGCCGTGCCGGAACCAGAGTAGGGCCTGAAGCCATCTTGGGGTGTTGCGGCCAGCTCACAAGAAAGCGAGTTGAAGAAAGGAGCTCAGGGGCACTGTAATTCACAAACCTGCAGAGTTATAAATGATAGCTATCGTCCAAAAATATACTGAAGTAAGGCTGCCAAGAGGACTTGAAAGCGGGGCAGAATTGCAGGAAACCGATTTCAGGAGGTAGACTGGAATTGCATTGAAAGCATAGGAAAAGAGGCAGAACGTCCACAATGATGCACTTGGCCAAAAAGGGCGTATGCGTTTTTTCCTGAATATATTCAGGAAAAAAGGCATACGCCCTTTTTGGCCAACCAAGCAAGCTTGCAAAGGAAATCTGCACTACAATGAAGTCTCACTTCCCCCCGGTCAAAAGGGCCATCTGAAAAAAGTGTAAAATCCAGAAAGGCAGGACAGGCCATGGAGAACTGGGAGCCTTGTTATGCTGATGGGCGGGATGTAAATTGCCAACAGACACTCGGGAGAAGTGTACGGTGTTTCCTGAAACATCTAAAAAACAAAGCAACAGAGCCTAGGGCACTTCCACTTATGGTCCTATAGCTTAGGGAAATTCAAATCAAAAAGACACAGCCACCCCAAAGTTTGGGACGCCTCTGTTTACAAGAACCTCGTTTACAGTACAAGTTCAACATCGCAGAAAGTGAAAAATCGATAAAGAAGTTGTGGTATTTACTTACAAAGCAATATCACTCAGCAATGAAATCTATGTCATCAGGCCCGTAGCAGCACAATGAGTGGATTCAGGTATGATGATTGTAACTGAAATAAGTCACACAGAAAAAGAAACATCATAAGATATCAGTAATACACGGAATGTAAACTTGGCTACACAGGAACTGAATTCCAAAACAGAACAGGGTCTCAAATTTAGAAAACCAACTTATGCTTGCTTAAGGGGAAAGGTGAGTTGGGGGGCTGCATAAAACCAGAGATTGAAATGAGGACAGATAAAGTTCCTTAAGCCAAATATGGAATAGACAAGAGCTACTCCTTGCTCGACGAAATGGACTCAACACCCCATATTAAACGCCTAAGAATGTACCTGACTAGTAAGTATCTTAAAACCTATGGATTGCTATGTCTCCGAAAGAGAATCAAGCATGTGTACAGGGGCATAAACGCAGCAGTGATAGGATTGGAGAGGTTCGGTGAGCAAATGAAGACCCTTTGAAGTCATATTGCATGGTACCCATTCCACGGGTTTCAACTACCCAGGTTTAAGGTATTCTTCCTTCAGCTAAAACATGCATGTGGAACCTAGAGTATGATGAACCGTGTGAACGGGAGACGTGTTCAAATATGTCTCAGTTTTCCTCCCCTGGTACTCGGGTGCAACATTCCAGACGCTTTACTAACACTCTCCCCACTTGGAGAGTCAGTCCCTTTAACCTCCTGTTTGGCCCAGTTTACAATTTCTGCGGAAGATGAACAGGAATGGGGAGAACCAATGAGAGACTAGCTGGAGGTGTCTGGACGGGCAAATTTAACTCTCATTTCCCACCAGGAAGAGGAAATAACCAAAGGCACAGCGTGCCGTGCCGGAACCAGATTAGGGCCTGAAGCCATCCTGCGGTGTTGCGGCAAGCTCAAAAGAAAGCGAGTTGAAGAAAGGAGCTCAGGGGCACTGTAATTCACAAACCTGCAGAGTTATAAATGACAGCTATCGTCCAAAAATATACTGAAGTAAGGCTGCCAAGAGGACTTGAAAGCGGGGCAGAATTGCAGGAAACCGATTTCAGGAGGTAGACTGGAATTGCATTGAAAGCATAGGAAAAGAGGCAGAACGTCCACAATGATGCACTTGGCCAAAAAGGGCGTATGCGTTTTTTCCTGAATATATTCAGGAAAAAATGCATACGCCCTTTTTGGCCAACCAAGCAAGCTTGCAAAGGAAATCTGCACTACAATGAAGTGTCACTTCCCCCCGGTCAAAAGGGCCATCTGAAAATAGTGTAAAATCCAGAAAGGCATGACAGGCCATGGAGAACTGGGAGCCTTGTTATGCTGATGGGCAGGATGGAAAATGCCAACAGACACTCGGGAGAAGTGTATGGTGTTTCCTGAAACATCTAAAAAACAAAGCAACAGAGCCTAGGGCACTTCCACTTATGGTCCTATAGCTTAGGGAAATTAAAATCAAAAAGACACAGCCACCCCAAAGTTTGGGACGCCTCTGTTTACAAGAACCTCGTTTACAGTACAAGTTCAACATCGCAGAAAGTGAAAAATGGATAAAGAAGTTGTGGTATTTACTTACAAAGCAATATCACTCAGCAATGACATCTATGTCATCAGGCCCTTAGCAGCACAATGAGTGGATTCAGGTATGATGATTCTAACTGAAATAAGTCACACAGAAAAAGAAACATCATAAGATATCACTAATACACGGAATGTAAACTTGGCTACACAGGAACTGAATTACAGAACAGAACAGGGTCTCAAATTTAGAAAACCAACTTATGCTTGCTTAAGGGTAAAGGTGAGTTGGGGTGCTGCATAAAACCAGAGATTGAAATGAGCACAGATAAAGTTCCTTAAGCCAAATATGGAATAAACAAGAGCTACTCCTTGCTCAACGAAATGGACTCAACACCCCATATTAAACGCCTAAGAATGTACCTGACTAGTAAGTATCTTAAAACCTATGGATTGCTATGTCTCCAAAAGAGAATCAAGCGTGTGTACAGGGGCATAAACGCAGCAGTGATAGGATTGGAGAGGTTCGGTGAGCAAATGAAGACCCTTTGAAGTCATATTGCATGGTACCCATTACACGGGTCTCAACTCTCCAGGTTTAAGGTATTCTTCCTTCAGCTAAAACATGCATGTGGAACCCAGAGTATGATGAACCGTGTGAACGGGAGACGTGTTCAAATATGTCTCAGTTTTTGTACCCCGGTACTCGGGTGCAACATTCCAGACGCTTTACTAACACTCTCCCGACTTGGAGAGTCAGTCCCTTTAACCTCCTGTTTGGCCCAGTTTGCAATTTCTGCGGAAGATGAACAGGAATAGCGAGAACCAATGAGAGACTAGCTGGAGGTGTCTGGACGGGCAAATTTAACTCTCATTTCCCACCAGGAAGAGGAATTAACCAAAGGCTCAGCGTGCCGTGCCGGAACCAGAGTAGGGCCTGAAGCCATCTTGGGGTGTTGCGGCCAGCTCACAAGAAAGCGAGTTGAAGAAAGGAGCTCAGGGGCACTGTAATTCACAAACCTGCAGAGTTATAAATGATAGCTATCGTCCAAAAATATACTGAAGTAAGGCTGCCAAGAGGACTTGAAAGCGGGGCAGAATTGCAGGAAACCGATTTCAGGAGGTAGACTGGAATTGCATTGAAAGCATAGGAAAAGAGGCAGAACGTCCACAATGATGCACTTGGCCAAAAAGGGCGTATGCGTTTTTTCCTGAATATATTCAGGAAAAAAGGCATACGCCCTTTTTGGCCAACCAAGCAAGCTTGCAAAGGAAATCTGCACTACAATGAAGTCTCACTTCCCCCCGGTCAAAAGGGCCATCTGAAAAAAGTGTAAAATCCAGAAAGGCAGGACAGGCCATGGAGAACTGGGAGCCTTGTTATGCTGATGGGCGGGATGTAAATTGCCAACAGACACTCGGGAGAAGTGTACGGTGTTTCCTGAAACATCTAAAAAACAAAGCAACAGAGCCTAGGGCACTTCCACTTATGGTCCTATAGCTTAGGGAAATTCAAATCAAAAAGACACAGCCACCCCAAAGTTTGGGACGCCTCTGTTTACAAGAACCTCGTTTACAGTACAAGTTCAACATCGCAGAAAGTGAAAAATCGATAAAGAAGTTGTGGTATTTACTTACAAAGCAATATCACTCAGCAATGAAATCTATGTCATCAGGCCCGTAGCAGCACAATGAGTGGATTCAGGTATGATGATTGTAACTGAAATAAGTCACACAGAAAAAGAAACATCATAAGATATCAGTAATACACGGAATGTAAACTTGGCTACACAGGAACTGAATTCCAAAACAGAACAGGGTCTCAAATTTAGAAAACCAACTTATGCTTGCTTAAGGGGAAAGGTGAGTTGGGGGGCTGCATAAAACCAGAGATTGAAATGAGGACAGATAAAGTTCCTTAAGCCAAATATGGAATAGACAAGAGCTACTCCTTGCTCGACGAAATGGACTCAACACCCCATATTAAACGCCTAAGAATGTACCTGACTAGTAAGTATCTTAAAACCTATGGATTGCTATGTCTCCGAAAGAGAATCAAGCATGTGTACAGGGGCATAAACGCAGCAGTGATAGGATTGGAGAGGTTCGGTGAGCAAATGAAGACCCTTTGAAGTCATATTGCATGGTACCCATTCCACGGGTTTCAACTACCCAGGTTTAAGGTATTCTTCCTTCAGCTAAAACATGCATGTGGAACCTAGAGTATGATGAACCGTGTGAACGGGAGACGTGTTCAAATATGTCTCAGTTTTCCTCCCCTGGTACTCGGGTGCAACATTCCAGACGCTTTACTAACACTCTCCCCACTTGGAGAGTCAGTCCCTTTAACCTCCTGTTTGGCCCAGTTTACAATTTCTGCGGAAGATGAACAGGAATGGGGAGAACCAATGAGAGACTAGCTGGAGGTGTCTGGACGGGCAAATTTAACTCTCATTTCCCACCAGGAAGAGGAAATAACCAAAGGCACAGCGTGCCGTGCCGGAACCAGATTAGGGCCTGAAGCCATCCTGCGGTGTTGCGGCAAGCTCAAAAGAAAGCGAGTTGAAGAAAGGAGCTCAGGGGCACTGTAATTCACAAACCTGCAGAGTTATAAATGACAGCTATCGTCCAAAAATATACTGAAGTAAGGCTGCCAAGAGGACTTGAAAGCGGGGCAGAATTGCAGGAAACCGATTTCAGGAGGTAGACTGGAATTGCATTGAAAGCATAGGAAAAGAGGCAGAACGTCCACAATGATGCACTTGGCCAAAAAGGGCGTATGCGTTTTTTCCTGAATATATTCAGGAAAAAATGCATACGCCCTTTTTGGCCAACCAAGCAAGCTTGCAAAGGAAATCTGCACTACAATGAAGTGTCACTTCCCCCCGGTCAAAAGGGCCATCTGAAAATAGTGTAAAATCCAGAAAGGCATGACAGGCCATGGAGAACTGGGAGCCTTGTTATGCTGATGGGCAGGATGGAAAATGCCAACAGACACTCGGGAGAAGTGTATGGTGTTTCCTGAAACATCTAAAAAACAAAGCAACAGAGCCTAGGGCACTTCCACTTATGGTCCTATAGCTTAGGGAAATTAAAATCAAAAAGACACAGCCACCCCAAAGTTTGGGACGCCTCTGTTTACAAGAACCTCGTTTACAGTACAAGTTCAACATCGCAGAAAGTGAAAAATGGATAAAGAAGTTGTGGTATTTACTTACAAAGCAATATCACTCAGCAATGACATCTATGTCATCAGGCCCTTAGCAGCACAATGAGTGGATTCAGGTATGATGATTCTAACTGAAATAAGTCACACAGAAAAAGAAACATCATAAGATATCACTAATACACGGAATGTAAACTTGGCTACACAGGAACTGAATTACAGAACAGAACAGGGTCTCAAATTTAGAAAACCAACTTATGCTTGCTTAAGGGTAAAGGTGAGTTGGGGTGCTGCATAAAACCAGAGATTGAAATGAGCACAGATAAAGTTCCTTAAGCCAAATATGGAATAAACAAGAGCTACTCCTTGCTCAACGAAATGGACTCAACACCCCATATTAAACGCCTAAGAATGTACCTGACTAGTAAGTATCTTAAAACCTATGGATTGCTATGTCTCCAAAAGAGAATCAAGCGTGTGTACAGGGGCATAAACGCAGCAGTGATAGGATTGGAGAGGTTCGGTGAGCAAATGAAGACCCTTTGAAGTCATATTGCATGGTACCCATTACACGGGTCTCAACTCTCCAGGTTTAAGGTATTCTTCCTTCAGCTAAAACATGCATGTGGAACCCAGAGTATGATGAACCGTGTGAACGGGAGACGTGTTCAAATATGTCTCAGTTTTTGTACCCCGGTACTCGGGTGCAACATTCCAGACGCTTTACTAACACTCTCCCGACTTGGAGAGTCAGTCCCTTTAACCTCCTGTTTGGCCCAGTTTGCAATTTCTGCGGAAGATGAACAGGAATAGCGAGAACCAATGAGAGACTAGCTGGAGGTGTCTGGACGGGCAAATTGAACTCTCATTTCCCACCAGGAAGAGGAATTAACCAAAGGCTCAGCGTGCCGTGCCGGAACCAGATTAGGGCCTGAAGCCATCCTGCTGTGTTGCGGCCAGGTCACAAGAAAGAGAGTTGAAGAAAGGAGCTCAGGGGCACTGTAATTCACAAACCTGCAGAGTTATAAATGACAGCTATCGTCCAAAAATATACTGAAGTAAGGCTGCCAAGAGGACTTGAAAGCGGGGCAGAATTGCAGGAAAACGATTTCAGGAGGTAGACTGGAATTGCATTGAAAGCATAGGAAAAGAGGCAGAACGTCCACAATGATGCACTTGGCCAAAAAGGGCGTATGCGTTTTTTCCTGAATATATTCAGGAAAAAACGCATACGCCCTTTTTGGCCAACCAAGCAAGCTTGCAAAGGAAATCTGCACTACAATGAAGTCTCACTTCCCCCCGGTCAAAAGGGCCATCTGAAAAAAGTGTAAAATCCAGAAAGGCAGGACAGGCCATGGAGAACTGGGAGCCTTGTTATGCTGATGGGCGGGATGTAAATTGCCAACAGACACTCGGGAGAAGTGTACGGTGTTTCCTGAAACATCTAAAAAACAAAGCAACAGAGCCTAGGGCACTTCCACTTATGGTCCTATAGCTTAGGGAAATTCAAATCAAAAAGACACAGCCACCCCAAAGTTTGGGACGCCTCTGTTTACAAGAACCTCGTTTACAGTACAAGTTCAACATCGCAGAAAGTGAAAAATCGATAAAGAAGTTGTGGTATTTACTTACAAAGCAATATCACTCAGCAATGAAATCTATGTCATCAGGCCCGTAGCAGCACAATGAGTGGATTCAGGTATGATGATTGTAACTGAAATAAGTCACACAGAAAAAGAAACATCATAAGATATCAGTAATACACGGAATGTAAACTTGGCTACACAGGAACTGAATTCCAAAACAGAACAGGGTCTCAAATTTAGAAAACCAACTTATGCTTGCTTAAGGGGAAAGGTGAGTTGGGGGGCTGCATAAAACCAGAGATTGAAATGAGGACAGATAAAGTTCCTTAAGCCAAATATGGAATAGACAAGAGCTACTCCTTGCTCGACGAAATGGACTCAACACCCCATATTAAACGCCTAAGAATGTACCTGACTAGTAAGTATCTTAAAACCTATGGATTGCTATGTCTCCGAAAGAGAATCAAGCATGTGTACAGGGGCATAAACGCAGCAGTGATAGGATTGGAGAGGTTCGGTGAGCAAATGAAGACCCTTTGAAGTCATATTGCATGGTACCCATTCCACGGGTTTCAACTACCCAGGTTTAAGGTATTCTTCCTTCAGCTAAAACATGCATGTGGAACCTAGAGTATGATGAACCGTGTGAACGGGAGACGTGTTCAAATATGTCTCAGTTTTCCTCCCCTGGTACTCGGGTGCAACATTCCAGACGCTTTACTAACACTCTCCCCACTTGGAGAGTCAGTCCCTTTAACCTCCTGTTTGGCCCAGTTTACAATTTCTGCGGAAGATGAACAGGAATGGGGAGAACCAATGAGAGACTAGCTGGAGGTGTCTGGACGGGCAAATTTAACTCTCATTTCCCACCAGGAAGAGGAAATAACCAAAGGCACAGCGTGCCGTGCCGGAACCAGATTAGGGCCTGAAGCCATCCTGCGGTGTTGCGGCAAGCTCAAAAGAAAGCGAGTTGAAGAAAGGAGCTCAGGGGCACTGTAATTCACAAACCTGCAGAGTTATAAATGACAGCTATCGTCCAAAAATATACTGAAGTAAGGCTGCCAAGAGGACTTGAAAGCGGGGCAGAATTGCAGGAAACCGATTTCAGGAGGTAGACTGGAATTGCATTGAAAGCATAGGAAAAGAGGCAGAACGTCCACAATGATGCACTTGGCCAAAAAGGGCGTATGCGTTTTTTCCTGAATATATTCAGGAAAAAATGCATACGCCCTTTTTGGCCAACCAAGCAAGCTTGCAAAGGAAATCTGCACTACAATGAAGTGTCACTTCCCCCCGGTCAAAAGGGCCATCTGAAAATAGTGTAAAATCCAGAAAGGCATGACAGGCCATGGAGAACTGGGAGCCTTGTTATGCTGATGGGCAGGATGGAAAATGCCAACAGACACTCGGGAGAAGTGTATGGTGTTTCCTGAAACATCTAAAAAACAAAGCAACAGAGCCTAGGGCACTTCCACTTATGGTCCTATAGCTTAGGGAAATTAAAATCAAAAAGACACAGCCACCCCAAAGTTTGGGACGCCTCTGTTTACAAGAACCTCGTTTACAGTACAAGTTCAACATCGCAGAAAGTGAAAAATGGATAAAGAAGTTGTGGTATTTACTTACAAAGCAATATCACTCAGCAATGACATCTATGTCATCAGGCCCTTAGCAGCACAATGAGTGGATTCAGGTATGATGATTCTAACTGAAATAAGTCACACAGAAAAAGAAACATCATAAGATATCACTAATACACGGAATGTAAACTTGGCTACACAGGAACTGAATTACAGAACAGAACAGGGTCTCAAATTTAGAAAACCAACTTATGCTTGCTTAAGGGTAAAGGTGAGTTGGGGTGCTGCATAAAACCAGAGATTGAAATGAGCACAGATAAAGTTCCTTAAGCCAAATATGGAATAAACAAGAGCTACTCCTTGCTCAACGAAATGGACTCAACACCCCATATTAAACGCCTAAGAATGTACCTGACTAGTAAGTATCTTAAAACCTATGGATTGCTATGTCTCCAAAAGAGAATCAAGCGTGTGTACAGGGGCATAAACGCAGCAGTGATAGGATTGGAGAGGTTCGGTGAGCAAATGAAGACCCTTTGAAGTCATATTGCATGGTACCCATTACACGGGTCTCAACTCTCCAGGTTTAAGGTATTCTTCCTTCAGCTAAAACATGCATGTGGAACCCAGAGTATGATGAACCGTGTGAACGGGAGACGTGTTCAAATATGTCTCAGTTTTCGTACCCCGGTACTCGGGTGCAACATTCCAGACGCTTTACTAACACTCTCCCGACTTGGAGAGTCAGTCCCTTTAACCTCCTGTTTGGCCCAGTTTGCAATTTCTGCGGAAGATGAACAGGAATAGCGAGAACCAATGAGAGACTAGCTGGAGGTGTCTGGACGGGCAAATTGAACTCTCATTTCCCACCAGGAAGAGGAATTAACCAAAGGCTCAGCGTGCCGTGCCGGAACCAGATTAGGGCCTGAAGCCATCCTGCTGTGTTGCGGCCAGGTCACAAGAAAGAGAGTTGAAGAAAGGAGCTCAGGGGCACTGTAATTCACAAACCTGCAGAGTTATAAATGACAGCTATCGTCCAAAAATATACTGAAGTAAGGCTGCCAAGAGGACTTGAAAGCGGGGCAGAATTGCAGGAAAACGATTTCAGGAGGTAGACTGGAATTGCATTGAAAGCATAGGAAAAGAGGCAGAACGTCCACAATGATGCACTTGGCCAAAAAGGGCGTATGCGTTTTTTCCTGAATATATTCAGGAGAAAACGAATACGCCCTTTTTGGCCAACCACGCAAGCTTGCAAAGGAAATCTGCACTACACTGAAGTCTCACTTCCCCCCGGTCAAAAGGGCCATCTGAAAAAAGTGTAAAATCCAGAAAGGCAGGACAGGCCATGGAGAACTGGGAGCCTTGTTATGCTGATGGGCGGGATATAAATTGCCAACAGACACTCTGGAGAAGTGTATGGTGTTTCCTGAAACATCTAAAAAACAAAGCAACAGAGCCAAGGGCACTTCCACTTATGGTCCTATAGCTTAGGGAAATTAAAATCAAAAAGACACAGCCACCCCAAAGTTTGGGACGCCTCTGTTTACAAAAACCTCGTTTACCGTACAAGTTCAATATCACAGAAAGTGAAAAATGGATAAAGAACTTGTGGTACTTACGTACAATGCAGTATCACTCAGCAATGAAATCTATGTCATCAGGCCCGTAGCAGCATAATGAGTGGATTCAGGTACAATGATTCTAACTGAAATAAGTCACACAGAAAAAGAAACATCATAAGATATCACTAACACACGGAATGTAAACTTGGCTACACAGGAACTGAATTCCAAAACAGAACAGGGTCTCAAATTTAGAAAACCAACTTATCCTTGCTTAAGGGGAAAGGAGAGTTGGGGTGCTGCATAAAACCAGAGATTGAAATGACCACAGATAAATTTCCTTAAGCCAAATATGGAATAGACAAGAGCTACTCCTTGCTCAACGAAATGGACTCAACACCCCATATTAAACGCCTAAGAATGTACCTGACTAGTAAGTATCTTAAAACCTATGGATTGCTATGTCTCCAAAAGAGAATCAAGCATGTGTACAGGGGCATAAACGCAGCAGTGATAGGATTGGAGAGGTTCGGTGAGCAAATGAAGACCCTTTGAAGTCATATTGCATGGTACCCATTCCACGGGTTTCAACTACCCAGGTTTAAGGTATTCTTCCTTCAGCTAAAACATGCATGTGGAACCTAGAGTATGATCAACCATGTGATCGGGAGACGTGTTCAAATATGTCTCAGTTTTTGTACGCTGGTACTCGGGTGCAACATTCCAGACGCTTTACTAACACTCTCCCGACTTGGAGAGTTAGCGCCTTTAACCTCCTGTTTGGCCCAGTTTGCAATTTCTGCGGAAGATGAACAGGAATAGTGAGAACCAATGAGAGACTAGCTGGAGGTGTCTGGACGGGCAAATTTAACTCTCATTTCCCACCAGGAAGAGGAATTAACCAAAGGCTCAGCGTGCCGTGCCGCAACCAGATTAGGGCCTGAAGCCATCCTGCGGTGTTGCGGCCAGCTCACAAGAAAGCGAGTTGAAGAAAGGAGCTCAGGGGCACTGTAATTCACAAACCTGCAGAGTTATAAATGACAGCTATCGTCCAAAAATAGACTGAAGTAAGGCTGCCAAGAGGACTTGAAAGCGGGGCAGAATTGCAGGAAACCGATTTCAGGAGGTAGACTGGAATTGCATTGAAAGCATAGGAAAAGAGGCAGAACGTCCACAATGATGCACTTGGCCAAAAAGGGCGTATGCGTTTTTTCCTGAATATATTCAGGAGAAAACGAATACGCCCTTTTTGGCCAACCACGCAAGCTTGCAAAGGAAATCTGCACTACAATGACGTCTCACTTCCCCCCGGTCAAAAGGGCCATCTGAAAAAAGTGTAAAATCCAGAAAGGCAGGACAGGCCATGGAGAACTGGGAGCCTTGTTATGCTGATGGGTGGGATGTAAATTGCCAAGAGACACTCGGGAGAAGTGTATGGTGTTTCCTGAAACATCTAAAAAACAAAGCAACAGAGCCTAGGGCACTTCCACTTATGGTCCTATAGCTTAGGGAAATTAAAATCAAAAAGACACAGCCACCCCAAAGTTTGGGACGCCTCTGTTTACAAGAACCTCATTTACCGTACAAGTTCAATATCACAGAATGTGAAAAATGGATAAAGAACTTGTGGTACTTACGTACAATGCAGTATCACTCAGCAATGAAATCTATGTCATCAGGCGCGTAGCTGCATAATGAGTGGATTCAGGTACGATGATTCTTTCTGAAATAAGTCACACAGCAAAAGAAACATCATAAGATATCAGTAATACACGGAATGTAAACTTGGCTACACAGGAACTGAATTCCAAAACAGAACAGTGTCTCAAATTTAGAAAACCAACTTATGCTTGCTTAAGGGGAAAGGTGAGTTGGGGGGCTGCATAAAACCAGAGATTGAAATGAGGACAGATAAAGTTCCTTAAGCCAAATATGGAATAAACAAGAGCTACTCCTTGCTCAACGAAATGGACTCAACACCCCATATTAAACGCTTAAGAATGTACCTGACTAGTAAGTATCTTAAAACCTATGGATTGCTATGTCTCCAAAAGAGAATCAAGCATGTGTACAGGGGCATAAACGCAGCAGTGATAGGATTGGAGAGGTTCGGTGAGCAAATGAAGACCCTTTGAAGTCATATTGCATGGTACCCATTCCACGGGTTTCAACTACCCAGGTTTAAGGTATTCTTCCTTCAGCTAAAACATGCATGTGGAACCTAGAGTATGATCAACCATGTGATCGGGAAACGTGTTCAAATATGTCTCAGTTTTCGTACCCTGGTACTCGGGTGCAACATTCCAGATGCTTTACTAACACTCTCCCGACTTGGAGAGTCAGTCCCTTTAACCTCCTGTTTGGCCCAGTTTGCAATTTCTGCGGAAGATGAACAGGAATAGGGAGAACCAATGAGAGACTAGCTGGAGGTGTCTGGACGGGCAAATTTAACTCTCATTTCCCACCAGGAAGAGGAATTAACCAAAGGCTCAGCGTGCCGTGCCGGAACCAGATTAGGGCCTGAAGCCATCTTGGGGTGTTGCGGCCAGCTCACAAGAAAGCGAGTTGAAGAAAGGAGCTCAGGGGCACTGTAATTCACAAACCTGCAGAGTTATAAATGACAGCTATCGTCCAAAAATATACTGAAGTAAGGCTGCCAAGAGGACTTGAAAGCGGGGCAGAATTGCAGGAAACCGATTTCAGGAGGTAGACTGGAATTGCATTGAAAGCATAGGAAAAGAGGCAGAACGTCCACAATGATGCACTTGGCCAAAAAGGGCGTATGCGTTTTTTCCTGAATATATTCAGGAAAAAAGGCATACGCCCTTTTTGGCCAACCAAGCAAGCTTGCAAACGAAATCTGCACTACAATGAAGTCTCACTTCCCCCCGGTCAAAAGGGTCATCTGAAAAAAGTGTAAAATCCAGAAAGGCAGGACAGGCCATGGAGAACTGGGAGCCTTGTTATGCTGATGGGCAGGATGTAAATTGCCAACAGACACTCGGGAGAAGTGTATGGTGTTTCCTGAAACATCTAAAAAACAAAGCAACAGAGCCTAGGGCACTTCCACTTATGGTCCTATAGCTTAGGGAAATTAAAATCAAAAAGACACAGCCACCCCAAAGTTTGGGACGCCTCTGTTTACAAGAACCTCGTTTACAGTACAAGTTCAACATCGCAGAAAGTGAAAAATGGATAAAGAAGTTGTGGTATTTACTTACAAAGCAATATCACTCAGCAATGAAATCTATGTCATCAGGCCCGTAGCAGCAAAATGAGTGGATTCAGGTATGATGATTCTAACTGAAATAAGTCACACAGAAAAAGAAACATCATAAGATATCAGTAATACACGGAATGTAAACTTGGCTACACAGGAACTGAATTCCAAAACAGAACAGGGTCTCAAATTTAGAAAACCAACTTATGCTTGCTTAAGGGGAAAGGTGAGTTGGGGTGCTGCATAAAACCAGAGATTGAAATGAGCACAGATAAAGTTCCTTAAGCCAAATATGGAATAGACAAGAGCTACTCCTTGCTCAACGAAATGGACTCAACACCCCATATTAAACGCCTAAGAATGTACCTGACTAGTAAGTATCTTAAAACCTATGGATTGCTATGTCTCCAAAAGAGAATCAAGTGTGTGTACAGGGGCATAAACGCAGCAGTGATAGGATTGGAGAGGTTCGGTGAGCAAATGAAGACCCTTTGAAGTCATATTGCATGGTACCCATTCCACGGGTTTCAACTACCCAGGTTTAAGGTATTCTTCCTTCAGCTAAAACATGCATGTGGAACCCAGAGTATGATGAACCGTGTGAACGGGAGACGTGTTCAAATATGTCTCAGTTTTCCTCCCCTGGTACTCGGGTGCAACATTCCAGACGCTTTACTAACACTCTCCCCACTTGGAGAGTCAGTCCCTATAACCTCCTGTTTGGCCCAGTTTGCAATTTCTGCGGAAGATGAACAGGAATGGGGAGAACCAATGAGAGACTAGCTGGAGGTGTCTGGACGGGCAAATTTAACTCTCATTTCCCACCAGGAAGAGGAAATAACCAAAGGCACAGCGTGCCGTGCCGGTACCAGATTAGGGCCTGAAGCCATCCTGCGGTGTTGCGGCCAGCTCAAAAGAAAGCGAGTTGAAGAAAGGAGCTCAGGGGCACTGTAATTCACAAACCTGCAGAGTTATAAATGACAGCTATCGTCCAAAAATATACTGAAGTAAGGCTGCCAAGAGGACTTGAAAGCGGGGCAGAATTGCAGGAAACCGATTTCAGGAGGTAGACTGGAATTGCATTGAAAGCATAGGAAAAGAGGCAGAACGTCCACAATGATGCACTTGGCCAAAAAGGGCGTATGTGTTTTTTCCTGAATATATTCAGGAAAAAACGCATACGCACTTTTTGGCCAACCAAGCAAGCTTGCAAAGGAAATCTGCACTACAATGAAGTCTCACTTCCCCCCGGTCAAAAGGGCCATCTGAAAAAAGTGTAAAATCCAGAAAGGCATGACAGGCCATGGAGAACTGGGAGCCTTGTTATGCTGATGGGCAGGATGGAAACTGCCAACAGACACTCGGGAGAAGTGTATGGTGTTTCCTGAAACATCTAAAAAACAAAGCAACAGAGCCTAGGGAACTTCCACTTATGGTCCTATAGCTTAGAGAAATTAAAATCAAAAAGACACAGCCACCCCAAAGTTTGGGACGCCTCTGTTTACAAGAACCTCGTTTACAGTACAAGTTCAACATCGCAGAAAGTGAAAAATGGATAAAGAAGCTGTGGTATTTACTTACAAAGCAATATCACTCAGCAATGAAATCTATGTCATCAGGCCCTTAGCAGCACAATGAGTGGATTCAGGTATGATGATTCTAACTGAAATAAGTCACACAGAAAAAGAAACATCATAAGATATCAATAATACACGGAATGTAAACTTGGCTACACAGGAACTTAATTACAGAACAGAACAGGGTCTCAAATTTAGAAAACCAACTTATGCTTGCTTAAGGGGAAAGGTGAGTTGGGGGGCTGCATAAAACCAGAGATTGAAATGAGCACAGATAAAGTTCCTTAAGCCAAATACGGAATAGACAAGAGCTACTCCTTGCTCAACGAAATGGACTCAACACCGCATATTAAACGCCTAAGAATGTACCTGACTAGTAAGTATCTTACAACCTATGGATTGCTATGTCTCCAAAAGAGAATCAAGCATGTGTACAGGGGCATAAACGCAGCAGTGATAGGATTGGAGAGGTTCGGTGAGCAAATGAAGACCCTTTGAAGTCATATTGCATGGTACCCATTCCACGGGTTTCAACTACCCAGGTTTAAGGTATTCTTCCTTCAGCTAAAACATGCATGTGGAACCTAGAGTATGATCAACCATGTGATCGGGAGACGTGTTCAAATATGTCTCAGTTTTCGTACCCTGGTACTCGGGTGCAACATTCCAGACGCTTTACTAACACTCTCCCGACTTGGAGAGTCAGTCCCTTTAACCTCCTGTTTGGCCCAGTTTGCAATTTCTGCGGAAGATGAACAGGAATAGCGAGAACCAATGAGAGACTAGCTGGAGGTGTCTGGACGGGCAAATTTAACTCTCATTTCCCACCAGGAAGAGGAATTAACCAAAGGCTCAGCGTGCCGTGCCGGAACCAGATTAGGGCCTGAAGCCATCTTGGGGTGTTGCGGCCAGCTCACAAGAAAGCGAGTTGAAGAAAGGAGCTCAGGGGCACTGTAATTCACAAACCTGCAGAGTTATAAATGATAGCTATCGTCCAAAAATATACTGAAGTAAGGCTGCCAAGAGGACTTGAAAGCGGGGCAGAATTGCAGGAAACCGATTTCAGGAGGTAGACTGGAATTGCATTGAAAGCATAGGAAAAGAGGCAGAACGTCCACAATGATGCACTTGGCCAAAAAGGGCGTATGCGTTTTTTTCTGAATATATTCAGGAAAAAACGCATACGCCCGTTTTGGCCAACCAAGCAAGCTTGCAAAGGAAATCTGCACTACAATGAAGTCTCACTTCCCCCCGGTCAAAAGGGACATCTGAAAAAAGTGTAAAATCCAGAAAGTCAGGACAGGCCATGGAGAACTGGGAGCCTTGTTATGCTGATGGGCGGGATGTAAATTGCCAACAGACACTCGGGAGAAGTGTACGGTGTTTCCTGAAACATCTAAAAAACAAAGCAACAGAGCCTAGGGCACTTCCACTTATGGTCCTATAGCTTAGGGAAATTAAAATCAAAAAGACACAGCCACCCCAAAGTTTGGGACGCCTCTGTTTACAAGAACCTCGTTTACAGTACAAGTTCAACATCGCAGAAAGTGAAAAATGGATAAAGAAGCTGTGGTATTTACTTACAAAGCAATATCACTCAGCAATGAAATCTATGTCATCAGGCCCTTAGCAGCACAATGAGTGGATTCAGGTATGATGATTCTAACTGAAATAAGTCACACAGAAAAAGAAACATCATAAGATATCAATAATACACGGAATGTAAACTTGGCTACACAGGAACTTAATTACAGAACAGAACAGGGTCTCAAATTTAGAAAACCAACTTATGCTTGCTTAAGGGGAAAGGTGAGTTGGGGGGCTGCATAAAACCAGAGATTGAAATGAGCACAGATAAAGTTCCTTAAGCCAAATACGGAATAGACAAGAGCTACTCCTTGCTCAACGAAATGGACTCAACACCGCATATTAAACGCCTAAGAATGTACCTGACTAGTAAGTATCTTACAACCTATGGATTGCTATGTCTCCAAAAGAGAATCAAGCATGTGTACAGGGGCATAAACGCAGCAATGATAGGATTGGAGAGGTTCGGTGAGCAAATGAAGACCCTTTGAAGTCATATTGCATGGTACCCATTCCACGGGTTTCAACTACCCAGGTTTAAGGTATTCTTCCTTCAGCTAAAACATGCATGTGGAACCTAGAGTATGATCAACCATGTGATCGGGAGACGTGTTCAAATATGTCTCAGTTTTCGTACCCTGGTACTTGGGTGCAACATTCCAGACGCTTTACTAACACTCTCCCGACTTGGAGAGTCAGTCCCTTTAACCTCCTGTTTGGCCCAGTTTGCAATTTCTGCGGAAGATGAACAGGAATAGCGAGAACCAATGAGAGACTAGCTGGAGGTGTCTGGACGGGCAAATTTAACTCTCATTTCCCACCAGGAAGAGGAATTAACCAAAGGCTCAGCGTGTCGTGCCGGAACCAGATTAGGGCCTGAAGCCATCTTGGGGTGTTGCGGCCAGCTCACAAGAAAGCGAGTTGAAGAAAGGAGCTCAGGGGCACTGTAATTCACAAACCTGCAGAGTTATAAATGATAGCTATCGTCCAAAAATATACTGAAGTAAGGCTGCCAAGAGGAGTTGAAAGCGGGGCAGAATTGCAGGAAACCGATTTCAGGAGGTAGACTGGAATTGCATTGAAAGCATAGGAAAAGAGGCAGAACGTCCACAATGATGCACTTGGCCAAAAAGTGCGTATGCGTTTTTTCCTGAATATATTCAGGAAAAAACGCATACGCACTTTTTGGCCAACCAAGCAAGCTTGCAAAGGAAATCTGCACTACAATGAAGTCTCACTTCCCCCCGGTCAAAAGGGCCATCTGAAAAAAGTGTAAAATCCAGAAAGGCAGGACAGGCCATGGAGAACTGGGAGCCTTGTTATGCTGATGGGCGGGATGTAAATTGCCAACAGACACTCGGGAGAAGTGTATGGTGTTTCCTGAAACATCTAAAAAACAAAGCAACAGAGCCTAGGGCACTTCCACTTATGGTCCTATAGCTTAGGGAAATTAAAATCAAAAAGACAGAGCCACCCCAAAGTTTGGGACGCCTCTGTTTACAAGAACCTCGTTTACAGTACAAGTTCAACATCGCAGAAAGTGAAAAATGGATAAAGAAGTTGTGGTATTTACTGACAAAGCAATATCACTCAGCAATGAAATCTATGTCATCAGGCCCTTAGCAGCACAATGAGTGGATTCAGGTATGATGATTCTAACTGAAATAAGTCACACAGAAAAAGAAACATCATAAGATATCAGTAATACACGGAATGTAAACTTGGCTACACAGGAACTGAACTCCAAAACAGAACAGGGTCTCAAATTTAGAAAACCAACTTATGCTTGCTTAAGGGGAAAGGTGAGTTGGGGGGCTGCATAAAACCAGAGATTGAAATGAGCACAGATAAAGTTCCTTAAGCCAAATATGGAATAGACAAGAGCTACTCCTTGCTCAACGAAATGGACTCAACACCCCATATTAGATTCCTAAGAATGTAACTGATTAGGAAGTATCTTAAAACCTATGGATTGCTATGTCTCCAAAAGAGAATCAAGCATGTGTACAGGGGCATAAACGCAGCAGTGATAGGATTGAAGAGGTTCAGTGAGCAAATGAAGACCCTTTAAAGTCATATTGCATGGTACCCATTACACGGGTCTCAACTCTCCAGGTTTAAGGTATTCTTCCTTCAGCTAAAACATGCATGTGGAACCTAGAGTATGATCAACCATGTGATCGGGAGACGTGTTCAAATATGTCTCAGTTTTCGTACCCTGGTACTTGGGTGCAACATTCCAGACGCTTTACTAACACTCTCCCGACTTGGAGAGTCAGTCCCTTTAACCTCCTGTTTGGCCCAGTTTGCAATTTCTGCGGAAGATGAACAGGAATAGCGAGAACCAATGAGAGACTAGCTGGAGGTGTCTGGACGGGCAAATTTAACTCTCATTTCCCACCAGGAAGAGGAATTAACCAAAGGCTCAGCGTGCCGTGCAAAAACCAGATTAGGGCCTGAAGCCATCCTGCGGTGTTTCGGCCAGCTCACAAGAAAGCGAGTTGAAGAAAGGAGCTCAGGGGCACTGTAATTCACAAACCTGCAGAGTTATAAATGACAGCTATCGTCCAAAAATATACTGAAGTAAGGCTGCCAAGAGGAGTTGAAAGCGGGGCAGAATTGCAGGAAACCGATTTCAGTAGGTAGACTGGAATTGCATTGAAAGCATAGGAAAAGAGGCAGAACGTCCACAATGATGCACTTGGCCAAAAAGGGCGTATGCGTTTTTTCCTGAATATATTCAGGAAAAAACGCATACGCCCTTTTTGGCCAACCAAGCAAACTTGTTAAGGAAATCTGCACTACAATGAAGTCTCACTTCCCCCCGGTCAAAAGGGCCATCTGAAAAAAGTGTAAAATCCAGAAAGGCAGGACAGGCCATGGAGAACTGGGAGCCTTGTTATGCTGATGGGCGGGATGTAAATTGCCAACAGCCACTCTGGAGAAGTGTATGGTGTTTCCTGAAACATCTAAAAAACAAAGCAACAGAGCCAAGGGCACTTCCACTTATGGTCCTATAGCTTAGGGAAATTAAAATCAAAAAGACACAGCCACCCCAAAGTTTGGGACGCCTCTGTTTACAAAAACCTCATTTACCGTACAAGTTCAATATCACAGAAAGTGAAAAATGGATAAAGAACTTGTGGTACTTACGTACAATGCAGTATCACTCAGCAATGAAATCTATGTCATCAGGCCCGTAGCAGCATAATGAGTGGATTCAGGTACGATGATTCTAACTGAAATAAGTCACACAGAAAAAGAAACATCATAAGATATCAGTAATACACGGAATGTAAACTTGGCTACACAGGAACTGAACTACAGAACAGAACAGGGTCTCAAATTTAGAAAACCAACTTATGCTTGCTTAAGGGGAAAGGAGAGTTGGGGTGCTGCATAAAACCAGAGATTGAAATGAGCACAGATAAAGTTCCTTAAGTCAAATATGGAATAGACAAGAGCTACTCCTTGCTCAACGAAATGGACTCAACACCGCATATTAAACGCCTAAGAATGTACCTGACTAGTAAGTATCTTAAAACCTATGGATTGCTATGTCTCCGAAAGAGAATCAAGCATGTGTACAGGGGCATAAACGCAGCAGTGATAGGATTGGAGAGTTTTGGTGAGCAAATGAAGACCCTTTGAAGTCATATTGCATGGTACCCATTCCACGGGTTTCAACTACCCAGGTTTAAGGTATTCTTCCTTCAGCTAAAACATGCATGTGGAACCTAGAGTATGATCAACCATGTGATCGGGAAACGTGTTCAAATATGTCTCAGTTTTCGTACCCCGGTACTCGGGTGCAACATTCCAGACGCTTTACTAACACTCTCCCGACTTGGAGAGTCAGTCCCTTTAACCTCCTGTTTGGCCCAGTTTGCAATTTCTGTGGAAGATGAACAGGAATAGCGAGAACCAATGAGAGACTAGCTGGAGGTGTCTGGACGGGCAAATTGAACTCTCATTTCCCACCAGGAAGAGGAATTAACCAAAGGCTCAGCGTGCCGTGCCGGAACCAGATTAGGGCCTGAAGCCATCCTGCGGTGTTACGGCCAGCTCACAAGAAAGCGAGTTGAAGAAAGGAGCTCAGGGGCACTGTAATTCACAAACCTGCAGAGTTATAAATGACAGCTATCGTCCAAAAATAGACTGAAGTAAGGCTGCCAAGCGGACTTGAAAGCGGGGCAGAATTTCAGGAAACCGATTTCAGGAGGTAGACTGGAATTGCATTGAAAGCATAGGAAAAGAGGCAGATCGTCCACAATGATGCACTTGGCCAAAAAGGGCGTATGCGTTTTTTCCTGAATATATTCAGGAAAAAACGCATACGCCCTTTTTGGCCAACCAAGCAAGATTGCAAAGGAAATCTGCACTACAATGAAGTCTCACTTCCCCCCGGTCAAAAGGGCCATCTGAAAAAAGTGTAAAATCCAGAAAGGCAGGACAGGCCATGGAGAACTGGGAGCCTTGTTATGCTGATGGGCGGGATGTAAATTGCCAACAGACACTCGGGAGAAGTGTATGGTGTTTCCTGAAACATCTAAAAAACAAAGCAACAGAGCCTAGGGCAATTCCACTTATGGTCCTATAGCTTAGGGAAATTAAAATCAAAAAGACACAGCCACCCCAAAGTTTGGGACGCCTCTGTTTACAAGAACCTCATTTACCATACAAGTTCAATATCACAGAAAGTGAAAAATGGATAAAGAACTTGTGGTACTTACGTACAATGCAGTATCACTCAGCAATGAAATCTATGTCATCAGGCCCGTAGATGCATAATGAGTGGATTCAGGTACGATGATTCTAACTGAAATAAGTCACACAGAAAAAGAAACATCATAAGATATCACTAATACACGGAATGTAAACTTGGCTACACAGGAACTGAATTACAGAACAGAACACGGTCTCAAATTTAGAAAACCAACTTATGCTTGCTTAAGGGTAAAGGTGAGTTGGGGTGCTGCATAAAACCAGAGATTGAAATGAGCACAGATAAAGTTCCTTAAGCCAAATATGGAATAGACAAGAGCTACTCCTTGCTCAACGAAATGGACTCAACACCGCATATTAAACGCCTAAGAATGTACCTGAGTAGTAAGTATCTTAAAACCTATGGATTGCTATGTCTCCGAAACAGAATCAAGCATGTGTACAGGGGCATAAACGCAGCAGTGATAGGATTGGAGAGGTTCGGTGAGCAAATGAAGACCCTTTGAAGTCATATTGCATGGTACCCATTCCACGGGTTTCAACTACCCAGGTTTAAGGTATTCTTCCTTCAGCTAAAACATGCATGTGGAACCTAGAGTATGATCAACCATGTGATCGGGAGACGTGTTCAAATATGTCTCAGTTTTCGTACCCTGGTACTCGGGTGCAACATTCCAGACGCTTTACTAACACTCTCCCGACTTGGAGAGTCAGTCCCTTTAACCTCCTGTTTGGCCCAGTTTGCAATTTCTGCGGAAGATGAACAGGAATAGCGAGAACCAATGAGAGACTAGCTGGAGGTGTCTGGACGGGCAAATTTAACTCTCATTTCCCACCAGGAAGAGGAATTAACCAAAGGCTCAGCGTGCCGTGCCGGAACCAGATTAGGGCCTGAAGCCATCTTGGGGTGTTGCGGCCAGCTCACAAGAAAGCGAGTTGAAGAAAGGAGCTCAGGGGCACTGTAATTCACAAACCTGCAGAGTTATAAATGATAGCTATCGTCCAAAAATATATTGAAGTAAGGCTGCCAAGAGGACTTGAAAGCGGGGCAGAATTGCAGGAAACCGATTTCAGGAGGTAGACTGGAATTGCATTGAAAGCATAGGAAAAGAGGCAGAACGTCCACAATGATGCACTTGGCCAAAAAGGGCGTATGCGTTTTTTCCTGAATATATTCAGGAAAAAACGCATACGCCCTTTTTGGCCAACCAAGCAAGCTTGCAAACGAAATCTGCACTACAATGAAGTCTCACTTCCCCCCGGTCAAAAGGGTCATCTGAAAAAAGTGTAAAATCCAGAAAGGCAGGACAGGCCATGGAGAACTGGGAGCCTTGTTATGCTGATGGGCGGGATGTAAATTGCCAACAGACACTCGGGAGAAGTGTATGGTGTTTCCTGAAACATCTAAAAAACAAAGCAACAGAGCCTAGGGCACTTCCACTTATGGTCCTATAGCTTAGGGAAATTAAAATCAAAAAGACACAGCCACCCCAAAGTTTGGGACGCCTCTGTTTACAAGAACCTCGTTTACAGTACAAGTTCAACATCGCAGAAAGTGAAAAATGGATAAAGAAGTTGTGGTATTTACTTACAAAGCAATATCACTCAGCAATGAAATCTATGTCATCAGGCCCGTAGCAGCAAAATGAGTGGATTCAGGTATGATGATTCTAACTGAAATAAGTCACACAGAAAAAGAAACATCATAAGATATCAGTAATACACGGAATGTAAACTTGGCTACACAGGAACTTAATTACAGAACAGAACAGGGTCTCAAATTTAGAAAACCAACTTATGCTTGCTTAAGGGGAAAGGTGAGTTGGGGGGCTGCATAAAACCAGAGATTGAAATGAGCACAGATAAAGTTCCTTAAGCCAAATACGGAATAGACAAGAGCTACTCCTTGCTCAACGAAATGGACTCAACACCGCATATTAAACGCCTAAGAATGTACCTGACTAGTAAGTATCTTAAAACCTATGGATTGCTATGTCTCCGAAAGAGAATCAAGCATGTGTACAGGGGCATAAACGCAGCAGTGATAGGATTGGAGAGGTTCGGTGAGCAAATGAAGACCCTTTGAAGTCATATTGCATGGTACCCATTCCACGGGTTTCAACTACCCAGGTTTAAGGTATTCTTCCTTCAGCTAAAACATGCATGTGGAACCCAGAGTATGATGAACCGTGTGAACGGGAGACGTGTTCAAATATGTCTCAGTTTTCCTCCCCTGGTACTCGGGTGCAACATTCCAGACGCTTTACTAACACTCTCCCGACTTGGAGAGTCAGTCCCTTTAACCTCCTGTTTGGCCCAGTTTGCAATTTCTGCGGAAGATGAACAGGAATAGCGAGAACCAATGAGAGACTAGCTGGAGGTGTCTGGACGGGCAAATTTAACTCTCATTTCCTACCAGGAAGAGGAATTAACCAAAGGCTCAGCGTGCCGTGCCGGAACCAGATTAGGGCCTGAAGCCATCTTGGGGTGTTGCGGCCAGCTCACAAGAAAGCGAGTTGAAGAAAGGAGCTCAGGGGCACTGTAATTCACAAACCTGCAGAGTTATAAATGATAGCTATCGTCCAAAAATATACTGAAGTAAGGCTGCCAAGAGGACTTGAAAGCGGGGCAGAATTGCAGGAAACCGATTTCAGGAGGTAGACTGGAATTGCATTGAAAGCATAGGAAAAGAGGCAGAACGTCCAAAATGATGCACTTGGCCAAAAAGGGCGTATGCGTTTTTTCCTGAATATATTCAGGAAAAAACGCATACGCCCTTTTTGGCCAACCAAGCAAGCTTGCAAAGGAAATCTGCACTACAATGAAGTCTCACTTCCCCCCGGTCAAAAGGGCCATCTGAAAAAAGCGTAAAATCCAGAAAGGCAGGACAGGCCATGGAGAACTGGGAGCCTTGTTATGCTGATGGGCGGGATGTAAATTGCCAACAGACACTCGGGAGAAGTGTACGGTGTTTCCTGAAACATCTAAAAAACAAAGCAACAGAGCCTAGGGCACTTCCACTTATGGTCCTATAGCTTAGGGAAATTAAAATCAAAAAGACACAGCCACCCCAAAGTTTGGGACACCTCTGTTTACAAGAACCTCGTTTACAGTACAAGTTCAACATCGCAGAAAGTGAAAAATGGATAAAGAAGTTGTGGTATTTACTTACAAAGCAATATCACTCAGCAATGAAATCTATGTCATCAGGCCCGTAGCAGCACAATGAGTGGATTCAGGTATGATGATTCTAACTGAAATAAGTCACACAGAAAAAGAAACATCATAAGATATCAGTAATACACGGAATGTAAACTTGGCTACACAGGAACTGAATTCCAAAACAGAACAGGGTCTCAAATTTAGAAAACCAACTTATGCTTGCTTAAGGGGAAAGGTGAGTTGGGGGGCTGCATAAAACCAGAGATTGAAATGAGCACAGATAAAGTTCCTTAAGCCAAATATGGAATAGACAAGAGCTACTCCTTGCTCAACGAAATGGACTCAACACCCCATATTAAACGCCTAAGAATGTACCTGACTAGTAAGTATCTTAAAACCTATGGATTGCTATGTCTCCGAAAGAGAATCAAGCATGTGTACAGGGGCATAAACGCAGCAGTGATAGGATTGGAGAGGTTCGGTGAGCAAATGAAGACCCTTTGAAGTCATATTGCATGGTACCCATTCCACGGGTTTCAACTACCCAGGTTTAAGGTATTCTTCCTTCAGCTAAAACATGCATGTGGAACCTAGAGTATGATCAACCATGTGATCGGGAAACGTGTTCAAATATGTCTCAGTTTTCCTCCCCTGGTACTCGGGTGCAACATTCCAGACGCTTTACTAACACTTTCCCGACTTGGAGAGTCAGTCCCTTTAACCTCCTGTTTGGCCCAGTTTGCAATTTCTGCGGAAGATGAACAGGAATAGGGAGAACCAATGAGAGACTAGCTGGAGGTGTCTGGACGGGCAAATTGAACTCTCATTTCCCACCAGGAAGAGGAATTAACCAAAGGCTCAGCGTGCCGTGCCGGAACCAGATTAGGGCCTGAATCTATCTTGCGGTGTTGCGGCCAGCTCACAAGAAAGCGAGTTGAATAAAGGAGCTCAGGGGCACTGTAATTCACAAACCTGCAGAGTTATAAATGATAGCTATCGTCCAAAAATATACTGAAGTAAGGCTGCCAAGCGGACTTGAAAGCGGGGCAGAATTGCAGGAAACCGATTTCAGGAGGTAGACTGGAATTCCATTGAAAGCATAGGAAAAGAGGCAGAACGTCCACAATGATGCACTTGGCCAAAAAGGGCGTATGCCTTTTTTCCTGAATATATTCAGGAAAAAACGCATACGCCCTTTTTGGCCAACCAAGCAAGATTGCAAAGGAAATCTGCACTACAATGAAGTCTCACTTCCCCCCGGTCAAAAGGGCCATCTGAAAAAAGTGTAAAATCCAGAAAGGCAGGACAGGCCATGGAGAACTGGGAGCCTTGTTATGCTGATGGGCGGGATGTAAATTGCCAACAGACACTCGGGAGAAGTGTATGGTGTTTCCTGAAACATCTAAAAAACAAAGCAACAGAGCCTAGGGCAATTCCACTTATGGTCCTATAGCTTAGGGAAATTAAAATCAAAAAGACACAGCCACCCCAAAGTTTGGGACGCCTCTGTTTACAAGAACCTCATTTACCATACAAGTTCAATATCACAGAAAGTGAAAAATGGATAAAGAACTTGTGGTACTTACGTACAATGCAGTATCACTCAGCAATGAAATCTATGTCATCAGGCCCGTAGATGCATAATGAGTGGATTCAGGTACGATGATTCTAACTGAAATAAGTCACACAGAAAAAGAAACATCATAAGATATCACTAATACACGGAATGTAAACTTGGCTACACAGGAACTGAATTACAGAACAGAACACGGTCTCAAATTTAGAAAACCAACTTATGCTTGCTTAAGGGTAAAGGTGAGTTGGGGTGCTGCATAAAACCAGAGATTGAAATGAGCACAGATAAAGTTCCTTAAGCCAAATATGGAATAGACAAGAGCTACTCCTTGCTCAACGAAATGGACTCAACACCGCATATTAAACGCCTAAGAATGTACCTGAGTAGTAAGTATCTTAAAACCTATGGATTGCTATGTCTCCGAAACAGAATCAAGCATGTGTACAGGGGCATAAACGCAGCAGTGATAGGATTGGAGAGGTTCGGTGAGCAAATGAAGACCCTTTGAAGTCATATTGCATGGTACCCATTCCACGGGTTTCAACTACCCAGGTTTAAGGTATTCTTCCTTCAGCTAAAACATGCATGTGGAACCTAGAGTATGATCAACCATGTGATCGGGAGACGTGTTCAAATATGTCTCAGTTTTCGTACCCTGGTACTCGGGTGCAACATTCCAGACGCTTTACTAACACTCTCCCGACTTGGAGAGTCAGTCCCTTTAACCTCCTGTTTGGCCCAGTTTGCAATTTCTGCGGAAGATGAACAGGAATAGCGAGAACCAATGAGAGACTAGCTGGAGGTGTCTGGACGGGCAAATTTAACTCTCATTTCCCACCAGGAAGAGGAATTAACCAAAGGCTCAGCGTGCCGTGCCGGAACCAGATTAGGGCCTGAAGCCATCTTGGGGTGTTGCGGCCAGCTCACAAGAAAGCGAGTTGAAGAAAGGAGCTCAGGGGCACTGTAATTCACAAACCTGCAGAGTTATAAATGATAGCTATCGTCCAAAAATATACTGAAGTAAGGCTGCCAAGAGGACTTGAAAGCGGGGCAGAATTGCAGGAAACCGATTTCAGGAGGTAGACTGGAATTGCATTGAAAGCATAGGAAAAGAGGCAGAACGTCCAAAATGATGCACTTGGCCAAAAAGGGCGTATGCGTTTTTTCCTGAATATATTCAGGAAAAAACGCATACGCCCTTTTTGGCCAACCAAGCAAGCTTGCAAAGGAAATCTGCACTACAATGAAGTCTCACTTCCCCCCGGTCAAAAGGGCCATCTGAAAAAAGCGTAAAATCCAGAAAGGCAGGACAGGCCATGGAGAACTGGGAGCCTTGTTATGCTGATGGGCGGGATGTAAATTGCCAACAGACACTCGGGAGAAGTGTACGGTGTTTCCTGAAACATCTAAAAAACAAAGCAACAGAGCCTAGGGCACTTCCACTTATGGTCCTATAGCTTAGGGAAATTAAAATCAAAAAGACACAGCCACCCCAAAGTTTGGGACACCTCTGTTTACAAGAACCTCGTTTACAGTACAAGTTCAACATCGCAGAAAGTGAAAAATGGATAAAGAAGTTGTGGTATTTACTTACAAAGCAATATCACTCAGCAATGAAATCTATGTCATCAGGCCCGTAGCAGCACAATGAGTGGATTCAGGTATGATGATTCTAACTGAAATAAGTCACACAGAAAAAGAAACATCATAAGATATCAGTAATACACGGAATGTAAACTTGGCTACACAGGAACTGAATTCCAAAACAGAACAGGGTCTCAAATTTAGAAAACCAACTTATGCTTGCTTAAGGGGAAAGGTGAGTTGGGGGGCTGCATAAAACCAGAGATTGAAATGAGCACAGATAAAGTTCCTTAAGCCAAATATGGAATAGACAAGAGCTACTCCTTGCTCAACGAAATGGACTCAACACCCCATATTAAACGCCTAAGAATGTACCTGACTAGTAAGTATCTTAAAACCTATGGATTGCTATGTCTCCGAAAGAGAATCAAGCATGTGTACAGGGGCATAAACGCAGCAGTGATAGGATTGGAGAGGTTCGGTGAGCAAATGAAGACCCTTTGAAGTCATATTGCATGGTACCCATTCCACGGGTTTCAACTACCCAGGTTTAAGGTATTCTTCCTTCAGCTAAAACATGCATGTGGAACCTAGAGTATGATCAACCATGTGATCGGGAAACGTGTTCAAATATGTCTCAGTTTTCGTACCCTGGTACTCGGGTGCAACATTCCAGACGCTTTACTAACACTTTCCCGACTTGGAGAGTCAGTCCCTTTAACCTCCTGTTTGGCCCAGTTTGCAATTTCTGCGGAAGATGAACAGGAATAGGGAGAACCAATGAGAGACTAGCTGGAGGTGTCTGGACGGGCAAATTGAACTCTCATTTCCCACCAGGAAGAGGAATTAACCAAAGGCTCAGCGTGCCGTGCCGGAACCAGATTAGGGCCTGAATCTATCTTGCGGTGTTGCGGCCAGCTCACAAGAAAGCGAGTTGAATAAAGGAGCTCAGGGGCACTGTAATTCACAAACCTGCAGAGTTATAAATGATAGCTATCGTCCAAAAATATACTGAAGTAAGGCTGCCAAGAGGACTTGAAAGCGGGGCAGAATTGCAGGAAACCGATTTCAGGAGGTAGACTGGAATTCCATTGAAAGCATAGGAAAAGAGGCAGAACGTCCACAATGATGCACTTGGCCAAAAAGGGCGTATGCCTTTTTTCCTGAATATATTCAGGAAAAAACGCATACGCCCTTTTTGGCCAACCAAGCAAGCTTGCAAAGGAAATCTGCACTACAATGAAGTCTCACTTCCCCCCGGTCAAAAGGGCCATCTGAAAAAAGTGTAAAATCCAGAAAGGCAGGACAGGCCATGGAGAACTGGGAGCCTTGTTATGCTGATGGGCGGGATGTAAATTGCCAACAGACACTCGGGAGAAGTGTATGGTGTTTCCTGAAACATCTAAAAAACAAAGCAACAGAGCCTAGGGCAATTCCACTTATGGTCCTATAGCTTAGGGAAATTAAAATCAAAAAGACACAGCCACCCCAAAGTTTGGGACGCCTCTGTTTACAAGAACCTCATTTACCGTACAAGTTCAATATCACAGAAAGTGAAAAATGGATAAAGAACTTGTGGTACTTACGTACAATGCAGTATCACTCAGCAATGAAATATATGTCATCAGGCCCGTAGCTGCATAATGAGTGGATTCAGGTACGATGATTCTAACTGAAATAAGTCACACAGAAAAAGAAACATCATAAGATATCAGTAATACACGGAATATAAACTTGGCTACACAGGAACTGAATTACAGAACAGAACACGGTCTCAAATTTAGAAAACCAACTTATGCTTGCTTAAGGAGAAAGGAGAGTTGGGGTGATGCATAAAACCAGAGATTGAAATGAGCACAGATAAAGTTCCTTAAGCCAAATACGGAATAGACAAGAGCTACTCCTTGCTCAACGAAATGGAATCACCACCCCATATTAAACGCCTAAGAATGTACCTGACTACTAAGTATCTTAAAACCTATGGATTGCTATGTCTCCGAAAGAGAATCAAGCATGTGTACAGGGGCATAAACGCAGCAGTGATAGGATTGGAGAGGTTCGGTGAGCAAATGAAGACCCTTTGAAGTCATATTGCATGGTACCCATTCCACGGGTTTCAACTACCCAGGTTTAAGGTATTCTTCCTTCAGCTAAAACATGCATGTGGAACCTAGAGTATGATCAACCATGTGATCGGGAGACGTGTTCAAATATGTTTCAGTTTTCGTACCCTGGTACTCGGGGGCAACATTCCAGACGCTTTACTAACACTCTCCCGACTTGGAGAGTCAGTCCCTTTAACCTCCTGTTTGGCCCAGTTTGCAATTTCTGCGGAAGATGAACAGGAATAGCGAGAACCAATGAGAGACTAGCTGGAGGTGTCTGGACGGGCAAATTTAACTCTCATTTCCCACCAGGAAGAGGAATTAACCAAAGGCTCAGCGTGCCGTGCCGGAACCAGATTAGGGCCTGAAGCCATCTTGGGGTGTTGCGGCCAGCTCACAAGAAAGCGAGTTGAAGAAAGGAGCTCAGGGGCACTGTAATTCACAAACCTGCAGAGTTATAAATGATAGCTATCGTCCAAAAATATACTGAAGTAAGGCTGCCAAGAGGACTTGAAAGCGGGGCAGAATTGCAGGAAACCGATTTCAGGAGGTAGACTGGAATTCCATTGAAAGCATAGGAAAAGAGGCAGAACGTCCACAATGATGCACTTGGCCAAAAAGGGCGTATGCCTTTTTTCCTGAATATATTCAGGAAAAAACGCATACGCCCTTTTTGGCCAACCAAGCAAGCTTGCAAAGGAAATCTGCACTACAATGAAGTCTCACTTCCCCCCGGTCAAAAGGGCCATCTGAAAAAAGTGTAAAATCCAGAAAGGCAGGACAGGCCATGGAGAACTGGGAGCCTTGTTATGCTGATGGGCGGGATGTAAATTGCCAACAGACACTCGGGAGAAGTGTACGGTGTTTCCTGAAACATCTAAAAAACAAAGCAACAGAGCCTAGGGCACTTCCACTTATGGTCCTATAGCTTAGGGAAATTAAAATCAAAAAGACACAGCCACCCCAAATTTTGGGACACCTCTGTTTACAAGAACCTCGTTTACAGTACAAGTTCAACATCGCAGAAAGTGAAAAATGGATAAAGAAGTTGTGGTATTTACTTACAAAGCAATATCACTCAGCAATGAAATCTATGTCATCAGGCCCGTAGCAGCACAATGAGTGGATTCAGGTATGATGATTCTAACTGAAATAAGTCACACAGAAAAAGAAACATCATAAGATATCAGTAATACACGGAATGTAAACTTGGCTACACAGGAACTGAATTCCAAAACAGAACAGGGTCTCAAATTTAGAAAACCAACTTATGCTTGCTTAAGGGGAAAGGTGAGTTGGGGGGCTGCATAAAACCAGAGATTGAAATGAGCACAGATAAAGTTCCTTAAGCCAAATATGGAATAGACAAGAGCTACTCCTTGCTCAACGAAATGGACTCAACACCCCATATTAAACGCCTAAGAATGTACCTGACTAGTAAGTATCTTAAAACCTATGGATTGCTATGTCTCCGAAAGAGAATCAAGCATGTGTACAGGGGCATAAACGCAGCAGTGATAGGATTGGAGAGGTTCGGTGAGCAAATGAAGACCCTTTGAAGTCATATTGCATGGTACCCATTCCACGGGTTTCAACTACCCAGGTTTAAGGTATTCTTCCTTCAGCTAAAACATGCATGTGGAACCTAGAGTATGATCAACCATGTGATCGGGAAACGTGTTCAAATATGTCTCAGTTTTCGTACCCTGGTACTCGGGTGCAACATTCCAGACGCTTTACTAACACTTTCCCGACTTGGAGAGTCAGTCCCTTTAACCTCCTGTTTGGCCCAGTTTGCAATTTCTGCGGAAGATGAACAGGAATAGGGAGAACCAATGAGAGACTAGCTGGAGGTGTCTGGACGGGCAAATTGAACTCTCATTTCCCACCAGGAAGAGGAATTAACCAAAGGCTCAGCGTGCCGTGCCGGAACCAGATTAGGGCCTGAATCTATCTTGCGGTGTTGCGGCCAGCTCACAAGAAAGCGAGTTGAATAAAGGAGCTCAGGGGCACTGTAATTCACAAACCTGCAGAGTTATAAATGATAGCTATCGTCCAAAAATATACTGAAGTAAGGCTGCCAAGAGGACTTGAAAGCGGGGCAGAATTGCAGGAAACCGATTTCAGGAGGTAGACTGGAATTCCATTGAAAGCATAGGAAAAGAGGCAGAACGTCCACAATGATGCACTTGGCCAAAAAGGGCGTATGCCTTTTTTCCTGAATATATTCAGGAAAAAACGCATACGCCCTTTTTGGCCAACCAAGCAAGCTTGCAAAGGAAATCTGCACTACAATGAAGTCTCACTTCCCCCCGGTCAAAAGTGCCATCTGAAAAAAGTGTAAAATCCAGAAAGGCAGGACAGGCCATGGAGAACTGGGAGCCTTGTTATGCTGATGGGCGGGATGTAAATTGCCAACAGACACTCGGGAGAAGTGTATGGTGTTTCCTGAAACATCTAAAAAACAAAGCAACAGAGCCTAGGGCAATTCCACTTATGGTCCTATAGCTTAGGGAAATTAAAATCAAAAAGACACAGCCACCCCAAAGTTTGGGACGCCTCTGTTTACAAGAACCTCATTTACCGTACAAGTTCAATATCACAGAAAGTGAAAAATGGATAAAGAACTTGTGGTACTTACGTACAATGCAGTATCACTCAGCAATGAAATATATGTCATCAGGCCCGTAGCTGCATAATGAGTGGATTCAGGTACGATGATTCTAACTGAAATAAGTCACACAGAAAAAGAAACATCATAAGATATCAGTAATACACGGAATATAAACTTGGCTACACAGGAACTGAATTACAGAACAGAACACGGTCTCAAATTTAGAAAACCAACTTATGCTTGCTTAAGGAGAAAGGAGAGTTGGGGTGATGCATAAAACCAGAGATTGAAATGAGCACAGATAAAGTTCCTTAAGCCAAATACGGAATAGACAAGAGCTACTCCTTGCTCAACGAAATGGAATCACCACCCCATATTAAACGCCTAAGAATGTACCTGACTACTAAGTATCTTAAAACCTATGGATTGCTATGTCTCCGAAAGAGAATCAAGCATGTGTACAGGGGCATAAACGCAGCAGTGATAGGATTGGAGAGGTTCGGTGAGCAAATGAAGACCCTTTGAAGTCATATTGCATGGTACCCATTCCACGGGTTTCAACTACCCAGGTTTAAGGTATTCTTCCTTCAGCTAAAACATGCATGTGGAACCTAGAGTATGATCAACCATGTGATCGGGAGACGTGTTCAAATATGTTTCAGTTTTCGTACCCTGGTACTCGGGGGCAACATTCCAGACGCTTTACTAACACTCTCCCGACTTGGAGAGTCAGTCCCTTTAACCTCCTGTTTGGCCCAGTTTGCAATTTCTGCGGAAGATGAACAGGAATAGCGAGAACCAATGAGAGACTAGCTGGAGGTGTCTGGACGGGCAAATTTAACTCTCATTTCCCACCAGGAAGAGGAATTAACCAAAGGCTCAGCGTGCCGTGCCGGAACCAGATTAGGGCCTGAAGCCATCTTGGGGTGTTGCGGCCAGCTCACAAGAAAGCGAGTTGAAGAAAGGAGCTCAGGGGCACTGTAATTCACAAACCTGCAGAGTTATAAATGATAGCTATCGTCCAAAAATATACTGAAGTAAGGCTGCCAAGAGGACTTGAAAGCGGGGCAGAATTGCAGGAAACCGATTTCAGGAGGTAGACTGGAATTCCATTGAAAGCATAGGAAAAGAGGCAGAACGTCCACAATGATGCACTTGGCCAAAAAGGGCGTATGCCTTTTTTCCTGAATATATTCAGGAAAAAACGCATACGCCCTTTTTGGCCAACCAAGCAAGCTTGCAAAGGAAATCTGCACTACAATGAAGTCTCACTTCCCCCCGGTCAAAAGGGCCATCTGAAAAAAGTGTAAAATCCAGAAAGGCAGGACAGGCCATGGAGAACTGGGAGCCTTGTTATGCTGATGGGCGGGATGTAAATTGCCAGCAGACACTCGGGAGAAGTGTATGGTGTTTCCTGAAACATCTAAAAAACAAAGCAACAGAGCCTAGGGCACTTCCACTTATGGTCCTATAGCTTAGGGAAATTAAAATCAAAAAGACAGAGCCACCCCAAAGTTTGGGACGCCTCTGTTTACAAGAACCTCGTTTACAGTACAAGTTCAACATCGCAGAAAGTGAAAAATGGATAAAGAAGTTGTGGTATTTACTTACAAAGCAATATCACTCAGCAATGAAATCTATGTCATCAGGCCCGTAGCAGCACAATGAGTGGATTCAGGTATGATGATTCTATCTGAAATAAGTCACACAGAAAAAGAAACATCATAAGATATCAGTAATACACGGAATGTAAACTTGGCTACACAGGAACTGAATTCCAAAACAGAACAGGGTCTCAAATTTAGAAAACCAACTTATGCTTGCTTAAGGGGAAAGGTGAGTTGGGGGGCTGCATAAAACCAGAGATTGAAATGAGGACAGATAAAGTTCCTTAATCCAAATATGGAATAGACAAGAGCTACTCCTTGCTCGACGAAATGGACTCAACACCCCATATTAAACGCCTAAGAATGTACCTGACTAGTAAGTATCTTAAAACCTATGGATTGCTATGTCTCCGAAAGAGAATCAAGCATGTGTACAGGGGCATAAACGCAGCAGTGATAGGATTGGAGAGTTTCGGTGAGCAAATGAAGACCATTTGAAGTCATATTGCATGGTACCCATTCCACGGGTTTCAACTACCCAGGTTTAAGGTATTCTTCCTTCAGCTAAAACATGCATGTGGAACCCAGAGTATGATCAACCGTGTGAACGGGAGACATGTTCAAATATGTCTCAGTTTTCCTCCTCTGGTACTCGGGTGCAACATTCCAGACGCTTTACTAACACTCTCCCCACTTGGAGAGTCAGCGCCTTTAACCTCCTGTTTGGCCCAGTTTGCAATTTCTGCGGAAGATGAACAGGAATAGGGAGAACCAATGAGAGACTAGCTGGAGGTGTCTGGACGGGCAAATTGAACTCTCATTTCCCACCAGGAAGAGGAATTAACCAAAGGCTCAGCGTGCCGTGCCGGAACCAGATTAGGGCCTGAATCTATCTTGCGGTGTTGCGGCCAGCTCACAAGAAAGCGAGTTGAATAAAGGAGCTCAGGGGCACTGTAATTCACAAACCTGCAGAGTTATAAATGATAGCTATCGTCCAAAAATATACTGAAGTAAGGCTGCCAAGAGGACTTGAAAGCGGGGCAGAATTGCAGGAAACCGATTTCAGGAGGTAGACTGGAATTCCATTGAAAGCATAGGAAAAGAGGCAGAACGTCCACAATGATGCACTTGGCCAAAAAGGGCGTATGCCTTTTTTCCTGAATATATTCAGGAAAAAACGCATACGCCCTTTTTGGCCAACCAAGCAAGCTTGCAAAGGAAATCTGCACTACAATGAAGTCTCACTTCCCCCCGGTCAAAAGTGCCATCTGAAAAAAGTGTAAAATCCAGAAAGGCAGGACAGGCCATGGAGAACTGGGAGCCTTGTTATGCTGATGGGCGGGATGTAAATTGCCAACAGACACTCGGGAGAAGTGTATGGTGTTTCCTGAAACATCTAAAAAACAAAGCAACAGAGCCTAGGGCAATTCCACTTATGGTCCTATAGCTTAGGGAAATTAAAATCAAAAAGACACAGCCACCCCAAAGTTTGGGACGCCTCTGTTTACAAGAACCTCATTTACCGTACAAGTTCAATATCACAGAAAGTGAAAAATGGATAAAGAACTTGTGGTACTTACGTACAATGCAGTATCACTCAGCAATGAAATATATGTCATCAGGCCCGTAGCTGCATAATGAGTGGATTCAGGTACGATGATTCTAACTGAAATAAGTCACACAGAAAAAGAAACATCATAAGATATCAGTAATACACGGAATATAAACTTGGCTACACAGGAACTGAATTACAGAACAGAACACGGTCTCAAATTTAGAAAACCAACTTATGCTTGCTTAAGGAGAAAGGAGAGTTGGGGTGATGCATAAAACCAGAGATTGAAATGAGCACAGATAAAGTTCCTTAAGCCAAATACGGAATAGACAAGAGCTACTCCTTGCTCAACGAAATGGAATCACCACCCCATATTAAACGCCTAAGAATGTACCTGACTACTAAGTATCTTAAAACCTATGGATTGCTATGTCTCCGAAAGAGAATCAAGCATGTGTACAGGGGCATAAACGCAGCAGTGATAGGATTGGAGAGGTTCGGTGAGCAAATGAAGACCCTTTGAAGTCATATTGCATGGTACCCATTCCACGGGTTTCAACTACCCAGGTTTAAGGTATTCTTCCTTCAGCTAAAACATGCATGTGGAACCTAGAGTATGATCAACCATGTGATCGGGAGACGTGTTCAAATATGTTTCAGTTTTCGTACCCTGGTACTCGGGGGCAACATTCCAGACGCTTTACTAACACTCTCCCGACTTGGAGAGTCAGTCCCTTTAACCTCCTGTTTGGCCCAGTTTGCAATTTCTGCGGAAGATGAACAGGAATAGCGAGAACCAATGAGAGACTAGCTGGAGGTGTCTGGACGGGCAAATTTAACTCTCATTTCCCACCAGGAAGAGGAATTAACCAAAGGCTCAGCGTGCCGTGCCGGAACCAGATTAGGGCCTGAAGCCATCTTGGGGTGTTGCGGCCAGCTCACAAGAAAGCGAGTTGAAGAAAGGAGCTCAGGGGCACTGTAATTCACAAACCTGCAGAGTTATAAATGATAGCTATCGTCCAAAAATATACTGAAGTAAGGCTGCCAAGAGGACTTGAAAGCGGGGCAGAATTGCAGGAAACCGATTTCAGGAGGTAGACTGGAATTCCATTGAAAGCATAGGAAAAGAGGCAGAACGTCCACAATGATGCACTTGGCCAAAAAGGGCGTATGCCTTTTTTCCTGAATATATTCAGGAAAAAACGCATACGCCCTTTTTGGCCAACCAAGCAAGCTTGCAAAGGAAATCTGCACTACAATGAAGTCTCACTTCCCCCCGGTCAAAAGGGCCATCTGAAAAAAGTGTAAAATCCAGAAAGGCAGGACAGGCCATGGAGAACTGGGAGCCTTGTTATGCTGATGGGCGGGATGTAAATTGCCAACAGACACTCGGGAGAAGTGTACGGTGTTTCCTGAAACATCTAAAAAACAAAGCAACAGAGCCTAGGGCACTTCCACTTATGGTCCTATAGCTTAGGGAAATTAAAATCAAAAAGACACAGCCACCCCAAAGTTTGGGACACCTCTGTTTACAAGAACCTCGTTTACAGTACAAGTTCAACATCGCAGAAAGTGAAAAATGGATAAAGAAGTTGTGGTATTTACTTACAAAGCAATATCACTCAGCAATGAAATCTATGTCATCAGGCCCGTAGCAGCACAATGAGTGGATTCAGGTATGATGATTCTAACTGAAATAAGTCACACAGAAAAAGAAACATCATAAGATATCAGTAATACACGGAATGTAAACTTGGCTACACAGGAACTGAATTCCAAAACAGAACAGGGTCTCAAATTTAGAAAACCAACTTATGCTTGCTTAAGGGGAAAGGTGAGTTGGGGGGCTGCATAAAACCAGAGATTGAAATGAGCACAGATAAAGTTCCTTAAGCCAAATATGGAATAGACAAGAGCTACTCCTTGCTCAACGAAATGGACTCAACACCCCATATTAAACGCCTAAGAATGTACCTGACTAGTAAGTATCTTAAAACCTATGGATTGCTATGTCTCCGAAAGAGAATCAAGCATGTGTACAGGGGCATAAACGCAGCAGTGATAGGATTGGAGAGGTTCGGTGAGCAAATGAAGACCCTTTGAAGTCATATTGCATGGTACCCATTCCACGGGTTTCAACTACCCAGGTTTAAGGTATTCTTCCTTCAGCTAAAACATGCATGTGGAACCTAGAGTATGATCAACCATGTGATCGGGAAACGTGTTCAAATATGTCTCAGTTTTCGTACCCTGGTACTCGGGTGCAACATTCCAGACGCTTTACTAACACTTTCCCGACTTGGAGAGTCAGTCCCTTTAACCTCCTGTTTGGCCCAGTTTGCAATTTCTGCGGAAGATGAACAGGAATAGGGAGAACCAATGAGAGACTAGCTGGAGGTGTCTGGACGGGCAAATTGAACTCTCATTTCCCACCAGGAAGAGGAATTAACCAAAGGCTCAGCGTGCCGTGCCGGAACCAGATTAGGGCCTGAATCTATCTTGCGGTGTTGCGGCCAGCTCACAAGAAAGCGAGTTGAATAAAGGAGCTCAGGGGCACTGTAATTCACAAACCTGCAGAGTTATAAATGATAGCTATCGTCCAAAAATATACTGAAGTAAGGCTGCCAAGAGGACTTGAAAGCGGGGCAGAATTGCAGGAAACCGATTTCAGGAGGTAGACTGGAATTCCATTGAAAGCATAGGAAAAGAGGCAGAACGTCCACAATGATGCACTTGGCCAAAAAGGGCGTATGCCTTTTTTCCTGAATATATTCAGGAAAAAACGCATACGCCCTTTTTGGCCAACCAAGCAAGCTTGCAAAGGAAATCTGCACTACAATGAAGTCTCACTTCCCCCCGGTCAAAAGGGCCATCTGAAAAAAGTGTAAAATCCAGAAAGGCAGGACAGGCCATGGAGAACTGGGAGCCTTGTTATGCTGATGGGCGGGATGTAAATTGCCAACAGACACTCGGGAGAAGTGTACGGTGTTTCCTGAAACATCTAAAAAACAAAGCAACAGAGCCTAGGGCACTTCCACTTATGGTCCTATAGCTTAGGGAAATTAAAATCAAAAAGACACAGCCACCCCAAAGTTTGGGACACCTCTGTTTACAAGAACCTCGTTTACAGTACAAGTTCAACATCGCAGAAAGTGAAAAATGGATAAAGAAGTTGTGGTATTTACTTACAAAGCAATATCACTCAGCAATGAAATCTATGTCATCAGGCCCGTAGCAGCACAATGAGTGGATTCAGGTATGATGATTCTAACTGAAATAAGTCACACAGAAAAAGAAACATCATAAGATATCAGTAATACACGGAATGTAAACTTGGCTACACAGGAACTGAATTCCAAAACAGAACAGGGTCTCAAATTTAGAAAACCAACTTATGCTTGCTTAAGGGGAAAGGTGAGTTGGGGGGCTGCATAAAACCAGAGATTGAAATGAGCACAGATAAAGTTCCTTAAGCCAAATATGGAATAGACAAGAGCTACTCCTTGCTCAACGAAATGGACTCAACACCCCATATTAAACGCCTAAGAATGTACCTGACTAGTAAGTATCTTAAAACCTATGGATTGCTATGTCTCCGAAAGAGAATCAAGCATGTGTACAGGGGCATAAACGCAGCAGTGATAGGATTGGAGAGGTTCGGTGAGCAAATGAAGACCCTTTGAAGTCATATTGCATGGTACCCATTCCACGGGTTTCAACTACCCAGGTTTAAGGTATTCTTCCTTCAGCTAAAACATGCATGTGGAACCTAGAGTATGATCAACCATGTGATCGGGAAACGTGTTCAAATATGTCTCAGTTTTCGTACCCTGGTACTCGGGTGCAACATTCCAGACGCTTTACTAACACTTTCCCGACTTGGAGAGTCAGTCCCTTTAACCTCCTGTTTGGCCCAGTTTGCAATTTCTGCGGAAGATGAACAGGAATAGGGAGAACCAATGAGAGACTAGCTGGAGGTGTCTGGACGGGCAAATTGAACTCTCATTTCCCACCAGGAAGAGGAATTAACCAAAGGCTCAGCGTGCCGTGCCGGAACCAGATTAGGGCCTGAATCTATCTTGCGGTGTTGCGGCCAGCTCACAAGAAAGCGAGTTGAATAAAGGAGCTCAGGGGCACTGTAATTCACAAACCTGCAGAGTTATAAATGATAGCTATCGTCCAAAAATATACTGAAGTAAGGCTGCCAAGAGGACTTGAAAGCGGGGCAGAATTGCAGGAAACCGATTTCAGGAGGTAGACTGGAATTCCATTGAAAGCATAGGAAAAGAGGCAGAACGTCCACAATGATGCACTTGGCCAAAAAGGGCGTATGCCTTTTTTCCTGAATATATTCAGGAAAAAACGCATACGCCCTTTTTGGCCAACCAAGCAAGCTTGCAAAGGAAATCTGCACTACAATGAAGTCTCACTTCCCCCCGGTCAAAAGGGCCATCTGAAAAAAGTGTAAAATCCAGAAAGGCAGGACAGGCCATGGAGAACTGGGAGCCTTGTTATGCTGATGGGCGGGATGTAAATTGCCAACAGACACTCGGGAGAAGTGTATGGTGTTTCCTGAAACATCTAAAAAACAAAGCAACAGAGCCTAGGGCAATTCCACTTATGGTCCTATAGCTTAGGGAAATTAAAATCAAAAAGACACAGCCACCCCAAAGTTTGGGACACCTCTGTTTACAAGAACCTCATTTACCGTACAAGTTCAATATCACAGAAAGTGAAAAATGGATAAAGAACTTGTGGTACTTACGTACAATGCAGTATCACTCAGCAATGAAATATATGTCATCAGGCCCGTAGCTGCATAATGAGTGGATTCAGGTACGATGATTCTAACTGAAATAAGTCACACAGAAAAAGAAACATCATAAGATATCAGTAATACACGGAATATAAACTTGGCTACACAGGAACTGAATTACAGAACAGAACACGGTCTCAAATTTAGAAAACCAACTTATGCTTGCTTAAGGAGAAAGGAGAGTTGGGGTGATGCATAAAACCAGAGATTGAAATGAGCACAGATAAAGTTCCTTAAGCCAAATACGGAATAGACAAGAGCTACTCCTTGCTCAACGAAATGGAATCACCACCCCATATTAAACGCCTAAGAATGTACCTGACTACTAAGTATCTTAAAACCTATGGATTGCTATGTCTCCGAAAGAGAATCAAGCATGTGTACAGGGGCATAAACGCAGCAGTGATAGGATTGGAGAGGTTCGGTGAGCAAATGAAGACCCTTTGAAGTCATATTGCATGGTACCCATTCCACGGGTTTCAACTACCCAGGTTTAAGGTATTCTTCCTTCAGCTAAAACATGCATGTGGAACCTAGAGTATGATCAACCATGTGATCGGGAGACGTGTTCAAATATGTTTCAGTTTTCGTACCCTGGTACTCGGGGGCAACATTCCAGACGCTTTACTAACACTCTCCCGACTTGGAGAGTCAGTCCCTTTAACCTCCTGTTTGGCCCAGTTTGCAATTTCTGCGGAAGATGAACAGGAATAGCGAGAACCAATGAGAGACTAGCTGGAGGTGTCTGGACGGGCAAATTTAACTCTCATTTCCCACCAGGAAGAGGAATTAACCAAAGGCTCAGCGTGCCGTGCCGGAACCAGATTAGGGCCTGAAGCCATCTTGGGGTGTTGCGGCCAGCTCACAAGAAAGCGAGTTGAAGAAAGGAGCTCAGGGGCACTGTAATTCACAAACCTGCAGAGTTATAAATGATAGCTATCGTCCAAAAATATACTGAAGTAAGGCTGCCAAGAGGACTTGAAAGCGGGGCAGAATTGCAGGAAACCGATTTCAGGAGGTAGACTGGAATTCCATTGAAAGCATAGGAAAAGAGGCAGAACGTCCACAATGATGCACTTGGCCAAAAAGGGCGTATGCCTTTTTTCCTGAATATATTCAGGAAAAAACGCATACGCCCTTTTTGGCCAACCAAGCAAGCTTGCAAAGGAAATCTGCACTACAATGAAGTCTCACTTCCCCCCGGTCAAAAGGGCCATCTGAAAAAAGTGTAAAATCCAGAAAGGCAGGACAGGCCATGGAGAACTGGGAGCCTTGTTATGCTGATGGGCGGGATGTAAATTGCCAGCAGACACTCGGGAGAAGTGTATGGTGTTTCCTGAAACATCTAAAAAACAAAGCAACAGAGCCTAGGGCACTTCCACTTATGGTCCTATAGCTTAGGGAAATTAAAATCAAAAAGACAGAGCCACCCCAAAGTTTGGGACGCCTCTGTTTACAAGAACCTCGTTTACAGTACAAGTTCAACATCGCAGAAAGTGAAAAATGGATAAAGAAGTTGTGGTATTTACTTACAAAGCAATATCACTCAGCAATGAAATCTATGTCATCAGGCCCGTAGCAGCACAATGAGTGGATTCAGGTATGATGATTCTAACTGAAATAAGTCACACAGAAAAAGAAACATCATAAGATATCAGTAATACACGGAATGTAAACTTGGCTACACAGGAACTGAATTCCAAAACAGAACAGGGTCTCAAATTTAGAAAACCAACTTATGCTTGCTTAAGGGGAAAGGTGAGTTGGGGGGCTGCATAAAACCAGAGATTGAAATGAGGACAAATAAAGTTCCTTAAGCCAAATATGGAATAGACAAGAGCTACTCCTTGCTCGACGAAATGGACTCAACACCCCATATTAAACGCCTAAGAATGTACCTGACTAGTAAGTATCTTAAAACCTATGGATTGCTATGTCTCCGAAAGAGAATCAAGCATGTGTACAGGGGCATAAACGCAGCAGTGATAGGATTGGAGAGGTTCGGTGAGCAAATGAAGACCCTTTGAAGTCATATTGCATGGTACCCATTCCACGGGTTTCAACTACCCAGGTTTAAGGTATTCTTCCTTCAGCTAAAACATGCATGTGGAACCCAGAGTATGATGAACCTTGTGAACGGGAGACGTGTTCAAATATGTCTCAGTTTTCCTCCCCTGGTACTCGGGTGCAACATTCCAGACGCTTTACTAACACTCTCCCCACTTGGAGAGTCAGTCCCTTTAACCTCCTGATTGGCCCAGTTTACAATTTCTGCGGAAGATGAACAGGAATGGGGAGAACCAATGAGAGACTAGCTGGAGGTGTCTGGACGGGCAAATTTAACTCTCATTTCCCACCAGGAAGAGGAAATACCCAAAGGCTCAGCGTGCCGTGCCGGAAACACATTAGGGCCTGAAGCCATCCTGCGGTGGTGCGGCCAGGTCACTAGAAAGCGAGTTGAAGAAAGGAGCTCAGGGGCACTGTAATTCACAAACCTGCAGAGTTATAAATGACAGCTATCGTCCAAAAATATACTGAAGTAAGGCTGCCAAGAGGACTTGAAAGCGGGGCAGAATTGCAGGAAACCGATTTCAGGAGGTAGACTGGAATTGCATTGAAAGCATAGGAAAAGAGGCAGAACGTCCACAATGATGCACTTGGCCTAAAAGTGCGTATGCGTTTTTTCCTGAATATATTCAGGAAGAAACGCATACGCACTTTTTGGCCAACCAAGCAAACTTGTTAAGGAAATCTGCACTACAATGAAGTCTCACTTCCCCCCGGTCAAAAGGGCCATCTGAAAAAAGTGTAAAATCCAGAAAGGCAGGACAGGCCATGGAGAACTGGGAGCCTTGTTATGCTGATGGGCGGGATGTAAATTGCCAACAGCCACTCTGGAGAAGTGTATGGTGTTTCCTGAAACATCTAAAAAACAAAGCAACAGAGCCAAGGGCACTTCCACTTATGGTCCTATAGCTTAGGGAAATTAAAATCAAAAAGACACAGCCACCCCAAAGTTTGGGACGCCTCTGTTTACAAAAACCTCATTTACCGTACAAGTTCAATATCACAGAAAGTGAAAAATGGATAAAGAACTTGTGGTACTTACGTACAATGCAGTATCACTCAGCAATGAAATCTATGTCATCAGGCCCTTAGCAGCACAATGAGTGGATTCAGGTATGATGATTCTAACTGAAATAAGTCACACAGAAAAAGAAACATCATAAGATATCAGTAATACACGGAATGTAAAGTTGGCTACACAGGAACTGAATTACAGAACAGAACAGGGTCTCAAATTTAGAAAACCAACTTATGCTTGCTTAAGGGGAAAGATGAGTTGGGGTGCTGCATAAAACCAGAGATTGAAATGAGCACAGATAAAGTTCCTTAAGTCAAATATGGAATAGACAAGAGCTACTCCTTGCTCAACGAAATGGACTCAACACTGCATATTAAACGCCTAAGAATGTACCTGACTAGTAAGTATCTTAAAACCTATGGATGGCTATGTCTCCGAAAGAGAATCAAGCATGTGTACAGGGGCATAAACGCAGCAGTGATAGGATTGGAGAGTTTCGGTGAGCAAATGAAGACCATTTGAAGTCATATTGCATGGTACCCATTCCACGGGTTTCAACTACCCAGGTTTAAGGTATTCTTCCTTCAGCTAAAACATGCATGTGGAACCCAGAGTATGATCAACCGTGTGAACGGGAGACATGTTCAAATATGTCTCAGTTTTCCTCCTCTGGTACTCGGGTGCAACATTCCAGACGCTTTACTAACACTCTCCCCACTTGGAGAGTCAGCGCCTTTAACCTCCTGTTTGGCCCAGTTTGCAATTTCTGCGGAAGATGAACAGGAATAGGGAGAACCAATGAGAGACTAGCTGGAGGTGTCTGGACGGGCAAATTTAACTCTCATTTCCCACCAGGAAGAGGAAATAACCAAAGGCTCAGCTGCCGTGCCGGAACCAGATTAGGGCCTGAAGCCATCCTGCGGTGTTGCGGCCAGCTCAAAAGAAAGCGAGTTGAAGAAAGGAGCTCAGGGGCACTGTAATTCACAAACCTGCAGAGTTATAAATGACAGCTATCGTCCAAAAATATACTGAAGTAAGGCTGCCAAGAGGACTTGAAAGCGGGGCAGAATTGCAGGAAACCGATTTCAGGAGGTAGACTGGAATTGCATTGAAAGCATAGGAAAAGAGGCAGAACGTCCACAATGATGCACTTGGCCAAAAAGGGCGTATGCGTTTTTTCCTGAATATATTCAGGAGAAAACGAATACGCCCTTTTTGGCCAACCAAGCAAGCTTGCAAAGGAAATCTGCACTACAATGAAGTCTCACTTCCCCCCGGTCAAAAGGGCCATCTGAAAAAAGTGTAAAATCCAGAAAGGCAGGACAGGCCATGGAGAACTGGGAGCCTTGTTATGCTGATGGGCGGGATGTAAATTGCCAACAGACACTCTGGAGAAGTGTATGGTGTTTCCTGAAACATCTAAAAAACAAAGCAACAGAGCCAAGGGCACTTCCACTTATGGTCCTATAGGTTAGGGAAATTAAAATCAAAAAGACACAGCCACCCCAAAGTTTGGGATGCCTCTGTTTACAAGAACCTCGTTTACAGTACAAGTTCAACACCGCAGAAAGTGAAAAATGGATAAAGAAGTTGTGGTATTTACTTACAAAGCAATATCACTCAGCAATGAAATCTATGTCATCAGGCCCTTAGCAGCACAATGAGTGGATTCATGTATGATGATTCTAACTGAAATAAGTCACACAGAAAAAGAAACATCATAAGATATCACTAATACACAGAATGTAAACTTGGCTACACAGGAACTGAATTCCAAAACAGAACACGGTCTCAAATTTAGAAAACCAACTTATGCTTGCTTAAGGAGAAAGGAGAGTTGGGGTGATGCATAAAACCAGAGATTGAAATGAGCACAGATAAAGTTCCTTAAGCCAAATACGGAATAGACAAGAGCTACTCCTTGCTCAACGAAATGGAATCACCACCCCATATTAAACGCCTAAGAATGTACCTGACTAGTAAGTATCTTAAAACCTATGGATTGCTATGTCTCCGAAAGAGAATCAAGCATGTGTACAGGGGCATAAACGCAGCAGTGATAGGATTGGAGAGGTTCGGTGAGCAAATGAAGACCCTTTGAAGTCATATTGCATGGTACCCATTCCACGGGTTTCAACTACCCAGGTTTAAGGTATTCTTCCTTCAGCTAAAACATGCATGTGGAACCTAGAGTATGATCAACCATGTGATCGGGAGACGTGTTCAAATATGTCTCAGTTTTCGTACCCTGGTACTCGGGTGCAACATTCCAGACGCTTTACTAACACTCTCCCGACTTGGAGAGTCAGTCCCTTTAACCTCCTGTTTGGCCCAGTTTGCAATTTCTGCGGAAGATGAACAGGAATAGCGAGAACCAATGAGAGACTAGCTGGAGGTGTCTGGACGGGCAAATTTAACTCTCATTTCCCACCAGGAAGAGGAATTAACCAAAGGCTCAGCGTGCCGTGCCGGAACCAGATTAGGGCCTGAAGCCATCTTGGGGTGTTGCGGCCAGCTCACAAGAAAGCGAGTTGAAGAAAGGAGCTCAGGGGCACTGTAATTCACAAACCTGCAGAGTTATAAATGATAGCTATCGTCCAAAAATATACTGAAGTAAGGCTGCCAAGAGGACTTGAAAGCGGGGCAGAATTGCAGGAAACCGATTTCAGGAGGTAGACTGGAATTCCATTGAAAGCATAGGAAAAGAGGCAGAACGTCCACAATGATGCACTTGGCCAAAAAGGGCGTATGCCTTTTTTCCTGAATATATTCAGGAAAAAACGCATACGCCCTTTTTGGCCAACCAAGCAAGCTTGCAAAGGAAATCTGCACTACAATGAAGTGTCACTTCCCCCCGGTCAAAAGGGCCATCTGAAAATAGTGTAAAATCCAGAAAGGCATGACAGGCCATGGAGAACTGGGAGCCTTGTTATGCTGATGGGCAGGATGGAAAATGCCAACAGACACTCGGGAGAAGTGTATGGTGTTTCCTGAAACATCTAAAAAACAAAGCAACAGAGCCTAGGGCACTTCCACTTATGGTCCTATAGCTTAGGGAAATTAAAATCAAAAAGACACAGCCACCCCAAAGTTTGGGACGCCTCTGTTTACAAGAACCTCGTTTACAGTACAAGTTCAACATCGCAGAAAGTGAAAAATGGATAAAGAAGTTGTGGTATTTACGTACAAAGCAATATCACTCAGCAATGACATCTATGTCATCAGGCCCTTAGCAGCACAATGAGTGGATTCAGGTATGATGATTCTAACTGAAATAAGTCACACAGAAAAAGAAACATCATAAGATATCACTAATACACGGAATGTAAACTTGGCTACACAGGAACTGAATTACAGAACAGAACAGGGTCTCAAATTTAGAAAACCAACTTATGCTTGCTTAAGGGTAAAGGTGAGTTGGGGTGCTGCATAAAACCAGAGATTGAAATGAGCACAGATAAAGTTCCTTAAGCCAAATATGGAATAAACAAGAGCTACTCCTTGCTCAACGAAATGGACTCAACACCCCATATTAAACGCCTAAGAATGTACCTGACTAGTAAGTATCTTAAAACCTATGGATTGCTATGTCTCCAAAAGAGAATCAAGCGTGTGTACAGGGGCATAAACGCAGCAGTGATAGGATTGGAGAGGTTCGGTGAGCAAATGAAGACCCTTTGAAGTCATATTGCATGGTACCCATTACACGGGTCTCAACTCTCCAGGTTTAAGGTATTCTTCCTTCAGCTAAAACATACATGTGGAACCCAGAGTATGATGAACCGTGTGAACGGGAGACGTGTTCAAATATGTCTCAGTTTTCGTACCCCGGTACTCGGGTGCAATATTCCAGACGCTTTACTAACACTCTCCCGACTTGGAGAGTCAGTCCCTTTAACCTCCTGTTTGGCCCAGTTTGCAATTTCTGCGGAAGATGAACAGGAATAGCGAGAACCAATGAGAGACTAGCTGGAGGTGTCTGGACGGGCAAATTGAACTCTCATTTCCCACCAGGAAGAGGAATTAACCAAAGGCTCAGAGTGCCGTGCCGGAACCAGATTAGGGCCTGAAGCCATCCTGCGGTGTTGCGGCCAGGTCACAAGAAAGAGAGTTGAAGAAAGGAGCTCAGGGGCACTGTAATTCACAAACCTGCAGAGTTATAAATGACAGCTATCGTCCAAAAATATACTGAAGTAAGGCTGCCAAGAGGACTTGAAAGCGGGGCAGAATTGCAGGAAACCGATTTCAGGAGGTAGACTGGAATTGCATTGAAAGCATAGGAAAAGAGGCAGAACGTCCACAATGATGCACTTGGCCAAAGAGGGCGTATGCGCTTTTTCCTGAATATATTCAGGAGAAAACGAATACGCCCTTTTTGGCCAACCACGCAAGCTTGCAAAGGAAATCTGCACTACACTGAAGTCTCACTTCCCCCCGGTCAAAAGGGCCATCTGAAAAAAGTGTAAAATCCAGAAAGGCAGGACAGGCCATGGAGAACTGGGAGCCTTGTTATGCTGATGGGCGGGATGTAAATTGCCAACAGACACTCTGGAGAAGTGTATGGTGTTTCCTGAAACATCTAAAAAACAAAGCAACAGAGCCAAGGGCACTTCCACTTATGGTCCTATACCTTAGGGAAATTAAAATCAAAAAGACACAGCCACCCCAAAGTTTGGGACGCCTCTGTTTACAAAAACCTCGTTTACCGTACAAGTTCAATATCACAGAAAGTGAAAAATGGATAAAGAACTTGTGGTACTTACGTACAATGCAGTATCACTCAACAATGAAATCTATGTCATCAGGCCCGTAGCAGCATAATGAGTGGATTCAGGTACAATGATTCTAACTGAAATAAGTCACACAGAAAAGGAAACATCATAAGATATCACTAACACACGGAATGTAAACTTGGCTACACAGGAACTGAATTCCAAAACAGAACAGGGTCTCAAATTTAGAAAACCAACTTATCCTTGCTTAAGGGGAAAGGAGAGTTGGGGTGCTGCATAAAACCAGAGATTGAAATGACCACAGATAAATTTCCTTAAGCCAAATATGGAATAGACAAGAGCTACTCCTTGCTCAACGAAATGGACTCAACACCCCATATTAAACGCCTAAGAATGTACCTGACTAGTAAGTATCTTAAAACCTATGGATTGCTATGTCTCCAAAAGAGAATCAAGCGTGTGTACAGGGGCATAAACGCAGCAGTGATAGGATTGGAGAGGTTCGGTGAGCAAATGAAGACCCTTTGAAGTGATATTGCATGGTACCCATTCCACGGGTTTCAACTACCCAGGTTTAAGGTATTCTTCCTTCAGCTAAAACATGCATGTGGAACCTAGAGTATGATCAACCATGTGATCGGGAGACGTGTTCAAATATGTCTCAGTTTTTGTACGCTGGTACTCGGGTGCAACATTCCAGACGCTTTACTAACACTCTCCCGACTTGGAGAGTTAGCGCCTTTAAACTCCTGTGTGGCCCAGTTTGCAATTTCTGCGGAAGATGAACAGGAATAGGGAGAACCAATGAGAGACTAGCTGGAGGTGTCTGGACGGGCAAATTGAACTCTCATTTCCCACCAGGAAGAGGAAATAACCAAAGGCTCAGCTGCCGTGCCGGAACCAGATTAGGGCCTGAAGCCATCCTGCGGTGTTGCGGCCAGCTCAAAAGAAAGCGAGTTGAAGAAAGGAGCTCAGGGGCACTGTAATTCACAAACCTGCAGAGTTATAAATGACAGCTATCGTCCAAAAATAGACTGAAGTAAGGCTGCCAAGAGGACTTGAAAGCGGGGCAGAATTGCAGGAAACCGATTTCAGGAGGTAGACTGGAATTGCCTTGAAAGCATAGGAAAAGAGGCAGAACGTCCACAATGATGCACTTGGCCAAAAAGGGCGTATGCGTTTTTTCCTGAATATATTCAGGAGAAAACGCATACGCCCTTTTTGGCCAACCAAGCAAGCTTGCAAAGGAAATCTGCACTACACTGAAGTCTCACTTCCCCCCGGTCAAAAGGGCCATCTGAAAAAAGTGTAAAATCCAGAAAGGCAGGACAGGCCATGGAGAACTGGGAGCCTTTTTATGCTGATGGGCGGGATGTAAATTGCCAACAGACACTCTGGAGAAGTGTATGGTGTTTCCTGAAACATCTAAAAAACAAAGCAACAGAGCCAAGGGCACTTCCACTTATGGTCCTATAGCTTAGGGAAATTAAAATCAAAAAGACACAGCCACCCCAAAGTTTGGGACGCCTCTGTTTACAAGAACCTCGTTTACAGTACAAGTTCAACATCGCAGAAAGTGAAAAATGTATAAAGAAGTTGTGGTACTTACTTACAAAGCAATATCACTCAGCAATGAAATCTATGTCATCAGGCGCGTAGCTGCATAATGAGTGGATTCAGGTACGATGATTCTAACTGAAATAAGTCACACAGAAAAAGAAACATCATAAGATATCAGTAATACACGGAATGTAAACTTGGCTACACAGGAACTGAATTACAAAACAGAACACGGTCTCAAATTTAGAAAACCAACTTATGCTTGCTTAAGGGGAAAGGTGAGTTGGGGGGCTGCATAAAACCAGAGATTGAAATGAGCACAGATAAAGTTCCTTAAGCCAAATACGGAATAGACAAGAGCTACTCCTTGCTCAACGAAATGGACTCAACACCGCATATTAAACGCCTAAGAATGTACCTGACTAGTAAGTATCTTACAACATATGGATTGCTATGTCTCCGAAAGAGAATCAAGCATGTGTACAGTGGCATAAACGCAGCAGTGATAGGATTGGAGAGGTTTGGTGAGCAAAAGAAGACCCTTTGAAGTCATATTGCATGGTACCCATTCCACGGGTTTCAACTACCCAGGTTTAAGGTATTCTTCCTTCAGGTAAAACATGCATGTGGAACCTAGAGTATGATCAACCATGTGATTGGGAGACGTGTTCAAATATGTCTCAGTTTTCGTACCCTGGTACTCGGGTGCAACATTCCAGACGCTTTACTAACACTCTCCCGACTTGGAGAGTCAGTCCCTTTAACCTCCTGTTTGGCCCAGTTTGCAATTTCTGCGGAAGATGAACAGGAATAGCGAGAACCAATGAGAGACTAGCTGGAGGTGTCTGGACAGGCAAATTTAACTCTCATTTCCCACCAGGAAGAGGAATTAACCAAAGGCTCAGCGTGCCGTGCCGGAACCAGATTAGGGCCTGAAGCCATCTTGTGGTGTTGCGGCCAGCTCACAGGAAAGCGAGTTGAAGAAAGGAGCTCAGGGGCACTGTAATTAACAAACCTGCAGAGTTATAAATGATAGCTGTCGTCCAAAAATATACTGAAGTAAGGCTGCCAAGAGGACTTGAAAGCGGGGCAGAATTGCAGGAAACCGATTTCAGGAGGTAGACTGGAATTGCATTGAAAGCATAGGAAAAGAGGCAGAACGTCCACAATGATGCACTTGGCCAAAAAGGGCGTATGCGTTTTTTCCTGAATATATTCAGGAAAAAACGCATACGCCCTTTTTGGCCAACCAAGCAAGCTTGCAAAGGAAATCTGCACTACAATGAAGTCTCACTTCCCCCCGGTCAAAAGGGCCATCTGAAAAAAGTGTAAAATCCAGAAAGGCAGGACAGGCCATGGAGAACTGGGAGCCTTGTTATGCTGATGGGCGGGATGTAAATTGCCAACAGACACTCGGGAGAAGTGTATGGTGTTTCCTGAAACATCTAAAAAACAAAGCAACAGAGCCTAGGGCACTTCCACTTATGGTCCTATAGCTTAGGGAAATTAAATTCAAAAAGACACAGCCACCCCAAAGTTTGGGACGCCTCCGTTTACAAGAACCTCATTTACCGTACAAGTTCAATATCACAGAATGTGAAAAATGGATAAAGAACTTGTGGTACTTACGTACAATGCAGTATCACTCAGCAATGAAATCTATGTCATCAGGCGCGTAGCTGCATAATGAGTGGATTCAGGTACGATGATTCTTTCTGAAATAAGTCACACAGAAAAAGAAACATCATAAGATATCAGTAATACACGGAATGTAAACTTGGCTACACAGGAACTGAATTCCAAAACAGAACAGGGTCTCAAATTTAGAAAACCAACTTATGCTTGCTTAAGGGGAAAGGTGAGTTGGGGGGCTGCATAAAACCAGAGATTGAAATGAGCACAGATAAAGTTCCTTAAGCCAAATATGGAATAAACAAGAGCTACTCCTTGCTCAACGAAATGGACTCAACACCCCATATTAAACGCTTAAGAATGTACCTGACTAGTAAGTATCTTAAAACCTATGGATTGCTATGTCTCCAAAAGAGAATCAAGCATGTGTACAGGGGCATAAACGCAGCAGTGATAGGATTGGAGAGGTTCGGTGAGCAAATGAAGACCCTTTGAAGTCATATTTCATGGTACCCATTCCACGGGTTTCAACTACCCAGGTTTAAGGTATTCTTCCTTCAGCTAAAACATGCATGTGGAACCTAGAGTATGATCAACCATGTGATCGGGAAACGTGTTCAAATATGTCTCAGTTTTCGTACCCTGGTACTCGGGTGCAACATTCCAGATGCTTTACTAACACTCTCCCGACTTGGAGTGTCAGTCCCTTTAACCTCCTGTTTGGCCCAGTTTGCAATTTCTGCGGAAGATGAACAGGAATAGGGAGAACCAATGAGAGACTAGCTGGAGGTGTCTGGACGGGCAAATTGAACTCTCATTTCCTACCAGGAAGAGGAATTAACCAAAGGCTCAGCGTGCCGTGCCGGAACCAGATTAGGGCCTGAATCCATCTTGCGGTGTTGCGGCCAGCTCACAAGAAAGCGAGTTGAAGAAAGGAGCTCAGGGGCACTGTAATTCACAAACCTGCAGAGTTATAAATGATAGCTATCGTCCAAAAATATACTGAAGTAAGGCTGCCAAGAGGACTTGAAAGCGGGGCAGAATTGCAGGAAACCGATTTCAGGAGGTAGACTGGAATTGCATTGAAAGCATAGGAAAAGAGGCAGAACGTCCACAATGATGCACTTGGCCAAAAAGGGCGTATGCGTTTTTTCCTGAATATATTCAGGAAAAAACGCATACGCCCTTTTTGGCCAACCAAGCAAGCTTGCAAAGGAAATCTGCACTACAATGAAGTCTCACTTCCCCCCGGTCAAAAGGGCCATCTGAAAAAAGTGTAAAATCCAGAAAGGCAGGACAGGCCATGGAGAACTGGGAGCCTTGTTATGCTGATGGGCGGGATGTAAATTGCCAACAGACACTCGGGAGAAGTGTATGGTGTTTCCTGAAACATCTAAAAAACAAAGCAACAGAGCCTAGGGCAATTCCACTTATGGTCCTATAGCTTAGGGAAATTAAAATCAAAAAGACACAGCCACCCCAAAGTTTGGGACGCCTCTGTTTACAAGAAACTCATTTACCATACAAGTTCAATATCACAGAAAGTGAAAAATGGTTAAAGAACTTGTGGTACTTACGTACAATGCAGTATCACTCAGCAATGAAATCTATGTCATCAGGCCCGTAGATGCATAATGAGTGGATTCAGGTACGATGATTCTAACTGAAATAAGTCACACAGAAAAAGAAACATCATAAGATATCAGTAATACACGGAATGTAAACTTGGCTACACAGGAACTGAATTCCAAAACAGAACAGGGTCTCAAATTTAGAAAACCAACTTATGCTTGCTTAAGGAGAAAGGAGAGTTGGGGTGATGCATAAAACCAGAGATTGAAATGAGCACAGATAAAGTTCCTTAAGCCAAATACGGAATAGACAAGAGCTACTCCTTGCTCAACGAAATGGAATCACCACCCCATATTAAACGCCTAAGAATGTACCTGACTAGTAAGTATCTTAAAACCTATGGATTGCTATGTCTCCGAAAGAGAATCAAGCATGTGTACAGGGGCATAAACGCAGCAGTGATAGGATTGGAGAGGTTCGGTGAGCAAATGAAGACCCTTTGAAGTCATATTGCATGGTACCCATTCCACGGGTTTCAACTACCCAGGTTTAAGGTATTCTTCCTTCAGCTAAAACATGCATGTGGAACCTAGAGTATGATCAACCATGTGATCGGGAGACGTGTTCAAATATGTCTCAGTTTTCGTACCCTGGTACTCGGGTGCAACATTCCAGACGCTTTACTAACACTCTCCCGACTTGGAGAGTCAGTCCCTTTAACCTCCTGTTTGGCCCAGTTTGCAATTTCTGCGGAAGATGAACAGGAATAGCGAGAACCAATGAGAGACTAGCTGGAGGTGTCTGGACGGGCAAATTTAACTCTCATTTCCCACCAGGAAGAGGAATTAACCAAAGGCTCAGCGTGCCGTGCCGGAACCAGATTAGGGCCTGAAGCCATCTTGGGGTGTTGCGGCCAGCTCACAAGAAAGCGAGTTGAAGAAAGGAGCTCAGGGGCACTGTAATTCACAAACCTGCAGAGTTATAAATGATAGCTATCGTCCAAAAATATACTGAAGTAAGGCTGCCAAGAGGACTTGAAAGCGGGGCAGAATTGCAGGAAACCGATTTCAGGAGGTAGACTGGAATTCCATTGAAAGCATAGGAAAAGAGGCAGAACGTCCACAATGATGCACTTGGCCAAAAAGGGCGTATGCGTTTTTTCCTGAATATATTCAGGAAAAAACGCATACGCCCTTTTTGGCCAACCAAGCAAGCTTGCAAAGGAAATCTGCACTACAATGAAGTCTCACTTCCCCCCGGTCAAAAGGGCCATCTGAAAATAGTGTAAAATCCAGAAAGGCATGACAGGCCATGGAGAACTGGGAGCCTTGTTATGCTGATGGGCAGGATGGAAAATGCCAACAGACACTCGGGAGAAGTGTATGGTGTTTCCTGAAACATCTAAAAAACAAAGCAACAGAGCCTAGGGCACTTCCACTTATGGTCCTATAGCTTAGGGAAATTAAAATCAAAAAGACACAGCCACCCCAAAGTTTGGGACGCCTCTGTTTACAAGAACCTCGTTTACAGTACAAGTTCAACATCGCAGAAAGTGAAAAATGGATAAAGAAGTTGTGGTATTTACGTACAAAGCAATATCACTCAGCAATGACATCTATGTCATCAGGCCCTTAGCAGCACAATGAGTGGATTCAGGTATGATGATTCTAACTGAAATAAGTCACACAGAAAAAGAAACATCATAAGATATCACTAATACACGGAATGTAAACTTGGCTACACAGGAACTGAATTACAGAACAGAACAGGGTCTCAAATTTAGAAAACCAACTTATGCTTGCTTAAGGGTAAAGGTGAGTTGGGGTGCTGCATAAAACCAGAGATTGAAATGAGCACAGATAAAGTTCCTTAAGCCAAATATGGAATAAACAAGAGCTACTCCTTGCTCAACGAAATGGACTCAACACCCCATATTAAACGCCTAAGAATGTACCTGACTAGTAAGTATCTTAAAACCTATGGATTGCTATGTCTCCAAAAGAGAATCAAGCGTGTGTACAGGGGCATAAACGCAGCAGTGATAGGATTGGAGAGGTTCGGTGAGCAAATGAAGACCCTTTGAAGTCATATTGCATGGTACCCATTACACGGGTCTCAACTCTCCAGGTTTAAGGTATTCTTCCTTCAGCTAAAACATACATGTGGAACCCAGAGTATGATGAACCGTGTGAACGGGAGACGTGTTCAAATATGTCTCAGTTTTCGTACCCCGGTACTCGGGTGCAATATTCCAGACGCTTTACTAACACTCTCCCGACTTGGAGAGTCAGTCCCTTTAACCTCCTGTTTGGCCCAGTTTGCAATTTCTGCGGAAGATGAACAGGAATAGCGAGAACCAATGAGAGACTAGCTGGAGGTGTCTGGACGGGCAAATTGAACTCTCATTTCCCACCAGGAAGAGGAATTAACCAAAGGCTCAGCGTGCCGTGCCGGAACCAGATTAGGGCCTGAAGCCATCCTGCGGTGTTGCGGCCAGGTCACAAGAAAGAGAGTTGAAGAAAGGAGCTCAGGGGCACTGTAATTCACAAACCTGCAGAGTTATAAATGACAGCTATCGTCCAAAAATATACTGAAGTAAGGCTGCCAAGAGGACTTGAAAGCGGGGCAGAATTGCAGGAAACCGATTTCAGGAGGTAGACTGGAATTGCATTGAAAGCATAGGAAAAGAGGCAGAACGTCCACAATGATGCACTTGGCCAAAAAGGGCGTATGCGCTTTTTCCTGAATATATTCAGGAGAAAACGAATACGCCCTTTTTGGCCAACCACGCAAGCTTGCAAAGGAAATCTGCACTACACTGAAGTCTCACTTCCCCCCGGTCAAAAGGGCCATCTGAAAAAAGTGTAAAATCCAGAAAGGCAGGACAGGCCATGGAGAACTGGGAGCCTTGTTATGCTGATGGGCGGGATGTAAATTGCCAACAGACACTCTGGAGAAGTGTATGGTGTTTCCTGAAACATCTAAAAAACAAAGCAACAGAGCCAAGGGCACTTCCACTTATGGTCCTATACCTTAGGGAAATTAAAATCAAAAAGACACAGCCACCCCAAAGTTTGGGACGCCTCTGTTTACAAAAACCTCGTTTACCGTACAAGTTCAATATCACAGAAAGTGAAAAATGGATAAAGAACTTGTGGTACTTACGTACAATGCAGTATCACTCAACAATGAAATCTATGTCATCAGGCCCGTAGCAGCATAATGAGTGGATTCAGGTACAATGATTCTAACTGAAATAAGTCACACAGAAAAGGAAACATCATAAGATATCACTAACACACGGAATGTAAACTTGGCTACACAGGAACTGAATTCCAAAACAGAACAGGGTCTCAAATTTAGAAAACCAACTTATCCTTGCTTAAGGGGAAAGGAGAGTTGGGGTGCTGCATAAAACCAGAGATTGAAATGACCACAGATAAATTTCCTTAAGCCAAATATGGAATAGACAAGAGCTACTCCTTGCTCAACGAAATGGACTCAACACCCCATATTAAACGCCTAAGAATGTACCTGACTAGTAAGTATCTTAAAACCTATGGATTGCTATGTCTCCAAAAGAGAATCAAGCGTGTGTACAGGGGCATAAACGCAGCAGTGATAGGATTGGAGAGGTTCGGTGAGCAAATGAAGACCCTTTGAAGTGATATTGCATGGTACCCATTCCACGGGTTTCAACTACCCAGGTTTAAGGTATTCTTCCTTCAGCTAAAACATGCATGTGGAACCTAGAGTATGATCAACCATGTGATCGGGAGACGTGTTCAAATATGTCTCAGTTTTTGTACGCTGGTACTCGGGTGCAACATTCCAGACGCTTTACTAACACTCTCCCGACTTGGAGAGTTAGCGCCTTTAAACTCCTGTGTGGCCCAGTTTGCAATTTCTGCGGAAGATGAACAGGAATAGGGAGAACCAATGAGAGACTAGCTGGAGGTGTCTGGACGGGCAAATTGAACTCTCATTTCCCACCAGGAAGAGGAAATAACCAAAGGCTCAGCTGCCGTGCCGGAACCAGATTAGGGCCTGAAGCCATCCTGCGGTGTTGCGGCCAGCTCAAAAGAAAGCGAGTTGAAGAAAGGAGCTCAGGGGCACTGTAATTCACAAACCTGCAGAGTTATAAATGACAGCTATCGTCCAAAAATAGACTGAAGTAAGGCTGCCAAGAGGACTTGAAAGCGGGGCAGAATTGCAGGAAACCGATTTCAGGAGGTAGACTGGAATTGCCTTGAAAGCATAGGAAAAGAGGCAGAACGTCCACAATGATGCACTTGGCCAAAAAGGGCGTATGCGTTTTTTCCTGAATATATTCAGGAGAAAACGCATACGCCCTTTTTGGCCAACCAAGCAAGCTTGCAAAGGAAATCTGCACTACACTGAAGTCTCACTTCCCCCCGGTCAAAAGGGCCATCTGAAAAAAGTGTAAAATCCAGAAAGGCAGGACAGGCCATGGAGAACTGGGAGCCTTTTTATGCTGATGGGCGGGATGTAAATTGCCAACAGACACTCTGGAGAAGTGTATGGTGTTTCCTGAAACATCTAAAAAACAAAGCAACAGAGCCAAGGGCACTTCCACTTATGGTCCTATAGCTTAGGGAAATTAAAATCAAAAAGACACAGCCACCCCAAAGTTTGGGACGCCTCTGTTTACAAGAACCTCGTTTACAGTACAAGTTCAACATCGCAGAAAGTGAAAAATGGATAAAGAAGTTGTGGTACTTACTTACAAAGCAATATCACTCAGCAATGAAATCTATGTCATCAGGCGCGTAGCTGCATAATGAGTGGATTCAGGTACGATGATTCTAACTGAAATAAGTCACACAGAAAAAGAAACATCATAAGATATCAGTAATACACGGAATGTAAACTTGGCTACACAGGAACTGAATTACAAAACAGAACACGGTCTCAAATTTAGAAAACCAACTTATGCTTGCTTAAGGGGAAAGGTGAGTTGGGGGGCTGCATAAAACCAGAGATTGAAATGAGCACAGATAAAGTTCCTTAAGCCAAATACGGAATAGACAAGAGCTACTCCTTGCTCAACGAAATGGACTCAACACCGCATATTAAACGCCTAAGAATGTACCTGACTAGTAAGTATCTTACAACATATGGATTGCTATGTCTCCGAAAGAGAATCAAGCATGTGTACAGGGGCATAAACGCAGCAGTGATAGGATTGGAGAGGTTTGGTGAGCAAAAGAAGACCCTTTGAAGTCATATTGCATGGTACCCATTCCACGGGTTTCAACTACCCAGGTTTAAGGTATTCTTCCTTCAGGTAAAACATGCATGTGGAACCTAGAGTATGATCAACCATGTGATCGGGAGACGTGTTCAAATATGTCTCAGTTTTCGTACCCTGGTACTCGGGTGCAACATTCCAGACGCTTTACTAACACTCTCCCGACTTGGAGAGTCAGTCCCTTTAACCTCCTGTTTGGCCCAGTTTGCAATTTCTGCGGAAGATGAACAGGAATAGCGAGAACCAATGAGAGACTAGCTGGAGGTGTCTGGACGGGCAAATTTAACTCTCATTTCCCACCAGGAAGAGGAATTAACCAAAGGCTCAGCGTGCCGTGCCGGAACCAGATTAGGGCCTGAAGCCATCTTGGGGTGTTGCGGCCAGCTCACAAGAAAGCGAGTTGAAGAAAGGAGCTCAGGGGCACTGTAATTAACAAACCTGCAGAGTTATAAATGATAGCTGTCGTCCAAAAATATACTGAAGTAAGGCTGCCAAGAGGACTTGAAAGCGGGGCAGAATTGCAGGAAACCGATTTCAGGAGGTAGACTGGAATTGCATTGAAAGCATAGGAAAAGAGGCAGAACGTCCACAATGATGCACTTGGCCAAAAAGGGCGTATGCGTTTTTTCCTGAATATATTCAGGAAAAAACGCATACGCCCTTTTTGGCCAACCAAGCAAGCTTGCAAAGGAAATCTGCACTACAATGAAGTCTCACTTCCCCCCGGTCAAAAGGGCCATCTGAAAAAAGTGTAAAATCCAGAAAGGCAGGACAGGCCATGGAGAACTGGGAGCCTTGTTATGCTGATGGGCGGGATGTAAATTGCCAACAGACACTCGGGAGAAGTGTATGGTGTTTCCTGAAACATCTAAAAAACAAAGCAACAGAGCCTAGGGCACTTCCACTTATGGTCCTATAGCTTAGGGAAATTAAAATCAAAAAGACACAGCCACCCCAAAGTTTGGGACGCCTCCGTTTACAAGAACCTCATTTACCGTACAAGTTCAATATCACAGAATGTGAAAAATGGATAAAGAACTTGTGGTACTTACGTACAATGCAGTATCACTCAGCAATTAAATCTATGTCATCAGGCGCGTAGCTGCATAATGAGTGGATTCAGGTACGATGATTCTTTCTGAAATAAGTCACACAGAAAAAGAAACATCATAAGATATCAGTAATACACGGAATGTAAACTTGGCTACACAGGAACTGAATTCCAAAACAGAACAGGGTCTCAAATTTAGAAAACCAACTTATGCTTGCTTAAGGGGAAAGGTGAGTTGGGGGGCTGCATAAAACCAGAGATTGAAATGAGCACAGATAAAGTTCCTTAAGCCAAATATGGAATAAACAAGAGCTACTCCTTGCTCAACGAAATGGACTCAACACCCCATATTAAACGCTTAAGAATGTACCTGACTAGTAAGTATCTTAAAACCTATGGATTGCTATGTCTCCAAAAGAGAATCAAGCATGTGTACAGGGGCATAAACGCAGCAGTGATAGGATTGGAGAGGTTCGGTGAGCAAATGAAGACCCTTTGAAGTCATATTTCATGGTACCCATTCCACGGGTTTCAACTACCCAGGTTTAAGGTATTCTTCCTTCAGCTAAAACATGCATGTGGAACCTAGAGTATGATCAACCATGTGATCGGGAAACGTGTTCAAATATGTCTCAGTTTTCGTACCCTGGTACTCGGGTGCAACATTCCAGATGCTTTACTAACACTCTCCCGACTTGGAGTGTCAGTCCCTTTAACCTCCTGTTTGGCCCAGTTTGCAATTTCTGCGGAAGATGAACAGGAATAGGGAGAACCAATGAGAGACTAGCTGGAGGTGTCTGGACGGGCAAATTGAACTCTCATTTCCTACCAGGAAGAGGAATTAACCAAAGGCTCAGCGTGCCGTGCCGGAACCAGATTAGGGCCTGAATCCATCTTGCGGTGTTGCGGCCAGCTCACAAGAAAGCGAGTTGAAGAAAGGAGCTCAGGGGCACTGTAATTCACAAACCTGCAGAGTTATAAATGATAGCTATCGTCCAAAAATATACTGAAGTAAGGCTGCCAAGAGGACTTGAAAGCGGGGCAGAATTGCAGGAAACCGATTTCAGGAGGTAGACTGGAATTGCATTGAAAGCATAGGAAAAGAGGCAGAACGTCCACAATGATGCACTTGGCCAAAAAGGGCGTATGCGTTTTTTCCTGAATATATTCAGGAAAAAACGCATACGCCCTTTTTGGCCAACCAAGCAAGCTTGCAAAGGAAATCTGCACTACAATGAAGTCTCACTTCCCCCCGGTCAAAAGGGCCATCTGAAAAAAGTGTAAAATCCAGAAAGGCAGGACAGGCCATGGAGAACTGGGAGCCTTGTTATGCTGATGGGCGGGATGTAAATTGCCAACAGACACTCGGGAGAAGTGTATGGTGTTTCCTGAAACATCTAAAAAACAAAGCAACAGAGCCTAGGGCAATTCCACTTATGGTCCTATAGCTTAGGGAAATTAAAATCAAAAAGACACAGCCACCCCAAAGTTTGGGACGCCTCTGTTTACAAGAAACTCATTTACCATACAAGTTCAATATCACAGAAAGTGAAAAATGGTTAAAGAACTTGTGGTACTTACGTACAATGCAGTATCACTCAGCAATGAAATCTATGTCATCAGGCCCGTAGATGCATAATGAGTGGATTCAGGTACGATGATTCTAACTGAAATAAGTCACACAGAAAAAGAAACATCATAAGATATCACTAATACACGGAATGTAAACTTGGCTACACAGGAACTGAATTACAGAACAGAACACGGTCTCAAATTTAGAAAACCAACTTATGCTTGCTTAAGGGTAAAGGTGAGTTGGGGTGCTGCATAAAACCAGAGATTGAAATGAGCACAGATAAAGTTCCTTAAGCCAAATATGGAATAGACAAGAGCTACTCCTTGCTCAACGAAATGGACTCAACACCACATATTAAACGCCTAAGAATGTACCTGACTAGTAAGTATCTTAAAACCTATGGATTGCTATGTCTCCGAAACAGAATCAAGCATGTGTACAGGGTCATAAACGCAGCAGTGATAGGATTGGAGAGGTTCGGTGAGCAAATGAAGACCCTTTGAAGTCATATTTCATGGTACCCATTCCACGGGTTTCAACTACCCATGTTTAAGGTATTCTTCCTTCAGCTAAAACATGCATGTGGAACCTAGAGTATGATCAACCATGTGATCGGGAGACGTGTTCAAATATGTCTCAGTTTTCGTACCCTGGTACTCGGGTGCAACATTCCAGACGCTTTACTAACACTCTCCCGACTTGGAGAGTCAGTCCCTTTAACCTCCTGTTTGGCCCAGTTTGCAATTTCTGCGGAAGATGAACAGGAATAGCGAGAACCAATGAGAGACTAGCTGGAGGTGTCTGGACGGGCAAATTTAACTCTCATTTCCCACCAGGAAGAGGAATTAACCAAAGGCTCAGCGTGCCGTGCCAGAACCAGATTAGGGCCTGAAGCCATCTTGGGGTGTTGCGGCCAGCTCACAAGAAAGCGAGTTGAAGAAAGGAGCTCAGGGGCACTGTAATTCACAAACCTGCAGAGTTATAAATGATAGCTATCGTCCAAAAATATACTGAAGTAAGGCTGCCAAGAGGACTTGAAAGCGGGGCAGAATTGCAGGAAACCGATTTCAGGAGGTAGACTGGAATTGCATTGAAAGCATAGGAAAAGAGGCAGAACGTCCACAATGATGCACTTGGCCAAAAAGGGCGTATGCGTTTTTTCCTGAATATATTCAGGAAAAAACACATACGCCCTTTTTGGCCAACCAAGCAAGCTTGCAAACGAAATCTGCACTACAATGAAGTCTCACTTCCCCCCGGTCAAAAGGGTCATCTGAAAAAAGTGTAAAATCCAGAAAGGCAGGACAGGCCATGGAGAACTGGGAGCCTTGTTATGCTGATGGGCGGGATGTAAATTGCCAACAGACACTCGGGAGAAGTGTATGGTGTTTCCTGAAACATCTAAAAAACAAAGCAAGAGAGCCTAGGGCACTTCCACTTATGGTCCTATAGCTTAGGGAAATTAAAATCAAAAAGACACAGCCACCCCAAAGTTTGGGACGCCTCTGTTTACAAGAACCTCGTTTACAGTACAAGTTCAACATCGCAGAAAGTGAAAAATGGATAAAGAAGTTGTGGTATTTACTTACAAAGCAATATCACTCAGCAATGAAATCTATGTCATCAGGCCCGTAGCAGCACAATGAGTGGATTCAGGTATGATGATTCTAACTGAAATAAGTCACACAGAAAAAGAAACATCATAAGATATCAGTAATACACGGAATGTAAACTTGGCTACACAGGAACTGAATTCCAAAACAGAACAGGGTCTCAAATTTAGAAAACCAACTTATGCTTGCTTAAGGGGAAAGGTGAGTTGGGGGGCTGCATAAAACCAGAGATTGAAATGAGGACAGATAAAGTTCCTTAAGCCAAATATGGAATAAACAAGAGCTACTCCTTGCTCAACGAAATGGACTCAACACCCCATATTAAACGCTTAAGAATGTACCTGACTAGTAAGTATCTTAAAACCTATGGATTGCTATGTCTCCAAAAGAGAATCAAGCATGTGTACAGGGGCATAAACGCAGCAGTGATAGGATTGGAGAGGTTCGGTGAGCAAATGAAGACCCTTTGAAGTCATATTGCATGGTACCCATTCCACGGGTTTCAACTACCCAGGTTTAAGGTATTCTTCCTTCAGCTAAAACATGCATGTGGAACCTAGAGTATGATCAACCATGTGATCGGGAAACGTGTTCAAATATGTCTCAGTTTTCGTACCCTGGTACTCGGGTGCAACATTCCAGATGCTTTACTAACACTCTCCCGACTTGGAGAGTCAGTCCCTTTAACCTCCTGTTTGGCCCAGTTTGCAATTTCTGCGGAAGATGAACAGGAATAGGGAGAACCAATGAGAGACTAGCTGGAGGTGTCTGGACGGGCAAATTGAACTCTCATTTCCTACCAGGAAGAGGAATTAACCAAAGGCTCAGCGTGCCGTGCCGGAACCAGATTAGGGCCTGAATCCATCTTGCGGTGTTGCGGCCAGCTCACAAGAAAGCGAGTTGAAGAAAGGAGCTCAGGGGCACTGTAATTCACAAACCTGCAGAGTTATAAATGATAGCTATCGTCCAAAAATATACTGAAGTAAGGCTGCCAAGAGGACTTGAAAGCGGGGCAGAATTGCAGGAAACCGATTTCAGGAGGTAGACTGGAATTGCATTGAAAGCATAGGAAAAGAGGCAGAACGTCCACAATGATGCACTTGGCCAAAAAGGGCGTATGCGTTTTTTCCTGAATATATTCAGGAAAAAACGCATACGCCCTTTTTGGCCAACCAAGCAAGCTTGCAAAGGAAATCTGCACTACAATGAAGTCTCACTTCCCCCCGGTCAAAAGGGCCATCTGAAAAAAGTGTAAAATCCAGAAAGGCAGGACAGGCCATGGAGAACTGGGAGCCTTGTTATGCTGATGGGCGGGATGTAAATTGCCAACAGACACTCGGGAGAAGTGTATGGTGTTTCCTGAAACATCTAAAAAACAAAGCAACAGAGCCTAGGGCAATTCCACTTATGGTCCTATAGCTTAGGGAAATTAAAATCAAAAAGACACAGCCACCCCAAAGTTTGGGACGCCTCTGTTTACAAGAACCTCATTTACCATACAAGTTCAATATCACAGAAAGTGAAAAATGGTTAAAGAACTTCTGGTACTTACGTACAATGCAGTATCACTCAGCAATGAAATCTATGTCATCAGGCCCGTAGATGCATAATGAGTGGATTCAGGTACGATGATTCTAACTGAAATAAGTCACACAGAAAAAGAAACATCATAAGATATCACTAATACACGGAATGTAAACTTGGCTACACAGGAACTGAATTACAGAACAGAACAGGGTCTCAAATTTAGAAAACCAACTTATGCTTGCTTAAGGGTAAAGGTGAGTTGGGGTGCTGCATAAAACCAGAGATTGAAATGAGCACAGATAAAGTTCCTTAAGCCAAATATGGAATAGACAAGAGCTACTCCTTGCTCAACGAAATGGACTCAACACCGCATATTAAACGCCTAAGAATGTACCTGACTAGTAAGTATCTTAAAACCTATGGATTGCTATGTCTCCGAAACAGAATCAAGCATGTGTACAGGGTCATAAACGCAGCAGTGATAGGATTGGAGAGGTTCGGTGAGCAAATGAAGACCCTTTGAAGTCATATTGCATGGTACCCATTCCACGGGTTTCAACTACCCAGGTTTAAGGTATTCTTCCTTCAGCTAAAACATGCATGTGGAACCTAGAGTATGATCAACCATGTGATCGGGAGACGTGTTCAAATATGTCTCAGTTTTCGTACCCTGGTACTCGGGTGCAACATTCCAGACGCTTTACTAACACTCTCCCGACTTGGAGAGTCAGCGCCTTTAACCTCCTGTTTGGCCCAGTTTGCAATTTCTGCGGAAGATGAACAGGAATAGCGAGAACCAATGAGAGACTAGCTGGAGGTGTCTGGACGGGCAAATTTAACTCTCATTTCCCACCAGGAAGAGGAATTAACCAAAGGCTCAGCGTGCCGTGCCGGAACCAGATTAGGGCCTGAAGCCATCTTGGGGTGTTGCGGCCAGCTCACAAGAAAGCGAGTTGAAGAAAGGAGCTCAGGGGCACTGTAATTCACAAACCTGCAGAGTTATAAATGATAGCTATCGTCCAAAAATATACTGAAGTAAGGCTGCCAAGAGGACTTGAAAGCGGGGCAGAATTGCAGGAAACCGATTTCAGGAGGTAGACTGGAATTGCATTGAAAGCATAGGAAAAGAGGCAGAACGTCCACAATGATGCACTTGGCCAAAAAGGGCGTATGCGTTTTTTCCTGAATATATTCAGGAAAAAACGCATACGCCCTTTTTGGCCAACCAAGCAAGCTTGCAAACGAAATCTGCACTACAATGAAGTCTCACTTCCCCCCGGTCAAAAGGGTCATCTGAAAAAAGTGTAAAATCCAGAAAGGCAGGACAGGCCATGGAGAACTGGGAGCCTTGTTATGCTGATGGGCGGGATGTAAATTGCCAACAGACACTCGGGAGAAGTGTATGGTGTTTCCTGAAACATCTAAAAAACAAAGCAAGAGAGCCTAGGGCACTTCCACTTATGGTCCTATAGCTTAGGGAAATTAAAATCAAAAAGACACAGCCACCCCAAAGTTTGGGACGCCTCTGTTTACAAGAACCTCGTTTACAGTACAAGTTCAACATCGCAGAAAGTGAAAAATGGATAAAGAAGTTGTGGTATTTACTTACAAAGCAATATCACTCAGCAATGAAATCTATGTCATCAGGCCCGTAGCAGCACAATGAGTGGATTCAGGTATGATGATTCTAACTGAAATAAGTCACACAGAAAAAGAAACATCATAAGATATCAGTAATACACGGAATGTAAACTTGGCTACACAGGAACTGAATTCCAAAACAGAACAGGGTCTCAAATTTAGAAAACCAACTTATGCTTGCTTAAGGGGAAAGGTGAGTTGGGGGGCTGCATAAAACCAGAGATTGAAATGAGCACAGATAAAGTTCCTTAAGCCAAATATGGAATAGACAAGAGCTACTCCTTGCTCAACGAAATGGACTCAACACCCCATATTAAACGCCTAAGAATGTACCTGACTAGTAAGTATCTTACAACCTATGGATTGCTATGTCTCCGAAAGAGAATCAAGCATGTGTACAGGGGCATAAACGCAGCAGTGATAGGATTGGAGAGGTTCGGTGAGCAAATGAAGACCCTTTGAAGTCATATTGCATGGTACCCATTCCACGGGTTTCAACTACCCAGGTTTAAGGTATTCTTCCTTCAGCTAAAACATGCATGTGGAACCCAGAGTATGATGAACCGTGTGAACGGGAGACGTGTTCAAATATGTCTCAGTTTTCCTCCCCTGGTACTCGGGTGCAACATTCCAGACGCTTTACTAACACTCTCCCCACTTGGAGAGTAAGTCCCTATAACCTCCTGTTTGGCCCAGTTTGCAATTTCTGCGGAAGATGAACAGGAATGGGGAGAACCAATGAGAGACTAGCTGGAGGTGTCTGGACGGGCAAATTTAACTCTCATTTCCCACCAGGAAGAGGAAATAACCAAAGGCACAGCGTGCCGTGCCGGTACCAGATTAGGGCCTGAAGCCATCCTGCGGTGTTGCGGCCAGCTCAAAAGAAAGCGAGTTGAAGAAAGGAGCTCAGGGGCACTGTAATTCACAAACCTGCAGAGTTATAAATGACAGCTATCGTCCAAAAATATACTGAAGTAAGGCTGCCAAGAGGACTTGAAAGCGGGGCAGAATTGCAGGAAACCGATTTCAGGAGGTAGACTGGAATTGCATTGAAAGCATAGGAAAAGAGGCAGAACGTCCACAATGATGCACTTGGCCAAAAAGGGCGTATGCGTTTTTTCCTGAATATATTCAGGAAAAAACTCATACGCACTTTTTGGCCAACCAAGCAAGCTTGCAAAGGAAATCTGCACTACAATGAAGTCTCACTTCCCCCCGGTCAAAAGGGCCATCTGAAAAAAGTGTAAAATCCAGAAAGGCATGACACGCCATGGAGAACTGGGAGCCTTGTTATGCTGATGGGCAGGATGGAAACTGCCAACAGACACTTGGGAGAAGTGTATGGTGTTTCCTGAAACATCTAAAAAACAAAGCAACAGAGCCTAGGGAACTTCCACTTATGGTCCTATAGCTTAGAGAAATTAAAATCAAAAAGACACAGCCACCCCAAAGTTTGGGACGCCTCTGTTTACAAGAACCTCGTTTACAGTACAAGTTCAACATCGCAGAAAGTGAAAAATGGATAAAGAAGTTGTGGTATTTACTTACAAAGCAATATCACTCAGCAATGAAATCTATGTCATCAGGCCCTTAGCAGCACAATGAGTGGATTCAGGTATGATGATTCTAACTGAAATAAGTCACACAGAAAAAGAAACATCATAAGATATCAATAATACACGGAATGTAAACTTGGCTACACAGGAACTTAATTACAGAACAGAACAGGGTCTCAAATTTAGAAAACCAACTTATGCTTGCTTAAGGGGAAAGGTGAGTTGGGGGGCTGCATAAAACCAGAGATTGAAATGAGCACAGATAAAGTTCCTTAAGCCAAATACGGAATAGACAAGAGCTACTCCTTGCTCAACGAAATGGACTCAACACCGCATATTAAACGCCTAAGAATGTACCTGACTAGTAAGTATCTTACAACCTATGGATTGCTATGTCTCCAAAAGAGAATCAAGCATGTGTACAGGGGCATAAACGCAGCAGTGATAGGATTGGAGAGGTTCGGTGAGCAAATGAAGACCCTTTGAAGTCATATTGCATGGTACCCATTCCACGGGTTTCAACTACCCAGGTTTAAGGTATTCTTCCTTCAGCTAAAACATGCATGTGGAACCTAGAGTATGATCAACCATGTGATCGGGAGACGTGTTCAAATATGTCTCAGTTTTCGTACCCTGGTACTCGGGTGCAACATTCCAGACGCTTTACTAACACTCTCCCGACTTGGAGAGTCAGTCCCTTTAACCTCCTGTTTGGCCCAGTTTGCAATTTCTGCGGAAGATGAACAGGAATAGCGAGAACCAATGAGAGACTAGCTGGAGGTGTCTGGACGGGCAAATTTAACTCTCATTTCCCACCAGGAAGAGGAATTAACCAAAGGCTCAGCGTGTCGTGCCGGAACCAGATTAGGGCCTGAAGCCATCTGGGGTGTTGCGGCCAGCTCACAAGAAAGCGAGTTGAAGAAAGGAGCTCAGGGGCACTGTAATTCAGAAACCTGCAGAGTTATAAATGATAGCTATCGTCCAAAAATATACTGAAGTAAGGCTGCCAAGAGGAGTTGAAAGCGGGGCAGAATTGCAGGAAACCGATTTCAGGAGGTAGACTGGAATTGCATTGAAAGCATAGGAAAAGAGGCAGAACGTCCACAATGATGCACTTGGCCAAAAAGGGCATATGCGTTTTTTCCTGAATATATTCAGGAAAAAACGCATACGCCCTTTTTGGCCAACCAAGCAAGCTTGCAAAGGAAATCTGCACTACAATGAAGTCTCACTTCCCCCCGGTCAAAAGGGCCATCTGAAAAAAGTGTAAAATCCAGAAAGGCAGGACAGGCCATGGAGAACTGGGAGCCTTGTTATGCTGATGGGCGGGATGTAAATTGCCAACAGACACTCGGGAGAAGTGTATGGTGTTTCCTGAAACATCTAAAAAACAAAGCAACAGAGCCTAGGGCACTTCCACTTATGGTCCTATAGCTTAGGGAAATTCAAATCAAAAAGACACAGCCACCCCAAAGTTTGGGACGCCTCTGTTTACAAGAACCTCGTTTACAGTACAAGTTCAACATCGCAGAAAGTGAAAAATGGATAAAGAAGTTGTGGTATTTACTTACAAAGCAATATCACTCAGCAATGAAATCTATGTCATCAGGCCCTTAGCAGCACAATGAGTGGATTCAGGTATGATGATTCTAACTGAAATAAGTCACACAGAAAAAGAAACATCATAAGATATCAGTAATACACGGAATGTAAACTTGGCTACACAGGAACTGAACTCCAAAACAGAACAGGGTCTCAAATTTAGAAAACCAACTTATGCTTGCTTAAGGGGAAAGGTGAGTTTGGGGGCTGCATAAAACCAGAGATTGAAATGAGCACAGATAAAGTTCCTTAAGCCAAATATGGAATAGACAAGAGCTACTCCTTGCTCAACGAAATGGACTCAACACCCCATATTAGATTCCTAAGAATGTAACTGATTAGTAAGTATCTTAAAACCTATGGATTGCTATGTCTCCAAAAGAGAATCAAGCATGTGTACAGGGGCATAAACGCAGCAGTGATAGGATTGAAGAGGTTCAGTGAGCAAATGAAGACCCTTTGAAGTCATATTGCATGGTACCCATTACACGGGTCTCAACTCTCCAGGTTTAAGGTATTCTTCCTTCAGCTAAAACATGCATGTGGAACCTAGAGTATGATCAACCATGTGATCGGGAGATGTGTTCAAATATGTCTCAGTTTTCGTACCCTGGTACTCGGGTGCAACATTCCAGACGCTTTACTAACACTCTCCCGACTTGGAGAGTCAGTCCCTTTAACCTCCTGTTTGGCCCAGTTTGCAATTTCTGCGGAAGATGAACAGGAATAGCGAGAACCAATGAGAGACTAGCTGGAGGTGTCTGGACGGGCAAATTTAACTCTCATTTCCCACCAGGAAGAGGAATTAACCAAAGGCTCAGCGTGCCGTGCAAAAACCAGATTAGGGCCTGAAGCCATCCTGCGGTGTTGCGGCCAGCTCACAAGAAAGCGAGTTGAAGAAAGGAGCTCAGGGGCACTGTAATTCACAAACCTGCAGAGTTATAAATGACAGCTATCGTCCAAAAATATACTGAAGTAAGGCTGCCAAGAGGACTTGAAAGCGGGGCAGAATTGCAGGAAACCGATTTCAGAAGGTAGACTGGAATTGCATTGAAAGCATAGGAAAAGAGGCAGAACGTCCACAATGATGCACTTGGCCAAAAAGGGCATATGCGTTTTTTCCTGAATATATTCAGGAAAAAACGCATATGCCCTTTTTGGCCAACCAAGCAAGCTTGCAAACGAAATCTGCACTACAATGAAGTCTCACTTCCCCCCGGTCAAAAGGGCCATCTGAAAAAAGTGTAAAATCCAGAAAGGCAGGACAGGCCATGGAGAACTGGGAGCCTTGTTATGCTGATGGGCGGGATGTAAATTGCCAACAGACACTGGGGAGAAGTGTATGGTGTTTCCTGAAACATCTAAAAAACAAAGCAACAGAGCCTAGGGCACTTCCACTTATGGTCCTATAGCTTAGGGAAATTAAAATCAAAAAGACACAGCCACACCAAAGTTTGGGACGCCTCTGTTTACAAGAACCTCCTTTACCGTACAAGTTCAATATCACAGAAAGTGAAAAATGGATAAAGAACTTGTGGTACTTATGTACAATGCAGTATCACTCAGCAATGACATCTATGTCATCAGGCCCTTAGCAGCACAATGAGTGGATTCAGGTATGATGATTCTAACTGAAATAAGTCACACAGAAAAAGAAACATCATAAGATATCAGTAATACACGGAATGTAAACTTGGCTACACAGGAACTGAACTCCAAAACAGAACAGGGTCTCAAATTTAGAAAACCAACTTATGCTTGCTTAAGGGGAAAGGTGAGTTGGGGGGCTGCATAAAACCAGAGATTGAAATGAGCACAGATAAAGTTCCTTAAGCCAAATATGGAATAGACAAGAGCTACTCCTTGCTCAACGAAATGGACTCAACACCCCATATTAGATTCCTAAGAATGTAACTGATTAGTAAGTATCTTAAAACCTATGGATTGCTATGTCTCCAAAAGAGAATAAAGCATGTGTACAGGGGCATAAACGCAGCAGTGATAGGATTGAAGAGGTTCAGTGAGCAAATGAAGACCCTTTGAAGTCATATTGCATGGTACCCATTACACGGGTCTCAACTCTCCAGGTTTAAGGTATTCTTCCTTCAGCTAAAACATGCATGTGGAACCTAGAGTATGATCAACCATGTGATCGGGAGACGTGTTCAAATATGTCTCAGTTTTCGTACCCTGGTACTCGGGTGCAACATTACAGACGCTTTACTAACACTCTCCCGACTTGGAGAGTCAGTCCCTTTAACCTCCTGTTTGGCCCAGTTTGCAATTTCTGCGGAAGATGAACAGGAATAGCGAGAACCAATGAGAGACTAGCTGGAGGTGTCTGGACGGGCAAATTTAACTCTCATTTCCCACCAGGAAGAGGAATTAACCAAAGGCTCAGCGTGTCGTGCCGGAACCAGATTAGGGCCTGAAGCCATCTGGGGTGTTGCGGCCAGCTCACAAGAAAGCGAGTTGAAGAAAGGAGCTCAGGGGCACTGTAATTCAGAAACCTGCAGAGTTATAAATGATAGCTATCGTCCAAAAATATACTGAAGTAAGGCTGCCAAGAGGAGTTGAAAGCGGGGCAGAATTGCAGGAAACCGATTTCAGGAGGTAGACTGGAATTGCATTGAAAGCATAGGAAAAGAGGCAGAACGTCCACAATGATGCACTTGGCCAAAAAGGGCGTATGCGTTTTTTCCTGAATATATTCAGGAAAAAACGCATACGCCCTTTTTGGCCAACCAAGCAAGCTTGCAAAGGAAATCTGCACTACAATGAAGTCTCACTTCCCCCCGGTCAAAAGGGCCATCTGAAAAAAGTGTAAAATCCAGAAAGGCAGGACAGGCCATGGAGAACTGGGAGCCTTGTTATGCTGATGGGCGGGATGTAAATTGCCAACAGACACTCGGGAGAAGTGTATGGTGTTTCCTGAAACATCTAAAAAACAAAGCAACAGAGACTAGGGCACTTCCACTTATGGTCCTATAGCTTAGGGAAATTAAAATCAAAAAGACACAGCCACCCCAAAGTTTGGGACGCCTCTGTTTACAAGAACCTCGTTTACAGTACAAGTTCAACATCGCAGAAAGTGAAAAATGGATAAAGAAGTTGTGGTATTTACTTACAAAGCAATATCACTCAGCAATGAAATCTATGTCATCAGGCCCTTAGCAGCACAATGAGTGGATTCAGGTATGATGATTCTAACTGAAATAAGTCACACAGAAAAAGAAACATCATAAGATATCAGTAATACACGGAATGTAAACTTGGCTACACAGGAACTGAACTCCAAAACAGAACAGGGTCTCAAATTTAGAAAACCAACTTATGCTTGCTTAAGGGGAAAGGTGAGTTGGGGGGCTGCATAAAACCAGAGATTGAAATGAGCACAGATAAAGTTCCTTAAGCCAAATATGGAATAGACAAGAGCTACTCCTTGCTCAACGAAATGGACTCAACACCCCATATTAGATTCCTAAGAATGTAACTGATTAGTAAGTATCTTAAAACCTATGGATTGCTATGTCTCCAAAAGAGAATCAAGCATGTGTACAGGGGCATAAACGCAGCAGTGATAGGATTGAAGAGGTTCAGTGAGCAAATGAAGACCCTTTGAAGTCATATTGCATGGTACCCATTACACGGGTCTCAACTCTCCAGGTTTAAGGTATTCTTCCTTCAGCTAAAACATGCATGTGGAACCTAGAGTATGATCAACCATGTGATCGGGAGATGTGTTCAAATATGTCTCAGTTTTCGTACCCTGGTACTCGGGTGCAACATTCCAGACGCTTTACTAACACTCTCCCGACTTGGAGAGTCAGTCCCTTTAACCTCCTGTTTGGCCCAGTTTGCAATTTCTGCGGAAGATGAACAGGAATAGCGAGAACCAATGAGAGACTAGCTGGAGGTGTCTGGACGGGCAAATTTAACTCTCATTTCCCACCAGGAAGAGGAATTAACCAAAGGCTCAGCGTGCCGTGCAAAAACCAGATTAGGGCCTGAAGCCATCCTGCGGTGTTGCGGCCAGCTCACAAGAAAGCGAGTTGAAGAAAGGAGCTCAGGGGCACTGTAATTCACAAACCTGCAGAGTTATAAATGACAGCTATCGTCCAAAAATATACTGAAGTAAGGCTGCCAAGAGGACTTGAAAGCGGGGCAGAATTGCAGGAAACCGATTTCAGAAGGTAGACTGGAATTGCATTGAAAGCATAGGAAAAGAGGCAGAACGTCCACAATGATGCACTTGGCCAAAAAGGGCGTATGCGTTTTTTCCTGAATATATTCAGGAAAAAACGCATATGCCCTTTTTGGCCAACCAAGCAAGCTTGCAAACGAAATCTGCACTACAATGAAGTCTCACTTCCCCCCGGTCAAAAGGGCCATCTGAAAAAAGTGTAAAATCCAGAAAGGCAGGACAGGCCATGGAGAACTGGGAGCCTTGTTATGCTGATGGGCGGGATGTAAATTGCCAACAGACACTGGGGAGAAGTGTATGGTGTTTCCTGAAACATCTAAAAAACAAAGCAACAGAGCCTAGGGCACTTCCACTTATGGTCCTATAGCTTAGGGAAATTAAAATCAAAAAGACACAGCCACACCAAAGTTTGGGACGCCTCTGTTTACAAGAACCTCCTTTACCGTACAAGTTCAATATCACAGAAAGTGAAAAATGGATAAAGAACTTGTGGTACTTATGTACAATGCAGTATCACTCAGCAATGACATCTATGTCATCAGGCCCTTAGCAGCACAATGAGTGGATTCAGGTATGATGATTCTAACTGAAATAAGTCACACAGAAAAAGAAACATCATAAGATATCAGTAATACACGGAATGTAAACTTGGCTACACAGGAACTGAACTCCAAAACAGAACAGGGTCTCAAATTTAGAAAACCAACTTATGCTTGCTTAAGGGGAAAGGTGAGTTGGGGGGCTGCATAAAACCAGAGATTGAAATGAGCACAGATAAAGTTCCTTAAGCCAAATATGGAATAGACAAGAGCTACTCCTTGCTCAACGAAATGGACTCAACACCCCATATTAGATTCCTAAGAATGTAACTGATTAGTAAGTATCTTAAAACCTATGGATTGCTATGTCTCCAAAAGAGAATAAAGCATGTGTACAGGGGCATAAACGCAGCAGTGATAGGATTGAAGAGGTTCAGTGAGCAAATGAAGACCCTTTGAAGTCATATTGCATGGTACCCATTACACGGGTCTCAACTCTCCAGGTTTAAGGTATTCTTCCTTCAGCTAAAACATGCATGTGGAACCTAGAGTATGATCAACCATGTGATCGGGAGACGTGTTCAAATATGTCTCAGTTTTCGTACCCTGGTACTCGGGTGCAACATTCCAGACGCTTTACTAACACTCTCCCGACTTGGAGAGTCAGTCCCTTTAACCTCCTGTTTGGCCCAGTTTGCAATTTCTGCGGAAGATGAACAGGAATAGCGAGAACCAATGAGAGACTAGCTGGAGGTGTCTGGATGGGCAAATTTAACTCTCATTTCCCACCAGGAAGAGGAATTAACCAAAGGCTCAGCGTGCCGTGCAAAAACCAGATTAGGGCCTGAAGCCATCTGGGGTGTTGCGGCCAGCTCACAAGAAAGCGAGTTGAAGAAAGGAGCTCAGGGGCACTGTAATTCACAAACCTGCAGAGTTATAAATGACAGCTATCGTCCAAAAATATACTGAAGTAAGGCTGCCAAGAGGACTTGAAATTGGGGCAGAATTGCAGGAAACCGATTTCAGGAGGTAGACTGGAATTGCATTGAAAGCATAGGAAAAGAGGCAGAACGTCCACAATGATGCACTTGGCCAAAAAGGGCGTATGCGTTTTTTCCTGAATATATTCAGGAAAAAACGCATACGCCCTTTTTGGCCAACCAAGCAAGCTTGCAAACGAAATCTGCACTACAATGAAGTCTCACTTCCCCCCGGTCAAAAGGGCCATCTGAAAAAAGTGTAAAATCCAGAAAGGCAGGACAGGCCATGGAGAACTGGGAGCCTTGTTATGCTGATGGGCGGGATGTAAATTGCCAACAGACACTCGGGAGAAGTGTATGGTGTTTCCTGAAACATCTAAAAAACAAAGCAACAGAGCCTAGGGCACTTCCACTTATGGTCCTATAGCTTAGGGAAATTAAAATCAAAAAGACACAGCCACCCCAAAGTTTGGGACGCCTCTGTTTACAAGAACCTCATTTACCGTACAAGTTCAATATCACAGAATGTGAAAAATGGATAAAGAACTTGTGGTACTTACGTACAATGCAGTATCACTCAGCAATGAAATCTATGTCATCAGGCCCGTAGCAGCATAATGAGTGGATTCAGGTACGATGATTCTAACTGAAATAAGTCACACAGAAAAAGAAACATCATAAGATATCAGTAATACACGGAATGTAAACTTGGCTACACAGGAACTGAACTCCAAAACAGAACAGGGTCTCAAATTTAGAAAACCAACTTATGCTTGCTTAAGGGGAAAGGTGAGTTGGGGGGCTGCATAAAACCAGAGATTGAAATGAGCACAGATAAAGTTCCTTAAGCCAAATACGGAATAGACAAGAGCTACTCCTTGCTCAACGAAATGGACTCAACACCCCATATTAAACGCCTAAGAATGTACCTGACTAGTAAGTATCTTAAAACCTATGGATTGCTATGTCTCCAAAAGAGAATCAAGCATGTGTACAGGGGCATAAACGCAGCAGTGATAGGATTGGAGAGGTTCGGTGAGCAAATGAAGACCCTTTGAAGTCATATTGCATGGTACCCATTCCACGGGTTTCAACTACCCAGGTTTAAGGTATTCTTCCTTCAGCTAAAACATGCATGTGGAACCCAGAGTATGATGAACCGTGTGAACGGGAGACGTGTTCAAATATGTCTCAGTTTTCCTCCCCTGGTACTCGGGTGCAACATTCCAGACGCTTTACTAACACTCTCCCCACTTGGAGAGTCAGTCCCTATAACCTCCTGTTTGGCCCAGTTTGCAATTTCTGCGGAAGATGAACAGGAATGGGGAGAACCAATGAGAGACTAGCTGGAGGTGTCTGGACGGGCAAATTTAACTCTCATTTCCCACCAGGAAGAGGAAATAACCAAAGGCACAGCGTGCCGTGCCGGAACCAGATTAGGGCCTGAAGCCATCCTGCGGTGTTGCGGCCAGCTCAAAAGAAAGCGAGTTGAAGAAAGGAGCTCAGGGGCACTGTAATTCACAAACCTGCAGAGTTATAAATGACAGCTATCGTCCAAAAATATACTGAAGTAAGGCTGCCAAGAGGACTTGAAAGCGGGGCAGAATTGCAGGAAACCGATTTCAGGAGGTAGACTGGAATTGCATTGAAAGCATAGGAAAAGAGGCAGAACGTCCACAATGATGCACTTGGCCAAAAAGGGCGTATGCGTTTTTTCCTGAATATATTCAGGAAAAAACGCATGCGCCCTTTTTGGACAACCAAGCAAGCTTTCAAAGGAAATCTGCACTACAATGAAGTGTCACTTCCCCCCGGTCAAAAGGGCCATCTGAAAATAGTGTAAAATCCAGAAAGGCATGACAGGCCATGGAGAACTGGGAGCCTTGTTATGCTGATGGGCAGGATGGAAACTGCCAACAGACACTCGGGAGAAGTGTATGGTGTTTCCTGAAACATCTAAAAAACAAAGCAACAGAGCCTAGGGCACTTCCACTTATGGTCCTATAGCTTAGGGAAATTAAAATCAAAAAGACACAGCCACCCCAAAGTTTGGGACGCCTCTGTTTACAAGAACCTCGTTTACAGTACAAGTTCAACATCGCAGAAAGTGAAAAATGGATAAAGAAGTTGTGGTATTTACTTACAAAGCAATATCACTCAGCAATGAAATCTATGTCATCAGGCCCTTAGCAGCACAATGAGTGGATTCAGGTATGATGATTCTAACTGAAATAAGTCACACAGAAAAAGAAACATCATAAGATATCAATAATACACGGAATGTAAACTTGGCTACACAGGAACTGAATTACAGAACAGAACAGGTTCTCAAATTTAGAAAACCAACTTATGCTTGCTTAAGGGGAAAGGTGAGTTGGGGGGCTGCATAAAACCAGAGATTGAAATGAGCACAGATAAAGTTCCTTAAGCCAAATATGGAATAGACAAGAGCTACTCCTTGCTCAACGAAATGGACTCAACACCCCATATTAGATTCCTAAGAATGTAACTGATTAGTAAGTATCTTAAAACCTATGGATTGCTATGTCTCCAAAAGAGAATCAAGCATGTGTACAGGGGCATAAACGCAGCAGTGATAGGATTGAAGAGGTTCAGTGAGCAAATGAAGACCCTTTGAAGTCATATTGCATGGTACCCATTACACGGGTCTCAACTCTCCAGGTTTAAGGTATTCTTCCTTCAGCTAAAACATGCATGTGGAACCTAGAGTATGATCAACCATGTGATCGGGAGATGTGTTCAAATATGTCTCAGTTTTCGTACCCTGGTACTCGGGTGCAACATTCCAGACGCTTTACTAACACTCTCCCGACTTGGAGAGTCAGTCCCTTTAACCTCCTGTTTGGCCCAGTTTGCAATTTCTGCGGAAGATGAACAGGAATAGCGAGAACCAATGAGAGACTAGCTGGAGGTGTCTGGACGGGCAAATTGAACTCTCATTTCCCACCAGGAAGAGGAATTAACCAAAGGCTCAGCGTGCCGTGCAAAAACCAGATTAGGGCCTGAAGCCATCCTGCGGTGTTGCGGCCAGCTCACAAGAAAGCGAGTTGAAGAAAGGAGCTCAGGGGCACTGTAATTCACAAACCTGCAGAGTTATAAATGACAGCTATCGTCCAAAAATATACTGAAGTAAGGCTGCCAAGAGGACTTGAAAGCGGGGCAGAATTGCAGGAAACCGATTTCAGGAGGTAGACTGGAATTGCATTGAAAGCATAGGAAAAGAGGCAGAACGTCCACAATGATGCACTTGGCCAAAAAGGGCGTATGCGTTTTTTCCTGAATATATTCAGGAAAAAACGCATATGCCCTTTTTGGCCAACCAAGCAAGCTTGCAAACGAAATCTGCACTACAATGAAGTCTCACTTCCCCCCGGTCAAAAGGGCCATCTGAAAAAAGTGTAAAATCCAGAAAGGCAGGACAGGCCATGGAGAACTGGGAGCCTTGTTATGCTGATGGGCGGGATGTAAATTGCCAACAGACACTGGGGAGAAGTGTATGGTGTTTCCTGAAACATCTAAAAAACAAAGCAACAGAGCCTAGGGCACTTCCACTTATGGTCCTATAGCTTAGGGAAATTAAAATCAAAAAGACACAGCCACACCAAAGTTTGGGACGCCTCGGTTTACAAGAACCTCATTTACCGTACAAGTTCAATATCACAGAAAGTGAAAAATGGATAAAGAACTTGTGGTACTTATGTACAATGCAGTATCACTCAGCAATGACATCTATGTCATCAGGCCCTTAGCAGCACAATGAGTGGATTCAGGTATGATGATTCTAACTGAAATAAGTCACACAGAAAAAGAAACATCATAAGATATCAGTAATACACGGAATGTAAACTTGGCTACACAGGAACTGAACTCCAAAACAGAACAGGGTCTCAAATTTAGAAAACCAACTTATGCTTGCTTAAGGGGAAAGGTGAGTTGGGGGGCTGCATAAAACCAGAGATTGAAATGAGCACAGATAAAGTTCCTTAAGCCAAATATGGAATAGACAAGAGCTACTCCTTGCACAACGAAATGGACTCAACACCCCATATTAGATTCCTAAGAATGTAACTGATTAGTAAGTATCTTAAAACCTATGGATTGCTATGTCTCCAAAAGAGAATCAAGCATGTGTACAGGGGCATAAACGCAGCAGTGATAGGATTGAAGAGGTTCAGTGAGCAAATGAAGACCCTTTGAAGTCATATTGCATGGTACCCATTACACGGGTCTCAACTCTCCAGGTTTAAGGTATTCTTCCTTCAGCTAAAACATGCATGTGGAACCTAGAGTATGATCAACCATGTGATCGGGAGACGTGTTCAAATATGTCTCAGTTTTCGTACCCTGGTACTCGGGTGCAACATTCCAGACGCTTTACTAACACTCTCCCGACTTGGAGAGTCAGTCCCTTTAACCTCCTGTTTGGCCCAGTTTGCAATTTCTGCGGAAGATGAACAGGAATAGCGAGAACCAATGAGAGACTAGCTGGAGGTGTCTGGACGGGCAAATTTAACTCTCATTTCCCACCAGGAAGAGGAATTAACCAAAGGCTCAGCGTGCCGTGCAAAAACCAGATTAGGGCCTGAAGCCATCCTGCGGTGTTGCGGCCAGCTCACAAGAAAGCGAGTTGAAGAAAGGAGCTCAGGGGCACTGTAATTCACAAACCTGCAGAGTTATAAATGACAGCTATCGTCCAAAAATATACTGAAGTAAGGCTGCCAAGAGGACTTGAAATTGGGGCAGAATTGCAGGAAACCGATTTCAGGAGGTAGACTGGAATTGCATTGAAAGCATAGGAAAAGAGGCAGAACGTCCACAATGATGCACTTGGCCAAAAAGGGCGTATGCGTTTTTTCCTGAATATATTCAGGAAAAAACGCATACGCCCTTTTTGGCCAACCAAGCAAGCTTGCAAAGGAAATCTGCACTACAATGAAGTCTCACTTCCCCCCGGTCAAAAGGGCCATCTGAAAAAAGTGTAAAATCCAGAAAGGCAGGACAGGCCATGGAGAACTGGGAGCCTTGTTATGCTGATGGGCGGGATGTAAATTGCCAACAGACACTCGGGAGAAGTGTATGGTGTTTCCTGAAACATCTAAAAAACAAAGCAACAGAGCCTAGGGCACTTCCACTTATGGTCCTATAGCTTAGGGAAATTAAAATCAAAAACACACAGCCACAACAAAGTTTGGGACGCCTCTGTTTACAAGAACCTCATTTACCGTACAAGTTCAATATCACAGAAAGTGAAAAATGGATAAAGAACTTGTGGTACTTATGTACAATGCAGTATCACTCAGCAATGACATCTATGTCATCAGGCCCTTAGCAGCACAATGAGTGGATTCAGGTATGATGATTCTAACTGAAATAAGTCACACAGAAAAAGAAACATCATAAGATATCAGTAATACACGGAATGTAAACTTGGCTACACAGGAACTGAACTCCAAAACAGAACAGGGTCTCAAATTTAGAAAACCAACTTATGCTTGCTTAAGGGGAAAGGTGAGTTGGGGGGCTGCATAAAACCAGAGATTGAAATGAGCACAGATAAAGTTCCTTAAGCCAAATATGGAATAGACAAGAGCTACTCCTTGCTCAACGAAATGGACTCAACACCCCATATTAGATTCCTAAGAATGTAACTGATTAGTAAGTATCTTAAAACCTATGGATTGCTATGTCTCCAAAAGAGAATCAAGCATGTGTACAGGGGCATAAACGCAGCAGTGATAGGATTGAAGAGGTTCAGTGAGCAAATGAAGACCCTTTGAAGTCATATTGCATGGTACCCATTACACGGGTCTCAACTCTCCAGGTTTAAGGTATTCTTCCTTCAGCTAAAACATGCATGTGGAACCTAGAGTATGATCAACCATGTGATCGGGAGACGTGTTCAAATATGTCTCAGTTTTCGTACCCTGGTACTCGGGTGCAACATTCCAGACGCTTTACTAACACTCTCCCGACTTGGAGAGTCAGTCCCTTTAACCTCCTGTTTGGCCCAGTTTGCAATTTCTGCGGAAGATGAACAGGAATAGCGAGAACCAATGAGAGACTAGCTGGAGGTGTCTGGACGGGCAAATTTAACTCTCATTTCCCACCAGGAAGAGGAATTAACCAAAGGCTCAGCGTGCCGTGCAAAAACCAGATTAGGGCCTGAAGCCATCCTGCGGTGTTGCGGCCAGCTCACAAGAAAGCGAGTTGAAGAAAGGAGCTCAGGGGCACTGTAATTCACAAACCTGCAGAGTTATAAATGACAGCTATCGTCCAAAAATATACTGAAGTAAGGCTGCCAAGAGGACTTGAAATTGGGGCAGAATTGCAGGAAACCGATTTCAGGAGGTAGACTGGAATTGCATTGAAAGCATAGGAAAAGAGGCAGAACGTCCACAATGATGCACTTGGCCAAAAAGGGCGTATGCGTTTTTTCCTGAATATATTCAGGAAAAAACGCATACGCCCTTTTTGGCCAACCAAGCAAGCTTGCAAACGAAATCTGCACTACAATGAAGTCTCACTTCCCCCCGGTCAAAAGGGCCATCTGAAAAAAGTGTAAAATCCAGAAAGGCAGGACAGGCCATGGAGAACTGGGAGCCTTGTTATGCTGATGGGCGGGATGTAAATTGCCAACAGACACTCGGGAGAAGTGTATGGTGTTTCCTGAAACATCTAAAAAACAAAGCAACAGAGCCTAGGGCACTTCCACTTATGGTCCTATAGCTTAGGGAAATTAAAATCAAAAACACACAGCCACAACAAAGTTTGGGACGCCTCTGTTTACAAGAACCTCATTTACCGTACAAGTTCAATATCACAGAAAGTGAAAAATGGATAAAGAACTTGTGGTACTTATGTACAATGCAGTATCACTCAGCAATGACATCTATGTCATCAGGCCCTTAGCAGCACAATGAGTGGATTCAGGTATGATGATTCTAACTGAAATAAGTCACACAGAAAAAGAAACATCATAAGATATCAGTAATACACGGAATGTAAACTTGGCTACACAGGAACTGAACTCCAAAACAGAACAGGGTCTCAAATTTAGAAAACCAACTTATGCTTGCTTAAGGGGAAAGGTGAGTTGGGGGGCTGCATAAAACCAGAGATTGAAATGAGCACAGATAAAGTTCCTTAAGCCAAATACGGAATAGACAAGAGCTACTCCTTGCTCAACGAAATGGACTCAACACCCCATATTAAACGCCTAAGAATGTACCTGACTAGTAAGTATCTTAAAACCTATGGATTGCTATGTCTCCGAAAGAGAATCAAGCATGTGTACAGGGGCATAAACGCAGCAGTGATAGGATTGGAGAGGTTCGGTGAGCAAATGAAGACCCTTTGAAGTCATATTGCATGGTACCCATTCCACGGGTTTCAACTACCCAGGTTTAAGGTATTCTTCCTTCAGCTAAAACATGCATGTGGAACCCAGAGTATGATGAACCGTGTGAACGGGAGACGTGTTCAAATATGTCTCAGTTTTCCTCCCCTGGTACTCGGGTGCAACATTCCAGACGCTTTACTAACACTCTCCCCACTTGGAGAGTCAGTCCCTATAACCTCCTGTTTGGCCCAGTTTGCAATTTCTGCGGAAGATGAACAGGAATGGGGAGAACCAATGAGAGACTAGCTGGAGGTGTCTGGACGGGCAAATTTAACTCTCATTTCCCACCAGGAAGAGGAAATAACGAAAGGCACAGCGTGCTGTGCCGGAACCAGATTAGGGCCTGAAGCCATCCTGCGGTGTTGCGGCCAGCTCAAAAGAAAGCGAGTTGAAGAAAGGAGCTCAGGGGCACTGTAATTCACAAACCTGCAGAGTTATAAATGACAGCTATCGTCCAAAAATATACTGAAGTAAGGCTGCCAAGTGGACTTGAAAGCGGGGCAGAATTGCAGGAAACCGATTTCAGGAGGTAGACTGGAATTGCATTGAAAGCATAGGAAAAGAGGCAGAACGTCCACAATGATGCACTTGGCCATAAAGGGCGTATGCGTTTTTTCCTGAATATATTCAGGAAAAAACGCATGCGCCCTTTTTGGCCAACCAAGCAAGCTTGCAAAGGAAATCTGCACTACAATGAAGTGTCACTTCCCCCCGGTCAAAAGGGCCATCTGAAAAAAGTGTAAAATCCAGAAAGGCAGGACAGGCCATGGAGAACTGGGAGCCTTGTTATGCTGATGGGCGGGATGTAAATTGCCAACAGACACTCGGGAGAAGTGTATGGTGTTTCCTGAAACATGTAAAAAACAAAGCAACAGAGCCTAGGGCACTTCCACTTATGGTCCTATAGCTTAGGGAAATTAAAATCAAAAAGACACAGCCACCCCAAAGTTTGGGACGTCTCTGTTTAAAAGAACCTCATTTACTATACAAGTTCAATATCACAGAAAGTGAAAAATGGATAAAGAACATGTGGTACTTACGTACAATGCAGTATCACTCAGCAATGAAATCTATGTCATCAGGCCCGTAGCAGCATAATGAGTGGATTCAGGTACGATGATTCTAACTGAAATAAGTCACACAGATAAAGAAACATCATAAGATATCACTAATACACGGAATGTAAACTTGGCTACACAGGAACTGAATTCCAAAACAGAACAGGGTCTCAAATTTAGAAAACCAACTTATGCTTGCTTAAGGGGAAAGGTGAGTTGGGGTGCTGCATAAAACCAGAGATTGAAATGAGCACAGATAAAGTTCCTTAAGCCAAATATGGAATAGACAAGAGCTACTCCTTGTTCAATGAAATGGACTCGACACCCCATATTAGATTCCTAAGAATGTAACTGATTAGTAAGTATCTTAAAACCTATGGATTGCTATGTCTCCAAAAGAGAATCAAGCGTGTGTACAGGGGCATAAACGCAGCAGTGATAGGATTGAAGAGGTTCAGTGAGCAAATGAAGACCCTTTGAAGTCATATTGCATGGTACCCATTACACGGGTCTCAACTCTCCAGGTTTAAGGTATTCTTCCTTCAGCTAAAACATGCATGTGGAACCTAGAGTATGATCAACCATGTGATCGGGAGACGTGTTCAAATATGTCTCAGTTTTCGTACCCTGGTACTCGGGTGCAACATTCCAGACGCTTTACTAACACTCTCCCGACTTGGAGAGTCAGTCCCTTTAACCTCCTGTTTGGCCCAGTTTGCAATTTCTGCGGAAGATGAACAGGAATAGCGAGAACCAATGAGAGACTAGCTGGAGGTGTCTGGACGGGCAAATTTAACTCTCATTTCCCACCAGGAAGAGGAATTAACCAAAGGCTCAGCGTGCCGTGCAAAAACCAGATTAGGGCCTGAAGCCATCCTGCGGTGTTGCGGCCAGCTCACAAGAAAGCGAGTTGAAGAAAGGAGCTCAGGGGCACTGTAATTCACAAACCTGCAGAGTTATAAATGACAGCTATCGTCCAAAAATATACTGAAGTAAGGCTGCCAAGAGGACTTGAAATTGGGGCAGAATTGCAGGAAACCGATTTCAGGAGGTAGACTGGAATTGCATTGAAAGCATAGGAAAAGAGGCAGAACGTCCACAATGATGCACTTGGCCAAAAAGGGCGTATGCGTTTTTTCCTGAATATATTCAGGAAAAAACGCATACGCCCTTTTTGGCCAACCAAGCAAGCTTGCAAAGGAAATCTGCACTACAATGAAGTCTCACTTCCCCCCGGTCAAAAGGGCCATCTGAAAAAAGTGTAAAATCCAGAAAGGCAGGACAGGCCATGGAGAACTGGGAGCCTTGTTATGCTGATGGGCGGGATGTAAATTGCCAACAGACACTCGGGAGAAGTGTATGGTGTTTCCTGAAACATCTAAAAAACAAAGCAACAGAGCCTAGGGCACTTCCACTTATGGTCCTATAGCTTAGGGAAATTAAAATCAAAAACACACAGCCACAACAAAGTTTGGGACGCCTCTGTTTACAAGAACCTCATTTACCGTACAAGTTCAATATCACAGAAAGTGAAAAATGGATAAAGAACTTGTGGTACTTATGTACAATGCAGTATCACTCAGCAATGACATCTATGTCATCAGGCCCTTAGCAGCACAATGAGTGGATTCAGGTATGATGATTCTAACTGAAATAAGTCACACAGAAAAAGAAACATCATAAGATATCAGTAATACACGGAATGTAAACTTGGCTACACAGGAACTGAACTCCAAAACAGAACAGGGTCTCAAATTTAGAAAACCAACTTATGCTTGCTTAAGGGGAAAGGTGAGTTGGGGGGCTGCATAAAACCAGAGATTGAAATGAGCACAGATAAAGTTCCTTAAGCCAAATATGGAATAGACAAGAGCTACTCCTTGCTCAACGAAATGGACTCAACACCCCATATTAGATTCCTAAGAATGTAACTGATTAGTAAGTATCTTAAAACCTATGGATTGCTATGTCTCCAAAAGAGAATCAAGCATGTGTACAGGGGCATAAACGCAGCAGTGATAGGATTGAAGAGGTTCAGTGAGCAAATGAAGACCCTTTGAAGTCATATTGCATGGTACCCATTCCACGGGTCTCAACTCTCCAGGTTTAAGGTATTCTTCCTTCAGCTAAAACATGCATGTGGAACCTAGAGTATGATCAACCATGTGATCGGGAGACGTGTTCAAATATGTCTCAGTTTTCGTACCCTGGTACTCGGGTGCAACATTCCAGACGCTTTACTAACACTCTCCCGACTTGGAGAGTCAGTCCCTTTAACCTCCTGTTTGGCCCAGTTTGCAATTTCTGCGGAAGATGAACAGGAATAGCGAGAACCAATGAGAGACTAGCTGGAGGTGTCTGGACGGGCAAATTTAACTCTCATTTCCCACCAGGAAGAGGAATTAACCAAAGGCTCAGCGTGCCGTGCAAAAACCAGATTAGGGCCTGAAGCCATCCTGCGGTGTTGCGGCCAGCTCACAAGAAAGCGAGTTGAAGAAAGGAGCTCAGGGGCACTGTAATTCACAAACCTGCAGAGTTATAAATGACAGCTATCGTCCAAAAATATACTGAAGTAAGGCTGCCAAGAGGACTTGAAATTGGGGCAGAATTGCAGGAAACCGATTTCAGGAGGTAGACTGGAATTGCATTGAAAGCATAGGAAAAGAGGCAGAACGTCCACAATGATGCACTTGGCCAAAAAGGGCGTATGCGTTTTTTCCTGAATATATTCAGGAAAAAACGCATACGCCCTTTTTGGCCAACCAAGCAAGCTTGCAAACGAAATCTGCACTACAATGAAGTCTCACTTCCCCCCGGTCAAAAGGGCCATCTGAAAAAAGTGTAAAATCCAGAAAGGCAGGACAGGCCATGGAGAACTGGGAGCCTTGTTATGCTGATGGGCGGGATGTAAATTGCCAACAGACACTCGGGAGAAGTGTATGGTGTTTCCTGAAACATCTAAAAAACAAAGCAACAGAGCCTAGGGCACTTCCACTTATGGTCCTATAGCTTAGGGAAATTAAAATCAAAAACACACAGCCACAACAAAGTTTGGGACGCCTCTGTTTACAAGAACCTCATTTACCGTACAAGTTCAATATCACAGAAAGTGAAAAATGGATAAAGAACTTGTGGTACTTATGTACAATGCAGTATCACTCAGCAATGACATCTATGTCATCAGGCCCTTAGCAGCACAATGAGTGGATTCAGGTATGATGATTCTAACTGAAATAAGTCACACAGAAAAAGAAACATCATAAGATATCAGTAATACACGGAATGTAAACTTGGCTACACAGGAACTGAACTCCAAAACAGAACAGGGTCTCAAATTTAGAAAACCAACTTATGCTTGCTTAAGGGGAAAGGTGAGTTGGGGGGCTGCATAAAACCAGAGATTGAAATGAGCACAGATAAAGTTCCTTAAGCCAAATACGGAATAGACAAGAGCTACTCCTTGCTCAACGAAATGGACTCAACACCCCATATTAAACGCCTAAGAATGTACCTGACTAGTAAGTATCTTAAAACCTATGGATTGCTATGTCTCCGAAAGAGAATCAAGCATGTGTACAGGGGCATAAACGCAGCAGTGATAGGATTGGAGAGGTTCGGTGAGCAAATGAAGACCCTTTGAAGTCATATTGCATGGTACCCATTCCACGGGTTTCAACTACCCAGGTTTAAGGTATTCTTCCTTCAGCTAAAACATGCATGTGGAACCCAGAGTATGATGAACCGTGTGAACGGGAGACGTGTTCAAATATGTCTCAGTTTTCCTCCCCTGGTACTCGGGTGCAACATTCCAGACGCTTTACTAACACTCTCCCCACTTGGAGAGTCAGTCCCTATAACCTCCTGTTTGGCCCAGTTTGCAATTTCTGCGGAAGATGAACAGGAATGGGGAGAACCAATGAGAGACTAGCTGGAGGTGTCTGGACGGGCAAATTTAACTCTCATTTCCCACCAGGAAGAGGAAATAACGAAAGGCACAGCGTGCCGTGCCGGAACCAGATTAGGGCCTGAAGCCATCCTGCGGTGTTGCGGCCAGCTCAAAAGAAAGCGAGTTGAAGAAAGGAGCTCAGGGGCACTGTAATTCACAAACCTGCAGAGTTATAAATGACAGCTATCGTCCAAAAATATACTGAAGTAAGGCTGCCAAGTGGACTTGAAAGCGGGGCAGAATTGCAGGAAACCGATTTCAGGAGGTAGACTGGAATTGCATTGAAAGCATAGGAAAAGAGGCAGAACGTCCACAATGATGCACTTGGCCATAAAGGGCGTATGCGTTTTTTCCTGAATATATTCAGGAAAAAACGCATGCGCCCTTTTTGGCCAACCAAGCAAGCTTGCAAAGGAAATCTGCACTACAATGAAGTGTCACTTCCCCCCGGTCAAAAGGGCCATCTGAAAAAAGTGTAAAATCCAGAAAGGCAGGACAGGCCATGGAGAACTGGGAGCCTTGTTATGCTGATGGGCGGGATGTAAATTGCCAACAGACACTCGGGAGAAGTGTATGGTGTTTCCTGAAACATGTAAAAAACAAAGCAACAGAGCCTAGGGCACTTCCACTTATGGTCCTATAGCTTAGGGAAATTAAAATCAAAAAGACACAGCCACCCCAAAGTTTGGGACGTCTCTGTTTAAAAGAACCTCATTTACTATACAAGTTCAATATCACAGAAAGTGAAAAATGGATAAAGAACATGTGGTACTTACGTACAATGCAGTATCACTCAGCAATGAAATCTATGTCATCAGGCCCGTAGCAGCATAATGAGTGGATTCAGGTACGATGATTCTAACTGAAATAAGTCACACAGATAAAGAAACATCATAAGATATCACTAATACACGGAATGTAAACTTGGCTACACAGGAACTGAATTCCAAAACAGAACAGGGTCTCAAATTTAGAAAACCAACTTATGCTTGCTTAAGGGGAAAGGTGAGTTGGGGTGCTGCATAAAACCAGAGATTGAAATGAGCACAGATAAAGTTCCTTAAGCCAAATATGGAATAGACAAGAGCTACTCCTTGTTCAATGAAATGGACTCGACACCCCATATTAGATTCCTAAGAATGTAACTGATTAGTAAGTATCTTAAAACCTATGGATTGCTATGTCTCCAAAAGAGAATCAAGCGTGTGTACAGGGGCATAAACGCAGCAGTGATAGGATTGAAGAGGTTCAGTGAGCAAATGAAGACCCTTTGAAGTCATATTGCATGGTACCCATTACACGGGTCTCAACTCTCCAGGTTTAAGGTATTCTTCCTTCAGCTAAAACATGCATGTGGAACCTAGAGTATGATCAACCATGTGATCGGGAGACGTGTTCAAATATGTCTCAGTTTTCGTACCCTGGTACTCGGGTGCAACATTCTAGACGCTTTACTAACACTCTCCCGACTTGGAGAGTCAGTCCCTTTAACCTCCTGTTTGGCCCAGTTTGCAATTTCTGCGGAAGATGAACAGGAATAGCGAGAACCAATGAGAGACTAGCTGGAGGTGTCTGGACGGGCAAATTTAACTCTCATTTCCCACCAGGAAGAGGAATTAACCAAAGGCTCAGCGTGCCGTGCAAAAACCAGATTAGGGCCTGAAGCCATCCTGCGGTGTTGCGGCCAGCTCACAAGAAAGCGAGTTGAAGAAAGGAGCTCAGGGGCACTGTAATTCACAAACCTGCAGAGTTATAAATGACAGCTATCGTCCAAAAATATACTGAAGTAAGGCTGCCAAGAGGACTTGAAATTGGGGCAGAATTGCAGGAAACCGATTTCAGGAGGTAGACTGGAATTGCATTGAAAGCATAGGAAAAGAGGCAGAACGTCCACAATGATGCACTTGGACAAAAAGGGCGTATGCGTTTTTTCCTGAATATATTCAGGAAAAAACGCATACGCCCTTTTTGGCCAACCAAGCAAGCTTGCAAAGGAAATCTGCACTACAATGAAGTCTCACTTCCCCCCGGTCAAAAGGGCCATCTGAAAAAAGTGTAAAATCCAGAAAGGCAGGACAGGCCATGGAGAACTGGGAGCCTTGTTATGCTGATGGGCGGGATGTAAATTGCCAACAGACACTCGGGAGAAGTGTATGGTGTTTCCTGAAACATCTAAAAAACAAAGCAACAGAGCCTAGGGCACTTCCACTTATGGTCCTATAGCTTAGGGAAATTAAAATCAAAAACACACAGCCACAACAAAGTTTGGGACGCCTCTGTTTACAAGAACCTCATTTACCGTACAAGTTCAATATCACAGAAAGTGAAAAATGGATAAAGAACTTGTGGTACTTATGTACAATGCAGTATCACTCAGCAATGACATCTATGTCATCAGGCCCTTAGCAGCACAATGAGTGGATTCAGGTATGATGATTCTAACTGAAATAAGTCACACAGAAAAAGAAACATCATAAGATATCAGTAATACACGGAATGTAAACTTGGCTACACAGGAACTGAACTCCAAAACAGAACAGGGTCTCAAATTTAGAAAACCAACTTATGCTTGCTTAAGGGGAAAGGTGAGTTGGGGGGCTGCATAAAACCAGAGATTGAAATGAGCACAGATAAAGTTCCTTAAGCCAAATACGGAATAGACAAGAGCTACTCCTTGCTCAACGAAATGGACTCAACACCTCATATTAAACGCCTAAGAATGTACCTGACTAGTAAGTATCTTAAAACCTATGGATTGCTATGTCTCCGAAAGAGAATCAAGCATGTGTACAGGGGCATAAACGCAGCAGTGATAGGATTGGAGAGGTTCGGTGAGCAAATGAAGACCCTTTGAAGTCATATTGCATGGTACCCATTCCACGGGTTTCAACTACCCAGGTTTAAGGTATTCTTCCTTCAGCTAAAACATGCATGTGGAACCCAGAGTATGATGAACCGTGTGAACGGGAGACGTGTTCAAATATGTCTCAGTTTTCCTCCCCTGGTACTCGGGTGCAACATTCCAGACGCTTTACTAACACTCTCCCCACTTGGAGAGTCAGTCCCTATAACCTCCTGTTTGGCCCAGTTTGCAATTTCTGCGGAAGATGAACAGGAATGGGGAGAACCAATGAGAGACTAGCTGGAGGTGTCTGGACGGGCAAATTTAACTCTCATTTCCCACCAGGAAGAGGAAATAACCAAAGGCACAGCGTGCCGTGCCGGAACCAGATTAGGGCCTGAAGCCATCCTGCGGTGTTGCGGCCAGCTCAAAAGAAAGCGAGTTGAAGAAAGGAGCTCAGGGGCACTGTAATTCACAAACCTGCAGAGTTATAAATGACAGCTATCGTCCAAAAATATACTGAAGTAAGGCTGCCAAGTGGACTTGAAAGCGGGGCAGAATTGCAGGAAACCGATTTCAGGAGGTAGACTGGAATTGCATTGAAAGCATAGGAAAAGAGGCAGAACGTCCACAATGATGCACTTGGCCATAAAGGGCGTATGCGTTTTTTCCTGAATATATTCAGGAAAAAACGCATGCGCCCTTTTTGGCCAACCAAGCAAGCTTGCAAAGGAAATCTGCACTACAATGAAGTGTCACTTCCCCCCGGTCAAAAGGGCCATCTGAAAAAAGTGTAAAATCCAGAAAGGCAGGACAGGCCATGGAGAACTGGGAGCCTTGTTATGCTGATGGGCGGGATGTAAATTGCCAACAGACACTCGGGAGAAGTGTATGGTGTTTCCTGAAACATGTAAAAAACAAAGCAACAGAGCCTAGGGCACTTCCACTTATGGTCCTATAGCTTAGGGAAATTAAAATCAAAAAGACACAGCCACCCCAAAGTTTGGGACGTCTCTGTTTAAAAGAACCTCATTTACTATACAAGTTCAATATCACAGAAAGTGAAAAATGGATAAAGAACATGTGGTACTTACGTACAATGCAGTATCACTCAGCAATGAAATCTATGTCATCAGGCCCGTAGCAGCATAATGAGTGGATTCAGGTACGATGATTCTAACTGAAATAAGTCACACAGATAAAGAAACATCATAAGATATCACTAATACACGGAATGTAAACTTGGCTACACAGGAACTGAATTCCAAAACAGAACAGGGTCTCAAATTTAGAAAACCAACTTATGCTTGCTTAAGGGGAAAGGTGAGTTGGGGTGCTGCATAAAACCAGAGATTGAAATGAGCACAGATAAAGTTCCTTAAGCCAAATATGGAATAGACAAGAGCTACTCCTTGTTCAATGAAATGGACTCGACACCCCATATTAGATTCCTAAGAATGTAACTGATTAGTAAGTATCTTAAAACCTATGGATTGCTATGTCTCCAAAAGAGAATCAAGCGTGTGTACAGGGGCATAAACGCAGCAGTGATAGGATTGAAGAGGTTCAGTGAGCAAATGAAGACCCTTTGAAGTCATATTGCATGGTACCCATTACACGGGTCTCAACTCTCCAGGTTTAAGGTATTCTTCCTTCAGCTAAAACATGCATGTGGAACCTAGAGTATGATCAACCATGTGATCGGGAGACGTGTTCAAATATGTCTCAGTTTTTGTACCCTGGTACTCGGGTGCAACATTCCAGACGCTTTACTAACACTCTCCCGACTTGGAGAGTCAGTCCCTTTAACCTCCTGTTTGGCCCAGTTTGCAATTTCTGCGGAAGATGAACAGGAATAGCGAGAACCAATGAGAGACTAGCTGGAGGTGTCTGGACGGGCAAATTTAACTCTCATTTCCCACCAGGAAGAGGAATTAACCAAAGGCTCAGCGTGCCGTGCAAAAACCAGATTAGGGCCTGAAGCCATCCTGCGGTGTTGCGGCCAGCTCACAAGAAAGCGACTTGAAGAAAGGAGCTCAGGGGCACTGTAATTCACAAACCTGCAGAGTTATAAATGACAGCTATCGTCCAAAAATATACTGAAGTAAGGCTGCCAAGAGGACTTGAAAGCGGGGCAGAATTGCAGGAAACCGATTTCAGGAGGTAGACTGGAATTGCATTGAAAGCATAGGAAAAGAGGCAGAACGTCCACAATGATGCACTTGGCCAAAAAGGGCGTATGCGTTTTTTCCTGAATATATTCAGGAAAAAACGCATACGCCCTTTTTGGCCAACCAAGCAAGCTTGCAAAGGAAATCTGCACTACAATGAAGTCTCACTTCCCCCCGGTCAAAAGGGCCATCTGAAAAAAGTGTAAAATCCAGAAAGGCAGGACAGGCCATGGAGAACTGGGAGCCTTGTTATGCTGATGGGCGGGATGTAAATTGCCAACAGACACTCGGGAGAAGTGTATGGTGTTTCCTGAAACATCTAAAAAACAAAGCAACAGAGCCTAGGGCACTTCCACTTATGGTCCTATAGCTTAGGGAAATTCAAATCAAAAAGACACAGCCACCCCAAAGTTTGGGACGCCTCTGTTTACAAGAACCTCGTTTACAGTACAAGTTCAACATCGCAGAAAGTGAAAAATGGATAAAGAAGTTGTGGTATTTACTTACAAAGCAATATCACTCAGCAATGAAATCTATGTCATCAGGTCCTTAGCAGCACAATGAGTGGATTCAGGTATGATGATTCTAACTGAAATAAGTCACACAGAAAAAGAAACATCATAAGATATCAGTAATACACGGAATGTAAACTTGGCTACACAGGAACTGAATTACAGAACAGAACAGGGTCTCAAATTTAGAAAACCAACTTATGCTTGCTTAAGGGGAAAGGTGAGTTGGGGTGCTGCATAAAACCAGAGATTGAAATGAGCACAGATAAAGTTCCTTAAGCCAAATATGGAATAGACAAGAGCTACTCCTTGCTCAACGAAATGGACTCAACACCGCATATTAAACGTCTAAGAATGTACCTGACTACTAAGTTTCTTAAAACCTATGGATTGCTATGTCTCCAAAAGAGAATCAAGCGTGTGTACAGGGGCATAAACGCAGCAGTGATAGGATTGGAGAGGTTCGGTGAGCAAATGAAGACCCTTTGAAGTCATATTGCATGGTACCCAATCCACGGGTCTCAACTCTCCAGGTTTAAGGTATTCTTCCTTCAGCTAAAACATGCATGTGGAACCCAGAGTATGATCAACCGTGTGAACGGGAGACGTGTTCAAATATGTCTCAGTTTTCCTCCCCTGGTACTCGGGTGCAACATTCCAGACGCTTTACTAACACTCTCCCCACTTGGAGAGTCAGCGCCTTTAACATCCTGTTTGGCCCAGTTTGCAATTTCTGCGGAAGATGAACAGGAATAGGGAGAACCAATGAGAGACTAGCTGGAGGTGTCTGGACGGGCAAATTTAACTCTCATTTCCCACCAGGAAGAGGAATTAACCAAAGGCTCAGCGTGCCGTGCTGGAACCAGATTAGGGCCTGAAGCCATCCTGCGGTGTTGCGGCCATCTCAAAGGAAAGCGAGTTGAAGAAAGGAGCTCAGGGGCACTGTAATTCACAAACCTGCAGAGTTATAAATGACAGCTATCGTCCAAAAATATACTGAAGTAAGGCTGCCAAGTGGACTTGAAAGCGGGGCAGAATTGCAGGAAACCGATTTCAGGAGGTAGACTGGAATTGCATTGAAAGCATAGGAAAAGAGGCAGAACTCCCACAATGATGCACTTGGCCAAAAAGGGCACATGCGTTTTATCCTGAATATATTCAGGAAAAAACGCATGCGACCTTTTTGGCCAACCAAGCAAGCTTGCAAAGGAAATCGGCACTACAATGAAGTCTCTCTTCCCCCCGGTCAAAAGGGCCATCTGAAAAAAGTGTAAAATCCAGAAAGGCAGGACAGGCCATGGAGAACTGGGAGCCTTGTTATGCTGATGGGCGGGATGTAAATTGCCAACAGACACTCGGGAGAAGTGTATGGTGTTTCCTGAAACATCTAAAAAACAAAGCAACAGAGCCTAGGGCACTTCCACTTATGGTCCTATAGCTTAGGGAAATTAAAATCAAAAAGACACAGCCACCCCAAAGTTTGGGACGCCTCTGTTTACAAGAACCTCGTTTACAGTACAAGTTCAACATCGCAGAAAGTGAAAAATGGATAAAGAAGTTGTGGTATTTACTTACAAAGCAATATCACTCAGCAATGAAATCTATGTCATCAGGCCCTTAGCAGCACAATGAGTGGATTCAGGTATGATGATTCTAACTGAAATAAGTCACACAGAAAAAGAAACATCATAAGATATCAGTAATACACGGAATGTAAACTTGGCTACCCAGGAACTTAATTACAGAAAAGAACAGTGTCTCAAATTTAGAAAACCAACTTATGCTTGCTTAAGGGGAAAGGTGAGTTGGGGTGCTGCATAAAACCAGAGATTGAAATGAGCACAGACAAAGTTCCTTAAGCCAAATATGGAATAGACAAGAGCTACTCCTTGCTCAACGAAATGGACTCAACACCGCATATTAAACGTCTAAGAATGTAACTGACTAGTAAGTATCTTAAAACCTATGGATTGCTATGTCTCCAAAAGAGAATCAAGCGTGTGTACAGGGGCATAAACGCAGCAGTGATAGGATTGGAGAGGTTCGGTGAGCAAATGAAGACCCTTTGAAGTCATATTGCATGGTACCCATTACACGGGTCTCAACTCTCCATGTTTAAGGTATTCTTCCTTCAGCTAAAACATGCATGTGGAACCCAGAATATGATCAACCATGTGAACGGGAGACGTGTTCAAATATGTCTCAGTTTTCCTCCCCTGGTACTCGGGTGCAACATTCCAGACGCTTTACTAACACTCTCCCCACTTGGAGAGTCAGCGCATTTAACCTCCTGTTTGGCCCAGTTTGCAATTTCTGCGGAAGATGAACAGGAATAGGGAGAACCAATGAGAGACTAGCTGGAGGTGTCTGGACGGGCAAATTTAACTCTCATTTCCCACCAGGAAGAGGAATTAACCAAAGGCTCAGCGTGCCGTGCCGGAACCAGATTAGGGCCTGAAGCCATCCTGCGGTGTTGCGGCCAGCTCACAAGAAAGCGAGTTGAAGAAAGGAGCTCAGGGGCACTGTAATTCACAAAACTGCAGAGTTATAAATGACAGCTATCGTCCAAAAATATACTGAAGTAAGGCTGCCAAGAGGACTTGAAAGCGGGGCAGAATTGCAGGAAACCGATTTCAGGAGGTAGACTGGAATTGCATTGAAAGCATAGGAAAAGAGGCAGAACGTCCACAATGATGCACTTGGCCAAAAAGGGCGTATGCGTTTTTTCCTGAATATATTCAGGAAAAAACGCATACGCACTTTTTGGCCAACCAAGCAAGCTTGCAAAGGAAATCTGCACTACAATGAAGTCTCACTTCCCCCCGGTCAAAAGGGCCATCTGAAAAAAGTGTACAATCCAGAAAGGCAGGACAGGCCATGGAGAACTGGGAGCCTTGTTATGCTGATGGGCGGGATGTAAATTGCCAACAGCCACTCTGGAGAAGTGTATGGTGTTTCCTGAAACATCTAAAAAACAAAGCAACAGAGCCTAGGGCACTTCCACTTATGGTCCTATAGCTTCGGGAAATTAAAATCCAAAAGACACAGCCACCCCAAAGTTTGGGACGCCTCTGTTTACAAGAACCTCGTTTACCGTACAAGTTCAATATCACAGAAAGTGAAAAATGGATAAAGAACTTGTGGTACTTACGTACAATGCAGTATCACTCAGCAATGAAATCTATGTCATCAGGCCCGTAGCAGCATAATGAGTGGATTCAGGTACGATGATTCTAACTGAAATAAGTCACACAGAAAAAGAAACATCATAAGATATCACTAATACACTGAATGTAAACTTGGCTACACAGGAACTGAATTCCAAAACAGAACAGGGTCTCAAATTTAGAAAACCAACTTATGTTTGCTTAAGGGTAAAGGTGAGTTGGGGTGCTGCATAAAACCAGAGATTGAAATGAGCACAGATAAAGTTCCTTAAGCCAAATATGGAATAGACAAGCGCTACTCCTTGCTCAACGAAATGGACTCAACACCGCATATTAAACGCCTAAGAATGTACCTGACTAGTAAGTATGTTAAAACTTATGGATTTCTATGTCTCCAAAAGAGAATCAGGCATGTTTACAGGGGCATAAACGCAGCAGTGATAGGATTGGACAGGTTCGGTGAGCAAATGAAGACCCTTTGAAGTCATATTGCATGGTACCCATTACACGGGTCTCAACTCTCCAGGTTTAAGGTATTCTTCCTTCAGCTAAAACATGCATGTGTAACCCAGAGTATGATCAACCGTGTGAACGGGAGACGTGTTCAAATATGTCTCAGTTTTCCTCCCCTGGTACTCGGGTGCAACATTCCAGACGCTTTACTAACACTCTCCCCACTTGGAGAGTCAGCGCCTTTAACCTCCTGTTTGGCCCAGTTTGCAATTTCTGCGGAAGATGAACAGGAATAGGGAGAACCAATGAGAGACTAGCTGGAGGTGTCTGGACGGGCAAATTTAACTCTCATTTCCCACCAGGAAGAAGAAATAACCAAAGGCTCAGCGTGCCGTGCCGGAACCAGATTAGGGCCTGAAGCCATCCTGCGGTGTTGCGGCCAGCTCAAAAGAAAGCGAGTTGAAGAAAGGAGCTCAGGGGCACTGTAATTCACAAACCTGCAGAGTTATAAATGACAGCTATCGTCCAAAAATATACTGAAGTAAGGCTGTCAAGAGAACTTGAAAGCGGGGCAGAATTGCAGGAAACCGATTTCAGGAGGTAGACTGGAATTGCATTGAAAGCATAGGAAAAGAGGCAGAACGTCCACAATGATGCACTTGGCCAAAAAGGGCGTATGCGTTTTTTCCTGAATATATTCAGGAAAAAACGCATACGCCCTTTTTGGCCAACCAAGCAAGCTTGCAAAGGAAATCTGCACTACAATGAAGTCTCACTTCCCCCCGGTCAAAAGGGCCATCTGAAAAAAGTGTAAAATCCAGAAAGGCAGGACAGGCCATGGAGAACTGGGAGCCTTGTTATGCTGATGGGCGGGATGTAAATTGCCAACAGACACTCGGGAGAAGTGTATGGTGTTTCCTGAAACATCTAAAAAACAAAGCAACAGAGCCTAGGGCACTTCCACTTATGGTCCTATAGCTTCGGGAAATGAAAATCAAAAAGACACAGCCACCCCAAAGTTTGGGACGCCTCTGTTTACAAGAACCTCGTTTACCGTACAAGTTCAATATCACAGAAAGTGAAAAATGGATAAAGAACTTGTGGTACTTACGTACAATGCAGTATCACTCAGCAATGAAATCTATGTCATCAGGCCCGTAGCAGCATAATGAGTGGATTCAGGTACGATGATTCTAACTGAAATAAGTCACACAGAAAAAGAAACATCATAAGATATCACTAATACACGGAATGTAAACTTGGCTACACAGGAACTGAATTCCAAAACAGAACAGGGTCTCAGATTTAGAAAACCAACTTATGCTTGCTTAAGGGGAAAGGTGAGTTGGGGTGCTGCATAAAACCAGAGATTGAAATGAGCACAGATAAATTTCCTTAAGCCAAATATGGAATAGACAAGAGCTACTCCTTGCTCAACGAAATGGACTCAACACCGCATATTAAACGCCTAAGAATGTACCTGACTAGTAAGTATCTTAAAACCTATGGATTGCTATGTCTCCAAAAGAGAATCAAGCGTGTGTACAGGGGCATAAACGCAGCAGTGATAGGATTGGAGAGGTTCAGTGAGCAAATGAAGACCCTTTGAAGTCATATTGCATGGTACCCATTACACGGGTCTCAACTCTCCAGGTTTAAGGTAATCTTCCTTCAGCTAAAACATGCATGTGGAACCCAGAGTATGATCAACCATGTGAACGGGAGACGTGTTCAAATATGTCTCAGTTTTCCTCCCCTGGTACTCGGGTGCAACATTCCAGACGCTTTACTAACACTCTCCCCACTTGGAGAGTCAGCGCCTTTAACCTCCTGTTTGGCCCAGTTTGCAATTTCTGCGGAAGATGAACAGGAATAATGAGAACCAATGAGAGACTAGCTGGAGGTGTCTGGACGGGCAAATTTAACTCTCATTTCCCACCAGGAAGAGGAAATAACCAAAGGCTCAGCGTGCCATGCCGGAACCAGATTGGGGCCTGAAGCCATCCTGCGGTGTTGCGGCCAGCTCAAAAGAAAGCGAGTTGAAGAAAGGAGCTCAGGGGCACTGTAATTCACAAACCTGCAGAGTTATAAATGACAGCTATCGTCCAAAAATATACTGAAGTAAGGCTGCCAAGAGGACTTGAAAGCGGGGCAGAATTGCAGGAAACCGATTTCAGGAGGTAGACTGGAATTGCATTGAAAGCATAGGAAAAGAGGCAGAACGTCCACAATGATGCACTTGGCCAAAAAGGGCGTATGCGTTTTTTCCTGAATATATTCAGGAAAAAACGCATACGCCCTTTTTGGCCAACCACGCAAGCTTGCAAAGAAAATCTGCACTACAACGAAGTGTCACTTCCCCCCGGTCAAAAGGGCCATCTGAAAAAAGTGTAAAATCCAGAAAGGCAGGACAGGCCATGGAGAGCTGGGAGCCTTGTTATGCTGATGGGTGTGATGTAAATTGCCAACAGACACTCGGGAGAAGTGTATGGTGTTTCCTGAAACATCTAAAAAAACAAAGCAACAGAGCCTAGGGCACTTCCACTTATGCTCCTATAGGTTAGGGAAATTAAAATAAAAATGACACAGCCACCCCAAAGTTTGGGATGCCTCTGTTTACAAGTACCTCGTTTACCGTACAAGTTCAATATCACAGAAAGTAAAAAATGGATAAAGAACTTGTGGTACTTACGTACAATGCAGTATCACTCAGCAATGAAATCTATGTCATCAGGCCCGTAGCAGCATAATGAGTGGATTCAGGTACGATGATTCTATCTGAAATAAGTCACACAGAAAAAGAAACATCATAAGATATCACTAATACACGGAATGTAAACTTGGCCACACAGGAACTGAATTCCAAAACAGACCAGGGTCTCAAATTTAGAAAACCAACTTATGCTTGCTTAAGGGGAAAGGTGGGTTGGGGTGCTGCATAAAACCAGAGATTGAAATGAGCACAGATAAAGTTCCTTAAGCCAAATATGGGATAGACAAGAGCTACTCCTTGCTCAACGAAATGGACTCAACACCGCATATTAAACGCCTAAGAATGTACCTGACTAGTAAGTATCTTAAAACATATGGATTGCTATGTCTCCGAAAGAGAATCAAGCGTGTGTACAGGGGCATAAACGCAGCAGTGATAGGATTGGAGAGGTTCGGTGAGCAAATGAAGACCCTTTCAAGTCATATTGCATGGTACCCATTACACGGGTCTCAACTTTCCAGGTTTAAGGTAATCTTCCTTCAGCTAAAACATGCATGTGGAACCCAGAGTATGATCAACCGTGTGAACGGGAGACGTGTTCAAATATGTCTCAGTTTTCCTCCCCTGGTACTCGGGTGCAACATTCCAGACGCTTTACTAACACTCTCCCCACTTGGAGAGTCAGCGCCTTTAACCTCCTGTTTGGCCCAGTTTGCAATTTCTGCGGAAGATGAACAGGAATAATGAGAACCAATGAGAGACTAGCTGGAGGTGTCTGGACGGGCAAATTTAACTCTCATTTCCCACCAGGAAGAGGAAATAACCAAAGGCTCAGCGTGCCGTGCCGGAACCAGATTAGTGCCTGAAGCCATCCTGCGGTGTTGCGGCCAGCTCAAAAGAAAGCGAGTTGAAGAAAGGATCTCAGGGGCACTGTAATTCACAAACCTGCAGAGTTATAAATGACAGCTATCGTCCAAAAATATACTGAAGTAAGGCTGCCAAGAGGACTTGAAAGCGGGGCAGAATTGCAGGAAACCGATTTCAGGAGGTAGACTGGAATTGCATTGAAAGCATAGGAAAAGAGGCAGAACGTCCACAATGATGCACTTGGCCAAAAAGGGCGTATGCGTTTTTTCCTGAATATATTCAGGAAAAAACGCATGCGCCCTTTTTGGCCAACCAAGCAAGCTTGCAAAGGAAATCTGCACTACAATGAAGTCTCACTTCGCCCCGGTCAAAAGGGCCATCTGAAAAAAGTGTAAAATCCAGAAAGGCAGGACAGGCCATGGAGAACTGGGAGCCTTGTTATGCTGATGGGCGGGATGTAAATTGCCAACAGACACTCGGGAGAAGTGTATGGTGTTTCCTGAAACATCTAAAAAACAAAGCAACAGAGCCTAGGGCACTTCCACTTATGGTCCTATTTCTTAGGGAAATTAAAATCAAAAAGACACAGCCACCCCAAAGTTTGGGACGCCTCTGTTTACAAGAACCTCATTTACCGTACAAGTTCAATATCACAGAAAGTGAAAAATGGATAAAGAACTTGTGGTACTTACGTACAATGCAGTATCACTCAGCAATGAAATCTATGTCATCAGGCCCGTAGCAGCATAATGAGTGGATTCAGGTACGATGATTCTAACTGAAATAAGTCACACAGAAAAAGAAACATCATAAGATATCACTAATACACGGAATGTAAACTTGGCTACACAGGAACTGAATTACAGAACAGAACAGGGTCTCAGATTTAGAAAACCAACTTATGCTTGCTTAACGGGAAAGGTGTGTTGGGGTGCTGCATAAAACCAGAGATTGAAATGAGCACAGATGAATTTCCTTAAGCCAAATATGGAATAGACAAGACCTACTCCTTGCTCAATGAAATGGACTCAACACCGCATATTAAACGCCTAAGAATGTACCTGACTAGTAAGTATCTTAAAACCTATGGATTGCTATGTCTCCAAAAGAGAATCAAGCGTGTGTACAGGGGCATAAACGCAGCAGTGATAGGATTGGAGAGGTTCGGTGAGCAAATGAAGACCCTTTGAAGTCATATTGCATGGTACCCATTACACGGGTCTCAACTCTCCAGGTTTAAGGTATTCTTCCTTCAGCTAAAACATGCATGTGGAACTCAGAGTATGATCAACCGTGTGAACGGGAGACGTGTTCAAATATGTCTCAGTTTTCCTCCCCTGGTACTCGGGTGCAACATTCCAGACGCTTTACTAACACTCTCCCCACTTGGAGAGTCAGCGCCTTTAACCTCCTGTTTGGCCCAGTTTGCAATTTCTGCGGAAGATGAACAGGAATAATGAGAACCAATGAGAGACTAGCTGGAGGTGTCTGGACGGGCAAATTTAACTCTCATTTCCCACCAGGAAGAGGAAATAACCAAAGGCTCAGCGTGCCGTGCCGGAACCAGATTAGTGCCTGAAGCCATCCTGCGGTGTTGCGGCCAGCTCAAAAGAAAGCGAGTTGAAGAAAGGAGCTCAGGGGCACTGTAATTCACAAACCTGCAGAGTTATAAATGACAGCTATCGTCCAAAAATATACTGAAGTAAGGCTGCCAAGAGGACTTGAAAGCGGGGCAGAATTGCAGGAAACCGATTTCAGGAGGTAGACTGGAATTGCATTGAAAGCATAGGAAAAGAGGCAGAACGTCCACAATGATGCACTTGGCCAAAAAGGGCGTATGCGTTTTTTCCTGAATATATTCAGGAAAAAACGCATGCGCCCTTTTTGGCCAACCAAGCAAGCTTGCAAAGGAAATCTGCACTACAATGAAGTCTCACTTCGCCCCGGTCAAAAGGGCCATCTGAAAAAAGTGTAAAATCCAGAAAGGCAGGACAGGCCATGGAGAACTGGGAGCCTTGTTATGCTGATGGGCGGGATGTAAATTGCCAACAGACACTCGGGAGAAGTGTATGGTGTTTCCTGAAACATCTAAAAAACAAAGCAACAGAGCCTAGGGCACTTCCACTTATGGTCCTATTTCTTAGGGAAATTAAAATCAAAAAGACACAGCCACCCCAAAGTTTGGGACGCCTCTGTTTACAAGAACCTCATTTACCGTACAAGTTCAATATCACAGAAAGTGAAAAATGGATAAAGAACTTGTGGTACTTACGTACAATGCAGTATCACTCAGCAATGAAATCTATGTCATCAGGCCCGTAGCAGCAAAATGAGTGGATTCAGGTACGATGATTCTAACTGAAATAAGTCACACAGAAAAAGAAACATCATAAGATATCACTAATACACGGAATGTAAACTTGGCTACACAGGAACTGAATTCCAAAACAGAACAGGGTCTCAGACTTAGAAAACCAACTTATGCTTGCTTAACGGGAAAGGTGTGTTGGGGTGCTGCATAAAACCAGAGATTGAAATGAGCACAGATGAATTTCCTTAAGCCAAATATGGAATAGACAAGAGCTACTCCTTGCTCAACGAAATGGACTCAACACCGCATATTAAACGCCTAAGAATGTACCTGACTAGTAAGTATCTTAAAACCTATGGATTGCTATGTCTCCAAAAGAGAATCAAGCGTGTGTACAGGGGCATAAACGCAGCAGTGATAGGATTGGAGAGGTTCGGTGAGCAAATGAAGACCCTTTGAAGTCATATTGCATGGTACCCATTACACGGGTCTCAACTCTCCAGGTTTAAGGTATTCTTCCTTCAGCTAAAACATGCATGTGGAACTCAGAGTATGATCAACCGTGTGAACGGGAGACGTGTTCAAATATGTCTCAGTTTTCCTCCCCTGGTACTCGGGTGCAACATTCCAGACGCTTTACTAACACTCTCCCCACTTGGAGAGTCAGCGCCTTTAACCTCCTGTTTGGCCCAGTTTGCAATTTCTGCGGAAGATGAACAGGAATAGGGAGAACCAATGAGAGACAACCTGGAGGTGTCTGGACAGGCAAATTTAACTCTCATTTCCCACCAGGAACAGGAAATAACAAAAGGCTCAGCGTGCTGTGCCAGAACCAGATTAGGGCCTGAAGCCATCCTGCGGTGTTGCGGCCAATTCAAAAGAAAGCGAGTTGAAGAAAGGAGCTCAGGGGCACTGTAATTCACAAACCTGCAGAGTTATAAATGACAGCTATCGTCCAAAAATATACTGAAGTAAGGCTGCCAAGAGGACTTGAAAGCGGGGCAGAATTGCAGGAAACCGATATCAGGAGGTAGACTGGAATTGCATTGAAAGCATAGGAAAAGAGGCAGAACGTCCACAATGATGCACTTGGCCAAAAAGGGCGTATGCGTTTTTTCCTGAATATATTCAGGAAAAAACGCATACGCCCTTTTTGGCCAACCAAGCAAGCTTGCAAAGGAAAACTGCACTACAATGAAGTCTCACTTCCCCCCGGTCAAAAGGGCCATCTGAAAAAAGTGTACAATCCAGAAAGGCAGGACAGGCCATGGAGAACTGGGAGCCTTGTTATGCTGATGGGCGGGATGTAAATTGCCAACAGACACTCGGGGGAAGTGTATGGTGTTTCCTGAAACATCTAAAAAACAAAGCAACAGAGCCTAGGGCACTTCCACTTATGGTCCTATAGCTTAGGGAAATTCAAATCAAAAATACACAGCCACCCCAAAGTTTGGGACGCCTCTGTTTACAAGAACCTCGTTTACAGTACAAGTTCAACATTGCAGAAAGTGAAAAACGGATAAAGAAGTTGTGGTATTTACTTACAAAGCAATATCACTCAGCAATGAAATCTATGTCATCAGGCCCTTAGCAGCACAATGAGTGGATTCAGGTATGATGATTCTAACTGAAATAAGTCACACAGAAAAAGAAACATCATAAGATATCAGTAATACACGGAATGTAAACTTGGCTACACAGGAACTGAAATCCAAAACAGAACAGGGTCTCAAATTTAGAAAACCAACTTATGCTTGCTTAAGGGGAAAGGTGAGTTGGGGTGCTGCATAAAACCAGAGATTGAAATGAGCACAGATAAAGTTCCTTAAGCCAAATATGGAATAGACAAGAGCTACTCCTTGCTCAACGAAATGGACTCAACACCCCATATTAAACGCCTAAGAATGTACCTGACTAGTAAGTATCTTAAAACCTATGGATTGCTATGTCTCCAAAAGAGAATCAAGCGTGTGTACAGGGGCATAAACGCAGCAGTGATAGGATTGGAGAGGTTCGGTGAGCAAATGAAGACCCTTTGAAGTCATATTGCATGGTACCCATTACACGGGTCTCAACTCTCCAGGTTTAAGGTATTCTTCCTTCAGCTAAAACATGCATCTGGAACCCAGAGTATGATCAACCGTGTGAACGGGAGACGTGTTCAAATATGTCTCAGTTTTCCTCCCCTGGTACTCGGGTGCAACATTCCAGACGCTTTACTAACACTCTCCCCACTTGGACAGTCAGCGCCTTTAACCTCCTGTTTGGCCCAGTTTGCAATTTCTGCGGAAGATGAACAGGAATAGGGAGAACCAATGAGAGACTAGCTGGAGGTGTCTGGACGGGCAAATTTAACTCTCATTTCCCACCAGGAAGAGAAAATAACCAAAGGCTCAGCGTGCCGTGCCGGAACCAGATTAGGGCCTGAAGCCATCCTGCGGTGTTGCGGCCAGCTCAAAAGAAAGCGAGTTGAAGAACGGAGATCAGGGGCACTGTAATTCACAAACCTGCAGAGTTATAAATGACAGCTATCGTCCAAAAATACACTGAAGTAAGGCTGCCAAGAGGACTTGAAAGCGGGGCAGAATTGCAGGAAACCGATTTCAGGAGGTAGACTGGAATTGCATTGAAAGCATAGGAAAAGAGGCAGAACGTCCACAATGATGCACTTGGCCAAAAAGGGCGTATGCGTTTTTTCCTGAATATATTCAGGAAAAAACGCATACGCCCTTTTTGGCCAACCAAGCAAGCTTGCAAAGGAAATCTGCACTACAATGAAGTCTCACTTCCCCCCGGTCAAAAGGGCCATCTGAAAAAAGTGTAAAATCCAGAAAGGCAGGACAGGCCATGGAGAACTGGGAGCCTTGTTATGCTGATGGGCGGGATGTAAATTGCCAACAGACATTCGGGAGATGTGTATGGTGTTTCCTGAAACATCTAAAAAACAAAGCAACAGAGCCTAGGGCACTTCCACTTATGGTCCTATAGCTTCGGGAAATTAAAATCAAAAAGACACAGCCACCCCAAAGTTTGGGACGCCTCTGTTTACAAGAACCTCGTTTACAGTACAAGTTCAATATCACAGAAAGTGAAAAATGGATAAAGAACTTGTAGTACTTACGTACAATGCAGTATCACTCCGCAATGAAATCTATTTCATCAGGCCCGTAGCAGCAAAATGAGTGGATTCAGGTACGATGATTCTAACTGAAATAAGTCACACAGAAAAAGAAACATCATAAGATATCACTAATACATGGAATGTAAACTTGGCTACACAGGAACTGAATTCCAAAACAGAACAGGGTCTCAAATTTAGAAAACCACCTTATGCTTGCTTAAGGGTAAAGGTGAGTTGGGGTGCTGCATAAAACCAGAGATTGAAATGAGCACAGATAAAGTTCCTTAAGCCAAATATGGAATAGACAAGAGCTACTCCTTGCTCAACGAAATGGACTCAACAACCCATATTAAACGCCTAAGAATGTACCTGACTAGTAAGTATCTTAAAACCTATGGATTGCTATGTCTCCAAAAGAGAATCAAGCATGTGTACAGGGGCATAAACGCAGCAGTGATAGGATTGGAGAGGTTCAGTGAGCAAATGAAGACCCTTTGAAGTCATATTGCATAGTACCCATTGCACGAGTCTCAACTCTCCAGGTTTAAGGTATTCTTCCTTCAGCTAAAACATGCATGTGGAACCCAGAGTATGATGAACCGTGTGAACGGGAGACGTGTTCAAATATGTCTCAGTTTTCCTCCCCTGGTACTCGGGTGCAACATTCCAGACGCTTTCCTAACACTCTCCCCACTTGGAGAGTCAGCGCCTTTAACCTCCTGTTTGGCCCAGTTTGCAATTTCTGCGGAAGATAAACAGGAATAGGGAGAACCAATGAGAGACTAGCTGGAGGTGTCTGGACGGGCAAATTTAACTCTCATTTCCCACCAGGAAGAGGAAATAACCAAAGGCTCAGCGTGCTGTGCCGGAACCAGATTAGGGCCTGAAGCCATCCTGCGGTGTTGCGGCCAGCTCAAAAGAAAGCGAGTTGAAGAAAGGAGCTCAGGGGCACTGTAATTCACAAACCTGCAGAGTTATAAATGACAGCTATCGTCCAAAAATATACTGAAGTAAGGCTGCCAAGAGGACTTGAAAGCGGGGCAGAATTGCAGGAAACCGATTTCAGGAGGTAGACTGGAATTGCATTGAAAGCATAGGAAAAGAGGCAGAACGTCCACAATGATGCACTTGGCCAAAAAGGGCGTATGCGTTTTTTCCTGAATATATTCAGGAAAAAACGCATACGCCCTTTTTGGCCAACCAAGCAAGCTTGCAAAGGAAATCTGCACTACAATGAAGTGTCACTTCCCCCCGGTCAAAAGGGCCATCTGAAAAAAGTGTAAAATCCAGAAAGGCAGGAGAGGCCATGGAGAACTGGGAGCCTTGTTATGCTGATCGGCGGGATGTAAATTGCCAACAGACACTCGGGGGAAGTGTATGGTGTTTCCTGAAACATCTAAAAAACAAAGCAACAGAGCCTAGGGCACTTCCACTTATGGTCCTATAGCTTAGGGAAATTAAAATCAAAAATACACAGCCACCCCAAAGTTTGGGACGCCTCTGTTTACAAGAACCTCGTTTACAGTACAAGTTCAACATTGCAGAAAGTGAAAAACGGATAAAGAAGTTGTGGTATTTACTTACAAAGCAATATCACTCAGCAATGAAATCTATGTCATCAGGCCCTTAGCAGCACAATGAGTGGATTCAGGTATGATGATTGTAACTGAAATAAGTCACACAGAAAAAGAAACATCATAAGATATCAGTAATACACGGAATGTAAACTTGGCTACACAGGAACTGAAATCCAAAACAGAACAGGGTCTCAGATTTAGAAAACCAACTTATGCTTGCTTAACGGGAAAGGTGTGTTGGGGTGCTGCATAAAACCAGAGATTGAAATGAGCACAGATGAATTTCCTTAAGCCAAATATGGAATAGACAAGAGCTACTCCTTGCTCAACGAAATGGACTCAACACCGCATATTAAACGCCTAAGAATGTACCTGACTAGTAAGTATCTTAAAACCTATGGATTGCTATGTCTCCAAAAGAGAATCAAGCGTGTGTACAGGGGCATAAACGCAGCAGTGATAGGATTGGAGAGGTTCGGTGAGCAAATGAAGACCCTTTGAAGTCATATTGCATTGTACCCATTACACGGGTCTCAACTCTCCAGGTTTAAGGTATTCTTCCTTCAGCTAAAACATGCATCTGGAACCCAGAGTATGATCAACTGTGTGAACGGGAGACGTGTTCAAATATGTCTCAGTTTTCCTCCCCTGGTACTCTGGTGCAACATTCCAGACGCTTTCCTAACACTCTCCCCACTTGGAGAGTCAGCGCCTTTAACCTCCTGTTTGGCCCAGTTTACAATTTCTGTGGAAGATGAACAGGAATAGGGAGAACCAATGAGAGACTAGCTGGAGGTGTCTGGACGGGCAAATTTAACTCTCATTTCCCACCAGGAAGAGGAAATAACCAAAGGCTCAGCGTGCCGTGCCGGAACCAGATTAGGGCCTGAAGCCATCCTGCGGTGTTGCGGCCAGCTCACAAGAAAGCGAGTTGAAGAAAGGAGTTCAGGGGCACTGTAATTCACAAACCTGCAGAGTTATAAATGACAGCTATCGTCCAAAAATATACTGAACTAAGGCTGCCAAGAGGACTTGAAAGAGGGGCAGAATTGCAGGAAACCGATTTCAGGAGGTAGACTGGAGTTGCATTGAAAGCATAGGAAAAGAGGCAGAACGTCCACAATGATGCACTTGGCCAAAAAGGGCGTATGCGTTTTTTCCTGAATATATTCAGGAAAAAACGCATACGCGCTTTTTGGCCAACCAAGCAAGCTTGCAAAGGAAATCTGCACTACAATGAAGTGTCACTTCCCCCCGGTCAAAAGGGCCATCTGAAAAAAGTGTAAAATCCAGAAAGGCAGGACAGGCCATGGAGAACTGGGAGCCTTGTTATGCTGATGGGCGGGATGTAAATTGCCAACAGACATTCGGGAGAAGTGTATGGTGTTTCCTGAAACATCTAAAAAACAAAGCAACAGAGCCTAGGGCACTTCCACTTATGGTCCTATAGCTTCGGGAAATTAAAATCAAAAAGACACAGCCACCCCAATGTTTGGGACGCCTCTGTTTACAAGAACCTCGTTTACAGTACAAGTTCAATATCACAGAAAGTGAAAAATGGATAAAGAACTTGTGGTACTTACGTACAATGCAGTATCACTCAGCAATGATATCTATGTCATCAGGCCCGTAGCAGCATAATGAGTGGATTCAGGTACGATGATTCTAACTGAAATAAGTCACACAGAAAAAGAAACATCATAAGATATCACTAATACATGGAATGTAAACTTGGCTACACAGGAACTGAATTCCAAAACAGAACAGGGTCTCAGATTTAGAAAACCAACTTATGCTTGCTTAACGGGAAAGGTGAGTTTGGGTGCTGCATAAAACCAGAGATTGAAATGAGCACAGATAAATTTCCTTAAGCCAAATATGGAATAGACAAGAGCTACTCCTTGCTCAACGAAATGGACTCAACACCGCATATTAAACGCCTAAGAATGTACCTGACTAGTAAGTATCTTAAAACCTATGGATTGCTATGTCTCCAAAAGAGAATCAAGCGTGTGTACAGAGGCATAAACGCAGCAGTGATAGGATTGGAGAGGTTCGGTGAGCAAATGAAGACCCTTTGAAGTCATATTGCATGGTACCCATTCCACGGGTCTCAACTCTCCAGGTTTAAGGTATTCTTCCTTCAGCTAAAACATGCATGTGGAACCCAGAGTATGATCAACCGTGTGAACGGGAGACGTGTTCAAATATGTCTCAGTTTTCCTCCCCTGGTACTCGGGTGCAACATTCCAGACGCTTTACTAACACTCTCCCCACTTGGACAGTCAGCGCCTTTAACCTCCTGTTTGGCCCAGTTTGCAATTTCTGCGGAAGATGAACAGGAATAGGGAGAACCAATGAGAGACTAGCTGGAGGTGTCTGGACGGGCAAATTTAACTCTCATTTCCCACCAGGAAGAGAAAATAACCAAAGGCTCACCGTGCCGTGCCGGAACCAGATTAGGGCCTGAAGCCATCCTGCGGTGTTGAGGCCAGCTCAAAAGAAAGCGAGTTGAAGAAAGGAGCTCAGGGGCACTGTAATTCACAAACCTGCAGAGTTATAAATGACAGCTATCGTCCAAAAATATACTGAACTAAGGCTGCCAAGAGGACTTGAAAGAGGGGCAGAATTGCAGGAAACCGATTTCAGGAGGTAGACTGGAATTGCATTGAAAGCATAGGAAAAGAGGCAGAACGTCCACAATGATGCACTTGGCCAAAAAGGGCGTATGCGTTTTTTCCTGAATATATTCAGGAAAAAACGCATACGCCCTTTTTGGCCAACCAAGCAAGCTTGCAAAGGAAATCTGCACTACAATGAAGTGTCACTTCCCCCCGGTCAAAAGGGCCATCTGAAAAAAGTGTAAAATCCAGAAAGGCAGGAGAGGCCATGGAGAACTGGGAGCCTTGTTATGCTGATCGGCGGGATGTAAATTGCCAACAGACACTCGGGGGAAGTGTATGGTGTTTCCTGAAACATCTAAAAAACAAAGCAACAGAGCCTAGGGCACTTCCACTTATGGTCCTATAGCTTAGGGAAATTAAAATCAAAAATACACAGCCACCCCAAAGTTTGGGACGCCTCTGTTTACAAGAACCTCGTTTACAGTACAAGTTCAACATTGCAGAAAGTGAAAAACGGATAAAGAAGTTGTGGTATTTACTTACAAAGCAATATCACTCAGCAATGAAATCTATGTCATCAGGCCCTTAGCAGCACAATGAGTGGATTCAGGTATGATGATTGTAACTGAAATAAGTCACACAGAAAAAGAAACATCATAAGATATCAGTAATACACGGAATGTAAACTTGGCTACACAGGAACTGAAATCCAAAACAGAACAGGGTCTCAGATTTAGAAAACCAACTTATGCTTGCTTAACGTGAAAGGTGTGTTGGGGTGCTGCATAAAACCAGAGATTGAAATGAGCACAGATGAATTTCCTTAAGCCAAATATGGAATAGACAAGAGCTACTCCTTGCTCAACGAAATGGACTCAACACCGCATATTAAACGCCTAAGAATGTACCTGACTAGTAAGTATCTTAAAACCTATGGATTGCTATGTCTCCAAAAGAGAATCAAGCGTGTGTACAGGGGCATAAACGCAGCAGTGATAGGATTGGAGAGGTTCGGTGAGCAAATGAAGACCCTTTGAAGTCATATTGCATTGTACCCATTACACGGGTCTCAACTCTCCAGGTTTAAGGTATTCTTCCTTCAGCTAAAACATGCATCTGGAACCCAGAGTATGATCAACTGTGTGAACGGGAGACGTGTTCAAATATGTCTCAGTTTTCCTCCCCTGGTACTCTGGTGCAACATTCCAGACGCTTTCCTAACACTCTCCCCACTTGGAGAGTCAGCGCCTTTAACCTCCTGTTTGGCCCAGTTTACAATTTCTGCGGAAGATGAACAGGAATAGGGAGAACCAATGAGAGACTAGCTGGAGGTGTCTGGACGGGCAAATTTAACTCTCATTTCCCACCAGGAAGAGGAAATAACCAAAGGCTCAGCGTGCCGTGCCGGAACCAGATTAGGGCCTGAAGCCATCCTGCGGTGTTGCGGCCAGCTCACAAGAAAGCGAGTTGAAGAAAGGAGTTCAGGGGCACTGTAATTCACAAACCTGCAGAGTTATAAATGACAGCTATCGTCCAAAAATATACTGAACTAAGGCTGCCAAGAGGACTTGAAAGAGGGGCAGAATTGCAGGAAACCGATTTCAGGAGGTAGACTGGAGTTGCATTGAAAGCATAGGAAAAGAGGCAGAACGTCCACAATGATGCACTTGGCCAAAAAGGGCGTATGCGTTTTTTCCTGAATATATTCAGGAAAAAACGCATACGCCCTTTTTGGCCAACCAAGCAAGCTTGCAAAGGAAATCTGCACTACAATGAAGTGTCACTTCCCCCTGGTCAAAAGGGCCATCTGAAAAAAGTGTAAAATCCAGAAAGGCAGGACAGGCCATGGAGAACTGGGAGCCTTGTTATGCTGATGGGCGGGATGTAAATTGCCAACAGACACTCGGGAGAAGTGTATGGTGTTTCCTGAAACATCTAAAAAAACAAAGCAACAGAGCCTAGGGCACTTCCACTTATGGTCCTATAGGTTAGGGAAATTAAAATAAAAAAGACACAGCCACCCCAAAGTTTGGGACGCCTCTGTTTACAAGAACCTCGTTTACCGTACAAGTTCAATATCACAGAAAGTGAAAAATGGATAAAGAACTTGTGGTACATACGTACAATGCAGTACCACTCAGCAATGAAATCTATGTCATCAGGCCCGTAGCAGCATAATGAGTGGATTCAGGTACGATGATTCTAACTGAAATAAGTCACACAGAAAAAGAAACATCATAAGATATCACTAATACACGGAATGTAAACTTGGCTACACAGGAACTGAATTCCAAAACAGAACAGGGTCTCAGATTTAGAAAACCAACTTATGCTTGCTTAACGGGAAAGGTGAGTTGGGGTGCTGCATAAAACCAGAGATTGAAATGAGCACAGATAAATTTCCTTAAGCCAAATATTGAATAGACAAGAGCTACTCCTTGCTCAACGAAATGGACTCAACACCGCATATTAAACGCCTAAGAATGTACCTGACTAGTAAGTATCTTAAAACCTATGGATTGCTATGTCTCCAAAAGAGAATCAAGCGTGTGTACAGGGGCATAAACGCAGCACTGATAGGATTGGAGAGGTTCAGTGAGCAAATGAAGACCCTTTGAAGTCATATTGCATGGTACCCATTACACGGGTCTCAACTCTCCAGGGTTAAGGTAATCTTCCTTCAGCTAAAACATGCATGTGGAACCCAGAGTATGATCAACCATGTGAACGGGAGACGTGTTCAAATATGTCTCAGTTTTCCTCCCCTGGTACTCGGGTGCAACATTCCAGATGCTTTACTAACACTCTCCCCACTTGGAGAGTCAGCGCCTTTAACCTCCTGTTTGGCCCAGTTTGCAATTTCTGCGGAAGATGAACAGGAATAGCGAGAATCAATGAGAGACTAGCTGGAGGTGTCTGGACAGGCAAATTTAACTCTCATTTCCCACCAGGAAGAGGAAATAACCAAAGGCTCAGCGTGCCGTGCCGGAACCAGATTAGGGCCTGAAGCCATCCTGCGGTGTTGCGGCCAGCTCAAAAGAAAGCGAGTTGAAGAAAGGAGCTCAGGGGCACTGTAATTCACAAACCTGCAGAGTTATAAATGACAGCTATCGTCCAAAAATACACTGAAGTAAGGCTGCCAAGAGGACTTGAAAGAGGGGCAGAATTGCAGGAAACCGATTTCAGGAGGTAGACTGGAATTGCATTGAAAGCATAGGAAAAGAGGCAGAACGTCCACAATGATGCACTTGGCCAAAAAGGGCGTATGCGTTTTTTCCTGAATATATTCAGGAAAAAACGCATACGCGCTTTTTGGCCAACCAAGCAAGCTTGCAAAGGAAATCTGCACTACAATGAAGTGTCACTTCCCCCCGGTCAAAAGGGCCATCTGAAAAAAGTGTAAAATCCAGAAAGGCAGGACAGGCCATGGAGAACTGGGAGCCTTGTTATGCTGATGGGCGGGATGTAAATTGCCAACAGACATTCGGGAGAAGTGTATGGTGTTTCCTGAAACATCTAAAAAACAAAGCAACAGAGCCTAGGGCACTTCCACTTATGGTCCTATAGCTTCGGGAAATTAAAATCAAAAAGACACAGCCACCCCAATGTTTGGGACGCCTCTGTTTACAAGAACCTCGTTTACAGTACAAGTTCAATATCACAGAAAGTGAAAAATGGATAAAGAACTTGTGGTACTTACGTACAATGCAGTATCACTCAGCAATGATATCTATGTCATCAGGCCCGTAGCAGCATAATGAGTGGATTCAGGTACGATGATTCTAACTGAAATAAGTCACACAGAAAAAGAAACATCATAAGATATCACTAATACATGGAATGTAAACTTGGCTACACAGGAACTGAATTCCAAAACAGAACAGGGTCTCAGATTTAGAAAACCAACTTATGCTTGCTTAACGGGAAAGGTGAGTTTGGGTGCTGCATAAAACCAGAGATTGAAATGAGCACAGATAAATTTCCTTAAGCCAAATATGGAATAGACAAGAGCTACTCCTTGCTCAACGAAATGGACTCAACACCGCATATTAAACGCCTAAGAATGTACCTGACTAGTAAGTATCTTAAAACCTATGGATTGCTATGTCTCCAAAAGAGAATCAAGCGTGTGTAGAGAGGCATAAACGCAGCAGTGATAGGATTGGAGAGGTTCGGTGAGCAAATGAAGACCCTTTGAAGTCATATTGCATGGTACCCATTCCACGGGTCTCAACTCTCCAGGTTTAAGGTATTCTTCCTTCAGCTAAAACATGCATGTGGAACCCAGAGTATGATCAACCGTGTGAACGGGAGACGTGTTCAAATATGTCTCAGTTTTCCTCCCCTGGTACTCGGGTGCAACATTCCAGACGCTTTACTAACACTCTCCCCACTTGGACAGTCAGCGCCTTTAACCTCCTGTTTGGCCCAGTTTGCAATTTCTGCGGAAGATGAACAGGAATAGGGAGAACCAATGAGAGACTAGCTGGAGGTGTCTGGACGGGCAAATTTAACTCTCATTTCCCACCAGGAAGAGAAAATAACCAAAGGCTCACCGTGCCGTGCCGGAACCAGATTAGGGCCTGAAGCCATCCTGCGGTGTTGAGGCCAGCTCAAAAGAAAGCGAGTTGAAGAAAGGAGCTCAGGGGCACTGTAATTCACAAACCTGCAGAGTTATAAATGACAGCTATCGTCCAAAAATACACTGAAGTAAGGCTGCCAAGAGGACTTGAAAGCGGGGCAGAATTGCAGGAAACCGATTTCAGGAGGTAGACTGGAATTGCATTGAAAGCATAGGAAAAGAGGCAGAACGTCCACAATGATGCACTTGGCCAAAAAGGGCGCATGCGTTTTTTCCTGAATATATTCAGGAAAAAACGCATGCGCCCTTTTTGGCCAACCAAGCAAGCTTGCAAAGGAAATCTGCACTACAATGAAGTGTCACTACCCCCCGGTCAAAAGGGCCATCTGAAAAAAGTGTAAAATCCAGAAAGGCAGGACAGGCCATGGAGAACTGGGAGCCTTGTTATGCTGATGGGCGGGATGTAAATTGCCAACAGACATTCGGGAGAAGTGTATGGTGTTTCCTGAAACATCTAAAAAACAAAGCAACAGAGCCTAGGGCACTTCCACTTATGGTCCTATAGCTTAGCGACATTCAAATCAAAAAGACACAGCCACCCCAAAGTTTGGGACGCCTCTGTTTACAAGAACCTCGTTTACAGTACAAGTTCAATATCACAGAAAGTGAAAAATGGATAAAGAACTTGTGGTACTTACGTACAATGCAGTATCACTCAGCAATGAAATCTATGTCATCAGGCCCATAGCAGCATAATGAGTGGATTCAGGTACGATGATTCTAACTGAAATAAGTCACACAGAAAAAGAAACATCATAAGATATCAGTAATACACGGAATGTAAACTTGGCTACACAGGAACTGAATTACAGAACAGAACAGGGTCTCAAATTTAGAAAACCAACTTATGCTTGCTTAAGGGGAAAGGTGAGTTGGGGTGCTGCATAAAACCAGAGATTGAAATGAGCACAGATAAAGTTCCTTAAGCCAAATATGGAATAGACAAGAGCTACTCCTTGCTCAACGAAATGGACTCAACAACCCATATTAAACGCCTAAGAATGTACCTGACTAGTAAGTATCTTAAAACCTATGGATTGCTATGTCTCCAAAAGAGAATCAAGCATGTGTTCAGGGGCATAAACGCAGCAGTGTTAGGATTGGAGAGGTTCAGTGAGCAAATGAAGACCCTTTGAAGTCATATTGCATGGTACCCATTACACGAGTCTCAACTCTCCAGGTTTAAGGTATTCTTCCTTCAGCTAAAACATGCATGTGGAACCCAGAGTATGATCAACCATGTGAACGGGAGACGTGTTCAAATATGTCTCAGTTTTCCTCCCCTGGTACTCGGGTGCAACATTCCAGACGCCTTACTAACACTCTCCCCACTTGGAGAGTCAGCGCATTTAACCTCCTGTTTGGCCCAGTTTGCAATTTCTGCGGAAGATGAACAGGAATAGGGAGAACCAATGAGAGACTAGCTGGAGGTGTCTGGACGGGCAAATTTAACTCTCATTTCCCACCAGGAAGAGGAAATAACCAAAGGCTCTGTGTGCCGTGCCGGAACCAGATTAGGGCCTGAAGCCATCCTGCGGTGTTGCGGCCAGCTCACAAGAAAGCGAGTTGAAGAAAGGAGCTCAGGGGCACTGTAATTCACAAACCTGCAGAGTTATAAATGACAGCTATCGTCCAAAAATATACTGAACTAAGGCTGCCAAGAGGACTTGAAAGCGGGGCAGAATTGCAGGAAACCGATTTCAGGAGGTAGACTGGAATTGCATTGAAAGCATAGGAAAAGAGGCAGAACGTCCACAATGATGCACTTGGCCAAAAAGGGCGTATGCGTTTTTTCCTGAATATATTCAGGAAAAAACGCATACGCCCTTTTTGGCCAACCAAGCAAGCTTGCAAAGGAAATCTGCACTACAATGAAGTCTCACTTCGCCCCGGTCAAAAGGGCCATCTGAAAAAAGTGTAAAATCCAGAAAGGCAGGACAGGCCATGGAGAACTGGGAGCCTTGTTAAGCTGATAGGCGGGATGTAAATTGCCAACAGACACTCGGGAGAAGTGTATGGTGTTTCCTGAAACATGTAAAAAACAAAGCAACAGAGCCTAGGGCACGTCCACTTATGGTCCTATTTCTTAGGGAAATTAAAATCAAAAAGACACAGCCACCCCAAAGTTTGGGACGCCTCTGTTTACAAGAACCTCATTTACCGTACAAGTTCAATATCACAGAACGTGAAAAACGGATAAAGAAGTTGTGGTATTTACTTACAAAGCAATATCACTCAGCAATGATATCTATGTCATCAGGCACTTAGCAGCACAATGAGTGGATTCAGGTATAATGATTCTAACTGAAATAAGTCACACAGAAAAAGAAACATCATAAGATATCAGTAATACACGGAATGTAAACTTGGCTACACAGGAACTTAATTACAGAACAGAACAGGGTCTCAAATTTAGAAAACCAACTTATGCTTGCTTAAGGGGAAAGGTGAGTTGGGGTGCTGCATAAAACCAGAGATTGAAATGAGCACAGATAAAGTTCCTTAAGCCAAATATGGAATAGACAAGAGCTACTCCTTACTCAACGAAATGGACTCAACACCCCATATTAAACGCCTAAGAATGTACCTGACTAGTAAGTATCTTAAAACCTATGGATTGCTATGTCTCCAAAAGAGAATCAAGCATGTGGACTGGGGTATAAACGCAGCAGTGATAGGCTTGGAGAGGTTCTGTGAACAAATGAAGACCCTTTGAAGTCATATTGCATGGTACCCATTCCACGGGTCTCAACTACCCAGGTTTAAGGTATTCTTCCTTCAGCTAAAACATGCATGTGGAACCCACAGTATGATCAACCGTGTGAACGGGAGACGTGTTCAGATATGTCTCAGTTTTCCTCCCCTGGTACTCGGGTGCATCATTCCAGATGCTTTACTAACACTCTCCCCACTTGCAGAGTCAGCGCCTTTAACCTCCTGTTTTGCCTAGTTTGCAATTTCTGCGGAAGATGAACAGGAATAGGGAGAACCAATGAGAGACTAGCTGGAGGTGTCTGGACGGGCAAATTTAACTCTCATTTCCCACCAGGAAGAGGAAATAACCAAAGGCTCAGCGGGCCGTGCCGGAACCAGATTAGGGCCTGAAGCCATCCTGCGGTGTTGCGGCCAGGTCACAAGAAAGCGAGTTGAAGAAAGGAGCTCAGGGGCACTGTAATTCACAAACCTGCAGAGTTATAAATGACAGCTATCGTCCAAAAATAGACTGAAGTAAGGCTGCCAAGAGGACTTGAAAGCGGGGCAGAATTGCAGGAAACCGATTTCAGGAGGTAGACTGGAATTGCATTGAAAGCATAGGAAAAGAGGCAGAACGTCCACAATGATGCACTTGGCCAAAAAGGGCGTATGCGTTTTTTCCTGAATATATTCAGGAAAAAACGCATACGCCCTTTTTGGCCAACCAAGCAAGCTTGCAAAGGAAATCTGCACTACAATGAAGTCTCACTGCCCCCCGGTCAAAAGGGCCATCTGAAAAAAGTGTAAAATCCAGAAAGGCAGGACAGGCCATGGAGAACTGGGAGCCTTGTTATGCTGATGGGCGGGATGTAAATTGCCAACAGACACTCGGGAGAAGTGTATGGTGTTTCCTGAAACATCTAAAAAACAAAGCAACAGAGCCTAGGGCACTTCCACTTATGGTCCTATAGCTTAGGGAAATTAAAATCAAAAAGACACAGCCACCCCAAAGTTTGGGACGCCTCTGTTTACAAGAACCTCGTTTACAGTACAAGTTCAATATCACAGAAAGTGAAAAATGGATAAAGAAGTTGTGGTACTTACGTACAATGCAGTATCACTCAGTAATGAAATCTATGTCATCAGGCCCGTAGCAGCATAATGAGTGGATTCAGGTACGATGATTCTAACTGAAATAAGTCACACAGAAAAAGAAACATCATAAGATATCACTAATACACGGAATGTAAACTTGGCTACACAGGAACTGAATTCCAAAACAGAACAGTGTCTCAAATTTAGAAAACCAACTTATGCTTGCTTAAGGGGAAAGGTGAGTTGGGTGCTGCATAAAACCAGAGATTGAAATGAGCACAGATAAAGTTCCTTAAGCCAAATATGGAATAGACAAGAGCTACTCCTTGCTCAACGAAATGGACTCAACACCCCATATTAAACACCTGAGAATGTACCTGACTAGTAAGTATCTTAAAACCTATGGATTGCTATGTCTCCAAAAGAGAATCAACAGTGTGTACAGGGACATAAACGCAGCAGTGATAGGATTGGAGAGGTTTAGTGAGCAAATGAAGACCCTTTGAAGTCATATTGCATGGTACCGATTCCACGGGTTTCAACTACCCAGGTTTAAGGTATTCTTCCTTCAGCTAAAACATGCATGTGGAACCCAGAGTATGATCAACCGTGTGAACGGGAGACGTGTTCAAATATGTCTCAGTTTTCCTCCCCTGGTACTCGGGTGCAACATTCCAGACGCTTTACTAACACTCTCCCCACTTGGAGAGTCAGCGCCTTTAACCTCCTGTTTGGCCCAGTTTGCAATTTCTGCGGAAGATGAACAGGAATAGGGAGAACCAATGAGAGACTAGCTGGAGGTGTCTGGACGGGCAAATTTAACTCTCATTTCCCACCAGGAAGAGGAAATAACCAAATGCTCAGCGTGCCGTGCCGGAACCAGATTAGGGCCTGAAGCCATCCTGCGGTGTTGCGGCCAGGTCACAAGAAAGCGAGTTGAAGAAAGGAGCTCAGGGGCACTGTAATTCACAAACCTGCAGAGTTATAAATGACAGCTATCGTCCAAAAATATACTGAAGTAAGGCTGCCAAGAGGACTTGAAAGCGGGGCAGAATTGCAGGAAACCGATTTCAGGAGGTAGACTGGAATTGCATTGAAAGCATAGGAAAAGAGGCAGAACGTCCACAGTGATGCATTGGCCAAAAATGGTGTATGCGTTTTTTTCTGAATATATTCAGGAAAAAACGCATACGCCCTTTTTGGCCAACCAAGCAAACTTGCAAAGGAAATCTACACTACAATGAAGTCTCACTTCCCCCCGGTGAAAAGGGCCATCTGAAAAAAGTGTAAAATCCAGAAAGGCAGGACAGGCCATGGAGAACTGGGAGCCTTGTTATGCTGATGGGCGGGATGTAAATTGCCAACAGACACTCGGGAGAAGTGTATAGTGTTTCCTGAAACATCTAAAAAACAAAGCAACAGAGCCTAGGGCACTTCCACTTATGGTCCTATAGCTTAGGGAAATTAAAATCAAAAAGACACAGCCACCCCAAAATTTGGGACGCCTCTGTTTACAAGAACCTCGTTTACCGTACAAGTTCAATATCACAGAAAGTGAAAAATGGATAAAGAACTTGTGGTACTTACGTACAATGCAGTATCACTCAGCAATGAAATCTATGTCATCAGGCCCGTAGCAGCATAATGAGTGGATTCAGGTACGATGATTCTAACTGAAATAAGTCACACAGAAAAAGAAACATCATAAGATATCACTAATACACGGAATGTAAACTTGGCTACACAGGAACTGAATTCCAAAACAGAACAGGGTCTCAAATTTAGAAAACCAACTTATGCTTGCTTAAGGGGAAAGGTGAGTTGGGGTGCTGCATAAAACCAGAGATTGAAATGAGCACAGATAAAGTTCCTTAAGCCAAATATGGAATAGACAAGAGCTACTCCTTGCTCAACGAAAGGGACTCAACACCCCATATTAAACGCCTAAGAATGTACTTGACTAGTAAGTATCTTAAAACCTATAGATTGCTATGTCTCCAAAAGAGAATCAAGCGTGTGTACAGGGGCATAAACGCAGCAGTGATAGGATTGGAGAGGTTCGGTGAGCAAATGAAGACCCTTTGAAGTCATATTGCATGGTACCCATTCCACGGGTTTCAACTACCCATGTTTAAGGTATTCTTCCTTCAGCTAAAACATGCATGTGGAACCCAGAGTATGATCAACCGTGTGAACGGGAGACGTGTTCAAATATGTCTCAGTTTTCCTCCCCTGGTACTCGGGTGCAACATTGCAGACGCTTTACTAACACTCTCCCCACTTGGAGAGTCAGCGCCTTTAACCTCCTGTTTGGCCCAGTTTGCAATTTCTGCGGAAGATGAACAGGAATAGGGAGAACCAATGAGAGACTAGCTGGAGGTGTCTGGACGGGCAAATTTAACTCTCAATTCCCACCAGGAAGAGGAAATAACCAAAGGCTCAGCGTGCCGTGCCGGAAACAGATTAGGGCCTGAAGCCATCCTGCGGTGTTGCGGCCAGCTCACAAGAAAGCGAGTTGAAGAAAGGAGCTCAGGGACACTGTAATTCACAAAACTGTAGAGTTATAAATGACAGCTATCATCCAAAAATATACTGAAGTAAGGCTGCCAAGAGGACTTGAAAGCGGGGCAGAATTGCAGGAAACCGATTTCAGGAGGTAGACTGGAATTGCATTGAAAGCATAGGAAAAGAGGCAGAACGTCCACAATGATGCACTTGGCCAAAAAGGGCGCATGCGTTTTTTCCTGAATATATTCAGGAAAAAACGCATGCGCCCTTTTTGGCCAACCAAGCAAGCTTGCAAAGGAAATCGGCACTACAATGAAGTCTCTCTTCCCCGCGGTCAAAAGGGCCATCTGAAAAAAGTGTAAAATCCAGAAAGGCAGGACAGGCCATGGAGAAATGGGAGCCTTGTTATGCTGATGGGCAGGATGTAAATTGCCAACAGACACTCGGGAGAAGTGTATGGTGTTTCCTGAAACATCTAAAAAACAAAGCAACAGAGCCTAGGGCACTTCCACTTATGGTCCTATAGCTTAGGGAAATTAAAATCAAAAAGACACAGCCACCCCAAAGTTTGGGACGCCTCTGTTTACAAGAACCTCATTTACAGTACAAGTTCAACATCGCAGAAATTGAAAAATGGATAAAGAAGTTGTGGTATTTACTTACAAAGCAATTTAACTCAGCAATGAAATCTATGTCATCAGGCCCTTAGCAGCGCAATGAGTGGATTCAGGTATGATGATTCTAACTGAAATAAGTCACACAGAAAAAGAAACATCATAAGATATCAGTAATACACGGAATGTAAACTTGGCTACACAGGAACTGAATTATAGAACAGAACAGGGTCTCAAATTTAGAAAACCAACTTATGCTTGCTTAAGGGTACAGGTGAGTTGGGGTGCTGCATAAAACCAGAGATCGAAATGAGCACAGATAAATTTCCTTAAGCCAAATATGGAATAGACAAGAGCTACTCCTTGCTCAACGAAATGGACTCAACACCGCATATTAAACGCCTAAGAATGTACCTGACTAGTAAGTATCTTAAAACCTATGGATTGCTATGTCTGCGAAAGAGAATCAAGCATGTGTACAGGGGCATAAACGCAGCAGTGATAGGATTGGAGAGGTTCGGTGAGCAGATGAAGACCCTTTGAAGTCATATTGCATGGTACCCATTCCACGCGTTTCAACTACCCAGGTTTAAGGTATTCTTCCCTCAGCTAAAACATGCACGTGGAACCTAGAGTATGATCAACCATGAGATCGGGAGACGTGTTCAAACATGTCTCAGTTTTCGTACCCTGGTACTCGGGTGCAACATTCCAGACGCTTTACTAACACTCTCCCGACTTGCAGAGTCAGTCCCTTTAACCTCCTGTTTGGCCCAGTTTGCAATTTCTGCGGAAGATAAACAGGAATAGGGAGAACCAATGAGAGACTAGCTGGAGGTGTCTGGACGGGCAAATTTAACTCTCATTTCCCACCAGGAAGAGGAATTAACCAAAGGCTCAGCGTGCCGTGCCAGAACCAGATTAGGGCCTGAAGCCATCCTGCGGTGTTGCGGCCAACTCAAAAGAAAGCGAGGTGAAGAAAGGAGCTCAGGGGCACTGTAATTCACAAACCTGCAGAGTAATAAATGACAGCTATCGTCCAAAAATATACTGAAGTAAGGCTGCCAAGAGGACTTGAAAGCGGGGCAGAATTGCAGGAAACCGATTTCAGGAGGTAGACTGGAATTGCATTGAAAGCATAGGAAAAGAGGCAGAACGTCCCCAATGATGCACTTGGCCAAAAAGGGCGTATGCGTTTTTTCCTGAATATATTCAGGAAAAAACGCATACGCCCTTTTTGGCCAACCAAGCAAACTTGCAAAGGAAATCTGCACTACAATGAAGTCTCACTTCGCCCCGGTCAAAAGGGCCATCTGAAAAAAGTGTAAAATCCAGAAAGGCAGGAGAGGCCATGGAGAACTGGGAGCCTTGTTATGCTGATGGGCGGGATGTAAATTGCCAACAGACACTCGGGAGAAGTGTATGGTGTTTCCTGAAACATCTAAAAAACAAAGCAACAGAGCCTAGGGCACTTCCACTTATGGTCCTATAGCTTAGGGAAATTAAAATCAAAAAGACACAGCCACTCCAAAGTTTGGGACGCCTCTGTTTACAAGAACCTCGTTTACCGTACAAGATCAATATCACAGAAAGTGAAAAATGGATAAAGAACTTGTGGTACTTACGTACAATGCAGTATCACTCAGCAATGAAATCTATGTCATCAGGCCCGTAGCAGCATAATGAGTGGATTCAGGTACTATGATTCTAACTGAAATAAGTCACACAGAAAAAGAAACATCATAAGATATCACTAATACACGGAATGTAAACTTGGCTACACAGGAACTGAATTTCAAAACAGAACAGGGTCTCAAATTTAGAAAACCAACTTATGCTTGCTTAAGGGGAAAGGTGAGTTGGGGTGCTGCATAAAGCCAGAGATTGAAATGAGCACAGATAAAATTCCTTAAGCCAAATATGGAATAGACAAGAGCTACTCCTTGCTCAACGAAATGGACTCAACACCCCATATTAAACGCCTAAGAATGTACCTGACTAGTAAGTATCTTAAAACCTATGGATTGCTATGTCTCCAAAAGAGAATCAAGCGTGTGTACAGGGGCATAAACGCAGCAGTGATAGGATTGGAGAGGTTCGGTGAGCAAATGAAGACCCTTTGAAGTCATATTGCATGGTACCCATTACACGGGTCTCAACTCTCCAGGTTTAAGGTATTCTTCCTTCAGCTAAAACATGCATGTGGAACCCAGAGTATGATCAACCATGTGAACGGGAGACGTGCTCAAATATGTCTCAGTTTTCCTCCCCTGGTACTCGGGTTCAACATTCCAGACGCTTTACTAACACTCTCCCCACTTGGAGAGTCAGCGGCTTTAACCTCCTGTTTGGCCTAGTTTGCAATTTCTGTGGAAGATGAACAGGAATAGGGAGAACCAATGAGAGACTAGCTGGAGGTGTCTGGACGGGCAAATTTAACTCTCATTTCCCACCAGGAAGAGGAAATAACCAAAGGCTCAGCGTGCCGTGCCGGAACCAGATTAGGGCCTGAAGCCATCCTGCGGTGTTGCGACCAGCTCAAAAGAAAGCGAGTTGAAGAAAGGAGCTCAGGGACACTGTAATTCACAAAACTGTAGAGTTATAAATGATAGCTATCGTCCAAAAATATACTGAAGTAAAGCAGCCAAGAGGACTTGAAAGCGGGGCAGAATTGCAGGAAACCGATTTCAGGAGGTAGACTGGAATTGCATTGAAAGCATAGGAAAAGAGGCAGAACGTCCACAATGATGCACTTGGCCAAAAAGGGCGCATGCGTTTTTTCCTGAATATATTCAGGAAAAAACGCATGCGCACTTTTTGGCCAACCAAGCAAGCTTGCAATGGAAATCGGCACTACAATGAAGTCTCACTTCTCCCCGGTCAAAAGGGCCATCTGAAAAAAGTGTAAAATCCAGAAAGGCAGGACAGGCCATGGAGAACTGGGAGCCTTGTTATGCTGATGGGTGGGATGTAAATTGCCAACAGACACTCGGGAGAAGTGTATTCTGTTTCCTGAAACATCTAAAAAACAAAGCAACAGAGCCTAGGGCACTTCCACTTATGGTCCTATAGCTTAGGGAAATTAAAATCAAAAAGACACAGCCACCCCAAAGTTTGGGACGCCTCTGTTTACAAGAACCTCGTTTACAGTACAAGTTCAACATCGCAGAAAGTGAAAAATGGATAAAGAAGTTGTGGTATTTACTTACAAAGCAATATCACTCAGCAATGAAATCTATGTCATCAGGACCTTAGCAGCAAAATGAGTGGATTCAGGTATGATGATTCTAACTGAAATAAGTCACACAGAAAAAGAAACATCATAAGATATCAGTAATACACGGAATGTAAACTTGGCTACACAGGAACTGAATTACAGAACAGAACAGGGTCTCAAAATTAGAAAACCAACTTATGCTTGCTTAAGGGGAAAGGTGAGTTGGGGTGCTGCATAAAACCAGAGATTGAAATGAGCACAGAGTAAGTTCCTTAAGCCAAATATGGAATAGACAAGAGCTACTCCTTGCTCAACGAAATGGACTCAACACCGCATATTAAACGCCTAAGAATGTACCTGACTAGTAAGTATCTTAAAACCTATGGATTGCTATGTCTCCGAAAGAGAATCAAGCGTGTGTACATGGGCATAAACGCAGCAGTGATAGGATTGGAGAGGTTCAGTGAGCAAATGAAGACCCTTTGAAGTCATATTGCATGGTTCCCATTACACGGGTCTCAACTCTCCAGGTTTAAGGTATTCTTCCTTCAGCTAAAACATGCATGTGGAACCCAGAGTATGAACAACCGTGTGAAGGGGAGACATGTTCAAATATGTCTCAGTTTTCCTCCAATGGTACTCGGATGCAACATTCCAGACGCTTTACTAACACTCTCCCCACTTGCAGAGTCAGCGCCTTTAAGCTCCTCTTTGGCCCAGTTTCCAATTTCTGAGGAAGATGAACAGGAATAGGGAGAACCAATGAGAGACTAGCTGGAGGTGTCTGGACGGGCAAATTTAACTCTCATTTCCCACCAGGAAGAGGAAATAACCAAAGGCTCAGGGTGCCGTGCCGGAACCAGATTAGGGCCTGAAGCCATCCTGCGGTGTTGCGGCCAGGTCACAAGAAAGCGAGTTGAAGAAAGGAGCTCAGGGGCACTGTAATTCACAAACCTGCAGAGTTATAAATGACAGCTATCGTCCAAAAATATACTGAAGTAAGGCTGCCAAGAGGACTTGAAAGCGGGGCAGAATTGCAGGAAACCGATTTCAGGAGGTAGACTGGAATTGCATTGAAAGCATAAGAAAAGAGGCAGAACGTCCACAATGATGCACTTGACCAAAAAGGGCGTATGCGTTTTTTCCTGAATATATTCAGGAAAAAACGCATACGCCCTTTTTGGCCAACCAAGCAAACTTGCAAAGGAAATCTGCACTACAATGAAGTCTCACTTCCCCCCGGTCAAAAGGGCCATCTGAAAAATGTGTAAAACCCAGAAAGGCAGGACAGGCCATGGAGAACTGGGAGCCTTGTTATGCTGATGGGCGGGATGTAAATTGCCAACAGACACTCGGGAGAAGTGTATGGTGTTTCCTGAAACAACTGAAAAACAAAGCAACAGAGCCAAGGGCACTTCCACTTATGGTCCTATAGCATAGGGAAATTAAAATCAAAAAGACACAGCCACCCCAAAGTTTGGGACGCCTCTGTTTACAAGAACCTCGTTTACCGTACAAGTTCAATATCACAGAAAGTGAAAAATGGATAAAGAACTTGTGGTACTTACGTACAATGCAGTATCACTCAGCAATGAAATCTATGTCATCAGGCCCGTAGCAGCATAGTGAGTGGATTCAGGTACTATGATTCTAACTGAAATAAGTCACACAGAAAAAGAAACATCATAAGATATCACTAATACACGGAATGTAAACTTGGCTACACAGGAACTGAATTTCAAAACAGAACAGGGTCTCAAATTTAGAAAACCAACTTATGCTTGCTTAAGGGGAAAGGTGAGTTGGGGTGCTGCATAACACCAGAGATTGAAATGAGCACAGATAAAGTTCCTTAAGCCAAATATGGAATAGACAAGAGCTACACCTTGCTCAACGAAATGGACTCAACACCCCATATTAAACGCCTAAGAATGTACCTGACTAGTAAGTATCTTAAAACCTATGGATTGCTATGTCTCTGAAAGAGAATCAAGCATGTGGACTGGGGCATAAACGCAGCAGTGATAGGACTGGAGAGGTTCGGTGAACAAATGAAGACCCTTTGAAGTCATATTGCATGGTACCCATTCCACGGGTCTCAACTACCCAGGTTTAAGGTATTCTTCCTTCAGCTAAAACATGCATGTGGAACCCACAGTATGATCAACCGTGTGAACGGGAGATGTGTTCAGATATGTCTCAGTTTTCCTCCCCTGGTACTCGGG